>NC_081323.1:45840052-46440052 GCF_026419965.1 Kogia breviceps | reverse complement strand
TCCACGAGACTCTATCCACAAAAGGAACACCTTGAAGGTGGCTGCGAATGCACAGCTTTGGAGGAATGTGGTACCAGCATTCGACAAATTTGTTCTCTTCATGGTGCCCCGGAAAAGGACACGGGGAGTTGTACTTACCACGTGAGCTTAGCCGGCATCTCCACCAGAGTCTATCCACAAAAGGAACACCTTGAAGCTGGCTGCGAATGCACAGCTTACGATTAAAGCAGTACCCACATGCTACGAATTTGATCTCTTGAGGGTGCCCCGGAAAGGAACTCTGTCACGTGTACTTCCCAAGTGAGCTTAGCCGGCATCTCCACGAGAGTCTATCCACAAAAGGAACACCTTGAAGCAGGCGGCGAATGCACAGCTTAGGAGGAATGCGGTACCAGCATTCGTCAAATTTGTTCTCTTCATGGTGCCGCGGAAAGGGACTCGGGGAGTTGTACTTACCTCGTGAGCTTAGCCGGCATCTCCACCAGAGTGTATCCACAAAAGGAACACCTTGAAGGTGGCTGCGAATGCACAGCTTAGGTTTAAAACAGTACCCACATTCTACGAATTTGATCTGTTGATGTTGCCCCGGAAAGGAACTCTGGCACGTGTACTTCCCAGGTTAGCTTAGCCGGCATCTCCACGAGAGTCTATCCATAAAGGGAAAACCTTAAAACTGGCTGTGAATGCACAGCTTAAGAGGAAAGCAGTACCCACATGCTACGAATTTGATCTCTTGATGGTGCTCCGGAAAGCAACTCTGACACGTGTACTTCCCAGGTTAGCTTAGACGGCATCTCCACGAGAGTCTATACACAAAAGGAACACCATGAAGCTGGCTGCAAATGCACAGCTTAGGAGGAAAGCAATACCCGCATGCTACGAATTTGATCTCTTGATGGGGCCCCGGAAAGGAACTCTGTCACGTGTACTTCCCACGTGAGCTTAGCCGGCATCTCCACGAGAGTCTATCCACAAAAGGAACACCTTGAAGCAGGCTGCGAATGCACAGCTTAGGAGGAAAGCAGTACCCGCTTTCTCCGAATTTTATCTCTTGATGGTGCTCCGGAAAGGAACTCTGGCACGTGTACTTCCCACGTGAGCTTAGCCGGCACCTCCACGAGACTCTATCCACAAAAGGAACACCTTGAAGTTGGCTGCGAATGCAAAGATTTGGAGGAATGCGGTACCACCATTCGACAAATTTGTTCTCTTCATGGTGCCCCCGAAAAGGTCTCGGGGAGTTGTACTTACCACGTGAGCTTAGCCGGCATCTCCACCAGAGTCTATCCACAAAAGGAACCCCTTGAAGCTGGCTGCCAATGCACAGCTTAGGATTAAAGCAGTACCCACATGCTACGAATTTGATCTCTTGATGTTGCCCCGGAAAGGAACTCTGGCACGTGTACTTCCCAGGTTAGCTTAGCCGGCATCTCCACGAGAGTCTATACACAAAATGAACACCATGAAGCTGGCTGCGAATGCACAGCTTAGGAGGAAAGCAATACCCGCATGCTACGAATTTGATCTCTTGATGGTGCCCCGGAAAGGAACTCTGTCACGTGTACTTCCCACGTGAGCTTAGCCGGCATCTCCACGAGAGTCTATCCACAAAAGGAACACCTTGAAGCAGGCGGCGAATGCACAGCTTAGGAGGAATGCGGTACCAGCATTCGACAAATTTGTTCTCTTCATGGTGCCCCGGAAAAGGACGCGGGGAGTTGTACTTACCACGTGAGCTTAGCCGGCATCTCCACCAGAGTCTATCCACAAAAGGAACACCTTGAAGCTGACTGCGAATGCACAGCTTAGGATTAAAGCAGTACCCACATGCTACGAATTTGATCTCTTGATGTTGCCCCGGAAAGGAACACTGGCACATGTACTTCCCAGGTTAGCTTAGCCGGCATCTCTACGAGAGTCTATACACAAAAGGAACACCCTGAAGCTGGCTGCGAATGCACAGCTTAGGAGGAAAGCAATACCCGCATGCTACGAATTTGATCTCTTGAGGGTGCCCCGGAAAGGAACTCTGTCACGTGTACTTCCCACGTGAGCTTAGCCGGCATCTCCACGAGAGTCTATCCACAAAAGGAACACCTTGAAGCAGGCTGCGAATGCACAGCTTAGGAGGAAAGCAGTACCCGCTTTCTACGAATTTGATCTCTTGATGGTGCACCGGAAAGCAACTCTGGCACGTGTACTTCCCACGTGAGCTTAGCCGGCACCTCCAAGAGACTCTATCCACAAAAGGAACACCTTGAAGGTGGCTTCGAATGCACAGCTTTGGAGGAATGCGGTACCAGCATTCGACAAATTTGTTCTCTTCATGGTGCCCCGGAAATGGACTCGGGGAGTTGTACTTACCACGTGAGCTTAGCCGGCATCTCCACCAGAGTCTATCCACAAAAGGAACACCTTGAAGCTGGCTGCGAATGCACAGCTTAGGATTAAAGCAGTACCCACATGCTACGAATTTGATCTGTTGATGTTGCCCCGGAAAGGAACTCTGGCACCTGTACTTCCCAGGTTAGCTTAACCGGCATCTCCACGAGAGTCTATCCATAAAGGGAACACCTTAAAACAGGCTGTGAATGCACAGCTTAAGAGGAAAGCAGTACCCACATGCTACGAATTTGCTCTCTTGATGGTCCTCCGGAAAGCAACTCTGACACGTGTACTTCCCAGGTTAGCTTAGCCGGCATCTCCACGAGAGTCTATACACAAAAGGAACACCATGAAGCTTGCTGCGAATGCACAGCTTAGGAGGAAAGCAATACCCGCATGCTACGAATTTGATCTCTTGATGGTGCCCCGGAAAGGAACTCTGTCACGTGTACTTCCCACGTGAGCTTAGCCGGCATCTCCACGAGAGTCTATCCACAAAAGGAACACCTTGAAGCAGGCTGCGAATGCACAGCTTAGGAGGAAAGCAGTACTCGCTTTCTACGAATTTGATCTCTTGATGGTGCTCCGGAAAGGAACTCTGGCACGTGTACTTCCCAAGTGAGCTTAGCCGGCACCTCCACGAGACCCTATCCACAAAAGGAACACCTTGAAAGTGGCTGCGAATGCACAGCTTTGGAGGAATGCGGTACCAGCATTCGACAAATTTGTTCTCTTCATGGTGCCCCGGAAAAGGACTCGGGGTGTTGTACTTACCACGTGAGCTTAGCCGGCATCTCCACCAGAGTCTATCCACAAAAGGAACACCTTGAAGCTGACTGCGAATGCACAGCTTAGGATTAAAGCAGTACCCACATGCTACGAATTTGATCTCTTGATGTTGCCCCGGAAAGGAACACTGGCACGTGTAATTCCCAGGTTAGCTTAGCCGGCATCTCCACGAGAGTCTATACACAAAAGGAACACCATGAAGCTGGCTGCGAATGCACAGCTTAGGAGGAAAGCAATACCCGCATGCTACGAATTTGATCTCTTGAGGGTGCCCCGGAAAGGAACTCTGTCACGTGTACTTCCCACGTGAGCTTAGCCGGCATCTCCACGAGAGTCTATCCACAAAAGGAACACCTTGAAGCAGGCTGCGAATGCACAGCTTAGGAGGAAAGCAGTACCCGCTTTCTACGAATTTGATCTCTTGATGGTGCACCGGAAAGCAACTCTGGCACGTGTACTTCCCACGTGAGCTTAGCCGGCACCTCCAAGAGACTCTATCCACAAAAGGAACACCTTGAAGGTGGCTGCGAATGCACAGCTTTGGGGGAATGCGGTACCAGCATTCGACAAATTTGTTCTCTTCATGGTGCCCCGGAAATGGACTCGGGGAGTTGTACTTACCACGTGAGCTTAGCCGGCATCTCCACCAGAGTCTATCCACAAAAGGAACACCTTGAAGGTGGCTGCGAATGCACAGCTTAGGTTTAAAACAGTACCCACATTCTACGAATTTGATCTGTTGACGTTGCCCCGGAAAGGAACTCTGGCACGTGTACTTCCCAGGTTAGCTTAGCCGGCATCTCCACGAGAGTCTATCCATATAGGGAACACCTTAAAACTGGCTGTGAATGCACAGCTTAAGAGGAAAGCAGTACCCACATGCTACGAATTTGATCTCTTGATGGTGCTCCGGAAAGCAACTCTGACACGTGTACTTCCCAGGTTAGCTTAGACGGCATCTCCACGAGAGTCTATACACAAAAGGAACACCATGATGCTGGCTGCAAATGCACAGCTTAGGAGGAAAGCAATACCCGCATGCTACGAATTTGATCTGTTGATGGTGCCCCGGAAAGGAACTCTGTCACGTGTACTTCCCACGTGAGCTTAGCCGGCATCTCCACGAGAGTCTATCAACAAAAGCAACACCTTGAAGCAGGCTGCGAATGCACAGCTTAGGAGGAAAGCAGTACCCGCTTTCTCCGAATTTTATCTCTTGATGTTGCTCCGGAAAGGAACTCTGGCACGTGTACTTCCCACGTGAGCTTAGCCGGCACCTCCTCGAGACTCTATCCACAAAAGGAACACCTTGAAGTTGGCTGCGAATGCAAAGATTTGGAGGAATGCGGTACCACCATTCGACAAATTTGTTCTTTTCATGGTGCCCCCGAAAAGGTCTCGGGGAGTTGTACTTACCACGTGAGCTTAGCCGGCATCTCCACCAGAGTCTATCCACAAAAGGAACCCCTTGAAGCTGGCTGCGAATGCACAGCTTAGGATTAAAGCAGTACCCACATGCTACGAATTTGATCTCTTGATGTTGCCCCGGAAAGGAACTCTGGCACGTGTACTTCCCAGGTTAGCTTAGCCGGCATCTCCACGAGAGTCTATACACAAAAGGAACACCATGAAGCTGGCTGCGAATGCACAGCTTAGGAGGAAAGCAATACCCGCATGCTACGAATTTGATCTCTTGATGGTGCCCCGGAAAGGAACTCTGTCACGTGTACTTCCCACGTGAGCTTAGCCGGCATCTCCACGAGAGTCTATCCACAAAAGGAACACCTTGAAGCAGGCTGCGAATGCACAGCTTAGGAGGAAAGCAGTACCCGCTTTCTACGAATTTGATCTCTTGATGGTGCACCGGAAAGCAACTCTGGCACGTGTACTTCCCACGTGAGCTTAGCCGGCACCTCCAAGAGACTCTATCCACAAAAGGAACACCTTGAAGGTGGCTGCGAATGCACAGCTTTGGAGGAATGCGGTACCAGCATTCGACAAATTTGTTCTCTTCATGGTGCCCTGGAAAAGGACTCGGGGAGTTGTACTTACCACGTGAGCTTAGCCGGCATCTCCACCAGAGTGTATCCACAAAAGGAACACCGTGAAGCTGGCTGCGAATGCACAACTTAGGATTAAAGCAGTACCCACATGCTACGAATTTGATCTCTTGATGTTGCCCCGGAAAGGAACTCTGGCACGTGTATTTCCCAGGTTAGCTTAGCCGGCATCTCCACGAGAGTCTATCCATAAAGGGAACACCTTAAAACTGGCTGTGAATGCACAGCTTAAGAGGAAAGCAGTACCCACATGCTACGAATTTGCTCTCTTGATGGTGCTCCGGAAAGCAACTCTGACACGTGTACTTCCCAGGTTAGCTTAGCCGGCATCTCCACGAGAGTCTATACACAAAAGAAACACCATGAAGCTGGCTGCGAATGCACAGCTTAGGAGGAAAGCAATACCCGCATGCTACGAATTTGATCTCTTGATGGTGCCCCGGAAAGGAACTCTGTCACGTGTACTTCCCACGTGAGGTTAGACGGCATCTCCACGAGAGTCTATCCACAAAAGGAACACCTTGAAGCAGGCTGCGAATGCACAGCTTAGGAGGAAAGCAGTACCCGCTTTCTACGAATTTGATCTCTTGATGGTGCTCCGGAAAGGAACTCTGGCACGTGTACTTCCCAAGTGAGCTTAGCCGGCACCTCCACGAGACCCTATCCACAAAAGGAACACCTTGAAAGTGGCTGCGAATGCACAGCTTTGGAGGAATGTGGTACCAGCATTCGACAAATTTGTTCTCTTCATGGTGCCCCGGAAAAGGACTCGGGGTGTTGTACTTACCACGTGAGCGTAGCCGGCATCTCCACCAGAGTCTATCCACAAAAGGAACACCTTGAAGCTGACTGCGAATGCACAGCTTAGGATTAAAGCAGTACCCACATGCTACGAATTTGATCTCTTGATGTTGCCCCGGAAAGGAACACTGGCACATGTACTTCCCAGGTTAGCTTAGCCGGCATCTCCACGAGAGTCTATACACAAAAGGAACACCATGAAGCTGGCTGCGAATGCACAGCTTAGGAGGAAAGCAATACCCGCATGCTACGAATTTGATCTCTTGAGGGTGCCCCGGAAAGGAACTCTGTCACGTGTACTTCCCACGTGAGCTTAGCCGGCATCTCCACGAGATTCTATCCACAAAAGGAACACCTTGAAGCAGGCTGCGAATGCACAGCTTAGGAGGAAAGCAGTACCCGCTTTCTACGAATTTGATCTCTTGATGGTGCACCGGAAAGCAACTCTGGCACGTGTACTTCCCACGTGAGCTTAGCCGGCACCTCCAAGAGACTCTATCCACAAAAGGAACACCTTGAAGGTGGCTGCGAATGCACAGCTTTGGAGGAATGCGGAACCAGCATTCGACAAATTTGTTCTCTTCATGGTGCCCCGGAAATGGACTCGGGGAGTTGTACTTACCACGTGAGCTTAGCCGGCATCTCCACCAGAGTCTATCCACAAAAGGAACACCTTGAAGCTGGCTGCGAATGCACAGCTTAGGATTAAAGCAGTACCCACATGCTACGAATTTGATCTGTTGATGTTGCCCCGGAAAGGAACTCTGGCACCTGTACTTCCCAGGTTAGCTTAGCCGGCATCTCCACGAGAGTCTATCCATAAAGGGAACACCTTAAAACAGGCTGTGAATGCACAGCTTAAGAGGAAAGCAGTACCCACATGCTACGAATTTGCTCTCTTGATGGTGCTCCGGAAAGCAACTCTGACACGTGTACTTCCCAGGTTAGCTTAGCCGGCATCTCCACGAGAGTCTATACACAAAAGGAACACCATGAAGCTGGCTGCGAATGCACAGCTTAGGAGGAAAGCAATACCCGCATGCTACGAATTTGATCTCTTGATGGTGCCCCGGAAAGGAACTCTGTCACGTGTACTTCCCACGTGAGCTTAGCCGGCATCTCCACGAGAGTCTATCCACAAAAGGAACACCTTGAAGCAGGCTGCGAATGCACAGCTTAGGAGGAAAGCAGTACCCGCTTTCTACGAATTTGATCTCTTGATGGTGCTCCGGAAAGGAACTCTGGCACGTGTACTTCCCAAGTGAGCTTAGACGGCACCTCCACGAGACTCTATCCACAAAAGGAACACCTTGAAAGTGGCTGCGAATGCACAGCTTTGGAGGAATGCGGTACCAGCATTCGACAAATTTGTTCTCTTCATGGTGCCCCGGAAAAGGACTCGGGGTGTTGTACTTACCACGTGAGCTTAGCCGGCATCTCCACCAGAGTCTATCCACAAAAGGAACACCTTGAAGCTGACTGCGAATGCACAGCTTAGGATTAAAGCAGTACCCACATGCTACGAATTTGATCTCTTGATGTTGCCCCGGAAAGGAACAGTGGCACGTGTACTTCCCAGGTTAGCTTAGCCGGCATCTCCACGAGAGTGTATACACAAAAGGAACACCATGAAGCTGGCTGCGAATGCACAGCTTAGGAGGAAAGCAATACCCGCATGCTACGAATTTGATCTCTTGAGGGTGCCCCGGAAAGGAACTCTGTCACGTGTACTTCCCACGTGAGCTTAGCCGGCATCTCCACGAGAGTCTATCCACAAAAGGAACACCTTGAAGCAGGCTGCGAATGCACAGCTTAGGAGGAAAGCAGTACCCGCTTTCTACGAATTTGATCTCTTGATGTTGCCCCGGAAAGGAACTCTGGCACGTGTACTTACCAGGTTAGCTTAGCCGGCATCTCCACCAGAGTCTATCCACAAAAGGAACACCTTGAAGCTGGCTGCGAATGCACAGCTTACGATTAAAGCAGTACCCACATGCTACGAATTTGATCTCTTAATGTTGCCCCGGAAAGGAACTCTGGCACGTGTACTTCCCACGTGAGCTTAGTCTGCTTCTCCATGAGAGTCTATACACAAAATGAACACCATGAAGCTGGCTGCGAATGCACAGCTTAGGAGGAAAGCAATACCCGCATCCTACGAATTTGATCTCTTGATGGTGCCCCGGAAAGGAATTCTGTCACGTGTACTTCCCACGTGAGCTTAGCCGGCATCTCCACGAGAGTCTATCCACAAAAGGAACACCTTGAAGCAGGCTGCGAATGCACAGCTTAGGAGGAAAGCAGTACCCGCTTTCTACGAATTTGATCTCTTGATGGTGCTCCGGAAAGCAACTCTGGCACGTGTACTTCCCACGTGAGCTTAGCCGGCACCTCCACGAGACTCTATCCACAAAAGGAACACCTTGAAGGTGGCTGCGAATGCACAGCTTTGGAGGAATGTGGTACCAGCATTCGACAAATTTGTTCTCTTCATGGTGCCCCGGAAAAGGACACGGGGAGTTGTACTTACCACGTGAGCTTAGCCGGCATCTCCACCAGAGTCTATCCACAAAAGGAACACCTTGAAGCTGGCTGCGAATGCACAGCTTACGATTAAAGCAGTACCCACATGCTACGAATTTGATCTCTTGAGGGTGCCCCGGAAAGGAACTCTGTCACGTGTACTTCCCAAGTGAGCTTAGCCGGCATCTCCACGAGAGTCTATCCACAAAAGGAACACCTTGAAGCAGGCGGCGAATGCACAGCTTAGGAGGAATGCGGTACCAGCATTCGTCAAATTTGTTCTCTTCATGGTGCCGCGGAAAGGAACTCGGGGAGTTGTACTTACCTCGTGAGCTTAGCCGGCATCTCCACCAGAGTGTATCCACAAAAGGAACACCTTGAAGGTGGCTGCGAATGCACAGCTTAGGTTTAAAACAGTACCCACATTCTACGAATTTGATCTGTTGATGTTGCCCCGGAAAGGAACTCTGGCACGTGTACTTCCCAGGTTAGCTTAGCCGGCATCTCCACGAGAGTCTATCCATAAAGGGAAAACCTTAAAACTGGCTGTGAATGCACAGCTTAAGAGGAAAGCAGTACCCACATGCTACGAATTTGATCTCTTGATGGTGCTCCGGAAAGCAACTCTGACACGTGTACTTCCCAGGTTAGCTTAGACGGCATCTCCACGAGAGTCTATACACAAAAGGAACACCATGAAGCTGGCTGCAAATGCACAGCTTAGGAGGAAAGCAATACCCGCATGCTACGAATTTGATCTCTTGATGGGGCCCCGGAAAGGAACTCTGTCACGTGTACTTCCCACGTGAGCTTAGCCGGCATCTCCACGAGAGTCTATCCACAAAAGGAACACCTTGAAGCAGGCTGCGAATGCACAGCTTAGGAGGAAAGCAGTACCCGCTTTCTCCGAATTTTATCTCTTGATGGTGCTCAGGAAAGGAACTCTGGCACGTGTACTTCCCACGTGAGCTTAGCCGGCACCTCCACGAGACTCTATCCACAAAAGGAACACCTTGAAGTTGGCTGCGAATGCAAAGATTTGGAGGAATGCGGTACCACCATTCGACAAATTTGTTCTCTTCATGGTGCCCCCGAAAAGGTCTCGGGGAGTTGTACTTACCACGTGAGCTTAGCCGGCATCTCCACCAGAGTCTATCCACAAAAGGAACCCCTTGAAGCTGGCTGCGAATGCACAGCTTAGGATTAAAGCAGTACCCACATGCTACGAATTTGATCTCTTGATGTTGCCCCGGAAAGGAACTCTGGCACGTGTACTTCCCAGGTTAGCTTAGCCGGCATCTCCACGAAAGTCTATACACAAAATGAACACCATGAAGCTGGCTGCGAATGCACAGCTTAGGAGGAAAGCAATACCCGCATGCTACGAATTTGATCTCTTGATGGTGCCCCGGAAAGGAACTCTGTCACGTGTACTTCCCACGTGAGCTTAGCCGGCATCTCCACGAGAGTCTATCCACAAAAGGAACACCTTGAAGCAGGCTGCGAATGCACAGCTTAGGAGGAAAGCAGTACCCGCTTTCTACGAATTTGATCTCTTGATGGTGCTCCGGAAAGGAACTCTGGCACGTGTACTTCCCACGTGAGCTTAGCCGGCACCTCGACGAGACTCTATCCACAAAAGGAACACCTTGAAGGTGGCTGCGAATGCACAGCTTTGGAGGAATGCGGTACCAGCATTCGACAAATTTGTTCTCTTCATGGTGTCCTGGAAAAGGACTCGGGGAGTTGTACTTACCACGTGAGCTTAGCCGGCATCTCCACCAGAGTGTATCCACAAAAGGAACACCGTGAAGCTGGCTGCGAATGCACAACTTAGGATTAAAGCAGTACCCGCATGCTACGAATTTGATCTCTTGATGTTGCCCCGGAAAGGAACTCTGGCACGTGTATTTCCCAGGTTAGCTTAGCCGGCATCTCCACGAGAGTCTATCCATAAAGGGAACACCTTAAAACTGGCTGTGAATGCATAGCTTAAGAGGAAAGCAGTACCCACATGCTACGAATTTGCTCTCTTGATGGTGCTCCGGAAAGCACCTCTGACACGTGTACTTCCCAGGTTAGCTTAGCCGGCATCTCCACGAGAGTCTATACACAAAAGAAACACCATGAAGCTGGCTGCGAATGCACAGCTTAGGAGGAAAGCAATACCCGCATGCTACGAATTTGATCTCTTGATGGTGCCCCGGAAAGGAACTCTGTCACGTGTACTTCCCACGTGAGCTTAGCCGGCATCTCCACGAGAGTCTATCCACAAAAGGAACACCTTGAAGCAGGCTGCGAATGCACAGCTTAGGAGGAAAGCAGTACCCGCTTTCTACGAATTTGATCTCTTGATGGTGCTCCGGAAAGGAACTCTGGCACGTGTACTTCCCAAGTGAGCTTAGCCGGCACCTCCACGAGACCCTATCCACAAAAGGAACACCTTGAAAGTGGCTGCGAATGCACAGCTTTGGAGGAATGCGGTACCAGCTTTCGACAAATTTGTTCTCTTCATGGTGCCCCGGAAAAGGACTCGGGGTGTTGTACTTACCACGTGAGCTTAGCCGGCATCTCCACCAGAGTCTATCCACAAAAGGAACACCTTGAAGCTGACTGCGAATGCACAGCTTAGGATTAAAGCAGTACCCACATGCTACGAATTTGATCTCTTGATGTTGCCCCGGAAAGGAACTCTGGCACCTGTACTTCCCAGGTTAGCTTAGCCGGCATCTCCACGAGAGTCTATACACAAAAGGAACACCATGAAGCTGTCTGCGAATGCACAGCTTAGGAGGAAAGCAATACCCGCATGCTACGAATTTGATCTCTTGAGGGTGCCCCGGAAAGGAACTCTGTCACGTGTACTTCCCACGTGAGCTTAGCCGGCATCTCCACGAGAGTCTATCCACAAAAGGAACACCTTGAAGCAGGCTGCGAATGCACAGCTTAGGAGGAAAGCAGTACCTGCTTTCTACGAATTTGATCTCTTGATGGTGCACCGGAAAGCAACTCTGGCACGTGTACTTCCCACGTGAGCTTAGCCGGCACCTCCAAGAGACTCTATCCACAAAAGGAACACCTTGAAGGTGGCTGCGAATGCACAGCTTTGGAGGAATGCGGTACCAGCATTCGACAAATTTGTTCTCTTCATGGTGTCCCGGAAATGGACTCGGGGAGTTGTACTTACCACGTGAGCTTAGCCGGCATCTCCACCAAAGTCTATCCACAAAAGGAACACCTTGAAGCTGGCTGCGAATGCACAGCTTAGGATTAAAGCAGTACCCACATGCTACGAATTTGATCTCTTGATGTTGCCCCGGAAAGGAACTCTGGCACCTGTACTTCCCAGGTTAGCTTAGCCGGCATCACCACGAGAGTCTATCCATAAAGGGAACACCTTAAAACTGGCTGTGAATGCACAGCTTAAGAGGAAAGCAGTACCCACATGCTACGAATTTGCTCTCTTGATGGTGCTCCGGAAAGCAACTCTGACACGTGTACTTCCCAGGTTAGCTTAGCCGGCATCTCCACGAGAGTCTATACACAAAAGGAACACCATGAAGCTGGCTGCGAATGCACAGCTTAGGAGGAAAGCAATACCCGCATGCTACGAATTTGATCTCTTGATGGTGCCCCGGAAAGGAACTCTGTCACGTGTACTTCCCACGTGAGCTTAGCCGGCACCTCCAAGAGACTCTATCCACAAAAGGAACACCTTGAAGGTGGCTGCGAATGCACAGCTTAGGTTTAAAACAGTACCCACATTCTACGAATTTGATCTGTTGATGTGCCCCGGAAAGGAACTCTGGCACGTGTACTTCCCAGGTTAGCTTAGCCGGCATCTCCACGAGAGTCTATCCATAAAGGGAAAACCTTAAAACTGGTTGTGAATGCACAGCTTAAGAGGAAAGCAGTACCCACATGCTACGAATTTGATCTCTTGATGGTGCTCCGGAAAGCAACTCTGACACGTGTACTTCCCAGGTTAGCTTAGACGGCATCTCCACGAGAGTCTATACACAAAAGGAACACCATGAAGCTGGCTGCAAATGCACAGCTTAAGAGGAAAGCAATACCCGCATGCTACGAATTTGATCTCTTGATGGTGCCCCGGAAAGGAACTCTGTCACGTGTACTTCCCACGTGAGCTTAGCCGGCATCTCCACGAGAGTCTATCCACAAAAGGAACACCTTGAAGCAGGCTGCGAATGCACAGCTTAGGAGGAAAGCAGTACCCGCTTTCTACGAATTTGATCTCTTGATGGTGCTCCGGAAAGGAACTCTGGCACGTGTACTTCCCACGTGAGCTTAGCCGGCACCTCGACGAGACTCTATCCACAAAAGGAACACCTTGAAGATGGCTGCGAATGCACAGCTTTGGAGGAATGCGGTACCAGCATTCGACAAATTTGTTCTCTTCATGGTGCCCTGGAAAAGGACTCGGGGAGTTGTACTTACCACGTGAGCTTAGCCGGCATCTCCACCAGAGTGTATCCACAAAAGGAACACCGTGAAGCTGGCTGCGAATGCACAACTTAGGATTAAAGCAGTACCCACATGCTACGAATTTGATCTCTTGATGTTGCCCCGGAAAGGAACTCTGGCACGTGTATTTCCCAGGTTAGCTTAGCCGGCATCTCCACGAGAGTCTATCCATAAAGGGAACACCTTAAAACTGGCTGTGAATGCACAGCTTAAGAGGAAAGCAGTACCCACATGCTACGAATTTGCTCTCTTGATGGTGCTCCGGAAAGCAACTCTGACACGTGTACTTCCCAGGTTAGCTTAGCCGGCATCTCCACGAGAGTCTATACACAAAAGAAACACCATGAAGCTGGCTGCGAATGCACAGCTTAGGAGGAAAGCAATACCCGCATGCTACGAATTTGATCTCTTGATGGTGCCCCGGAAAGGAACTCTGTCACGTGTACTTCCCACGTGAGCTTAGCCGGCATCTCCACGAGAGTCTATCCACAAAAGGAACACCTTGAAGCAGGCTGCGAATGCACAGCTTAGGAGGAAAGCAGTACTCGCTTTCTACGAATTTGATCTCTTGATGGTGCTCCGGAAAGGAACTCTGGCACGTGTACTTCCCAAGTGAGCTTAGCCGGCACCTCCACGAGACCCTATCCACAAAAGGAACACCTTGAAAGTGGCTGCGAATGCACAGCTTTGGAGGAATGCGGTACCAGCATTCGACAAATTTGTTCTCTTCATGGTGCCCCGGAAAAGGACTCGGGGTGTTGTACTTACCACGTGAGCTTAGCCGGCATCTCCACCAGAGTCTATCCACAAAAGGAACACCTTGAAGCTGACTGCGAATGCACAGCTTAGGATTAAAGCAGTACCCACATGCTACGAATTTGATCTCTTGATGTTGCCCCGGAAAGGAACACTGGCACGTGTAATTCCCAGGTTAGCTTAGCCGGCATCTCCACGAGAGTCTATACACAAAAGGAACACCATGAAGCTGGCTGCGAATGCACAGCTTAGGAGGAAAGCAATACCCGCATGCTACGAATTTGATCTCTTGAGGGTGCCCCGGAAAGGAACTCTGTCACGTGTACTTCCCACGTGAGCTTAGCCGGCATCTCCACGAGAGTCTATCCACAAAAGGAACACCTTGAAGCAGGCTGCGAATGCACAGCTTAGGAGGAAAGCAGTACCCGCTTTCTACGAATTTGATCTCTTGATGGTGCACCGGAAAGCAACTCTGGCACGTGTACTTCCCACGTGAGCTTAGCCGGCACCTCCAAGAGACTCTATCCACAAAAGGAACACCTTGAAGGTGGCTGCGAATGCACAGCTTTGGGGGAATGCGGTACCAGCATTCGACAAATTTGTTCTCTTCATGGTGCCCCGGAAATGGACTCGGGGAGTTGTACTTACCACGTGAGCTTAGCCGGCATCTCCACCAGAGTCTATCCACAAAAGGAACACCTTGAAGGTGGCTGCGAATGCACAGCTTAGGTTTAAAACAGTACCCACATTCTACGAATTTGATCTGTTGATGTTGCCCCGGAAAGGAACTCTGGCACGTGTACTTCACAGGTTAGCTTAGCCGGCATCTCCACGAGAGTCTATCCATATAGGGAACACCTTAAAACTGGCTGTGAATGCACAGCTTAAGAGGAAAGCAGTACCCACATGCTACGAATTTGATCTCTTGATGGTGCTCCGGAAAGCAACTCTGACACGTGTACTTCCCAGGTTAGCTTAGACGGCATCTCCACGAGAGTCTATACACAAAAGGAACACCATGATGCTGGCTGCAAATGCACAGCTTAGGAGGAAAGCAATACCCGCATGCTACGAATTTGATCTGTTGATGGTGCCCCGGAAAGGAACTCTGTCACGTGTACTTCCCACGTGAGCTTAGCCGGCATCTCCACGAGAGTCTATCAACAAAAGCAACACCTTGAAGCAGGCTGCGAATGCACAGCTTAGGAGGAAAGCAGTACCCGCTTTCTCCGAATTTTATCTCTTGATGTTGCTCCGGAAAGGAACTCTGGCACGTGTACTTCCCACGTGAGCTTAGCCGGCACCTCCTCGAGACTCTATCCACAAAAGGAACACCTTGAAGTTGGCTGCGAATGCAAAGATTTGGAGGAATGCGGTATCACCATTCGACAAATTTGTTCTTTTCATGGTGCCCCCGAAAAGGTCTCGGGGAGTTGTACTTACCACGTGAGCTTAGCCGGCATCTCCACCAGAGTCTATCCACAAAAGGAACCCCTTGAAGCTGGCTGCGAATGCACAGCTTAGGATTAAAGCAGTACCCACATGCTACGAATTTGATCTCTTGATGTTGCCCCGGAAAGGAACTCTGGCACGTGTACTTCCCAGGTTAGCTTAGCCGGCATCTCCACGAGAGTCTATACACAAAAGGAACACCATGAAGCTGGCTGCGAATGCACAGCTTAGGAGGAAAGCAATACCCGCATGCTACGAATTTGATCTCTTGATGGTGCCCCGGAAAGGAACTCTGTCACGTGTACTTCCCACGTGAGCTTAGCCGGCATCTCCACGAGAGTCTATCCACAAAAGGAACACCTTGAAGCAGGCTGCGAATGCACAGCTTAGGAGGAAAGCAGTACCCGCTTTCTACGAATTTGATCTCTTGATGGTGCACCGGAAAGCAACTCTGGCACGTGTACTTCCCACGTGAGCTTAGCCGGCACCTCCAAGAGACTCTATCCACAAAAGGAACACCTTGAAGGTGGCTGCGAATGCACAGCTTTGGAGGAATGGGGTACCAGCATTCGACAAATTTGTTCTCTTCATGGTGCCCTGGAAAAGGACTCGGGGAGTTGTACTTACCACGTGAGCTTAGCCGGCATCTCCACCAGAGTGTATCCACAAAAGGAACACCGTGAAGCTGGCTGCGAATGCACAACTTAGGATTAAAGCAGTACCCACATGCTACGAATTTGATCTCTTGATGTTGCCCCGGAAAGGAACTCTGGCACGTGTATTTCCCAGGTTAGCTTAGCCGGCATCTCCACGAGAGTCTATCCATAAAGGGAACACCTTAAAACTGGCTGTGAATGCACAGCTTAAGAGGAAAGCAGTACCCACATGCTACGAATTTGCTGTCTTGATGGTGCTCCGGAAAGCAACTCTGACACGTGTACTTCCCAGGTTAGCTTAGCCGGCATCTCCACGAGAGTCTATACAGAAAAGAAACACCATGAAGCTGGCTGCGAATGCACAGCTTAGGAGGAAAGCAATACCCGCATGCTACGAATTTGATCTCTTGATGGTGCCCCGGAAAGGAACTCTGTCACGTGTACTTCCCACGTGAGCTTAGACGGCATCTCCACGAGAGTCTATCCACAAAAGGAACACCTTGAAGCAGGCTGCGAATGCACAGCTTAGGAGGAAAGCAGTACCCGCTTTCTACGAATTTGATCTCTTGATGGTGCTCCGGAAAGGAACTCTGGCACGTGTACTTCCCAAGTGAGCTTAGCCGGCACCTCCACGAGACCCTATCCACAAAAGGAACACCTTGAAAGTGGCTGCGAATGCACAGCTTTGGAGGAATGCGGTACCAGCATTCGACAAATTTGTTCTCTTCATGGTGCCCCGGAAAAGGACTCGGGGTGTTGTACTTACCACGTGAGCGTAGCCGGCATCTCCACCAGAGTCTATCCACAAAAGGAACACCTTGAAGCTGGCTGCGAATGCACAGCTTAGGATTAAAGCAGTACCCACATGCTACGAATTTGATCTGTTGATGTTGCCCCGGAAAGGAACTCTGGCACCTGTACTTCCCAGGTTAGCTTAGCCGGCATCTCCAAGAGAGTCTATCCATAAAGGGAACACCTTAAAACAGGCTGTGAATGCACAGCTTAAGAGGAAAGCAGTACCCACATGCTACGAATTTGCTCTCTTGATGGTGCTCCGGAAAGCAACTCTGACACGTGTACTTCCCAGGTTAGCTTAGCCGGCATCTCCACGAGAGTCTATACACAAAAGGAACACCATGAAGCTGGCTGCGAATGCACAGCTTAGGAGGAAAGCAATACCCGCATGCTACGAATTTGATCTCTTGATGGTGCCCCGGAAAGGAACTCTGTCACGTGTACTTCCCACGTGAGCTTAGCCGGCATCTCCACGAGAGTCTATCCACAAAAGGAACACCTTGAAGCAGGCTGCGAATGCACAGCTTAGGAGGAAAGCAGTACCCGCTTTCTACGAATTTGATCTCTTGATGGTGCTCCGGAAAGGAACTCTGGCACGTGTACTTCCCAAGTGAGCTTAGACGGCACCTCCACGAGACTCTATCCACAAAAGGAACACCTTGAAAATGGCTGCGAATGCACAGCTTTGGAGGAATGCGGTACCAGCATTCGACAAATTTGTTCTCTTCATGGTGCCCCGGAAAAGGACTCGGGGTGTTGTACTTACCACGTGAGCTTAGCCGGCATCTCCACCAGAGTCTATCCACAAAAGGAACACCTTGAAGCTGACTGCGAATGCACAGCTTAGGATTAAAGCAGTACCCACATGCTACGAATTTGATCCCTTGATGTTGCCCCGGAAAGGAACAGTGGCACGTGTACTTCCCAGGTTAGCTTAGCCGGCATCTCCACGAGAGTCTATACACAAAAGGAACACCATGAAGCTGGCTGCGAATGCACAGCTTAGGAGGAAAGCAATACCCGCATGCTACGAATTTGATCTCTTGAGGGTGCCCCGGAAAGGAACTCTGTCACGTGTACTTCCCACGTGAGCTTAGCCGGCATCTCCACGAGAGTCTATCCACAAAAGGAACACCTTGAAGCAGGCTGCGAATGCACAGCTTAGGAGGAAAGCAGTACCCGCTTTCTACGAATTTGATCTCTTGATGTTGCCCCGGAAAGGAACTCTGGCACGTGTACTTCCCAGGTTAGCTTAGCCGGCATCTCCACCAGAGTCTATCCACAAAAGGAACACCTTGAAGCTGGCTGCGAATGCACAGCTTACGATTAAAGCAGTACCCACATGCTACGAATTTGATCTCTTAATGTTGCCCCGGAAAGGAACTCTGGCACGTGTACTTCCCAGGTTAGCTTAGTCTGCTTCTCCACGAGAGTCTATACACAAAATGAACACCATGAAGCTGGCTGCGAATGCACAGCTTAGGAGGAAAGCAATACCCGCATGCTACGAATTTGATCTCTTGATGGTGCCCCGGAAAGGAATTCTGTCACGTGTACTTCCCACGTGAGCTTAGCCGGCACCTCCACGAGACTCTATCCACAAAAGGAACACCTTGAAGGTGGCTGCGAATGCACAGCTTTGGAGGAATGTGGTACCAGCATTCGACAAATTTGTTCTCTTCATGGTGCCCCGGAAAAGGACACGGGGAGTTGTACTTACCACGTGAGCTTAGCCGGCATCTCCACCAGAGTCTATCCACAAAAGGAACACCTTGAAGCTGGCTGCGAATGCACAGCTTACGATTAAAGCAGTACCCACATGCTACGAATTTGATCTCTTGATGGGGCCCCGGAAAGGAACTCTGTCACGTGTACTTCCCACGTGAGCTTAGCCGGCATCTCCACGAGAGTCTATCCACAAAAGGAACACCTTGAAGTTGGCTGCGAATGCAAAGATTTGGAGGAATGCGGTACCACCATTCGACAAATTTGTTCTCTTCATGGTGCCCCCGAAAAGGTCTCGGGGAGTTGTACTTACCACGTGAGCTTAGCCGGCATCTCCACCAGAGTCTATCCACAAAAGGAACCCCTTGAAGCTGGCTGCCAATGCACAGCTTAGGATTAAAGCAGTACCCACATGCTACGAATTTGATCTCTTGATGTTGCCCCGGAAAGGAACTCTGGCACGTGTACTTCCCAGGTTAGCTTAGCCGGCATCTCCACGAGAGTCTATACACAAAATGAACACCATGAAGCTGGCTGCGAATGCACAGCTTAGGAGGAAAGCAATACCCGCATGCTACGAATTTGATCTCTTGATGGTGCCCCGGAAAGGAACTCTGTCACGTGTACTTCCCACGTGAGCTTAGCCGGCATCTCCACGAGAGTCTATCCACAAAAGGAACACCTTGAAGCAGGCTGCGAATGCACAGCTTAGGAGGAAAGCAGTACCCGCTTTCTACGAATTTGATCTCTTGATGGTGCTCCGGAAAGGAACTCTGGCACGTGTACTTCCCACGTGAGCTTAGCTGGCACCTCGACGAGACTCTATCCACAAAAGGAACACCTTGAAGGTGGCTGCGAATGCACAGCTTTGGAGGAATGCGGTACCAGCATTCGACAAATTTGTTCTCTTCATGGTGCCCTGGAAAAGGACTCGGGGAGTTGTACTTACCACGTGAGCTTAGCCGGCATCTCCACCAGAGTGTATCCACAAAAGGAACACCGTGAAGCTGGCTGCGAATGCACAACTTAGGATTAAAGCAGTACCCACATGCTACGAATTTGATCTCTTGATGTTGCCCCGGAAAGGAACTCTGGCACGTGTATTTCCCAGGTTAGCTTAGCCGGCATCTCCACGAGAGTCTATCCATAAAGGGAACACCTTAAAACTGGCTGTGAATGCATAGCTTAAGAGGAAAGCAGTACCCACATGCTACGAATTTGCTCTCTTGATGGTGCTCCGGAAAGCAACTCTGACACGTGTACTTCCCAGGTTAGCTTAGCCGGCATCTCCACGAGAGTCTATACACAAAAGGAACACCATGAAGCTGGCTGCGAATGCACAGCTTAGGAGGAAAGCAATACCCGCATGCTACGAATTTGATCTCTTGATGGTGCCCCGGAAAGGAACTCTGTCACGTGTACTTCCCACGTGAGCTTAGCCGGCATCTCCACGAGAGTCTATCCACAAAAGGAACACCTTGAAGCAGGCTGCGAATGCACAGCTTAGGAGGAAAGCAGTACCCGCTTTCTACGAATTTGATCTCTTGATGGTGCTCCGGAAAGGAACTCTGGCACGTGTACTTCCCAAGTGAGCTTAGCCGGCACCTCCACGAGACCCTATCCACAAAAGGAACACCTTGAAAGTGGCTGCGAATGCACAGCTTTGGAGGAATGCGGTACCAGCATTCGACAAATTTGTTCTCTTCATGGTGCCCCGGAAAAGGACTCGGGGTGTTGTACTTACCACGTGAGCTTAGCCGGCATCTCCACCAGAGTCTATCCACAAAAGGAACACCTTGAAGCTGACTGCGAATGCACAGCTTAGGATTAAAGCAGTACCCACATGCTACGAATTTGATCTCTTGATGTTGCCCCGGAAAGGAACTCTGGCACCTGTACTTCCCAGGTTAGCTTAGCCGGCATCTCCACGAGAGTCTATACACAAAAGGAACACCATGAAGCTGGCTGCGAATGCACAGCTTAGGAGGAAAGCAATACCCGCATGCTACGAATTTGATCTCTTAAGGGTGCCCCGGAAAGGAACTCTGACACGTGTACTTCCCAGGTTAGCTTAGCCGGCATCTCCACGAGAGTCTATACACAAAAGGAACACCATGAAGCTGGCTGCGAATGCACAGCTTAGGAGGAAAGCAATACCCGCATGCTACGAATTTGATCTCTTGATGGTGCCCCGGAAAGGAACTCTGTCACGTGTACTTCCCACGTGAGCTTAGCCGGCATCTCCACGAGAGTCTATCCACAAAAGGAACACCTTGAAGCAGGCTGCGAATGCACAGCTTAGGAGGAAAGCAGTACCCGCGTTCTATGAATTTGATCTCTTGATGGTGCTCCGGAAAGGAACTCTGGCACGTGTACTTCCCAAGTGAGCTTAGCCGGCACCTCCACGAGACTCTATCCACAAAAGGAACACCTTGAAAGTGGCTGCGAATGCACAGCTTTGGAAGAATGCGGTACCAGCATTCGACAAATTTGTTCTCTTCATGGTGCCCCGGAAAAGGACACGGGGTGTTGTACTTACCACGTGAGCTTAGCCGGCATCTCCACCAGAGTCTATCCACAAAAGGAATACCTTGAAGCTGACTGTGAATGCACAGCTTAGGATTAAAGCAGTACCCACATGCTACGAATTTGATCTCTTGATGTTGCCCCGGAAAGGAACACTGGCACGTGTACTTCCCAGGTTAGCTTAGCCGGCATCTCCACGAGAGTCTATACACAAAAGGAACACCATGAAGCTGGCTGCGAATGCACAGCTTAGGAGGAAAGCAATACCCGCATGCTACGAATTTGATCTCTTGAGGGTGCCCCGGAAAGGAACTCTGTCACGTGTACTTCCCACGTAAGCTTAGCCGGCATCTCCACGAGAGTCTATCCACAAAAGGAATACCTTGAAGCGGGCTGCGAATGCACAGCTTAGGAGGAAAGCAGTACCCGCTTTCTACGAATTTGATCTCTTGATGGTGCACCGGAAAGCAACTCTGGCACGTGTACTTCCCACGTGAGCTTAGCCGGCACCTCCAAGAGACTCTATCCACAAAAGGAACACCTTGAAGGTGGCTGCGAATGCACAGCTTAGGTTTAAAACAGTACCCACATTCTACGAATTTGATCTGTTGATGTGCCCCGGAAAGGAACTCTGGCACGTGTACTTCCCAGGTTAGCTTAGCCGGCATCTCCACGAGAGTCTATCCATAAAGGGAAAACCTTAAAACTGGTTGTGAATGCACAGCTTAAGAGGAAAGCAGTACCCACATGCTACGAATTTGATCTCTTGATGGTGCTCCGGAAAGCAACTCTGACACGTGTACTTCCCAGGTTAGCTTAGACGGCATCTCCACGAGAGTCTATACACAAAAGGAACACCATGAAGCTGGCTGCAAATGCACAGCTTAAGAGGAAAGCAATACCCGCATGCTACGAATTTGATCTCTTGATGGTGCCCCGGAAAGGAACTCTGTCACGTGTACTTCCCACGTGAGCTTAGCCGGCATCTCCACGAGAGTCTATCAACAAAAGGAACACCTTGAAGCAGGCTGCGAATGCACAGCTTAGGAGGAAAGCAGTACCCGCTTTCTACGAATTTGATCTCTTGATGGTGGTCCGGAAAGGAACTCTGGCACGTGTACTTCCCACGTGAGCTTAGCCGGCACCTCGACGAGACTCTATCCACAAAAGGAACACCTTGAAGGTGGCTGCGAATGCACAGCTTTGGAGGAATGCGGTACCAGCATTCGACAAATTTGTTCTCTTCATGGTGCCCTGGAAAAGGACTCGGGGAGTTGTACTTACCACGTGAGCTTAGCCGGCATCTCCACCAGAGTGTATCCACAAAAGGAACACCGTGAAGCTGGCTGCGAATGCACAACTTAGGATTAAAGCAGTACCCACATGGTACGAATTTGATCTCTTGATGTTGCCCCGGAAAGGAACTCTGGCACGTGTATTTCCCAGGTTAGCTTAGCCGGCATCTCCACGAGAGTCTATCCATAAAGGGAACACCTTAAAACTGGCTGTGAATGCACAGCTTAAGAGGAAAGCAGTACCCACATGCTACGAATTTGCTCTCTTGATGGTGCTCCGGAAAGCAACTCTGACACGTGTACTTCCCAGGTTAGCTTAGCCGGCATCTCCACGAGAGTCTATACACAAAAGAAACACCATGAAGCTGGCTGCGAATGCACAGCTTAGGAGGAAAGCAATACCCGCATGCTACGAATTTGATCTCTTGAGGGTGCCCCGGAAAGGAACTCTGTCACGTGTACTTCCCACGTGAGCTTAGCTGGCATCTCCACGAGAGTCTATCCACAAAAGGAACACCTTGAAGCAGGCTGCGAATGCACAGCTTAGGAGGAAAGCAGTACCCGCTTTCTACGAATTTGATCTCTTGATGGTGCTCCGGAAAGGAACTCTGGCACGTGTACTTCCCAAGTGAGCTTAGCCGGCACCTCCACGAGACCCTATCCACAAAAGGAACACCTTGAAAGTGGCTGCGAATGCACAGCTTTGGAGGAATGCGGTACCAGCATTCGAAAAATTTGTTCTCTTCATGGTGCCCCGGAAAAGGACGCGGGGAGTTGTACTTACCACGTGAGCTTAGCCGGCATCTCCACCAGAGTCTATCCACAAAAGGAACACCTTGAAGCTGACTGCGAATGCACAGCTTAGGATTAAAGCAGTACCCACATGCTACGAATTTGATCTCTTGATGTTGCCCCGGAAAGGAACACTGGCACATGTACTTCCCAGGTTAGCTTAGCCGGCATCTCTACGAGAGTCTATACACAAAAGGAACACCCTGAAGCTGGCTGCGAATGCACAGCTTAGGAGGAAAGCAATACCCGCATGCTACGAATTTGATCTCTTGAGGGTGCCCCGGAAAGGAACTCTGTCACGTGTACTTCCCACGTGAGTTTAGCCGGCATCTCCACGAGAGTCTATCCACAAAAGGAACACCTTGAAGCAGGCTGCGAATGCACAGCTTAGGAGGAAAGCAGTACCTGCTTTCTACGAATTTGATCTCTTGATGGTGCACCGGAAAGCAACTCTGGCACGTGTACTTCCCACGTGAGCTTAGCCGGCACCTCCAAGAGACTCTATCCACAAAAGGAACACCTTGAAGGTGGCTGCGAATGCACAGCTTTGGAGGAATGCGGTACCAGCATTCGACAAATTTGATCTCTTCATGGTGCCCCGGAAATGGACTCGGGGAGTTGTACTTACCACGTGAGCTTAGCCGGCATCTTCACCAGAGTCTATCCACAAAAGGAACACCTTGAAGCTGGCTGCGAATGCACAGCTTAGGATTAAAGCAGTACCCACATGCTACGAATTTGATCGGTTGATGTTGCCCCGGAAAGGAACTCTGGCACCTGTACTTCCCAGGTTAGCTTAGCCGGCATCACCACGAGAGTCTATCCATAAAGGGAACACCTTAAAACTGGCTGTGAATGCACAGCTTAAGAGGAAAGCAGTACCCACATGCTACGAATTTGCTCTCTTGATGGTGCTCCGGAAAGCAACTCTGACACGTGTACTTCCCAGGTTAGCTTAGCCGGCATCTCCACGAGAGTCTATACACAAAAGGAACACCATGAAGCTGGCTGCGAATGCACAGCTTAGGAGGAAAGCAGTACCCGCTTTCTACGAATTTGATCTCTTGATGGTGCTCCGGAAAGGAACTCTGGCACGTGTACTTCCCACGTGAGCTTAGCCGGCACCTCCACGAGACTCTATCCACAAAAGGAACACCTTGAAGTTGGCTGGGAATGCAAAGATTTGGAGGAATGCGGTACCACCATTCGACAAATTTGTTCTCTTCATGGTGCCTCCGAAAAGGTCTCGGGGAGTTGTACTTACCACGTGAGCTTAGCCGGCATCTCCACCAGAGTCTATCCACAAAAGGAACCCCTTGAAGCTGGCTGCGAATGCACAGCTTAGGATTAAAGCAGTACCCACATGCTACGAATTTGATCTCTTGATGTTGCCCCGGAAAGGAACTCTGGCACGTGTACTTCCCAGGTTAGCTTAGCCGGCATCTCCACGAGAGTCTATACACAAAATGAACACCATGAAGCTGGCTGCGAATGCACAGCTTAGGAGGAAAGCAATACCCGCATGCTACGAATTTGATCTCTTGATGGTGCCCCGGAAAGGAACTCTGTCACGTGTACTTCCCACGTGAGCTTAGCCGGCATCTCCACGAGAGTCTATCCACAAAAGGAACACCTTGAAGCAGGCTGCGAATGCACAGCTTAGGAGGAAAGCAGTACCCGCTTTCTACGAATTTGATCTCTTGATGGTGCTCCGGAAAGGAACTCTGGCACGTGTACTTCCCAAGTGAGCTTAGCCGGCACCTCCACGAGACCCTATCCACAAAAGGAACACCTTGAAAGTGGCTGCGAATGCACAGCTTTGGAGGAATGCGGTACCAGCATTCGAAAAATTTGTTCTCTTCATGGTGCCCCGGAAAAGGACGCGGGGAGTTGTACTTACCACGTGAGCTTAGCCGGCATCTCCACCAGAGTCTATCCACAAAAGGAACACCTTGAAGCTGACTGCGAATGCACAGCTTAGGATTAAAGCAGTACCCACATGCTACGAATTTGATCTCTTGATGTTGCCCCGGAAAGGAACACTGGCACATGTACTTCCCAGGTTAGCTTAGCCGGCATCTCTACGAGAGTCTATACACAAAAGGAACACCCTGAAGCTGGCTGCGAATGCACAGCTTAGGAGGAAAGCAATACCCGCATGCTACGAATCTGATCTCTTGAGGGTGCCCCGGAAAGGAACTCTGTCACGTGTACTTCCCACGTGAGTTTAGCCGGCATCTCCACGAGAGTCTATCCACAAAAGGAACACCTTGAAGCAGGCTGCGAATGCACAGCTTAGGAGGAAAGCAGTACCTGCTTTCTACGAATTTGATCTCTTGATGGTGCACCGGAAAGCAACTCTGGCACGTGTACTTCCCACGTGAGCTTAGCCGGCACCTCCAAGAGACTCTATCCACAAAAGGAACACCTTGAAGGTGGCTGCGAATGCACAGCTTTGGAGGAATGCGGTACCAGCATTCGACAAATTTGATCTCTTCATGGTGCCCCGGAAATGGACTCGGGGAGTTGTACTTACCACGTGAGCTTAGCCGGCATCTTCACCAGAGTCTATCCACAAAAGGAACACCTTGAAGCTGGCTGCGAATGCACAGCTTAGGATTAAAGCAGTACCCACATGCTACGAATTTGATCTGTTGATGTTGCCCCGGAAAGGAACTCTGGCACCTGTACTTCCCAGGTTAGCTTAGCCGGCATCACCACGAGAGTCTATCCATAAAGGGAACACCTTAAAACTGGCTGTGAATGCACAGCTTAAGAGGAAAGCAGTACCCACATGCTACGAATTTGCTCTCTTGATGGTGCTCCGGAAAGCAACTCTGACACGTGTACTTCCCAGGTTAGCTTAGCCGGCATCTCCACGAGAGTCTATACACAAAAGGAACACCATGAAGCTGGCTGCGAATGCACAGCTTAGGAGGAAAGCAGTACCCGCTTTCTACGAATTTGATCTCTTGATGGTGCTCCGGAAAGGAACTCTGGCACGTGTACTTCCCACGTGAGCTTAGCCGGCACCTCCACGAGACTCTATCCACAAAAGGAACACCTTGAAGTTGGCTGGGAATGCAAAGATTTGGAGGAATGCGGTACCACCATTCGACAAATTTGTTCTCTTCATGGTGCCTCCGAAAAGGTCTCGGGGAGTTGTACTTACCACGTGAGCTTAGCCGGCATCTCCACCAGAGTCTATCCACAAAAGGAACCCCTTGAAGCTGGCTGCGAATGCACAGCTTAGGATTAAAGCAGTACCCACATGCTACGAATTTGATCTCTTGATGTTGCCCCGGAAAGGAACTCTGGCACGTGTACTTCCCAGGTTAGCTTAGCCGGCATCTCCACGAGAGTCTATACACAAAATGAACACCATGAAGCTGGCTGCGAATGCACAGCTTAGGAGGAAAGCAATACCCGCATGCTACGAATTTGATCTCTTGATGGTGCCCCGGAAAGGAACTCTGTCACGTGTACTTCCCACGTGAGCTTAGCCGGCATCTCCACGAGAGTCTATCCACAAAAGGAACACCTTGAAGCAGGCAGCGAATGCACAGCTTAGGAGGAAAGCAGTACCCGCTTTCTACGAATTTGATCTCTTGATGGTGCTCCGGAAAGGAACTCTGGCACGTGTACTTCCCACGTGAGCTTAGCCGGCACCTCGACGAGACTCTATCCACAAAAGGAACACCTTGAAGGTGGCTGCGAATGCACAGCTTTGGAGGAATGCGGTACCAGCATTCGACAAATTTGTTCTCTTCATGGTGCCCTGGAAAAGGACTCGGGGAGTTGTACTTACCACGTGAGCTTAGCCGGCATCTCCACCAGAGTGTATCCACAAAAGGAACACCGTGATGCTGGCTGCGAATGCACAACTTAGGATTAAAGCAGTACCCACATGCTACGAATTTGATCTCTTGATGTTGCCCCGGAAAGGAACTCTGGCACGTGTATTTCCCAGGTTAGCTTAGCCGGCATCTCCACGAGAGTCTATCCATAAAGGGAACACCTTAAAACTGGCTGTGAATGCACAGCTTAAGAGGAAAGCAGTACCCACATGCTACGAATTTGCTCTCTTGATGGTGCTCCGGAAAGCAACTCTGACACGTGTACTTCCCAGGTTAGCTTAGCCGGCATCTCCACGAGAGTCTATACACAAAAGAAACACCATGAAGCTGGCTGTGAATGCACAGCTTAGGAGGAAAGCAATACCCGCATGCTACGAATTTGATCTCTTGATGGTGCCCCGGAAAGGAACTCTGTCACGTGTACTTCCCACGTGAGCTTAGCCGGCATCTCCACGAGAGTCTATCCACAAAAGGAACACCTTGAAGCAGGCTGCGAATGCACAGCTTAGGAGGAAAGCAGTACCCGCTTTCTACGAATTTGATCTCTTGATTGTGCTCCGGAAAGGAACTCTGGCACGTGTACTTCCCAAGTGAGCTTAGCCGGCACCTCCACGAGACCCTATCCACAAAAGGAACACCTTGAAAGTGGCTGCGAATGCACAGCTTTGGAGGAATGCGGTACCAGCATTCGACAAATTTGTTCTCTTCATGGTGCCCCGGAAAAGGACTCGGGGTGTTGTACTTACCACGTGAGCTTAGCCGGCATCTCCACCAGAGTCTATCCACAAAAGGAACACCTTGAAGCTGACTGCGAATGCACAGCTTAGGATTAAAGCAGTACCCACATGCTACGAATTTGATCTCTTGATGTTGCCCCGGAAAGGAACACTGGCACATGTACTTCCAAGGTTAGCTTAGCCGGCATCTCCACGAGAGTCTATACACAAAAGGAACACCATGAAGCTGGCTGCAAATGCACAGCTTAGGAGGAAAGCAATACCCGCATGCTACGAATTTGATCTCTTGAGGGTGCCCCGGAAAGGAACTCTGTCACGTGTACTTCCCACGTGAGCTTAGCCGGCATCTCCACGAGAGTCTATCCACAAAAGGAACACCTTGAAGCAGGCTGTGAATGCAAAGCTTAGGAGGAAAGCAGTACCTGCTTTCTACGAATTTGATCTCTTGATGGTGCACCGGAAAGCAACTCTGGCACGTGTACTTCCCACGTGAGCTTAGCCGGCACCTCCAAGAGACTCTATCCACAAAAGGAACACCTTGAAGGTGGCTGCGAATGCACAGCTTTGGAGGAATGCGGTACCAGCATTCGACAAATTTGTTCTCTTCATGGTGCCCCGGAAAAGGACTCGGGGTGTTGTACTTACCACGTGAGCTTAGCCGGCATCTCCACCAGAGTCTATCCACAAAAGGAACACCTTGAAGCTGACTGTGAATGCACAGCTTAGGATTAAACAGTACCCACATGCTACGAATTTGATCTCTTGATGTTGCCCCGGAAAGGAACACTGGCACGTGTACTTCCCAGGTTAGCTTAGCCGGCATCTCCACGAGAGTCTATACACAAAAGGAACACCATGAAGCTGGCTGCGAATGCACAGCTTAGGAGGAAAGCAATACCCGCATGCTACGAATTTGATCTCTTGAGGGTGCCCCGGAAAGGAACTCTGTCACGTGTACTTCCCACGTGAGTTTAGCCGGCATCTCCACGAGAGTCTATCCACAAAAGGAATACCTTGAAGCAGGCTGCGAATGCACAGCTTAGGAGGAAAGCAGTACCCGCTTTCTACGAATTTGATCTCTTGATGGTGCACCGGAAAGCAACTCTGGCACGTGTACTTCCCACGTGAGCTTAGCCGGCACCTCCAAGAGACTCTATCCACAAAAGGAACACCTTGAAGGTGGCTGCGAATGCACAGCTTAGGTTTAAAACAGTACCCACATTCTACGAATTTGATCTGTTGATGTGCCCCGGAAAGGAACTCTGGCACGTGTACTTCCCAGGTTAGCTTAGCCGGCATCTCCACGAGAGTCTATCCATAAAGGGAAAACCTTAAAACTGGCTGTGAATGCACAGCTTAAGAGGAAAGCAGTACCCACATGCTACGAATTTGATCTCTTGATGGTGCTCCGGAAAGCAACTCTGACACGTGTACTTCCCAGGTTAGCTTAGACGGCATCTCCACGAGAGTCTATACACAAAAGGAAGACCATGAAGCTGGCTGCGAATGCACAGCTTAGGAGGAAAGCAATACCCGCATGCTACGAATTTGATCTCTTGATGGTGCCCCGGAAAGGAACTCTGTCACGTGTACTTCCCACGTGAGCTTAGACGGCATCTCCACGAGAGTCTATCCACAAAAGGAACACCTTGAAGCAGGCTGCGAATGCACAGCTTAGGAGGAAAGCAGTACCCGCTTTCTATGAATTTGATCTCTTGATGGTGCTCCGGAAAGGAACTCTGGCACGTGTACTTCCCACGTGAGCTTAGCCGGCACCTCCACGAGACTCTCTCCACAAAAGGAACACCTTGAAGGTGGCTGCGAATGCACAGCTTTGGAGGAATGCGGTACCAGCATTCGACAAATTTTTTCTCTTCATGGTGCCACGGAAAAGGACACGGGGAGTTGTACTTACCACGTGAGCTTAGCCGGCATCTCCACCAGAGTCTATCCACAAAAGGAACACCTTGAAGCTGGCTGCGAATGCACAGCTTAGGATTAAAGCAGTACCCACATGCTACGAATTTGATCTCTTGATGTTGCCCCGGAAAGGAACTCTGGCACGTGTACTTCCCAGGTTAGCTTAGCCTGCATCTCCACGAGAGTCTATACACAAAATGAACACCATGAAGCTGGCTGCGAATGCACAGCTTAGGAGGAAAGCAATACCCGCATGCTACGAATTTGATCTCTTATGGTGCCCCGGAAAGGAACTCTGTCACGTGTACTTCCCACGTGAGCTTATGCGGCATTTCCACGAGAGTCTATCCACAAAAGGAACACCTTGAAGCAGGCGGCGAATGCACAGCTTAGGAGGAATGCGGTACCAGCATTCGACAAAATTGTTCTCTTCATGGTGCCACGGAAAAGGACTCGGGGAGTTGTACTTACCACGTGAGCTTAGCCGGCATCTCCACCAGAGTCTATCCACAAAAGGAACACCATGAAGCTGGCTGCGAATGCACAGCTTAGGAGGAAAGCAATACCCGCATGCTACGAATTTGATCTCTTGATGGTGCCCCGGAAAGGAACTCTGTCACGTGTACTTCCCACGTGAGCTTAGCCGGCATCTCCACGAGAGTCTATCCACAAAAGGAACACCTTGAAGCAGGCTGCGAATGCACAGCTTAGGAGGAAAGCAGTACCCGCTTTCTACGAATTTGATCTCTTGATGGTGCTCCGGAAAGCAACCCTGGCACGTGTACTTCCCACGTGAGCTTAGCCGGCACCTCCACGAGACTCTATCCACAAAAGGAACACCTTGAATGTGGCTGCGAATGCACAGCGTTGGAGGAATGCGGTACCAGCATTCGACAAATTTGTTCTCTTCATGGTGCCACGGAAAAGGACACGGGGAGTTGTACTTACCACGTGAGCTTAGCCGGCATCTCCACCAGAGTCTATCCACAAAAGGAACACCTTGAAGCTGGCTGCGAATGCACAGCTTAGGATTAAAGCAGTACCTACATGCTACGAATTTGATCTCTTGATGTTGCCCCGGAAAGGAACTCTGGCACGTGTACTTCCCAGGTTAGCTTAGCCTGCATCTCCACGAGAGTCTATACACAAAATGAACACCATGAAGCTGGCTGCGAATGCACAGCTTAGGAGGAAAGCAATTACCGCATGCTACGAATTTGATCTCTTGATGGTGCCCCGGAAAGGAACTCTGTCACGTGTACTTCCCACGTGAGCTTAGCCGGCATCTCCACGAGAGTCTATACACAAAAGGAACACCATGAAGCTGGCTGCAAATGCACAGCTTAGGAGGAAAGCAATACCCGCCTGCTACGAATTTGATCTCTTGAGGGTGTCCCGGAAAGGAACTCTGTCACGTGTACTTCCCACGTGAGCTTAGCCGGCATCTCCACGAGAGTCTATCCACAAAAGGAACACCTTGAAGCAGGCGGCGAATGAACAGCTTTGGAGGAATGCGGTACCAGCATTCGACAAATTTGTTCTCTTCATGGTGCCACGGAAAAGGACTCGGGGAGTTGTACTTACCTCGTGAGCTTAGCCGGCATCTCCACCAGAGTGTATCCACAAAAGGAACACCTTGAAGGTGGCTGCGAATGCACAGCTTAGGTTTAAAGCAGTACCCACATTCTACGAATTTGATCTGTTGATGTTGCCCCGGCAAGGAACTCTGGCACGTGTACTTCCCAGGTTAGCTTAGCCGGCATCTCCACGAGAGTCTATCCATAAAGGGAACACCTTAAAACTGGCTGTGAATGCACAGCTTAAGAGGAAAGCAGTACCCACATGCTACGAATTTGATCTCTTGATGGTGCTCCGGAAAGCAACTCTGACACGTGTACTTCCCAGGTTGGCTTAGACGGCATCTCCACGAGAGTCTATACACAAAAGGAACACCATGAAGCTGGCTTCAAATGCAGAGCTTAGGAGGAAAGCAATACCCTCATGCTACGAATTTGATCTCTTGATGGTGCCCCGGAAAGGAACTCTGTCACGTGTACTTCCCACGTGAGCTTAGCCGGCATCTCCACGAGAGTCTATCCACAAAAGGAACACCTTGAAGCAGGCTGCGAATGCACAGCTTAGCAGGAAAGCAGTATTCACTTTCTACGAATTTTATCTCTTGATGGTGCTCCGGAAAGGAACACTGGCACGTGTACTTCCCACGTGAGCTTAGCCGGCACCTCCACGAGACTCTATCCACAAAAGGAACACCTTTAAGTTGGCTGCGAATGCAAAGATTTGGAGGAATGCGGTACCAGCATTCGACAAATTTGTTCTCTTCATGGTGCCACGGAAAAGGAAACGGGGAGTTGTACTTACCACGTGAGCTTAGCCGGCATCTCCACCAGAGTCTATCCACAAAAGGAACCCCTTGAAGCTGGCTGCGAATGCACAGCTTAGGATTAAAGCAGTACCCACATGCTACGAATTTGATCTCTTGATGTTGCCCCGGAAAGGAACTCTGGCACGTGTACTTCCCAGGTTAGCTTAGCCTGCATCTCCACGAGAGTCTATACACAAAATGAACACCATGAAGCTGGCTGCGAATGCACAGCTTAGGAGGAAAGCAATACCCGCATGCTACGAATTTGATCTCTTGAGGGTGCCCCGGAAAGGAGCTCTGTCACGTGTACTTCCCACGTGAGCTTAGCCGGCATCTCCACGAGAGTCTATCCACAAAAGGAACACCTTGAAGCAGGCGGCGAATGCACAGCTTAGGAGGAATGCGGTACCAGCATTCGACAAATTTGTTCTCTTCATGGTGCCCCCGAAAAGGTCTCGGGGAGTTGTACTTACCACGTGAGCTTAGCCGGCATCTCCACCAGAGTGTATCCACAAAAGGAACACCTTGAAGGTGGCTGCGAATGCACAGCTTAGGATTAAAGCAGTACCCACATTCTACGAATTTGATCTGTTGATGTTGCCCCGGAAAGGAACTCTGGCACGTGTACTTCCCAGGTTAGCTTAGCCGGCATCTCCACGAGAGTCTATCCATAAAGGGAACACCTTAAAACTGGCTGTGAATGCACAGCTTAAGAGGAAAGCAGTACCCACATGCTACGAATTTGATCTCTTGATGGTGCTCCGGAAAGCAACTCTGACACGTGTACTTCCCAGGTTAGCTTAGACGGCATCTCCACGAGAGTCTATACACAAAAGGAACACCATGAAGCTGGCTTCAAATGCAGAGCTTAGGAGGAAAGCAATACCCTCATGCTACGAATTTGATCTCTTGATGGTGCCCCGGAAAGGAACTCTCTCACGTGTACTTCCCACGTGAGCTTAGCCGGCATCTCCACGAGAGTCTATACACAAAAGGAACACCTTGAAGCAGGCTGCGAATGCACAGCTTAGGAGGAAAGCAGTACCCGCTTTCTACGAATTTTATCTCTTGATGGTGCTCCGGAAAGGAACTCTGGCACGTGTACTTCCCACGTGAGCTTAGCCGGCACCTCCACGAGACTCTATCCACAAAAGGAACACCTTGAAGTTGGCTGCGAATGCAAAGATTTGGAGGAATGCGGTACCAGCATTCGACAAATTTGTTCTCTTCATGGTGCCCCCGAAAAGGTCTCGGGGAGTTGTACTTACCACGTGAGCTTAGCCGGCATCTCCACCAGAGTCTATCCACAAAAGGAACCCCTTGAAGCTGGCTGCGAATGCACAGCTTAGGATTAAAGCAGTACCCACATGCTACGAATTTGATCTCTTGATGTTGCCCCGGAAAGGAACTCTGGCACGTGTACTTCCCAGGTTAGCTTAGCCGGCATCTCCACGAGAGTCTATACACAAAATGAACACCATGAAGCTGGCTGCGAATGCACAGCTTAGGAGGAAAGCAATACCCGCATGCTACGAATTTGATCTCTTGAGGGTGCCCCGGAAAGGAACTCTGTCACGTGTACTTCCCACGTGAGCTTAGCCTGCATCTCCACGAGAGTCTATCCACAAAAGGAACACCTTGAAGCAGGCTGCGAATGCACAGCTTAGGAGGAAAGCAGTACCCGCTTTCTACGAATTTGATCTCTTGATGGTGCTCCGGAAAGGAACTCTGGCACGTGTACTTCCCACGTGAGCTTAGCCGGCACCTCCACGAGACTCTATCCACAAAAGGAACACCTTGAAGGTGGCTGCGAATGCACAGCTTTGGAGGAATGTGGTACCAGCATTCGACAAATTTGTTCTCTTCATGGTGCCCCGGAAAAGGACACGGGGAGTTGTACTTACCACGTGAGCTTAGCCGGCATCTCCACCAGAGTCTATCCACAAAAGGAACACCTTGAAGCTGGCTGCGAATGCACAGCTTACGATTAAAGCAGTACCCACATGCTACGAATTTGATCTCTTGAGGGTGCCCCGGAAAGGAACTCTGTCACGTGTACTTCCCACGTGAGCTTAGCCGGCATCTCCACGAGAGTCTATCCACAAAAGGAACACCTTGAAGCAGGCGGCGAATGCACAGCTTAGGAGGAATGTGGTACCAGCTTTCGTCAAATTTGTTCTCTTCATGGTGCCGCGGAAAAGGACTCGGGGAGTTGTACTTACCTCGTGAGCTTAGCCGGCATCTCCACCAGAGTGTATCCACAAAAGGAACACCTTGAAGGTGGCTGCGAATGCACAGCTTTGGTTTAAAGCAGTACCCACATTCTACGAATTTGATCTGTTGATGTTGCCCCGGCAAGGAACTCTGGCACGTGTACTTCCCAGGTTAGCTTAGCCGGCATCTCCACGAGAGTCTATCCATAAAGGGAACACCTTAAAACTGGCTGTGAATGCACAGCTTAAGAGGAAAGCAGTACCCACATGCTACGAATTTGCTCTCTTGATGGTGCTCCGGAAAGCAACTCTGACACGTGTACTTCCCAGGTTAGCTTAGACGGCATCTCCACGAGAGTCTATACACAAAAGGAACACCATGAAGCTGGCTGCAAATGCACAGCTTAGGAGGAAAGCAATACCCGCATGCTACGAATTTGATCTCTTGATGGTGCCCCGGAAAGGAACTCTGTCACGTGTATTTCCCACGTGAGCTTAGCCGGCATCTCCACGAGAGTCTATCCACAAAAGGAACACCTTGAAGCAGGCTGCGAATGCACAGCTTAGCAGGAAAGCAGTATTCGCTTTCTACGAATTTTATCTCTTGATGGTGCTCCGGAAAGGAACACTGGCACGTGTACTTCCCACGTGAGCTTAGCCGGCACCTCCACGAGACTCTATCCACAAAAGGAACACCTTGAAGTTGGCTGCGAATGCAAAGATTTGGAGGAATGCGGTACCAGCATTCGACAAATTTGTTCTCTTCATGGTGCCCCCGAAAAGGTCTCGGGGAGTTGTACTTACCACGTGAGCTTAGCCGGCATCTCCACCAGAGTCTATCCACAAAAGGAACCCCTTGAAGCTGGCTGCGAATGCACAGCTTAGGATTAAAGCAGTACCCACATGCTACGAATTTGATCTCTTGATGTTGCCCCGGAAAGGAACTCTGGCACGTGTACTTCCCAGGTTAGCTTAGCCTGCATCTCCACGAGAGTCTATACACAAAATGAACACCATGAAGCTGGCTGCGAATGCACAGCTTAGGAGGAAAGCAATACCCGCATGCTACGAATTTGATCTCTTGAGGGTGCCCCAGAAAGGAACTCTGTCACGTGTACTTCCCACGTGAGCTTAGCCGGCATCTCCACGAGAGTCTATCCACAAAAGGAACACCTTGAAGCACGCGGCGAATGCACAGCTTAGGAGGAATGCGGTACCAGCATTCGACAAATTTGTTCTCTTCATGGTGCCGCGGAAAAGGACTCAGGGAGTTGTACTTACCTCATGAGCTTAGCCGGCATCTCCACCAGAGTGTATCCACAAAAGGAACACCTTGAAGGTGGCTGCGAATGCACAGCTTAGGATTAAAGCAGTACCCACATTCTACGAATTTGATCTGTTGATGTTGCCCCGGAAAGGAACTCTGGCACGTGTACTTCCCAGGTTAGCTTAGCCGGCATCTCCACGAGAGTCTATCCATAAAGGGAACACCTTAAAACTGGCTGTGAATGCACAGCTTAAGAGGAAAGCAGTACCCACATGCTACGAATTTGATCTCTTGATGGTGCTCCGGAAAGCAACTCTGACACGTGTACTTCCCAGGTTAGCTTAGACGGCATCTCCACGAGAGTCTATACACAAAAGGAACACCATGAAGCTGGCTTCAAATGCACAGCTTAGGAGGAAAGCAATACCCTCATGCTACGAATTTGATCTCTTGATGGTGCTCCGGAAAGGGACTCTCTCACGTGTACTTCCCACGTGAGCTTAGCCGGCATCTCCACGAGAGTCTATACACAAAAGGAACACCTTGAAGCAGGCTGCGAATGCACAGCTTAGGAGGAAAGCAGTACCCGCTTTCTACGAATTTTATCTCTTGATGGTGCTCCGGAAAGGAACTCTGGCACGTGTACTTCCCACGTGAGCTTAGCCGGCACCTCCACGAGACTCTATCCACAAAAGGAACACCTTGAAGTGGGCTGCGAATGCAAAGATTTGGAGAAATGCGGTACCAGCATTCGACAAATTTGTTCTCTTCATGGTGCCCCCGAAAATGTCTCGGGGAGTTGTACTTACCACGTGAGCTTAGCCGGCATCTCCACCAGAGTCTATCCACAAAAGGAACCCCTTGAAGCTGGCTGCGAATGCACAGCTTAGGATTAAAGCAGTACCCACATGCTACGAATTTGATCTCTTGAATGTTGCCCCGGAAAGGAACTCTGGCACGTGTACTTCCCAGGTTAGCTTAGCCGGCATCTCCACGAGAGTCTATACACAAAATGAACACCATGAAGCTGGCTGCGAATGCACAGCTTAGGAGGAAAGCAATACCCGCATGCTACGAATTTGATCTCTTGATGGTGCCCCGGAAAGGAACTCTGTCACGTGTACTTCCCACGTGAGCTTAGCCTGCATCTCCACGAGAGTCTATCCACAAAAGGAACACCTTGAAGCAGGCTGCGAATGCACAGCTAAGGAGGAAAGCAGTACCCGCTTTCTACGAATTTGATCTCTTGATGGTGCTCCGGAAAGGAACTCTGGCACGTGTACTTCCCACGTGAGCTTAGCCGGCACCTCCACGAGACTCTATCCACAAAAGGAACACCTTGAAGGTGGCTGCGAATGCACAGCTTTGGAGGAATGTGGTACCAGCATTCGACAAATTTGTTCTCTTCATGGTGCCCTGGAAAAGGACACGGGGAGTTGTACTTACCACGTGAGCTTAGCCGGCATCTCCACCAGAGTCTATCCACAAAAGGAACACCTTGAAGCTGGCTGCGAATGCACAGCTTAGGATTAAAGCAGAACCCACATGCTACGAATTTGATCTCTTGATGTTGCCCCGGAAAGGAACTCTGGCACGTGTACTTCCCAGGTTAGCTTAGTCTGCTTCTCCACGAGAGTCTATACACAAAATGAACACCATGAAGCTGGCTGCGAATGCACAGCTTAGGAGGAAAGCAATACCCGCATGCTACGAATTTGATCTCTTGATGGTGTCCCGGAAAGGAACTCTGTCACGTATACTTCCCACGTGAGCTTAGCCGGCATCTCCACGAGAGTCTATCCACAAAAGGAACACCTTGAAGCAGGCTGCGAATGCACAGCTTAGGAGGAAAGCAGTACCCGCTTTGTACGAATTTGATCTCTTGATGGTGCTCCGGAAAGCAACTCTGGCACGTGTACTTCGCACGTGAGCTTAGCCGGCACCTCCACGAGACTCTATCCACAAAAGGAACACCTTGAAGGTGGCTGCGAATGCACAGCTTTGGAGGAATGTGGTACCAGCATTCGACAAATTTGTTCTCTTCATGGTGCCCCGGAAAAGGACACGGGGAGTTGTACTTACCACGTGAGCTTAGCCGGCATCTCCACCAGAGTCTATCCACAAAAGGAACACCTTGAAGCTGGCTGCGAATGCACAGCTTACGATTAAAGCAGTACCCACATGCTACGAATTTGATCTCTTGAGGGTGCCCCGGAAAGGAACTCTGTCACGTGTACTTCCCACGTGAGCTTAGCCGGCATCTCCACGAGAGTCTATCCACAAAAGGAACACCTTGAAGCAGGCGGCGAATGCACAGCTTAGGAGGAATGCGGTACCAGCATTCGTCAAATTTGTTCTCTTCATGGTGCCGCGGAAAAGGACTCGGGGAGTTGTACTTACCTCGTGAGCTTAGCCGGCATCTCCACCAGAGTGTATCCACAAAAGGAACACCTTGAAGGTGGCTGCGAATGCACAGCTTAGTTTTAAAACAGTACCCACATTCTACGAATTTGATCTGTTGATGTTGCCCCGGAAAGGAACTCTGGCACGTGTACTTCCCAGGTTAGCTTAGCCGGCATCTCCACGAGAGTCTATCCATATAGGGAACACCTTAAAACTGGCTGTGAATGCACAGCTTAAGAGGAAAGCAGTACCCACATGCTACGAATTTGATCTCTTGATGGTGCTCCGGAAAGCAACTCTGACACGTGTACTTCCCAGGTTAGCTTAGACGGCATCTCCACGAGAGTCTATACACAAAAGGAACACCATGAAGCTGGCTGCAAATGCACAGCTTAGGAGGAAAGCAATACCCGCATGCTACGAATTTGATCTGTTGATGGTGCCCCGGAAAGGAACTCTGTCACGTGTACTTCCCACGTGAGCTTAGCCGGCATCTCCACGAGAGTCTATCCACAAAAGGAAAACCTTGAAGCAGGCTGCGAATGCAAAGCTTACGATTAAAGCAGTACCCACATGCTACGAATTTGATCTGTTGATGTTGCCCCGGAAAGGAACTCTGGCACGTGTACTTCCCAGGTTAGCTTAGTGTGCTTCTCCACGAGAGTCTATACACAAAATGAACACCATGAAGCTGGCTGCGAATGCACAGCTTAGGAGGAAAGCAATACCCGCATGCTACGAATTTGATCTCTTGATGGTGCCCCGGAAAGGAACTCTGTCACGTGTACTTCCCACGTGAGCTTAGTCGGCATCTCCACGAGAGTCTATCCACAAAAGGAACACCTTGAAGCAGGCTGCGAATGCACAGCTTAGGAGGAAATCAGTACCCGCTTTCTACGAATTTGATCTCTTGATGGTGCACCGGAAAGCAACTCTGGCACGTGTACTTCCCACGTGAGCTTAGCCGGCACCTCCAAGAGACTATATCCACAAAAGGAACACCTTGAAGGTGGCTGCGAATGCACAGCTTTGGAGGAATGCGGTACCAGCATTCGACAAATTTGTTCTCTTCATGGTGCCCCGGAAATGGACTCGGGGAGTTGTACTTACCTCGTGAGCTTAGCCGGCATCTCCACCAGAGTCTATCCACAAAAGGAACACCTTGAAGCTGGCTGCGAATGCAAAGCTTACGATTAAAGCAGTACCCACATGCTACGAATTTGATCTGTTGATGTTGCCCCGGAAAGGAACTCTGGCACCTGTACTTCCCAGGTTAGCTTAGCCGGCATCTCCACGAGAGTCTATCCATAAAGGGAACACCTTAAAACTGGCTGTGAATGCACAGCTTAAGAGGAAAGCAGTACCCACATGCTACGAATTTGATCTCTTGATGGTGCTCCGGAAAGGAACTCTGACATGTGTACTTCCCAGGTTAGGTTAGCCGGCATCTCCACGAGAGTCTATACACAAAAGGAACACCATGAAGCTGGCTGCCAATGCACAGCTTAGGAGGAAAGTAATACCCGCATGCTACGAATTTGATCTCTTGATGGTGCCCCGGAAAGGAACTCTGTCACGTGTACTTCCCACGTGAGCTTAGACGGCATCTCCACGAGAGTCTATCCACAAAAGGAACACCTTGAAGCAGGCTGCGAATGCACAGCTTAGGAGGAAAGCAGTACCCGCTTTCTATGAATTTGATCTCTTGATGGTGCTCCGGAAAGGAACTCTGGCACGTGTACTTCCCACGTGAGCTTAGCCGGCACCTCCACGAGACTCTATCCACAAAAGGAACACCTTGAATGTGGCTGCGAATGCACAGCTTTGGAGGAATGCGGTACCAGCATTCGACAAATATGTTCTCTTCATGGTGCCACGGAAAAGGACACGGGGAGTTGTACGTACCACGTGAGCTTAGCCGGCATCTCCACCAGAGTCTATCCACAAAAGGAACACCTTGAAGCTGGCTGCGAATGCACAGCTTAGGATTAAAGCAGTACCCACATGCTACGAATTTGATCTCTTGATGTTGCCCCGGAAAGGAACTCTGGCACGTGTACTTCCCAGGTTAGCTTAGCCGGCATCTCCACGAGAGTCTATACACAAAATGAACACCATGAAGCTGGCTGCGAATGCACAGCTTAGGAGGAAAGCAATACCCGCATGCTACGAATTTGATCTCTTGATGGTGCCCCGGAAAGGAACTCTGTCACGTGTACTTCCCACGTGAGCTTAGCCGGCATCTCCACGAGAGTCTATCCACAAAAGGAACACCTTGAAGCAGGCAGCGAATGCACAGCTTAGGAGGAAAGCAGTACCCGCTTTCTACGAATTTGATCTCTTGATGGTGCTCCGGAAAGGAACTCTGGCACGTGTACTTCCCACGTGAGCTTAGCCGGCACCTCGACGAGACTCTATCCACAAAAGGAACACCTTGAAGGTGGCTGCGAATGCACAGCTTTGGAGGAATGCGGTACCAGCATTCGACAAATTTGTTCTCTTCATGGTGCCCTGGAAAAGGACTCGGGGAGTTGTACTTACCACGTGAGCTTAGCCGGCATCTCCACCAGAGTGTATCCACAAAAGGAACACCGTGATGCTGGCTGCGAATGCACAACTTAGGATTAAAGCAGTACCCACATGCTACGAATTTGATCTCTTGATGTTGCCCCGGAAAGGAACTCTGGCACGTGTATTTCCCAGGTTAGCTTAGCCGGCATCTCCACGAGAGTCTATCCATAAAGGGAACACCTTAAAACTGGCTGTGAATGCACAGCTTAAGAGGAAAGCAGTACCCACATGCTACGAATTTGCTCTCTTGATGGTGCTCCGGAAAGCAACTCTGACACGTGTACTTCCCAGGTTAGCTTAGCCGGCATCTCCACGAGAGTCTATACACAAAAGAAACACCATGAAGCTGGCTGTGAATGCACAGCTTAGGAGGAAAGCAATACCCGCATGCTACGAATTTGATCTCTTGATGGTGCCCCGGAAAGGAACTCTGTCACGTGTACTTCCCACGTGAGCTTAGCCGGCATCTCCACGAGAGTCTATCCACAAAAGGAACACCTTGAAGCAGGCTGCGAATGCACAGCTTAGGAGGAAAGCAGTACCCGCTTTCTACGAATTTGATCTCTTGATTGTGCTCCGGAAAGGAACTCTGGCACGTGTACTTCCCAAGTGAGCTTAGCCGGCACCTCCACGAGACCCTATCCACAAAAGGAACACCTTGAAAGTGGCTGCGAATGCACAGCTTTGGAGGAATGCGGTACCAGCATTCGACAAATTTGTTCTCTTCATGGTGCCCCAGAAAAGGACTCGGGGTGTTGTACTTACCACGTGAGCTTAGCCGGCATCTCCACCAGAGTCTATCCACAAAAGGAACACCTTGAAGGTGACTGCGAATGCACAGCTTAGGATTAAAGCAGTACCCACATGCTACGAATTTGATCTCTTGATGTTGCCCCGGAAAGGAACACTGGCACATGTACTTCCCAGGTTAGCTTAGCCGGCATCTCCACGAGAGTCTATACACAAAAGGAACACCATGAAGCTGGCTGCAAATGCACAGCTTAGGAGGAAAGCAATACCCGCATGCTACGAATTTGATCTCTTGAGGGTGCCCCGGAAAGGAACTCTGTCACGTGTACTTCCCACGTGAGCTTAGCCGGCATCTCCACGAGAGTCTATCCACAAAAGGAACACCTTGAAGCAGGCTGCGAATGCAAAGCTTAGGAGGAAAGCAGTACCTGCTTTCTACGAATTTGATCTCTTGATGGTGCACCGGAAAGCAACTCTGGCACGTGTACTTCCCACGTGAGCTGAGCCGGCACCTCCAAGAGACTCTATCCACAAAAGGAACACCTTGAAGGTGGCTGCGAATGCACAGCTTTGGAGGAATGCGGTACCAGCATTCGACAAATTTGTTCTCTTCATGGTGCCCCGGAAAAGGACTCGGGGTGTTGTACTTACCACGTGAGCTTAGCCGGCATCTCCACCAGAGTCTATCCACAAAAGGAACACCTTGAAGCTGACTGTGAATGCACAGCTTAGGATTAAACATTACCCACATGCTACGAATTTGATCTCTTGATGTTGCCCCGGAAAGGAACACTGGCACGTGTACTTCCCAGGTTAGCTTAGCCGGCATCTCCACGAGAGTCTATACACAAAAGGAACACCATGAAGCTGGCTGCGAATGCACAGCTTAGGAGGAAAGCAATACCCGCATGCTACGAATTTGATCTCTTGAGGGTGCCCCGGAAAGGAACTCTGTCACGTGTACTTCCCACGTGAGCTTAGCCGGCATCTCCACGAGAGTCTATCCACAAAAGGAATACCTTGAAGCAGGCTGCGAATGCACAGCTTAGAAGGAAAGCAGTACCCGCTTTCTACGATTTTGATCTCTTGATGGTGCACCGGAAAGCAACTCTGGCACGTGTACTTCCCACGTGAGCTTAGCCGGCACCTCCAAGAGACTCTATCCACAAAAGGAACACCTTGAAGGTGGCTGCGAATGCACAGCTTAGGTTTAAAACAGTACCCACATTCTACGAATTTGATCTGTTGATGTGCCCCGGAAAGGAACTCTGGCACGTGTACTTCCCAGGTTAGCTTAGCCGGCATCTCCACGAGAGTCTATCCATAAAGGGAAAACCTTAAAACTGGCTGTGAATGCACAGCTTAAGAGGAAAGCAGTACCCACATGCTACGAATTTGATCTCTTGATGTTGCCCCGGAAAGGAACTCTGGCACGTGTACTTCCCAGGTTAGCTTAGCCTGCATCTCCACGAGAGTCTATACACAAAATGAACACCATGAAGCTGGCTGCGAATGCACAGCTTAGGAGGAAAGCAATACCCGCATGCTACGAATTTGATCTCTTATGGTGCCCCGGAAAGGAACTCTGTCACGTGTACTTCCCACGTGAGCTTATGCGGCATTTCCACGAGAGTCTATCCACAAAAGGAACACCTTGAAGCAGGCGGCGAATGCACAGCTTAGGAGGAATGCGGTACCAGCATTCGACAAAATTGTTCTCTTCATGGTGCCACGGAAAAGGACTCGGGGAGTTGTACTTACCACGTGAGCTTAGCCGGCATCTCCACCAGAGTCTATCCACAAAAGGAACACCATGAAGCTGGCTGCGAATGCACAGCTTAGGAGGAAAGCAATACCCGCATGCTACGAATTTGATCTCTTGATGGTGCCCCGGAAAGGAACTCTGTCACGTGTACTTCCCACGTGAGCTTAGCCGGCATCTCCACGAGAGTCTATCCACAAAAGGAACACCTTGAAGCAGGCTGCGAATGCACAGCTTAGGAGGAAAGCAGTACCCGCTTTCTACGAATTTGATCTCTTGATGGTGCTCCGGAAAGCAACCCTGGCACGTGTACTTCCCACGTGAGCTTAGCCGGCACCTCCACGAGACTCTATCCACAAAAGGAACACCTTGAATGTGGCTGCGAATGCACAGCGTTGGAGGAATGCGGTACCAGCATTCGACAAATTTGTTCTCTTCATGGTGCCACGGAAAAGGACACGGGGAGTTGTACTTACCACGTGAGCTTAGCCGGCATCTCCACCAGAGTCTATCCACAAAAGGAACACCTTGAAGCTGGCTGCGAATGCACAGCTTAGGATTAAAGCAGTACCTACATGCTACGAATTTGATCTCTTGATGTTGCCCCGGAAAGGAACTCTGGCACGTGTACTTCCCAGGTTAGCTTAGCCTGCATCTCCACGAGAGTCTATACACAAAATGAACACCATGAAGCTGGCTGCGAATGCACAGCTTAGGAGGAAAGCAATACCCGCATGCTACGAATTTGATCTCTTGATGGTGCCCCGGAAAGGAACTCTGTCACGTGTACTTCCCACGTGAGCTTAGCCGGCATCTCCACGAGAGTCTATACACAAAAGGAACACCATGAAGCTGGCTGCAAATGCACAGCTTAGGAGGAAAGCAATACCCGCCTGCTACGAATTTGATCTCTTGAGGGTGTCCCGGAAAGGAACTCTGTCACGTGTACTTCCCACGTGAGCTTAGCCGGCATCTCCACGAGAGTCTATCCACAAAAGGAACACCTTGAAGCAGGCGGCGAATGCACAGCTTTGGAGGAATGCGGTACCAGCATTCGACAAATTTGTTCTCTTCATGGTGCCACGGAAAAGGACTCGGGGAGTTGTACTTACCTCGTGAGCTTAGCCGGCATCTCCACCAGAGTGTATCCACAAAAGGAACACCTTGAAGGTGGCTGCGAATGCACAGCTTAGGTTTAAAGCAGTACCCACATTCTACGAATTTGATCTGTTGATGTTGCCCCGGCAAGGAACTCTGGCACGTGTACTTCCCAGGTTAGCTTAGCCGGCATCTCCACGAGAGTCTATCCATAAAGGGAACACCTTAAAACTGGCTGTGAATGCACAGCTTAAGAGGAAAGCAGTACCCACATGCTACGAATTTGATCTCTTGATGGTGCTCCGGAAAGCAACTCTGACACGTGTACTTCCCAGGTTAGCTTAGACGGCATCTCCACGAGAGTCTATACACAAAAGGAACACCATGAAGCTGGCTTCAAATGCAGAGCTTAGGAGGAAAGCAATACCCTCATGCTACGAATTTGATCTCTTGATGGTGCCCCGGAAAGGAACTCTGTCACGTGTACTTCCCACGTGAGCTTAGCCGGCATCTCCACGAGAGTCTATCCACAAAAGGAACACCTTGAAGCAGGCTGCGAATGCACAGCTTAGCAGGAAAGCAGTATTCGCTTTCTACGAATTTTATCTCTTGATGGTGCTCCGGAAAGGAACACTGGCACGTGTACTTCCCACGTGAGCTTAGCCGGCACCTCCACGAGACTCTATCCACAAAAGGAACACCTTTAAGTTGGCTGCGAATGCAAAGATTTGGAGGAATGCGGTACCAGCATTCGACAAATTTGTTCTCTTCATGGTGCCACGGAAAAGGAAACGGGGAGTTGTACTTACCACGTGAGCTTAGCCGGCATCTCCACCAGAGTCTATCCACAAAAGGAACCCCTTGAAGCTGGCTGCGAATGCACAGCTTAGGATTAAAGCAGTACCCACATGCTACGAATTTGATCTCTTGATGTTGCCCCGGAAAGGAACTCTGGCACGTGTACTTCCCAGGTTAGCTTAGCCTGCATCTCCACGAGAGTCTATACACAAAATGAACACCATGAAGCTGGCTGCGAATGCACAGCTTAGGAGGAAAGCAATACCCGCATGCTACGAATTTGATCTCTTGAGGGTGCCCCGGAAAGGAGCTCTGTCACGTGTACTTCCCACGTGAGCTTAGCCGGCATCTCCACGAGAGTCTATCCACAAAAGGAACACCTTGAAGCAGGCGGCGAATGCACAGCTTAGGAGGAATGCGGTACCAGCATTCGACAAATTTGTTCTCTTCATGGTGCCGCGGAAAAGGACTCAGGGAGTTGTACTTACCTCATGAGCTTAGCCGGCATCTCCACCAGAGTGTATCCACAAAAGGAACACCTTGAAGGTGGCTGCGAATGCACAGCTTAGGATTAAAGCAGTACCCACATTCTACGAATTTGATCTGTTGATGTTGCCCCGGAAAGGAACTCTGGCACGTGTACTTCCCAGGTTAGCTTAGCCGGCATCTCCACGAGAGTCTATCCATAAAGGGAACACCTTAAAACTGGCTGTGAATGCACAGCTTAAGAGGAAAGCAGTACCCACATGCTACGAATTTGATCTCTTGATGGTGCTCCGGAAAGCAACTCTGACACGTGTACTTCCCAGGTTAGCTTAGACGGCATCTCCACGAGAGTCTATACACAAAAGGAACACCATGAAGCTGGCTTCAAATGCAGAGCTTAGGAGGAAAGCAATACCCTCATGCTACGAATTTGATCTCTTGATGGTGCCCCGGAAAGGAACTCTCTCACGTGTACTTCCCACGTGAGCTTAGCCGGCATCTCCACGAGAGTCTATACACAAAAGGAACACCTTGAAGCAGGCTGCGAATGCACAGCTTAGGAGGAAAGCAGTACCCGCTTTCTACGAATTTTATCTCTTGATGGTGCTCCGGAAAGGAACTCTGGCACGTGTACTTCCCACGTGAGCTTAGCCGGCACCTCCACGAGACTCTATCCACAAAAGGAACACCTTGAAGTTGGCTGCGAATGCAAAGATTTGGAGGAATGCGGTACCAGCATTCGACAAATTTGTTCTCTTCATGGTGCCCCCGAAAAGGTCTCGGGGAGTTGTACTTACCACGTGAGCTTAGCCGGCATCTCCACCAGAGTCTATCCACAAAAGGAACCCCTTGAAGCTGGCTGCGAATGCACAGCTTAGGATTAAAGCAGTACCCACATGCTACGAATTTGATCTCTTGATGTTGCCCCGGAAAGGAACTCTGGCACGTGTACTTCCCAGGTTAGCTTAGCCGGCATCTCCACGAGAGTCTATACACAAAATGAACACCATGAAGCTGGCTGCGAATGCACAGCTTAGGAGGAAAGCAATACCCGCATGCTACGAATTTGATCTCTTGATGGTGCCCCGGAAAGGAACTCTGTCACGTGTACTTCCCACGTGAGCTTAGCCTGCATCTCCACGAGAGTCTATCCACAAAAGGAACACCTTGAAGCAGGCTGCGAATGCACAGCTTAGGAGGAAAGCAGTACCCGCTTTCTACGAATTTGATCTCTTGATGGTGCTCCGGAAAGGAACTCTGGCACGTGTACTTCCCACGTGAGCTTAGCCGGCACCTCCACGAGACTCTATCCACAAAAGGAACACCTTGAAGGTGGCTGCGAATGCACAGCTTTGGAGGAATGTGGTACCAGCATTCGACAAATTTGTTCTCTTCATGGTGCCCCGGAAAAGGACACGGGGAGTTGTACTTACCACGTGAGCTTAGCCGGCATCTCCACCAGAGTCTATCCACAAAAGGAACACCTTGAAGCTGGCTGCGAATGCACAGCTTACGATTAAAGCAGTACCCACATGCTACGAATTTGATCTCTTGAGGGTGCCCCGGAAAGGAACTCTGTCACGTGTACTTCCCACGTGAGCTTAGCCGGCATCTCCACGAGAGTCTATCCACAAAAGGAACACCTTGAAGCAGGCGGCGAATGCACAGCTTAGGAGGAATGTGGTACCAGCTTTCGTCAAATTTGTTCTCTTCATGGTGCCGCGGAAAAGGACTCGGGGAGTTGTACTTACCTCGTGAGCTTAGCCGGCATCTCCACCAGAGTGTATCCACAAAAGGAACACCTTGAAGGTGGCTGCGAATGCACAGCTTAGGTTTAAAGCAGTACCCACATTCTACGAATTTGATCTGTTGATGTTGCCCCGGCAAGGAACTCTGGCACGTGTACTTCCCAGGTTAGCTTAGCCGGCATCTCCACGAGAGTCTATCCATAAAGGGAACACCTTAAAACTGGCTGTGAATGCACAGCTTAAGAGGAAAGCAGTACCCACATGCTACGAATTTGCTCTCTTGATGGTGCTCCGGAAAGCAACTCTGACACGTGTACTTCCCAGGTTAGCTTAGACGGCATCTCCACGAGAGTCTATACACAAAAGGAACACCATGAAGCTGGCTGCAAATGCACAGCTTAGGAGGAAAGCAATACCCGCATGCTACGAATTTGATCTCTTGATGGTGCCCCGGAAAGGAACTCTGTCACGTGTATTTCCCACGTGAGCTTAGCCGGCATCTCCACGAGAGTCTATCCACAAAAGGAACACCTTGAAGCAGGCTGCGAATGCACAGCTTAGCAGGAAAGCAGTATTCGCTTTCTACGAATTTTATCTCTTGATGGTGCTCCGGAAAGGAACACTGGCACGTGTACTTCCAACGTGAGCTTAGCCGGCACCTCCACGAGACTCTATCCACAAAAGGAACACCTTGAAGTTGGCTGCGAATGCAAAGATTTGGAGGAATGCGGTACCAGCATTCGACAAATTTGTTCTCTTCATGGTGCCCCCGAAAAGGTCTCGGGGAGTTGTACTTACCACGTGAGCTTAGCCGGCATCTCCACCAGAGTCTATCCACAAAAGGAACCCCTTGAAGCTGGCTGCGAATGCACAGCTTAGGATTAAAGCAGTACCCACATGCTACGAATTTGATCTCTTGATGTTGCCCCGGAAAGGAACTCTGGCACGTGTACTTCCCAGGTTAGCTTAGCCTGCATCTCCACGAGAGTCTATACACAAAATGAACACCATGAAGCTGGCTGCGAATGCACAGCTTAGGAGGAAAGCAATACCCGCATGCTACGAATTTGATCTCTTGAGGGTGCCCCAGAAAGGAACTCTGTCACGTGTACTTCCCACGTGAGCTTAGCCGGCATCTCCACGAGAGTCTATCCACAAAAGGAACACCTTGAAGCACGCGGCGAATGCACAGCTTAGGAGGAATGCGGTACCAGCATTCGACAAATTTGTTCTCTTCATGGTGCCGCGGAAAAGGACTCAGGGAGTTGTACTTACCTCATGAGCTTAGCCGGCATCTCCACCAGAGTGTATCCACAAAAGGAACACCTTGAAGGTGGCTGCGAATGCACAGCTTAGGATTAAAGCAGTACCCACATTCTACGAATTTGATCTGTTGATGTTGCCCCGGAAAGGAACTCTGGCACGTGTACTTCCCAGGTTAGCTTAGCCGGCATCTCCACGAGAGTCTATCCATAAAGGGAACACCTTAAAACTGGCTGTGAATGCACAGCTTAAGAGGAAAGCAGTACCCACATGCTACGAATTTGATCTCTTGATGGTGCTCCGGAAAGCAACTCTGACACGTGTACTTCCCAGGTTAGCTTAGACGGCATCTCCACGAGAGTCTATACACAAAAGGAACACCATGAAGCTGGCTTCAAATGCACAGCTTAGGAGGAAAGCAATACCCTCATGCTACGAATTTGATCTCTTGATGGTGCTCCGGAAAGGGACTCTCTCACGTGTACTTCCCACGTGAGCTTAGCCGGCATCTCCACGAGAGTCTATACACAAAAGGAACACCTTGAAGCAGGCTGCGAATGCACAGCTTAGGAGGAAAGCAGTACCCGCTTTCTACGAATTTTATCTCTTGATGGTGCTCCGGAAAGGAACTCTGGCACGTGTACTTCCCACGTGAGCTTAGCCGGCACCTCCACGAGACTCTATCCACAAAAGGAACACCTTGAAGTGGGCTGCGAATGCAAAGATTTGGAGAAATGCGGTACCAGCATTCGACAAATTTGTTCTCTTCATGGTGCCCCCGAAAATGTCTCGGGGAGTTGTACTTACCACGTGAGCTTAGCCGGCATCTCCACCAGAGTCTATCCACAAAAGGAACCCCTTGAAGCTGGCTGCGAATGCACAGCTTAGGATTAAAGCAGTACCCACATGCTACGAATTTGATCTCTTGATGTTGCCCCGGAAAGGAACTCTGGCACGTGTACTTCCCAGGTTAGCTTAGCCGGCATCTCCACGAGAGTCTATACACAAAATGAACACCATGAAGCTGGCTGCGAATGCACAGCTTAGGAGGAAAGCAATACCCGCATGCTACGAATTTGATCTCTTGATGGTGCCCCGGAAAGGAACTCTGTCACGTGTACTTCCCACGTGAGCTTAGCCGGCATCTCCACGAGAGTCTATCCACAAAAGGAACACCTTGAAGCAGGCTGCGAATGCACAGCTTAGGAGGAAAGCAGTACCCGCTTTCTACGAATTTGATCTGTTGATGGTGCCCCGGAAAGGAACTCTGGCACGTGTACTTCCCACGTGAGCTTAGCCGGCATCTCCACGAGAGTCTATCCACAAAAGGAAAACCTTGAAGCAGGCTGCGAATGCAAAGCTTACGATTAAAGCAGTACCCACATGCTACGAATTTGATCTGTTGATGTTGCCCCGGAAAGGAACTCTGGCACGTGTACTTCCCAGGTTAGCTTAGTGTGCTTCTCCACGAGAGTCTATACACAAAATGAACACCATGAAGCTGGCTGCGAATGCACAGCTTAGGAGGAAAGCAATACCCGCATGCTACGAATTTGATCTCTTGATGGTGCCCCGGAAAGGAACTCTGTCACGTGTACTTCCCACGTGAGCTTAGTCGGCATCTCCACGAGAGTCTATCCACAAAGGGAACACCTTGAAGCAGGCTGCGAATGCACAGCTTAGGAGGAAATCAGTACCCGCTTTCTACGAATTTGATCTCTTGATGGTGCACCGGAAAGCAACTCTGGCACGTGTACTTCCCACGTGAGCTTAGCCGGCACCTCCAAGAGACTATATCCACAAAAGGAACACCTTGAAGGTGGCTGCGAATGCACAGCTTTGGAGGAATGCGGTACCAGCATTCGACAAATTTGTTCTCTTCATGGTGCCCCGGAAATGGACTCGGGGAGTTGTACTTACCTCGTGAGCTTAGCCGGCATCTCCACCAGAGTCTATCCACAAAAGGAACACCTTGAAGCTGGCTGCGAATGCAAAGCTTACGATTAAAGCAGTACCCACATGCTACGAATTTGATCTGTTGATGTTGCCCCGGAAAGGAACTCTGGCACGTGTACTTCCCAGGTTAGCTTAGTGTGCATCTCCACGAGAGTCTATACACAAAATGAACACCATGAAGCTGGCTGCGAATGCACAGCTTAGGAGGAAAGCAATACCCGAATGCTACGAATTTGATCTCTTAATGGTGCCCCGGAAAGGAACTCTGTCACGTGTACTTCCCACGTGAGCTTAGTCGGCATCTCCACGAGAGTCTATCCACAAAAGGAACACCTTGAAGCAGGCTGCGAATGCACAGCTTAGGAGGAAATCAGTACCCGCTTTCTACGAATTTGATCTCTTGATGGTGCACCGGAAAGCAACTCTGGCACGTGTACTTCCCACGTGAGCTTAGCCGGCACCTCCAAGAGACTATATCCACAAAAGGAACACCTTGAAGGTGGCTGCGAATGCACAGCTTTGGAGGAATGCGGTACCAGCATTCGACAAATTTGTTCCCTTCATGGTGCCCCGGAAATGGACTCGGGGAGTTGTACTTACCTCGTGAGCTTAGCCGGCATCTCCACCAGAGTCTATCCACAAAAGGAACACCTTGAAGCTGGCTGCGAATGCAAAGCTTACGATTAAAGCAGTACCCACATGCTACGAATTTGATCTGTTGATGTTGCCCCGGAAAGGAACTCTGGCACCTGTACTTCCCAGGTTAGCTTAGCCGGCATCTCCACGAGAGTCTATCCATAAAGGGAACACCTTAAAACTGGCTGTGAATGCACAGCTTAAGAGGAAAGCAGTACCCACATGCTACGAATTTGATCTCTTGATGGTGCTCCGGAAAGGAACTCTGACATGTGTACTTCCCAGGTTAGGTTAGCCGGCATCTCCACGAGAGTCTATACACAAAAGGAACACCATGAAGCTGGCTGCCAATGCACAGCTTAGGAGGAAAGTAATACCCGCATGCTACGAATTTGATCTCTTGATGGTGCCCCGGAAAGGAACTCTGTCACGTGTACTTCCCACGTGAGCTTAGACGGCATCTCCACGAGAGTCTATCCACAAAAGGAACACCTTGAAGCAGGCTGCGAATGCACAGCTTAGGAGGAAAGCAGTACCCGCTTTCTATGAATTTGATCTCTTGATGGTGCTCCGGAAAGGAACTCTGGCACGTGTACTTCCCACGTGAGCTTAGCCGGCACCTCCACGAGACTCTATCCACAAAAGGAACACCTTGAATGTGGCTGCGAATGCACAGCTTTGGAGGAATGCGGTACCAGCATTCGACAAATATGTTCTCTTCATGGTGCCACGGAAAAGGACACGGGGAGTTGTACGTACCACGTGAGCTTAGCCGGCATCTCCACCAGAGTCTATCCACAAAAGGAACACCTTGAAGCTGGCTGCGAATGCACAGCTTAGGATTAAAGCAGTACCCACATGCTACGAATTTGATCTCTTGATGTTGCCCCGGAAAGGAACTCTGGCACGTGTACTTCCCAGGTTAGCTTAGCCTGCATCTCCACGAGAGTCTATACACAAAATGAACACCATGAAGCTGGCTGCGAATGCACAGCTTAGGAGGAAAGCAATACCCGCATGCTACGAATTTGATCTCTTGAGTGTGCCCCGGAAAGGAACTCTGTCATGTGTACTTCCCACGTGAGATTAGCCGGCATCTCCACGAGAGTCTATCCACAAAAGGAACACCTTGAATCAGGCTGCGAATGCACAGCTTAGGAGGAATGCGGTACCAGCATTCGACAAATTTGTTCTCTTCATGGTGCCCCGGAAAAGGACTCGGGGAGTTGTACTTACCTCGTGAGCTTAGCCTGCATCTCCACGAGAGTCTATACACAAAAGGAACACCATGAAGCTGGCTGCGAATGCACAGCTTAGGAGGAAAGTAATACCCGCATGCTACGAATTTGATCTCTTGATGGTGCCCTGGAAAGGAACTCTGTCACGTGTACTTCCCACGTGAGCTTAGACGGCATCTCCACGAGAGTCTATCCACAAAAGGAACACCTTGAAGCAGGCTGCGAATGCACAGCTTAGGAGGAAAGCAGTACCCGCTTTCTATGAATTTGATCTCTTGATGGTGCTCCGGAAAGGAACTCTGGCACGTGTACTTCCCACGTGAGCTTAGCCGGCACCTCCACGAGACTCTATCCACAAAAGGAACACCTTGAAGGTGGCTGCGAATGCACAGCTTTGGAGGAATGCGGTACCAGCATTCGACAAATATGTTCTCTTCATGGTGCCACGGAAAAGGACACGGGGAGTTGTACGTACCACGTGAGCTTAGCCGGCATCTCCACCAGAGTCTATCCACAAAAGGAACACCTTGAAGCTGGCTGCGAATGCACAGCTTAGGATTAAAGCAGTACCCACATGCTACGAATTTGATCTCTTGATGTTGCCCCGGAAAGGAACTCTGGCACGTGTACTTCCCAGGTTAGCTTAGCCTGCATCTCCACGAGAATCTATACACAAAATGAACACCATGAAGCTGGCTGCGAATGCACAGCTTAGGAGGAAAGCAATACCCGCATGCTACGAATTTGATCTCTTGAGGGTGCCCCGGAAAGGAACTCTGTCACGTGTACTTCCCACGTGAGATTAGCCGGCATCTCCACGAGAGTCTATCCACAAAAGGAACACCTTGAAGCAGGCTGCGAATGCACAGCTTAGGAGGAATGCGGTACCAGCATTCGACAAATTTGTTCTCTTCATGGTGCCCCGGAAAAGGACTCGGGGAGTTGTACTTACCTCGTGAGCTTAGCCTGCATCTCCACGAGAGTCTATACACAAAAGGAACACCATGAAGCTGGCTGCGAATGCACAGCTTAGGAGGAAAGCAATACCCGCATGCTATGAATTTGATCTCTTGATGGTGCCCCGGAAAGGAACTCTGGCACGTGTACTTCCCAGGTTAGCTTAGCCGGCATCTCCACGAGAGTCTATACACAAAATGAACACCATGAAGCTGGCTGCGAATGTACAGCTTAGGAGGAAAGCAATACCTTCATGCTACGAATTTGATCTCTTGATGGTGCCCCGGAAAGGAACTCTGTCACGTGTATTTCCCACGTGAGCTTAGCCGGCATCTCCACGAGAGTCTATCCACAAAAGGAACACCTTGAAGCAGGCTGCGAATGCACAGCTTAGGAGGAAAGCGGTACCCGCTTTCTACGAATTTGATCTCTTGATGGTGCACCGGAAAGCAACTCTGGCACGTGTACTTCCCACGTGAGCTTAGCCGGCACCTCGACGAGACTCTATCCACAAAAGGAACCCCTTGAAGGTGGCTGCGAATGCACAGCTTTGGAGGAATGCGGTACCAGCATTCGACAAATTTGTTCTCTTCATGGTGCCCCGGAAAAGGACTCGGGGAGTTGTACTTACCACGTGAGCTTAGCCGGCATCTCCACCAGAGTGTATCCACAAAAGGAACACCGTGAAGCTGGCTGCGAATGCACAGCTTAGGATTAAAGCAGTACCCACATGCTACGAATTTGATCTCTTGATGTTGCCCCGGAAAGGAACTCTGGCACGTGTATTTCCCAGGTTAGCTTAGCCGGCATCTCCACGAGAGTCTATCCATAAAGGGAACACCTTAAAACTGGCTGTGAATGCACAGCTTAAGAGGAAAGCAGTACCCACATGCTACGAATTTGCTCTCTTGATGGTGCTCCGGAGAGCAACTCTGACACGTGTACTTCCCAGGTTAGCTTAGCCGGCATCTCCACAAGAGTCTATACACAAAAGAAACACCATGAAGCTGGCTGCGAATGCACAGCTTAGGAGGAAAGCAATACCCGCATGCTACGAATTTGATCTCTTGATGGTGCCCCGGAAAGGAACTCTGTCACGTGTACTTCCCACGTGAGCTTACCGGCATCTCCACGAGAGTCTATCCACAAAAGGAACACCTTGAAGCAGGCTGCGAATGCACAGCTTAGGAAGAAAGCAGTACCCGCTTTCTACGAATTTCATCTCTTGATGGTGCTCTGGAAAGGAACTCTGGTACGTGTACTTCCCAAGTGAGCTTAGCCGGCACCTCCACGAGACTCTATCCACAAAAGGAACACCTTGAAGGTGGCTGCGAATGCACAGCTTTGGAGGAATGCGGTACCAGCATTCGACAAATTTGTTCTCTTCATGGTGCCCCGGAAAAGGACACGGGGAGTTATACTTACCACGTGAGCTTAGCCGGCATCTCCACCAGAGTCTATCCACAAAAGGAACACCTTGAAGCTGGCTGCGAATGCACAGCTTACGATTAAAGCAGTACCTACATGCTACGAATTTGATATGTTGATGTTGCCCCGGAAAGGAACTCTGGCACCTGTACTTCCCAGGTTAGCTTAGCCGGCATCTCCACCAGAGTCTATCCACAAAAGGAACACCTTAATACTGGCTGTGAATGCACAGCTTAAGAGGAAAGCAGTACCCACATGCTACGAATTTGATCTCTTGATGTTGCCCCGGAAAGGAACTCTGGCACGTGTACTTCCCAGGTTAGCTTAGTCTGCATCTCCACGAGAGTCTATACACAAAATGAACACCATGAAGCTGGCTGCGAATGCACAGCTTAGGAGGAAAGCAATACCCGCATGCTACGAATTTGATCTCTTGATGGTGCCCCGGAAAGGAACTCTGTCACGTGTACTTCCCACGTGAGCTTAGCCGGCATCTCCACGAGAGTCTATCCACAAAAGGAAAACCTTGAAGCAGGCTGCGAATGCAAAGCTTACGATTAAAGCAGTACCCACATGCTACGAATTTGATCTGTTGATGTTGCCCCGGAAAGGAACTCTGGCACGTGTACTTCCCAGGTTAGCTTAGTGTGCTTCTCCACGAGAGTCTATACACAAAATGAACACCATGAAGCTGGCTGCGAATGCACAGCTTAGGAGGAAAGCAATACCCGCATGCTACGAATTTGATCTCTTGATGGTGCCCCGGAAAGGAACTCTGTCACGTGTACTTCCCACGTGAGCTTAGTCGGCATCTCCACGAGAGTCTATCCACAAAAGGAACACCTTGAAGCAGGCTGCGAATGCACAGCTTAGGAGGAAATCAGTACCCGCTTTCTACGAATTTGATCTCTTGATGGTGCACCGGAAAGCAACTCTGGCACGTGTACTTCCCACGTGAGCTTAGCCGGCACCTCCAAGAGACTATATCCACAAAAGGAACACCTTGAAGGTGGCTGCGAATGCACAGCTTTGGAGGAATGCGGTACCAGCATTCGACAAATTTGTTCTCTTCATGGTGCCCCGGAAATGGACTCGGGGAGTTGTACTTACCTCGTGAGCTTAGCCGGCATCTCCACCAGAGTCTATCCACAAAAGGAACACCTTGAAGCTGGCTGCGAATGCAAAGCTTACGATTAAAGCAGTACCCACATGCTACGAATTTGATCTGTTGATGTTGCCCCGGAAAGGAACTCTGGCACGTGTACTTCCCAGGTTAGCTTAGTGTGCATCTCCACGAGAGTCTATACACAAAATGAACACCATGAAGCTGGCTGCGAATGCACAGCTTAGGAGGAAAGCAATACCCGCATGCTACGAATTTGATCTCTTGACGGTGCCCCGGAAAGGAACTCTGTCACGTGTACTTCCCACGTGAGCTTAGTCGGCATCTCCACGAGAGTCTATCCACAAAAGGAACACCTTGAAGCAGGCTGCGAATGCACAGCTTAGGAGGAAATCAGTACCCGCTTTCTACGAATTTGATCTCTTGATGGTGCACCGGAAAGCAACTCTGGCACGTGTACTTCCCACGTGAGCTTAGCCGGCACCTCCAAGAGACTATATCCACAAAAGGAACACCTTGAAGGTGGCTGCGAATGCACAGCTTTGGAGGAATGCGGTACCAGCATTCGACAAATTTGTTCCCTTCATGGTGCCCCGGAAATGGACTCGGGGAGTTGTACTTACCTCGTGAGCTTAGCCAGCATCTCCACCAGAGTCTATCCACAAAAGGAACACCTTGAAGCTGGCTGCGAATGCAAAGCTTACGATTAAAGCAGTACCCACATGCTACGAATTTGATCTGTTGATGTTGCCCCGGAAAGGAACTCTGGCACCTGTACTTCCCAGGTTAGCTTAGCCGGCATCTCCACGAGAGTCTATCCATAAAGGGAACACCTTAAAACTGGCTGTGAATGCACAGCTTAAGAGGAAAGCAGTACCCACATGCTACGAATTTGATCTCTTGATGGTGCTCCGGAAAGGAACTCTGACATGTATACTTCCCAGGTTAGGTTAGCCGGCATCTCCACGAGAGTCTATACACAAAAGGAACACCATGAAGCTGGCTGCCAATGCACAGCTTAGGAGGAAAGTAATACCCGCATGCTACGAATTTGATCTCTTGATGGTGCCCCGGAAAGGAACTCTGTCACGTGTACTTCCCACGTGAGCTTAGACGGCATCTCCACGAGAGTCTATCCACAAAAGGAACACCTTGAAGCAGGCTGCGAATGCACAGCTTAGGAGGAAAGCAGTACCCGCTTTCTATGAATTTGATCTCTTGATGGTGCTCCGGAAAGGAACTCTGGCACGTGTACTTCCCACGTGAGCTTAGCCGGCACCTCCACGAGACTCTATCCACAAAAGGAACACCTTGAATGTGGCTGCGAATGCACAGCTTTGGAGGAATGCGGTACCAGCATTCGACAAATATGTTCTCTTCATGGTGCCACGGAAAAGGACACGGGGAGTTGTACGTACCACGTGAGCTTAGCCGGCATCTCCACCAGAGTCTATCCACAAAAGGAACACCTTGAAGCTGGCTGCGAATGCACAGCTTAGGATTAAAGCAGTACCCACATGCTACGAATTTGATCTCTTGATGTTGCCCCGGAAAGGAACTCTGGCACGTGTACTTCCCAGGTTAGCTTAGCCTGCATCTCCACGAGAGTCTATACACAAAATGAACACCATGAAGCTGGCTGCGAATGCACAGCTTAGGAGGAAAGCAATACCCGCATGCTACGAATTTGATCTCTTGAGTGTGCCCCGGAAAGGAACTCTGTCATGTGTACTTCCCACGTGAGATTAGCCGGCATCTCCACGAGAGTCTATCCACAAAAGGAACACCTTGAATCAGGCTGCGAATGCACAGCTTAGGAGGAATGCGGTACCAGCATTCGACAAATTTGTTCTCTTCATGGTGCCCCGGAAAAGGACTCGGGGAGTTGTACTTACCTCGTGAGCTTAGCCTGCATCTCCACGAGAGTCTATACACAAAAGGAACACCATGAAGCTGGCTGCGAATGCACAGCTTAGGAGGAAAGTAATACCCGCATGCTACGAATTTGATCTCTTGATGGTGCCCTGGAAAGGAACTCTGTCACGTGTACTTCCCACGTGAGCTTAGACGGCATCTCCACGAGAGTCTATCCACAAAAGGAGCACCTTGAAGCAGGCTGCGAATGCACAGCTTAGGAGGAAAGCAGTACCCGCTTTCTATGAATTTGATCTCTTGATGGTGCTCCGGAAAGGAACTCTGGCACGTGTACTTCCCACGTGAGCTTAGCCGGCACCTCCACGAGACTCTATCCACAAAAGGAACACCTTGAAGGTGGCTGCGAATGCACAGCTTTGGAGGAATGCGGTACCAGCATTCGACAAATATGTTCTCTTCATGGTGCCACGGAAAAGGACACGGGGAGTTGTACGTACCACGTGAGCTTAGCCGGCATCTCCACCAGAGTCTATCCACAAAAGGAACACCTTGAAGCTGGCTGCGAATGCACAGCTTAGGATTAAAGCAGTACCCACATGCTACGAATTTGATCTCTTGATGTTGCCCCGGAAAGGAACTCTGGCACGTGTACTTCCCAGGTTAGCTTAGCCTGCATCTCCACGAGAATCTATACACAAAATGAACACCATGAAGCTGGCTGCGAATGCACAGCTTAGGAGGAAAGCAATACCCGCATGCTACGAATTTGATCTCTTGAGGGTGCCCCGGAAAGGAACTCTGTCACGTGTACTTCCCACGTGAGATTAGCCGGCATCTCCACGAGAGTCTATCCACAAAAGGAACACCTTGAAGCAGGCTGCGAATGCACAGCTTAGGAGGAATGCGGTACCAGCATTCGACAAATTTGTTCTCTTCATGGTGCCCCGGAAAAGGACTCGGGGAGTTGTACTTACCTCGTGAGCTTAGCCTGCATCTCCACGAGAGTCTATACACAAAAGGAACACCATGAAGCTGGCTGCGAATGCACAGCTTAGGAGGAAAGCAATACCCGCATGCTATGAATTTGATCTCTTGATGGTGCCCCGGAAAGGAACTCTGGCACGTGTACTTCCCAGGTTAGCTTAGCCGGCATCTCCACGAGAGTCTATACACAAAATGAACACCATGAAGCTGGCTGCGAATGTACAGCTTAGGAGGAAAGCAATACCTTCATGCTACGAATTTGATCTCTTGATGGTGCCCCGGAAAGGAACTCTGTCACGTGTATTTCCCACGTGAGCTTAGCCGGCATCTCCACGAGAGTCTATCCACAAAAGGAACACCTTGAAGCAGGCTGCGAATGCACAGCTTAGGAGGAAAGCAGTACCCGCTTTCTACGAATTTGATCTCTTGATGGTGCACCGGAAAGCAACTCTGGCACGTGTACTTCCCACGTGAGCTTAGCCGGCACCTCGACGAGACTCTATCCACAAAAGGAACCCCTTGAAGGTGGCTGCGAATGCACAGCTTTGGAGGAATGCGGTACCAGCATTCGACAAATTTGTTCTCTTCATGGTGCCCCGGAAAAGGACTCGGGGAGTTGTACTTACCACGTGAGCTTAGCCGGCATCTCCACCAGAGTGTATCCACAAAAGGAACACCGTGAAGCTGGCTGCGAATGCACAGCTTAGGATTAAAGCAGTACCCACATGCTACGAATTTGATCTCTTGATGTTGCCCCGGAAAGGAACTCTGGCACGTGTATTTCCCAGGTTAGCTTAGCCGGCATCTCCACGAGAGTCTATCCATAAAGGGAACACCTTAAAACTGGCTGTGAATGCACAGCTTAAGAGGAAAGCAGTACCCACATGCTACGAATTTGCTCTCTTGATGGTGCTCCGGAAAGCAACTCTGACACGTGTACTTCCCAGGTTAGCTTAGCCGGCATCTCCACAAGAGTCTATACACAAAAGAAACACCATGAAGCTGGCTGCGAATGCACAGCTTAGGAGGAAAGCAATACCCGCATGCTACGAATTTGATCTCTTGATGGTGCCCCGGAAAGGAACTCTGTCACGTGTACTTCCCACGTGAGCTTACCGGCATCTCCACGAGAGTCTATCCCCAAAAGGAACACCTTGAAGCAGGCTGCGAATGCACAGCTTAGGAAGAAAGCAGTACCCGCTTTCTACGAATTTCATCTCTTGATGGTGCTCTGGAAAGGAACTCTGGTACGTGTACTTCCCAAGTGAGCTTAGCCGGCACCTCCACGAGACTCTATCCACAAAAGGAACACCTTGAAGGTGGCTGCGAATGCACAGCTTTGGAGGAATGCGGTACCAGCATTCGACAAATTTGTTCTCTTCATGGTGCCCCGGAAAAGGACACGGGGAGTTATACTTACCACGTGAGCTTAGCCGGCATCTCCACCAGAGTCTATCCACAAAAGGAACACCTTGAAGCTGGCTGCGAATGCACAGCTTACGATTAAAGCAGTACCTACATGCTACGAATTTGATATGTTGATGTTGCCCCGGAAAGGAACTCTGGCACCTGTACTTCCCAGGTTAGCTTAGCCGGCATCTCCACCAGAGTCTATCCACAAAAGGAACACCTTAATACTGGCTGTGAATGCACAGCTTAAGAGGAAAGCAGTACCCACATGCTACGAATTTGATCTCTTGATGTTGCCCCGGAAAGGAACTCTGGCACGTGTACTTCCCAGGTTAGCTTAGTCTGCATCTCCACGAGAGTCTATACACAAAATGAACACCATGAAGCTGGCTGCGAATGCACAGCTTAGGAGGAAAGCAATACCCGCATGCTACGAATTTGATCTCTTGATGGTGCCCCGGAAAGGAACTCTGTCAAGTGTACTTCCCACGTGAGCTTAGCCGGCATCTCCACGAGAGTCTATCCACAAAAGGAACACCTTGAAGCAGGCTGCGAATGCACAGCTTAGGAGGAAAGCAGTACCCGCTTTCTACGAATTTGATCTCTTGATGGTGCTCCGGAAAGCAACTCTGGCACGTGTACTTCCCACGTGAGCTTAGCCGGCACCTCCACGAGACTCTATCCACAAAAGGAACACCTTGAAGGTGGCTGCGAATGCACAGCTTTGGAGGAATGCGGTACCAGCATTCGACAAATTTGTTCTCTTCATGGTGCCACGGAAAAGTACACGGGGAGTTGTACTTACCACGTGAGCTTAGCCGGCATCTCCACCAGAGTCTATCCACAAAAGGAACACCTTGAAGCTGGCTGCGAATGCACAGCTTAGGATTAAAGCAGTACCCACATGCTACGAATTTGATCTCTTGATGTTGCCCCGGAAAGGAACTCTGGCACGTGTATTTCCCTGGTTAGCTTAGTCTGCATCTCCACGAGAGTCTATACACAAAATGAACACCATGAAGGTGGCTGCGAATGCACAGCTTAGGAGGAAAGCAATACCCGCATGCTACGAATTTGATCTCTTGATGTTGCCCCGGAAAGGAACTCTGGCACGTGTACTTCCCAGGTTAGCTTAGCCTGCATCTCCACGAGAGTCTATACACAAAATGAACACCATGAAGCTGGCTGCGAATGCACAGCTTAGGAGGAAAGCAATACCCGCATGCTACGAAGTTGGTCTCTTGAGGGTGCCCCGGAAAGGAACTCTGTCACGTGTACTTCCCACGTGAGCTTAGCCGGCATCTCCACGAGAGTCTATCCACAAAAGGAACACCTTGAAGCAGGCGGCGAATGCACAGCTTAGGAGGAATGCGGTACCAGCATTCGACAAATTTGTTCTCTTCATGGTGCCGCGGAAAAGGACTCGGGGAGTTGTACTTACCTCGTGAGCTTAGCCGGCATCTCCACCAGAGTGTATCCACAAAAGGAACACCTTGAAGGTGGCTGCGAATGCACAGCTTAGGATTAAAGCAGTACCCATATTCTACGAATTTGATCTGTTGATGTTGCCCCGGAAAGGAACTCTGGCACGTGTACTTCCCAGGTTAGCTTAGCCGGCATCTCCACGAGAGTCTATCCATAAAGGGAACACCTTAAAACTGGCTGTGAATGCACAGCTTAAGAGGAAAGCAGTACCCACATGCTACGAATTTGATCTCTTGATGGTGCTCCGGAAAGCAACTCTGACACGTGTACTTCCCAGGTTAGTTTAGACGGCATCTCCACGAGAGTCTATACACAAAAGGAACACCATGAAGCTGGCTGCAAATGCACAGCTTAGGAGGAAAGCAATACCCGCATGCTACGAATTTGATCTCTTGATGGTGCCCCGGAAAGGAACTCTGTCACGTGTACTTCCCACGTGAGCTTAGCCGGCATCTCCACGAGAGTCTATCCACAAAAGGAACACCTTGAAGCAGGCTGCGAATGCACAGCTTAGGAGGAAAGCAGTACCCGCTTTCTACGAATTTGATCTCTTGATGGTGCACCGGAAAGCAACTCTGGCACGTGTACTTCCCACGTGAGCTTAGCCGGCACCTCCACGAGACTCTATCCACAAAAGGAACACCTTGAAGGTGGCTGCGAATGCACAGCTTTGGAGGAATGCGGTACCAGCATTCGACAAATTTGTTCTCTTCACGGTGCCCCGGAAATGGACTCGGGGAGTTGTACTTACCACGTGAGCTTAGCCGGCATCTCCACCAGAGTCTATCTACAAAAGGAACACCTTGAAGCTGGCTGCGAATGCACAGCTTAGGATTAAAGCAGTACCCACATGCTACGAATTTGATCTGTTGATGTTGCCCCGGAAAGGAACTCTGGCACCTGTACTTCCCAGGTTAGCTTAGCCGGCATCTCCACGAGAGTCTATCCATAAAGGGAACACCTTAAAACTGGCTGTGAATGCACAGCTTAAGAGGAAAGCAGTACCCACATGCTACGAATTTGATCTCTTGATGGTGCCCCGGAAAGGAACTCTCTCACTTGTACTTCCCACGTGAGCTTAGCCGGCATCTCCACGAGAGTCTATCCACAAAAGGAACACCTTGAAGCAGGCTGCGAATGCACAGCTTAGGAGGAAATCAGTACCCGCTTTCTACGAATTTGATCTCTTGATGGTGCACCGGAAAGCAACTCTGGCACGTGTACTTCCCACGTGAGCTTAGCCGGCACCTCCACGAGACTCTATCCACAAAAGGAACACCTTGAAAGTGGCTGCGAATGCACAGCTTTGGAGGAATGCGGTACCAGCATTCGACAAATTTGTTCTCTTCATGGTGCCCCGGAAATGGACTCGGGGAGTTGTACTTACCACGTGAGCTTAGCCGGCATCTCCACCAGAGTCTATCTACAAAAGGAACACCTTGAAGCTTGCTGCGAATGCACAGCTTAGGATTAAAGCAGTACCCACATGCTACGAATTTGATCTGTTGATGTTGCCCCGGAAAGGAACTCTGGCACCTGTACTTCCCAGGTTAGCTTAGCCGGCATCTCCACGAGAGTCTATCCATAAAGGGAACACCTTAAAACTGGCTGTGAATGCACAGCTTAAGAGGAAAGCAGTACCCACATGCTACGAATTTGATCTCTTGATGGTGCTCCGGAAAGGAACTCTGACACGTGTACTTCCGAGGTTAGGTTAGCCGGCATCTCCACGAGAGTCTATACACAAAAGGAAGACCATGAAGCTGGCTGCGAATGCACAGCTTAGGAGGAAAGCAATACCCGCATGCTACGAATTTGATCTCTTGAGGGTGCCCCGGAAAGGAACTCTGTCACGTGTACTTCCCACGTGAGCTTATCCGGCATTTCCACGAGAGTCTATCCACAAAAGGAACACCTTGAAGCAGGCGGCGAATGCACAGCTTAGGAGGAATGCGGTACCAGCATTCGACAAATTTGTTCTCTTCATGGTGCCACGGAAAAGGACTCAGGGAGTTGTACTTACCACGTGAGCTTAGCCGGCATCTCCACCAGACTCTATCCACAAAAGGAACACCATGAAGCTGGCTGCGAATGCACAGCTTAGGAGGAAAGCAATACACGCATGCTACGAATTTGATCTCTTGATGGTGCCCCGGAAAGGAACTCTGTCACGTGTAATTCCCACGTGAGCTTAGTCGGCATCTCCACGAGAGTCTATCCACAAAAGGAACACCTTGAAGCAGGCTGCGAATGCACAGCTTAGGAGGAAATCAGTACCCGCTTTCTACGAATTTGATCTCTTGATGGTGCACCGGAAAGCAACTCTGGCACGTGTACTTCCCACGTGAGCTTAGCCGGCACCTCCACGAGACTCTATCCACAAAAGGAACACCTTGAAAGTGGCTGCGAATGCACAGCTTTGGAGGAATGCGGTACCAGCATTCGACAAATTTGTTCTCTTCATGGTGCCCCGGAAATGGACTCGGGGAGTTGTACTTACCACGTGAGCTTAGCCGGCATCTCCACCAGAGTCTATCTACAAAAGGAACACCTTGAAGCTTGCTGCGAATGCACAGCTTAGGATTAAAGCAGTACCCACATGCTACGAACTTGATCTGTTGATGTTGCCCCGGAAAGGAACTCTGGCACCTGTACTTCCCAGGTTAGCTTAGCCGGCATCTCCACGAGAGTCTATCCATAAAGGGAACACCTTAAAACTGGCTGTGAATGCACAGCTTAAGAGGAAAGCAGTACCCACATGCTACGAATTTGATCTCTTGATGGTGCTCCGGAAAGGAACTCTGACACGTGTACTTCCCAGGTTAGGTTAGCCGGCATCTCCACGAGATTCTATACACAAAAGGAAGACCATGAAGCTGGCTGCGAATGCACAGCTTAGGAGGAAAGCAATACCCGCATGCTACGAATTTGATCTCTTGAGGGTGCCCCGGAAAGGAACTCTGTCACGTGTACTTCCCACGTGAGCTTATCCGGCATTTCCACGAGAGTCTATCCACAAAAGGAACACCTTGAAGCAGGCGGCGAATGCACAGCTTAGGAGGAATGCGGTACCAGCATTCGACAAATTTGTTCTCTTCATGGTGCCACGGAAAAGGACTCAGGGAGTTGTACTTACCACGTGAGCTTAGCCGGCATCTCCACCAGAGTCTATCCACAAAAGGAACACCATGAAGCTGGCTGCGAATGCACAGCTTAGGAGGAAAGCAATACCCGCATGCTACGAATTTGATCTCTTGATGGTGCCCCGGAAAGGAACTCTGTCACGTGTACTTCCCACGTGAGCTTAGCCGGCATCTCCACGAGAGTCTATCCACAAAAGGAACACCTTGAAGCAGGCGGCGAATGCACAGCTTTGGAGGAATGCGGTACCAGCATTCGACAAATTTGTTCTCTTCATGGTGCCACGGAAAAGGACTCGGGGAGTTGTACTTACCTCGTGAGCTTAGCCGGCATCTCCACCAGAGTGTATCCACAAAAGGAACACCTTGAAGGTGGCTGCGAATGCACAGCTTAGGTTTAAAGCAGTACCCACATTCTACGAATTTGATCTGTTGATGTTGCCCCGGCAAGGAACTCTGGCACGTGTACTTCCCAGGTTAGCTTAGCCGGCATCTCCACGAGAGTCTATCCATAAAGGGAACACCTTAAAACTGGCTGTGAATGCACAGCTTAAGAGGAAAGCAGTACCCACATGCTACGAATTTGATCTCTTGATGGTGCTCCGGAAAGCAACTCTGACACGTGTACTTCCCAGGTTAGCTTAGACGGCATCTCCACGAGAGTCTATACACAAAAGGAACACCATGAAGCTGGCTGCAAATGCACAGCTTAGGAGGAAAGCAATACCCGCATGCTACGAATTTGATCTCTTGATGGTGCCCCGGAAAGGAACTCTGTCACGTGTACTTCCCACGTGAGCTTAGCCGGCATCTCCACGAGAGTCTATCCACAAAAGGAACACCTTGAAGCAGGCTGCGAATGCACAGCTTAGCATGAAAGCAGTATTCGCTTTCTACGAATTTTATCTCTTGATGGTGCTCCGGAAAGGAACACTGGCACGTGTACTTCCCACGTGAGCTTAGCCGGCACCTCCACGAGACTCTATCCACAAAAGGAACACCTTTAAGTTGGCTGCGAATGCAAAGATTTGGAGGAATGCGGTACCAGCATTCGACAAATTTGTTCTCTTCATGGTGCCCCCGAAAAGGTCTCGGGGAGTTGTACTTACCACGTGAGCTTAGCCGGCATCTCCACCAGAGTCTATCCACAAAAGGAACCCCTTGAAGCTGGCTGCGAATGCACAGCTTAGGATTAAAGCAGTACCCACATGCTACGAATTTGATCTGTTGATGTTGCCCCGGAAAGGAACTCTGGCACGTGTACTTCCCAGGTTAGCTTAGCCTGCATCTCCACGAGAGTCTATACACAAAATGAACACCATGAAGCTGGCTGCGAATGCACAGCTTAGGAGGAAAGCAATACCCGCATGCTACGAATTTGATCTCTTGAGGGTGCCCCGGAAAGGAACTCTGTCACGTGTACTTCCCACGTGAGCTTAGCCGGCATCTCCACGAGAGTCTATCCACAAAAGGAACACCTTGAAGCAGGCGGCGAATGCACAGCTTAGGAGGAATGCGGTACCAGCATTCGACAAATTTGTTCTCTTCATGGTGCCGCGGAAAAGGACTCAGGGAGTTGTACTTACCTCATGAGCTTAGCCGGCATCTCCACCAGAGTGTATCCACAAAAGGAACACCTTGAAGGTGGCTGCGAATGCACAGCTTAGGATTAAAGCAGTACCCACATTCTACGAATTTGATCTGTTGATGTTGCCCCGGAAAAGAACTCTGGCACGTGTACTTCCCAGGTTAGCTTAGCCGGCATCTCCACGAGAGTCTATCCATAAAGGGAACACCTTAAAACTGGCTGTGAATGCACAGCTTAAGAGGAAAGCAGTACCCACATGCTACGAATTTGATCTCTTGATGTTGCCCCGGAAAGGAACTCTGGCACGTGTACTTCCCAGGTTAGCTTAGCCGGCATCTCCACGAGAGTCTATACACAAAATGAACACCATGAAGCTGGCTGCGAATGCACAGCTTAGGAGGAAAACAATACCCGCATGCTACGAATTTGATCTCTTGATGGTGTCCCGGAAAGGAACTCTGTCACGTGTACTTCCCACGTGAGCTTAGCCTGCATCTCCACGAGAGTCTATCCACAAAAGGAACACCTTGAAGCAGGCTGCGAATGCACAGCTTAGGAGGAAAGCAGTACCCGCTTTCTACGAATTTGATCTCTTGATGGTGCTCCGGAAAGGAACTCTGGCACGTGTACTTCCCACGTGAGCTTAGCCGGCACCTCCACGAGACTCTATCCACAAATGGAACACCTTGAAGTTGGCTGCGAATGCACAGCTTTGGAGGAATGTGGTACCAGCATTCGACAAATTTGTTCTCTTCATGGTGCCCCCGAAAATGTCTCGGGAAGTTGTACTTACCACGTGAGCTTAGCCGGCATCTCCACCAGAGTCTATCCACAAAAGGAACACCTTGAAGCTGGCTGCGAATGCACAGCTTAGGATTAAAGCAGAACCCACATGCTACGAATTTGATCTCTTGATGTTGCCCCGGAAAGGAACTCTGGCACGTGTACTTCCCAGGTTAGCTTAGCCGGCATCTCCACGAGAGTCTATACACAAAATGAACACCATGAAGCTGGCTGCGAATGCACAGCTTAGGAGGAAAACAATACCCGCATGCTACGAATTTGATCTCTTGATGGTGTCCCGGAAAGGAACTCTGTCACGTGTACTTCCCACGTGAGCTTAGCCGGAATCTCCACGAGAGTCTATCCACAAAAGGAACACCTTGAAGCAGGCTGCGAATGCACAGCTTAGGAGGAAAGCAGTACCCGCTTTCTACGAATTTGATCTCTTGATGGTGCTCCGGAAAGCAACTCTGGCACGTGTACTTCCCACGTGAGCTTAGCCGGCACCTCCACGAGACTCTATCCACAAAAGGAACACCTTGAAGGTGGCTGCGAATGCACAGCTTTGGAGGAATGTGGTACCAGCATTCGACAAATTTGTTCTCTTCATGGTGCCCCGGAAAAGGACACGGGGAGTTGTACTTACCACGTGAGCTTAGCCGGCATCTCCACCAGAGTCTATCCACAAAAGGAACACCTTGAAGCTGGCTGCGAATGCACAGCTTACGATTAAAGCAGTACCCACATGCTACGAATTTGATCTCTTGAGGGTGCCCCGGAAAGGAACTCTGTCACGTGTACTTCCCACGTGAGATTAGCCGGCATCTCCACGAGAGTCTATCCACAAAAGGAACACCTTGAAGCAGGCGGCGAATGCACAGCTTAGGAGGAATGCGGTACCAGCATTCGTCAAATTTGTTCTCTTCATGGTGCCGCGGAAAAGGACTCGGGGAGTTGTACTTACCTCGTGAGCTTAGCCGGCATCTCCACCAGAGTGTATCCACAAAAGGAACACCTTGAAGGTGGCTGCGAATGCACAGCTTAGGTTTAAAACAGTACCCACATTCTACGAATTTGATCTGTTGATGTTGCCCCGGAAAGGAACTCTGGCACGTGTACTTCCCAGGTTAGCTTTGCCGGCACCTCCACGAGACTCTATCCATATAGGGAACACCTTGAAGGTGGCTGCGAATGCACAGCGCTGGAGGAATGCGGTACCAGCATTCGACAAATTTGTTCTCTTCATGGTGCCACGGAAAAGGACACGGGGAGTTGTACTTACCACGTGAGCTTAGCCGTCATCTCCACCAGAGTCTATCCACAAAAGGAACACCTTGAAGCTGGCTGCGAATGCACAGCTTAGGATTAAAGCAGTACCTACATGCTACGAATTTGATCTCTTGATGTTGCCCCGGAAAGGAACTCTGGCACGTGTACTTCCCAGGTTAGCTTAGCCTGCATCTCCACGAGAGTCTATACACAAAATGAACACCATGAAGCTGGCTGCGAATGCACAGCTTAGGAGGAAAGCAATACCCGCATGCTACGAATTTGATCTCTTGAGGGTGCCCCGGAAAGGAACTCTGTCACGTGTACTTCCCACGTGAGCTTAGCCGGCATCTCCACGAGAGTCTATACACAAAAGGAACACCATGAAGCTGGCTGCAAATGCACAGCTTAGGAGGAAAGCAATACCCGCCTGATACGAATTTGATCTCTTGAGGGTGCCCCGGAAAGGAACTCTGTCACGTGTACTTCCCACGTGAGCTTAGCCGGCATCTCCACGAGAGTCTATCCACAAAAGGAACACCTTGAAGCAGGCGGCGAATGCACAGCTTTGGAGGAATGCGGTACCAGCATTCGACAAATTTGTTCTCTTCATGGTGCCACGGAAAAGGACTCGGGGAGTTGTACTTACCTCGTGAGCTTAGCCGGCATCTCCACCAGAGTCTATCCACAAAAGGAACACCTTGAAGCTGGCTGCGAATGCACAGCTTAGGTTTAAAGCAGTACCCACATTCTACGAATTTGATCTGTTGATGTTGCCCCGGCAAGGAACTCTGGCACGTGTACTTCCCAGGTTAGCTTAGCCGGCATCTCCACGAGAGTCTATCCATAAAGGGAACACCTTAAAACTGGCTGTGAATGCACAGCTTAAGAGGAAAGCAGTACCCACATGCTACGAATTTGATCTCTTGATGGTGCTCCGGAAAGCAACTCTGACACGTGTACTTCCCAGGTTAGCTTAGACGGCATCTCCACGAGAGTCTATACACAAAAGGAACACCATGAAGCTGGCTGCAAATGCACAGCTTAGGAGGAAAGCAATACCCGCATGCTACGAATTTGATCTCTTGATGGTGCCCCGGAAAGGAACTCTGTCACGTGTACTTCCCACGTGAGCTTAGCCGGCATCTCCACGAGAGTCTATCCACAAAAGGAACACCTTGAAGCAGGCTGCGAATGCACAGCTTAGCAGGAAAGCAGTATTCGCTTTCTACGAATTTTATCTCTTGATGGTGCTCCGGAAAGGAACACTGGGACGTGTACTTCCCACGTGAGCTTAGCCGGCACCTCCACGAGACTCTATCCACAAAAGGAACACCTTTAAGTTGGCTGCGAATGCAAAGATTTGGAGGAATGCGGTACCAGCATTCGACAAATTGTTCTCTTCATGGTGCCCCCGAAAAGGTCTCGGGGAGTTGTACTTACCACGTGAGCTTAGCCGGCATCTCCACCAGAGTCTATCCACAAAAGGAACCCCTTGAAGCTGGCTGCGAATGCACAGCTTAGGATTAAAGCAGTACCCACATGCTACGAATTTGATCTCTTGATGTTGCCCCGGAAAGGAACTCTGGCACGTGTATTTCCCAGGTTAGCTTAGCCTGCATCTCCACGAGAGTCTATACACAAAATGAACACCATGAAGCTGGCTGCGAATGCACAGCTTAGGAGGAAAGCAATACCCGCATGCTACGAATTTGATCTCTTGAGGGTGTCCCGGAAAGGAACTCTGTCATGTGTACTTCCCACGTGAGCTTAGCCGGCATCTCCACGAGAGTCTATCCACAAAAGGAACACCTTGAAGCAGGCGGCGAATGCACAGCTTAGGAGGAATGCGGTACCAGCATTCGACAAATTTGTTCTCTTCATGGTGCCGCGGAAAAGGACTCAGGGAGTTGTACTTACCTCATGAGCTTAGCCGGCATCTCCACCACAGTGTATCCACAAAAGGAACACCTTGAAGGTGACTGCGAATGCACAGCTTAGGATTAAAGCAGTACCCACATTCTACGAATTTGATCTGTTGATGTTGCCCCGGAAAGGAACTCTGGCACGTGTACTTCCCAGGTTAGCTTAGCCGGCATCTCCACGAGAGTCTATCCATAAAGGGAACACCTTAAAACTGGCTGTGAATGCACAGCTTAAGAGGAAAGCAGTACCCACATGCTACGAATTTGATCTCTTGATGGTGCTCCGGAAAGCAACTCTGACACGTGTACTTCCCAGGTTAGCTTAGACGGCATCTCCACGAGAGTCTATACACAAAAGGAACACCATGAAGCTGGCTTCAAATGCACAGCTTAGGAGGAAAGCAATACCCTCATGCTACGAATTTGATCTCTTGATGGTGCCCCGGAAAGGAACTCTCTCACGTGTACTTCCCACGTGAGCTTAGCCGGCATCTCCACGAGAGTCTATACACAAAAGGAACACCTTGAAGCAGGCTGCGAATGCACAGCTTAGGAGGAAAGCAGTACCCGCTTTCTACGAATTTTATCTCTTGATGGTGCTCCGGAAAGGAACTCTGGCACGTGTACTTCCCACGTGAGCTTAGCCGGCACCTCCACGAGACTCTATCCACAAAAGGAACACCTTGAAGTTGGCTGCGAATGCAAAGATTTGGAGGAATGCGGTACCAGCATTCGACAAATTTGTTCTCTTCATGGTGCCCCCGAAAAGGTCTCGGGGAGTTGTACTTACCACGTGAGCTTAGCCGGGATCTCCACCAGAGTCTATCCACAAAAGGAACACCTTGAAGCTGACTGCGAATGCACAGCTTAGGATTAAAGCAGTACCCACATGCTACGAATTTGATCTCTTGATGTTGACCCGGAAAGGAACACTGGCACATGTACTTCCCAGGTTAGCTTAGCCGGCATCTCCACGAGAGTCTATACACAAAAGGAACACCATGAAGCTGGCTGCGAATGCACAGCTTAGGAGGAAAGCATTACCCGCATGCTACAAATTTGATCTCTTGAGGGTGCCCCGGAAAGGAACTCTGTCACGTGTACTTCCCACGTGAGCTTAGCCGGCATCTCCACGAGAGTCTATCCACAAAAGGAACACCTTGAAGCAGGCTGCGAATGCACAGCTTAGGAGGAAAGCAGTACCCGCTTTCTACGAATTTTATCTCTTGATGGTGCTCCGGAAAGGAACTCTGGCACGTGTACTTCCCACGTGAGCTTAGCCGGCACCTCCACGAGACTCTATCCACAAAAGGAACACCTTGAAGGTGGCTGCGAATGCACAGCTTTGGAGGAATGTGGTACCAGCATTCGACAAATTTGTTCTCTTCATGGTGCCCCGGAAAAGGACACGGGGAGTTGTACTTACCACGTGAGCTTAGCCGGCATCTCCACCAGAGTCTATCCACAAAAGGAACACCTTGAAGCTGGCTGCGAATGCACAGCTTACGATTAAAGCAGAACCCACATGCTACGAATTTGATCTCTTGATGTTGCCCCGGAAAGGAACTCTGGCACGTGTACTTCCCAGGTTAGCTTAGTCTGCTTCTCCACCAGAGTCTATACACAAAATGAACACCATGAAGCTGGCTGCGAATGCACAGCTTAGGAGGAAAGCAATACCCGCATGCTACGAATTTGATCTCTTGATGGTGCCCCGGAAAGGAACTCTGTCACGTGTACTTCCCACGTGAGCTTAGCCGGAATCTCCACGAGAGTCTATCCACAAAAGGAACACCTTGAAGCAGGCTGCGAATGCACAGCTTAGGAGGAAAGCAGTACCCGCTTTCTACGAATTTGATCTCTTGATGGTGCTCCGGAAAGCAACTCTGGCACGTGTACTTCCCACGTGAGCTTAGCCGGCACCTCCACGAGACTCTATCCACAAAAGGAACACCTTGTAGGTGGCTGCGAATGCACAGCTTTGGAGGAATGTGGTACCAGCATTCGACAAATTTGTTCTCTTCATGGTGCCCCGGAAAAGGACACGGGGAGTTGTACTTACCACGTGAGCTTAGCCGGCATCTCCACCAGAGTCTATCCACAAAAGGAACACCTTGAAGCTGGCTGCGAATGCACAGCTTACGATTAAAGCAGTACCCACATGCTACGAATTTGATCTCTTGAGGGTGCCCCGGAAAGGAACTCTGTCATGTGTACTTCCCACGTGAGCTTAGCCGGCATCTCCACGAGAGTCTATCCACAAAAGGAACACCTTGAAGCAGGCGGCGAATGCACAGCTTAGGAGGAATGCGGTACCAGCATTCGTCAAATTTGTTCTCTTCATGGTGCCGCGGAAAAGGACTCGGGGAGTTGTACTTACCTCGTGAGCTTAGCCGGCATCTCCACCAGAGTGTATCCACAAAAGGAACACCTTGAAGGTGGCTGCGAATGCACAGCTTAGGTTTAAAACAGTACCCACATGCTACGAATTTGATCTGTTGATGTTGCCCCGGAAAGGAACTCTGGCACGTGTACTTCCCAGGTTAGCTTAGCCGGCATCTCCACGAGAGTCTATCCATATAGGGAACACCTTAAAACTGGCTGTGAATGCACAGCTTAAGAGGAAAGCAGTACCCACATGCTACGAATTTGATCTCTTGATGGTGCTCCGGAAAGCAACTCTGACACGTGTACTTCCCCGGTTAACTTAGACGGCATCTCTACGAGAGTCTATACACAAAAGGAACACCATGAAGCTGGCTGCAAATGCACAGCTTAGGAGGAAAGCAATACCCGCATGCTACGAATTTGATCTGTTGATGTTGCCCCGGAAAGGAACTCTGTCACGTGTACTTCCCACGTGAGCTTAGCCGGCATCTCCACGAGAGTCTATCAACAAAAGAAACACCTTGAAGCAGGCTGCGAATGCACAGCTTAGGAGGAAAGCAGTACCCGCTTTCTCCGAATTTTATCTCTTGATGTTGCTCCGGAAAGGAACTCTGGCACGTGTACTTCCCACGTGAGCTTAGCCGGCACCTCCACGAGACTCTATCCACAAAAGGAACACCTTGAAGTTGGCTGCGAATGCAAAGATTTGGAGGAATGCGGTACCACCATTCGACAAATTTGTTCTCTTCATGGTGCCCCCGAAAAGGTCTCGGGGAGTTGTACTTACCACGTGAGCTTAGCCGGCATCTCCACCAGAGTCTATCCACAAAAGGAACCCCTTGAAGCTGGCTGCGAATGCACAGCTTAGGATTAAAGCAGTACCCACTTGCTACGAATTTGATCTCTTGATGTTGCCCCGGAAAGGAACTCTGGCTCGTGTACTTCCCAGGTTAGCTTAGTCTGCATCTCCACGAGAGTCTATACACAAAAGGAACACCATGAAGCTGGCTGCGAATGCACAGCTTAGGAGGAAAGCAATACCCGCGTGCTACGAATTTGATCTCTTGAGGGTGCCCCGGAAAGGAACTCTGTCACGTGTACTTCCCACGTGAGCTTAGCCGGCATCTCCACGAGAGTCTATCCACAAAAGGAACACCTTGAAGCAGGCTGCGAATGCACAGCTTAGGAGGAAAGCAGTACCCGCTTTCTACGAATTTGATCTCTTGATGGTGCTCCGGAAAGCAACCCTGGCACGTGTACTTCCCACGTGAGCTTTGCCGGCACCTCCACGAGACTCTATCCACAAAAGGAACACCTTGAAGGTGGCTGCGAATGCACAGCGCTGGAGGAATGCGGTACCAGCATTCGACAAATTTGTTCTCTTCATGGTGCCACGGAAAAGGACACGGGGAGTTGTACTTACCACGTGAGCTTAGCCGGCATCTCCACCAGAGTCTATCCACAAAAGGAACACCTTGAAGCTGGCTGCGAATGCACAGCTTAGGATTAAAGCAGTACCTACATGCTACGAATTTGATCTTTGATGTTGCCCCGGAAAGGAACTCTGGCACGTGTACTTCCCAGGTTAGCTTAGCCTGCATCTCCACGAGAGTCTATACACAAAATGAACACCATGAAGCTGGCTGCGAATGCACAGCTTAGGAGGAAAGCAATACCCGCATGCTACGAATTTGATCTCTTGAGGGTGCCCCGGAAAGGAACTCTGTCACGTGTACTTCCCACGTGAGCTTAGCCGGCATCTCCACGAGAGTCTATACACAAAAGGAACACCATGAAGCTGGCTGCAAATGCACAGCTTAGGAGGAAAGCAATACCCGCCTGCTACGAATTTGATCTCTTGAGGGTGCCCCGGAAAGGAACTCTGTCACGTGTACTTCCCACGTGAGCTTAGCCGGCATCTCCACGAGAGTCTATCCACAAAAGGAACACCTTGAAGCAGGCGGCGAATGCACAGCTTTGGAGGAATGCGGTACCAGCATTCGACAAATTTGTTCTCTTCATGGTGCCACGGAAAAGGACTCGGGGAGTTGTACTTACCTCGTGAGCTTAGCCGGCATCTCCACAAGAGTCTATCCACAAAAGGAACACCTTGAAGCTGGCTGCGAATGCACAGCTTAGGTTTAAAGCAGTACCCACATTCTACGAATTTGATCTGTTGATGTTGCCCCGGAAAGGAACTCTGGCACGTGTACTTCCCAGGTTAGCTTAGCCGGCATCTCCACGAGAGTCTATCCATAAAGGGAACACCTTAAAACTGGCTGTGAATGCACAGCTTAAGAGGAAAGCAGTACCCACATGCTACGAATTTGATCTCTTGATGGTGCTCCGGAAAGCAACTCTGACACGTGTACTTCCCAGGTTAGCTTAGCCGGCATCTCCACGAGAGTCTATACACAAAAGGAACACCATGAAGCTGGCTGCAAATGCACAGCTTAGGAGGAAAGCAATACCCGCATGCTACGAATTTGATCTCTTGATGGTGCCCCGGAAAGGAACTCTGTCACGTGTACTTCCCACGTGAGCTTAGCCGGCATCTCCACGAGAGTCTATCCACAAAAGGAACACCTTGAAGCAGGCTGCGAATGCACAGCTTAGGAGGAAAGCAGTACTCGCTTTCTACGAATTTTATCTCTTGATGGTGCTCCGGAAAGGAACACTGGCACGTGTACTTCCCACGTGAGCTTAGCCGGCACCTCCACGAGACTCTATCCACAAAAGGAACACCTTGAAGTTGGCTGCGAATGCAAAGATTTGGAGGAATGCGGTACCAGCATTCGACAAATTTGTTCTCTTCATGGTGCCCCCGAAAAGGTCTCGGGGAGTTGTAATTACCACGTGAGCTTAGCCGGCATCTCCACCAGAGTCTATCCACAAAAGGAACCCCTTGAAGCTGGCTGCGAATGCACAGCTTAGGATTAAAGCAGTACCCACATGCTACGAATTTGATCTCTTGATGTTGCCCCGGAAAGGAACTCTGGCACGTGTACTTCCCAGGTTAGCTTAGCCTGCATCTCCACGAGAGTCTATACACAAAATGAACACCATGAAGCTGGCTGCGAATGCACAGCTTAGGAGGAAAGCAATACCCGCATGCTACGAATTTGATCTCTTGAGGGTGCCCCGGAAAGGAACTCTGTCACGTGTACTTCCCACGTGAGCTTAGCCGGCATCTCCACGAGAGTCTATCCACAAAAGGAACACCTTGAAGCAGGCGGCGAATGCACAGCTTTGGAGGAATGCGGTACCAGCATTCGACAAATTTGTTCTCTTCATGGTGCCGCGGAAAAGGACTCAGGGAGTTGTACTTACCTCATGAGCTTAGCCGGCAACTCCACCACAGTGTATCCACAAAAGGAACACCTTGAAGGTGGCTGCGAATGCACAGCTTAGGATTAAAGCAGTACCCACATTCTACGAATTTGATCTGTTGATGTTGCCCCGGAAAGGAACTCTGGCACGTGTACTTCCCAGGTTAGCTTAGCCGGCATCTCCACGAGAGTCTATCCATAAAGGGAACACCTTAAAACTGGCTGTGAATGCACAGCTTAAGAGGAAAGCAGTACCCACATGCTACGAATTTGATCTCTTGATGGTGCTCCGGAAAGCAACTCTGACACGTGTACTTCCCAGGTTAGCTTAGACGGCACCTCCACGAGACTCTATCCACAAAAGGAACACCTTGAAGTTGGCTGCGAATGCAAAGATTTGGAGGAATGCGGTACCAGCATTCGACAAATTTGTTCTCTTCATGGTGCCCCCGAAAAGGTCTCGGGGAGTTGTACTTACCACGTGAGCTTAGCCGGCATCTCCACCAGAGTCTATCCACAAAAGGAACCCCTTGAAGCTGGCTGCGAATGCACAGCTTAGGATTAAAGCAGTACCCACATGCTACGAATTTGATCTCTTGATGTTGCCCCGGAAAGGAACTCTGGCACGTGTACTTCCCAGGTTAGCTTAGCCGGCATCTCCACGAGAGTCTATCCATAAAGGGAACACCTTAAAACTGGCTGTGAATGCACAGCTTAAGAGGAAAGCAGTACCCACATGCTACGAATTTGATCTCTTGATGGTGCTCCGGAAAGCAACTCTGACACGTGTACTTCCCAGGTTAGCTTAGACGGCATCTCCACGAGAGTCTATACACAAAAGGAACACCATGAAGCTGGCTTCAAATGCACAGCTTAGGAGGAAAGCAATACCCTCATGCTACGAATTTGATCTCTTGATGGTGCCCCGGAAAGGAACTCTCTCACGTGTACTTCCCACGTGAGCTTAGCCGGCATCTCCACGAGAGTCTATACACAAAAGGAACACCTTGAAGCAGGCTGTGAATGCACAGCTTAGGAGGAAAGCAGTACCCGCTTTCTACGAATTTTATCTCTTGATGGTGCTCCGGAAAGGAACTCTGGCACGTGTACTTCCCACGTGAGCTTAGCCGGCACCTCCACGAGACTCTATCCACAAAAGGAACACCTTGAAGTTGGCTGCGAATGCAAAGATTTGGAGGAATGCGGTACCAGCATTCGACAAATTTGTTCTCTTCATGGTGCCCCCGAAAAGGTCTCGGGGAGTTGTACTTACCACGTGAGCTTAGCCGGCATCTCCACCAGAGTCTATCCACAAAAGGAACACCTTGAAGCTGACTGCGAATGCACAGCTTAGGATTAAAGCAGTACCCACATGCTACGAATTTGATCTCTTGATGTTGCCCCGGAAAGGAACACTGGCACATGTACTTCCCAGGTTAGCTTAGCCGGCATCTCCACGAGAGTCTATACACAAAAGGAACACCATGAAGCTGGCTGCGAATGCACAGCTTAGGAGGAAAGCAATACCCGCATGCTACGAATTTGATCTCTTGAGGGTGCCCCGGAAAGGAACTCTGTCACGTGTACTTCCCACGTGAGCTTAGCCGGCATCTCCACGAGAGTCTATCCACAAAAGGAACACCTTGAAGCAGGCTGCGAATGCACAGCTTAGGAGGAAAGCAGTACCCGCTTTCTACGAATTTGATCTCTTGATGGTGCACCGGAAAGCAACTCTGGCACGTGTACTTCCCACGTGAGCTTAGCCGGCACCTCCAAGAGACTCTATCCACAAAAGGAACACCTTGAAGGTGGCTGCGAATGCACAGCTTTGGAGGAATGCGGTACCAGCATTCGACAAATTTGTTCTCTTCATGGTGCCCCGGAAATGGACTCGGGGAGTTGTACTTACCACGTGAGCTTAGCCGGCATCTCCACCAGAGTCTATCCACAAAAGGAACACCTTGAAGCTGGCTGCGAATGCACAGCTTAGGATTAAAGCAGTACCCACATGCTACGAATTTGATCTGTTGATGTTGCCCCGGAAAGGAACTCTGGCACCTGTACTTCCCAGGTTAGCTTAGCCGGCATCTCCACGAGAGTCTATCCATAAAGGGAACACCTTAAAACAGGCTGTGAATGCACAGCTTAAGAGGAAAGCAGTACCCACATGCTACGAATTTGCTCTCTTGATGGTCCTCCGGAAAGCAACTCTGACACGTGTACTTCCCAGGTTAGCTTAGCCGGCATCTCCACGAGAGTCTATACACAAAAGGAACACCATGAAGCTTGCTGCGAATGCACAGCTTAGGAGGAAAGCAATACCCGCATGCTACGAATTTGATCTCTTGATGGTGCCCCGGAAAGGAACTCTGTCACGTGTACTTCCCACGTGAGCTTAGCCGGCATCTCCACGAGAGTCTATCCACAAAAGGAACACCTTGAAGCAGGCTGCGAATGCACAGCTTAGGAGGAAAGCAGTACTCGCTTTCTACGAATTTGATCTCTTGATGGTGCTCCGGAAAGGAACTCTGGCACGTGTACTTCCCAAGTGAGCTTAGCCGGCACCTCCACGAGACTCTATCCACAAAAGGAACACCTTGAAAGTGGCTGCGAATGCACAGCTTTGGAGGAATGCGGTACCAGCATTCGACAAATTTGTTCTCTTCATGGTGCCCCGGAAAAGGACTCGGGGTGTTGTACTTACCACGTGAGCTTAGCCGGCATCTCCACCAGAGTCTATCCACAAAAGGAACACCTTGAAGCTGACTGCGAATGCACAGCTTAGGATTAAAGCAGTACCCACATGCTACGAATTTGATCTCTTGATGTTGCCCCGGAAAGGAACACTGGCACGTGTACTTCCCAGGTTAGCTTAGCCGGCATCTCCACGAGAGTCTATACACAAAAGGAACACCATGAAGCTGGCTGCAAATGCACAGCTTAGGAGGAAAGCAATACCCGCATGCTACGAATTTGATCTCTTGAGGGTGCCCCGGAAAGGAACTCTGTCACGTGTACTTCCCACGTGAGCTTAGCCGGCATCTCCACGAGAGTCTATCCACAAAAGGAACACCTTGAAGCAGGCTGCGAATGCACAGCTTAGGAGGAAAGCAGTACCCGCTTTCTACGAATTTGATCTCTTGATGGTGCACCGGAAAGCAACTCTGGCACGTGTACTTCCCACGTGAGCTTAGCCGGCACCTCCACGAGACTCTATCCACAAAAGGAACACCTTGAAGTTGGCTGCGAATGCAAAGATTTGGAGGAATGCGGTACCAGCATTCGACAAATTTGTTCTCTTCATGGTGCCCCCGAAAAGGTCTCGGGGAGTTGTACTTACCACGTGAGCTTAGCCGGCATCTCCACCAGAGTCTATCCACAAAAGGAACCCCTTGAAGCTGGCTGCGAATGCACAGCTTAGGATTAAAGCAGTACCCACATGCTACGAATTTGATCTGTTGATGTTGCCCCGGAAAGGAACTCTGGCACGTGTACTTCCCAGGTTAGCTTAGCCTGCGTCTCCACAAGAGTCTATACACAAAATGAACACCATGAAGCTGGCTGCGAATGCACAGCTTAGGAGGAAAGCAATACCCGCATGCTACGAATTTGATCTCTTGAGGGTGTCCCGGAAAGGAACTCTGTCACGTGTACTTCCCACGTGAGCTTAGCCGGCATCTCCACGAGAGTCTATCCACAAAAGGAACACCTTGAAGCAGGCGGCGAATGCACAGCTTAGGAGGAATGCGGTACCAGCATTCGACAAATTTGTTCTCTTCATGGTGCCGCGGAAAAGGACTCAGGGAGTTGTACTTACCTCATGAGCTTAGCCGGCATCTCCACCACAGTGTATCCACAAAAGGAACACCTTGAAGGTGGCTGCGAATGCACAGCTTAGGATTAAAGCAGTACCCACATTCTACGAATTTGATCTGTTGATGTTGCCCCGGAAAGGAACTCTGGCACGTGTACTTCCCAGGTTAGCTTAGCCGGCATCTCCACGAGAGTCTATCCATAAAGGGAACACCTTAAAACTGGCTGTGAATGCACAGCTTAAGAGGAAAGCAGTACCCACATGCTACGAATTTGATCTCTTGATGGTGCTCCGGAAATCAACTCTGACACGTGTACTTCCCAGGTTAGCTTAGACGGCATCTCCACGAGAGTCTATACACAAAAGGAACACCATGAAGCTGGCTTCAAATGCACAGCTTAGGAGGAAAGCAATACCCGCATGCTACGAATTTGATCTCTTGAGGGTGCCCCGGAAAGGAACTCTGTCACGTGTACTTCCCACGTGAGCTTAGCCGGCATCTCCACGAGAGTCTATCCACAAAAGGAACACCTTGAAGCAGGCTGCGAATGCACAGCTTAGGAGGAAAGCAGTACCCGCTTTCTACGAATTTGATCTCTTGATGGTGCACCGGAAAGCAACTCTGGCACGTGTACTTCCCACGTGAGCTTAGCCGGCACCTCCACGAGACTCTATCCACAAAAGGAACACCTTGAAGGTGGCTGCGAATGCACAGCTTTGGAGGAATGCGGTACCAGCATTAGACAAATTTGTTCTCTTCATGGTGCCCCCGAAAAGGTCTCGGGGAGTTGTACTTACCACGTGAGCTTAGCCGGCATCTCCACCAGAGTCTATCCACAAAAGGAACCCCTTGAAGCTGGCTGCGAATGCACAGCTTAGGATTAAAGCAGTACCCACATGCTACGAATTTGATCTCTTGATGTTGCCCCGGAAAGGAACTCTGGCACGTGTACTTCCCAGGTTAGCTTAGCCGGCATCTCCACGAGAGTCTATCCATAAAGGGAACACCTTAAAACTGGCTGTGAATGCACAGCTTAAGAGGAAAGCAGTACCCACATGCTACGAATTTGATCTCTTGATGGTGCTCCGGAAAGCAACTCTGACACGTGTACTTCCCAGGTTAGCTTAGACGGCATCTCCATGAGAGTCTATACACAAAAGGAACACCATGAAGCTGGCTTCAAATGCACAGCTTAGGAGGAAAGCAATACCCTCATGCTACGAATTTGATCTCTTGATGGTGCCCCGGAAAGGAACTCTCTCACGTGTACTTCCCACGTGAGCTTAGCCGGCATCTCCACGAGAGTCTATACACAAAAGGAACACCTTGAAGCAGGCTGCGAATGCACAGCTTAGGAGGAAAGCAGTACCCGCTTTCTACGAATTTTATCTCTTGATGGTGCTCCGGAAAGGAACTCTGGCACGTGTACTTCCCACGTGAGCTTAGCCGGCACCTCCACGAGACTCTATCCACAAAAGGAACACCTTGAAGTTGGCTGCGAATGCAAAGATTTGGAGGAATGCAGTACCAGCATTCGACAAATTTGTTCTCTTCATGGTGCCCCCGAAAAGGTCTCGGGGAGTTGTACTTACCACGTGAGCTTAGCCGGCATCTCCACCAGAGTCTATCCACAAAAGGAACACCTTGAAGCTGACTGCGAATGCACAGCTTAGGATTAAAGCAGTACCCACATGCTACGAATTTGATCTCTTGATGTTGCCCCGGAAAGGAACACTGGCACATGTACTTCCCAGGTTAGCTTAGCCGGCATCTCCACGAGAGTCTATACACAAAAGGAACACCATGAAGCTGGCTGCGAATGCACAGCTTAGGAGGAAAGCAATACCCGCATGCTACGAATTTGATCTCTTGAGGGTGCCCCGGAAAGGAACTCTGTCACGTGTACTTCCCACGTGAGCTTAGGCGGCATCTCCACGAGAGTCTATCCACAAAAGGAACACCTTGAAGCAGGCTGCGAATGCACAGCTTAGGAGGAAAGCAGTACCCGCTTTCTACGAATTTGATCTCTTGATGGTGCACCGGAAAGCAACTCTGGCAAGTGTACTTCCCACGTGAGCTTAGCCGGCACCTCCAAGAGACTCTATCCACAAAAGGAACACCTTGAAGGTGGCTGCGAATGCACAGCTTTGGAGGAATGCGGTACCAGCATTCGACAAATTTGTTCTCTTCATGGTGCCCCGGAAATGGACTCGGGGAGTTGTACTTACCACGTGAGCTTAGCCGGCATCTCCACCAGAGTCTATCCACAAAAGGAACACCTTGAAGCTGGCTGCGAATGCACAGCTTAGGATTAAAGCAGTACCCACATGCTACGAATTTGATCTGTTGATGTTGCCCCGGAAAGGAACTCTGGCACCTGTACTTCCCAGGTTAGCTTAGCCGGCATCTCCACGAGAGTCTATCCATAAAGGGAACACCTTAAAACAGGCTGTGAATGCACAGCTTAAGAGGAAAGCAGTACCCACATGCTACGAATTTGCTCTCTTGATGGTCCTCCGGAAAGCAACTCTGACACGTGTACTTCCCAGGTTAGCTTAGCCGGCATCTCCACGAGAGTCTATACACAAAAGGAACACCATGAAGCTTGCTGCGAATGCACAGCTTAGGAGGAAAGCAATACCCGCATGCTACGAATTTGATCTCTTGATGGTGCCCCGGAAAGGAACTCTGTCACGTGTACTTCCCACGTGAGCTTAGCCGGCATCTCCACGAGAGTCTATCCACAAAAGGAACACCTTGAAGCAGGCTGCGAATGCACAGCTTAGGAGGAAAGCAGTACTCGCTTTCTACGAATTTGATCTCTTGATGGTGCTCCGGAAAGGAACTCTGGCACGTGTACTTCCCAAGTGAGCTTAGCCGGCACCTCCACGAGACTCTATCCACAAAAGGAACACCTTGAAAGTGGCTGCGAATGCACAGCTTTGGAGGAATGCGGTACCAGCATTCGACAAATTTGTTCTCTTCATGGTGCCCCGGAAAAGGACTCGGGGTGTTGTACTTACCACGTGAGCTTAGCCGGCATCTCCACCAGAGTCTATCCACAAAAGGAACACCTTGAAGCTGACTGCGAATGCACAGCTTAGGATTAAAGCAGTACCCACATGCTACGAATTTGATCTCTTGATGTTGCCCCGGAAAGGAACACTGGCACGTGTACTTCCCAGGTTAGCTTAGCCGGCATCTCCACGAGAGTCTATACACAAAAGGAACACCATGAAGCTGGCTGCGAATGCACAGCTTAGGAGGAAAGCAATACCCGCATGCTACGAATTTGATCTCTTGAGGGTGCCCCGGAAAGGAACTCTGTCACGTGTACTTCCCACGTGAGCTTAGCCGGCATCTCCACGAGAGTCTATCCACAAAAGGAACACCTTGAAGCAGGCTGCGAATGCACAGCTTAGGAGGAAAGCAGTACCCGCTTTCTACGAATTTGATCTCTTGATGGTGCACCGGAAAGCAACTCTGGCACGTGTACTTCCCACGTGAGCTTAGCCGGCACCTCCACGAGACTCTATCCACAAAAGGAACACCTTGAAGTTGGCTGCGAATGCAAAGATTTGGAGGAATGCGGTACCAGCATTCGACAAATTTGTTCTCTTCATGGTGCCCCCGAAAAGGTCTCGGGGAGTTGTACTTACCACGTGAGCTTAGCCGGCATCTCCACCAGAGTCTATCCACAAAAGGAACCCCTTGAAGCTGGCTGCGAATGCACAGCTTAGGATTAAAGCAGTACCCACATGCTACGAATTTGATCTCTTGATGTTGCCCCGGAAAGGAACTCTGGCACGTGTACTTCCCAGGTTAGCTTAGCCTGCGTCTCCACGAGAGTCTATACACAAAATGAACACCATGAAGCTGGCTGCGAATGCACAGCTTAGGAGGAAAGCAATACCCGCATGCTACGAATTTGATCTCTTGAGGGTGTCCCGGAAAGGAACTCTGTCACGTGTACTTCCCACGTGAGCTTAGCCGGCATCTCCACGAGAGTCTATCCACAAAAGGAACACCTTGAAGCAGGCGGCGAATGCACAGCTTAGGAGGAATGCGGTACCAGCATTCGACAAATTTGTTCTCTTCATGGTGCCGCGGAAAAGGACTCATGGAGTTGTACTTACCTCATGAGCTTAGCCGGCATCTCCACCACAGTGTATCCACAAAAGGAACACCTTGAAGGTGGCTGCGAATGCACAGCTTAGGATTAAAGCAGTACCCACATTCTACGAATTTGATCTGTTGATGTTGCCCCGGAAAGGAACTCTGGCACGTGTACTTCCCAGGTTAGCTTAGCCGGCATCTCCACGAGAGTCTATCCATAAAGGGAACACCTTAAAACTGGCTGTGAATGCACAGCTTAAGAGGAAAGCAGTACCCACATGCTACGAATTTGATCTCTTGATGGTGCTCCGGAAATCAACTCTGACACGTGTACTTCCCAGGTTAGCTTAGACGGCATCTCCACGAGAGTCTATACACAAAAGGAACACCATGAAGCTGGCTTCAAATGCACAGCTTAGGAGGAAAGCAATACCCGCATGCTACGAATTTGATCTCTTGAGGGTGCCCCGGAAAGGAACTCTGTCACGTGTACTTCCCACGTGAGCTTAGCCGGCATCTCCACGAGAGTCTATCCACAAAAGGAACACCTTGAAGCAGGCTGCGAATGCACAGCTTAGGAGGAAAGCAGTACCCGCTTTCTACGAATTTGATCTCTTGATGGTGCACCGGAAAGCAACTCTGGCACGTGTACTTCCCACGTGAGCTTAGCCGGCACCTCCACGAGACTCTATCCACAAAAGGAACACCTTGAAGTTGGCTGCGAATGCAAAGATTTGGAGGAATGCGGTACCAGCATTCGACAAATTTGTTCTCTTCATGGTGCCCCCGAAAAGGTCTCGGGGAGTTGTACTTACCACGTGAGCTTAGCCGGCATCTCCACCAGAGTCTATCCACAAAAGGAACCCCTTGAAGCTGGCTGCGAATGCACAGCTTAGGATTAAAGCAGTACCCACATGCTACGAATTTGATCTCTTGATGTTGCCCCGGAAAGGAACTCTGGCACGTGTACTTCCCAGGTTAGCTTAGCCGGCATCTCCACGAGAGTCTATCCATAAAGGGAACACCTTAAAACTGGCTGTGAATGCACAGCTTAAGAGGAAAGCAGTACCCACATGCTACGAATTTGATCTCTTGATGGTGCTCCGGAAAGCAACTCTGACACGTGTACTTCCCAGGTTAGCTTAGACGGCATCTCCACGAGAGTCTATACACAAAAGGAACACCATGAAGCTGGCTTCAAATGCACAGCTTAGGAGGAAAGCAATACCCTCATGCTACGAATTTGATCTCTTGATGGTGCCCCGGAAAGGAACTCTCTCACGTGTACTTCCCACGTGAGCTTAGCCGGCATCTCCACGAGAGTCTATACACAAAAGGAACACCTTGAAGCAGGCTGCGAATGCACAGCTTAGGAGGAAAGCAGTACCCGCTTTCTACGAATTTTATCTCTTGATGGTGCTCCGGAAAGGAACTCTGGCACGTGTACTTCCCACGTGAGCTTAGCCGGCACCTCCACGAGACTCTATCCACAAAAGGAACACCTTGAAGTTGGCTGCGAATGCAAAGATTTGGAGGAATGCGGTACCAGCATTCGACAAATTTGTTCTCTTCATGGTGCCCCCGAAAAGGTCTCGGGGAGTTGTACTTACCACGTGAGCTTAGCCGGCATCTCCACCAGAGTCTATCCACAAAAGGAACACCTTGAAGCTGACTGCGAATGCACAGCTTAGGATTAAAGCAGTACCCACATGCTACGAATTTGATCTCTTGATGTTGCCCCGGAAAGGAACACTGGCACATGTACTTCCCAGGTTAGCTTAGCCGGCATCTCCACGAGAGTCTATACACAAAAGGAACACCATGAAGCTGGCTGCGAATGCACAGCTTAGGAGGAAAGCAATACCCGCATGCTACGAATTTGATCTGTTGAGGGTGCCCCGGAAAGGAACTCTGTCACGTGTACTTCCCACGTGAGCTTAGCCGGCATCTCCACGAGAGTCTATCCACAAAAGGAACACCTTGAAGCAGGCTGCGAATGCACAGCTTAGGAGGAAAGCAGTACCCGCTTTCTACGAATTTGATCTCTTGATGGTGCACCGGAAAGCAACTCTGGCACGTGTACTTCCCACGTGAGCTTAGCCGGCACCTCCAAGAGACTCTATCCACAAAAGGAACACCTTGAAGGTGGCTGCGAATGCACAGCTTTGGAGGAATGCGGTACCAGCATTCGACAAATTTGTTCTCTTCATGGTGCCCCGGAAATGGACTCGGGGAGTTGTACTTACCACGTGAGCTTAGCCGGCATCTCCACCAGAGTCTATCCACAAAAGGAACACCTTGAAGCTGGCTGCGAATGCACAGCTTAGGATTAAAGCAGTACCCACATGCTACGAATTTGATCTGTTGATGTTGCCCCGGAAAGGAACTCTGGCACCTGTACTTCCCAGGTTAGCTTAGCCGGCATCTCCACGAGAGTCTATCCATAAAGGGAACACCTTAAAACAGGCTGTGAATGCACAGCTTAAGAGGAAAGCAGTACCCACATGCTACGAATTTGCTCTCTTGATGGTCCTCCGGAAAGCAACTCTGACACGTGTACTTCCCAGGTTAGCTTAGCCGGCATCTCCACGAGAGTCTATACACAAAAGGAACACCATGAAGCTTGCTGCGAATGCACAGCTTAGGAGGAAAGCAATACCCGCATGCTACGAATTTGATCTCTTGATGGTGCCCCGGAAAGGAACTCTGTCACGTGTACTTCCCACGTGAGCTTAGCCGGCATCTCCACGAGAGTCTATCCACAAAAGGAACACCTTGAAGCAGGCTACGAATGCACAGCTTAGGAGGAAAGCAGTACTCGCTTTCTACGAATTTGATCTCTTGATGGTGCTCCGGAAAGGAACTCTGGCACGTGTACTTCCCAAGTGAGCTTAGCCGGCACCTCCACGAGACTCTATCCACAAAAGGAACACCTTGAAAGTGGCTGCGAATGCACAGCTTTGGAGGAATGCGGTACCAGCATTCGACAAATTTGTTCTCTTCATGGTGCCCCGGAAAAGGACTCGGGGTGTTGTACTTACCACGTGAGCTTAGCCGGCATCTCCACCAGAGTCTATCCACAAAAGGAACACCTTGAAGCTGACTGCGAATGCACAGCTTAGGATTAAAGCAGTACCCACATGCTACGAATTTGATCTCTTGATGTTGCCCCGGAAAGGAACACTGGCACGTGTACTTCCCAGGTTAGCTTAGCCGGCATCTCCACGAGAGTCTATACACAAAAGGAACACCATGAAGCTGGCTGCGAATGCACAGCTTAGGAGGAAAGCAATACCCGCATGCTACGAATTTGATCTCTTGAGGGTGCCCCGGAAAGGAACTCTGTCACGTGTACTTCCCACGTGAGCTTAGCCGGCATCTCCACGAGAGTCTATCCACAAAAGGAACACCTTGAAGCAGGCTGCGAATGCACAGCTTAGGAGGAAAGCAGTACCCGCTTTCTACGAATTTGATCTCTTGATGGTGCACCGGAAAGCAACTCTGGCACGTGTACTTCCCACGTGAGCTTAGCCGGCACCTCCACGAGACTCTATCCACAAAAGGAACACCTTGAAGTTGGCTGCGAATGCAAAGATTTGGAGGAATGCGGTACCAGCATTCGACAAATTTGTTCTCTTCATGGTGCCCCCGAAAAGGTCTCGGGGAGTTGTACTTACCACGTGAGCTTAGCCGGCATCTCCACCAGAGTCTATCCACAAAAGGAACCCCTTGAAGCTGGCTGCGAATGCACAGCTTAGGATTAAAGCAGTACCCACATGCTACGAATTTGATCTCTTGATGTTGCCCCGGAAAGGAACTCTGGCACGTGTACTTCCCAGGTTAGCTTAGCCGGCATCTCCACGAGAGTCTATCCATAAAGGGAACACCTTAAAACTGGCTGTGAATGCACAGCTTAAGAGGAAAGCAGTACCCACATGCTACGAATTTGATCTCTTGATGGTGCTCCGGAAAGCAACTCTGACACGTGTACTTCCCAGGTTAGCTAAGACGGCATCTCCACGAGAGTCTATACACAAAAGGAACACCATGAAGCTGGCTTCAAATGCACAGCTTAGGAGGAAAGCAATACCCTCATGCTACGAATTTGATCTCTTGATGGTGCCCCGGAAAGGAACTCTCTCACGTGTACTTCCCACGTGAGCTTAGCCGGCATCTCCACGAGAGTCTATACACAAAAGGAACACCTTGAAGCAGGCTGCGAATGCACAGCTTAGGAGGAAAGCAGTACCCGCTTTCTACGAATTTTATCTCTTGATGGTGCTCCGGAAAGGAACTCTGGCACGTGTACTTCCCACGTGAGCTTAGCCGGCACCTCCACGAGACTCTATCCACAAAAGGAACACCTTGAAGTTGGCTGCGAATGCAAAGATTTGGAGGAATGCGGTACCAGCATTCGACAAATTTGTTCTCTTCATGGTGCCCCCGAAAAGGTCTCGGGGAGTTGTACTTACCACGTGAGCTTAGCCGGCATCTCCACCAGAGTCTATCCACAAAAGGAACACCTTGAAGCTGACTGCGAATTCACAGCTTAGGATTAAAGCAGTACCCACATGCTACGAATTTGATCTCTTGATGTTGCCCCGGAAAGGAACACTGGCACATGTACTTCCCAGGTTAGCTTAGCCGGCATCTCCACGAGAGTCTATACACAAAAGGAACACCATGAAGCTGGCTGCGAATGCACAGCTTAGGAGGAAAGCAATACTCGCATGCTACGAATTTGATCTCTTGAGGGTGCCCCGGAAAGGAACTCTGTCACGTGTACTTCCCACGTGAGCTTAGCCGGCATCTCCACGAGAGTCTATCCACAAAAGGAACACCTTGAAGCAGGCTGCGAATGCACAGCTTAGGAGGAAAGCAGTACCCGCTTTCTACGAATTTGATCTCTTGATGGTGCACCGGAAAGCAACTCTGGCACGTGTACTTCCCACGTGAGCTTAGCCGGCACCTCCAAGAGACTCTATCCACAAAAGGAACACCTTTAAGGTGGCTGCGAATGCACAGCTTTGGAGGAATGCGGTACCAGCATTCGACAAATTTGTTCTCTTCATGGTGCCCCGGAAATGGACTCGGGGAGTTGTACTTACCACGTGAGCTTAGCCGGCATCTCCACCAGAGTCTATCCACAAAAGGAACACCTTGAAGCTGGCTGCGAATGCACAGCTTAGGATTAAAGCAGTACCCACATGCTACGAATTTGATCTGTTGATGTTGCCCCGGAAAGGAACTCTGGCACCTGTACTTCCCAGGTTAGCTTAGCCGGCATCTCCACGAGAGTCTATCCATAAAGGGAACACCTTAAAACAGGCTGTGAATGCACAGCTTAAGAGGAAAGCAGTACCCACATGCTACGAATTTGCTCTCTTGATGGTCCTCCGGAAAGCAACTCTGACACGTGTACTTCCCAGGTTAGCTTAGCCGGCATCTCCACGAGAGTCTATACACAAAAGGAACACCATGAAGCTTGCTGCGAATGCACAGCTTAGGAGGAAAGCAATACCCGCATGCTACGAATTTGATCTCTTGATGGTGCCCCGGAAAGGAACTCTGTCACGTGTACTTCCCACGTGAGCTTAGCCGGCATCTCCACGAGAGTCTATCCACAAAAGGAACACCTTGAAGCAGGCTGCGAATGCACAGCTTAGGAGGAAAGCAGTACTCGCTTTCTACGAATTTGATCTCTTGATGGTGCTCCGGAAAGGAACTCTGGCACGTGTACTTCCCAAGTGAGCTTAGCCGGCACCTCCACGAGACTCTATCCACAAAAGGAACACCTTGAAAGTGGCTGCGAATGCACAGCTTTGGAGGAATGCGGTACCAGCATTCGACAAATTTGTTCTCTTCATGGTGCCCCGGAAAAGGACTCGGGGTGTTGTACTTACCACGTGAGCTTAGCCGGCATCTCCACCAGAGTCTATCCACAAAAGGAACCCCTTGAAGCTGGCTGCGAATGCACAGCTTAGGATTAAAGCAGTACCCACATGCTACGAATTTGATCTCTTGATGTTGCCCCGGAAAGGAACTCTGGCACGTGTCCTTCCCAGGTTAGCTTAGCCTGCGTCTCCACGAGAGTCTATACACAAAATGAACACCATGAAGCTGGCTGCGAATGCACAGCTTAGGAGGAAAGCAATACCCGCATGCTACGAATTTGATCTCTTGAGGGTGTCCCGGAAAGGAACTCTGTCACGTGTACTTCCCACGTGAGCTTAGCCGGCATCTCCACGAGAGTCTATCCACAAAAGGAACACCTTGAAGCAGGCGGCGAATGCACAGCTTAGGAGGAATGCGGTACCAGCATTCGACAAATTTGTTCTCTTCATGGTGCCGCGGAAAAGGACTCAGGGAGTTGTACTTACCTCATGAGCTTAGCCGGCATCTCCACCACAGTGTATCCACAAAAGGAACACCTTGAAGGTGGCTGCGAATGCACAGCTTAGGATTAAAGCAGTACCCACATTCTATGAATTTGATCTGTTGATATTGCCCCGGAAAGGAACTCTGGCACCTGTACTTCCCAGGTTAGCTTAGCCGGCATCTCCACGAGAGTCTATCCATAAAGGGAACACCTTAAAACTGGCTGTGAATGCACAGCTTAAGAGGAAATCAGTACCCACATGCTACGAATTTGCTCTCTTGATGGTGCTCCGGAAAGCAACTCTGACACGTGTACTTCCCAGGTTAGCTTAGCCGGCATCTCCACGAGAGTCTATACACAAAAGAAACACCATGAAGCTGGCTGCGAATGCACAGCTTAGGAGGAAAGCAATACCCGCATGCTACGAATTTGATCTCTTGATGGTGCCCCGGAAAGGAACTCTGTCACGTGTACTTCCCACGTGAGGTTAGACGGCATCTCCACGAGAGTCTATCCACAAAAGGAACACCTTGAAGCAGGCTGCGAATGCACAGCTTAGGAGGAAAGCAGTACCCGCTTTCTACGAATTTGATCTCTTGATGGTGCTCCGGAAAGGAACTCTGGCACGTGTACTTCCCAAGTGAGCTTAGCCGGCACCTCCACGAGACCCTATCCACAAAAGGAACACCTTGAAAGTGGCTGCGAATGCACAGCTTTGGAGGAATGTGGTACCAGCATTCGACAAATTTGTTCTCTTCATGGTGCCCCGGAAAAGGACTCGGGGTGTTGTACTTACCACGTGAGCGTAGCCGGCATCTCCACCAGAGTCTATCCACAAAAGGAACACCTTGAAGCTGACTGCGAATGCACAGCTTAGGATTAAAGCAGTACCCACATGCTACGAATTTGATCTCTTGATGTTGCCCCGGAAAGGAACACTGGCACATGTACTTCCCAGGTTAGCTTAGCCGGCATCTCCACGAGAGTCTATACACAAAAGGAACACCATGAAGCTGGCTGCGAATGCACAGCTTAGGAGGAAAGCAATACCCGCATGCTACGAATTTGATCTCTTGAGGGTGCCCCGGAAAGGAACTCTGTCACGTGTACTTCCCACGTGAGCTTAGCCGGCATCTCCACGAGAGTCTATCCACAAAAGGAACACCTTGAAGCAGGCTGCGAATGCACAGCTTAGGAGGAAAGCAGTACCCGCTTTCTACGAATTTGATCTCTTGATGGTGCACCGGAAAGCAACTCTGGCACGTGTACTTCCCACGTGAGCTTAGCCGGCACCTCCAAGAGACTCTATCCACAAAAGGAACACCTTGAAGGTGGCTGCGAATGCACAGCTTTGGAGGAATGCGGTACCAGCATTCGACAAATTTGTTCTCTTCATGGTGCCCCGGAAATGGACTCGGGGAGTTGTACTTACCACGTGAGCTTAGCCGGCATCTCCACCAGAGTCTATCCACAAAAGGAACACCTTGAAGCTGGCTGCGAATGCACAGCTTAGGATTAAAGCAGTACCCACATGCTACGAATTTGATCTGTTGATGTTGCCCCGGAAAGGAACTCTGGCACCTGTACTTCCCAGGTTAGCTTAGCCGGCATCTCCAAGAGAGTCTATCCATAAAGGGAACACCTTAAAACAGGCTGTGAATGCACAGCTTAAGAGGAAAGCAGTACCCACATGCTACGAATTTGCTCTCTTGATGGTGCTCCGGAAAGCAACTCTGACACGTGTACTTCCCAGGTTAGCTTAGCCGGCATCTCCACGAGAGTCTATACACAAAAGGAACACCATGAAGCTGGCTGCGAATGCACAGCTTAGGAGGAAAGCAATACCCGCATGCTACGAATTTGATCTCTTGATGGTGCCCCGGAAAGGAACTCTGTCACGTGTACTTCCCACGTGAGCTTAGCCGGCATCTCCACGAGAGTCTATCCACAAAAGGAACACCTTGAAGCAGGCTGCGAATGCACAGCTTAGGAGGAAAGCAGTACCCGCTTTCTACGAATTTGATCTCTTGATGGTGCTCCGGAAAGGAACTCTGGCACGTGTACTTCCCAAGTGAGCTTAGACGGCACCTCCACGAGACTCTATCCACAAAAGGAACACCTTGAAAGTGGCTGCGAATGCACAGCTTTGGAGGAATGCGGTACCAGCATTCGACAAATTTGTTCTCTTCATGGTGCCCCGGAAAAGGACTCGGGGTGTTGTACTTACCACGTCAGCTTAGCCGGCATCTCCACCAGAGTCTATCCACAAAAGGAACACCTTGAAGCTGACTGCGAATGCACAGCTTAGGATTAAAGCAGTACCCACATGCTACGAATTTGATCTCTTGATGTTGCCCCGGAAAGGAACAGTGGCACGTGTACTTCCCAGGTTAGCTTAGCCGGCATCTCCACGAGAGTGTATACACAAAAGGAACACCATGAAGCTGGCTGCGAATGCACAGCTTAGGAGGAAAGCAATACCCGCATGCTACGAATTTGATCTCTTGAGGGTGCCCCGGAAAGGAACTCTGTCACGTGTACTTCCCACGTGAGCTTAGCCGGCATCTCCACGAGAGTCTATCCACAAAAGGAACACCTTGAAGCAGGCTGCGAATGCACAGCTTAGGAGGAAAGCAGTACCCGCTTTCTACGAATTTGATCTCTTGATGTTGCCCCGGAAAGGAACTCTGGCACGTGTACTTCCCAGGTTAGCTTAGCCGGCATCTCAACCAGAGTCTATCCACAAAAGGAACACCTTGAAGCTGGCTGCGAATGCACAGCTTACGATTAAAGCAGTACCCACATGCTACGAATTTGATCTCTTAATGTTGCCCCGGAAAGGAACTCTGGCACGTGTACTTCCCAGGTTAGCTTAGTCTGCTTCTCCACGAGAGTCTATACACAAAATGAACACCATGAAGCTGGCTGCGAATGCACAGCTTAGGAGGAAAGCAATACCCGCATCCTACGAATTTGATCTCTTGATGGTGCCCCGGAAAGGAATTCTGTCACGTGTACTTCCCACGTGAGCTTAGCCGGCATCTCCACGAGAGTCTATCCACAAAAGGAACACCTTGAAGCAGGCTGCGAATGCACAGCTTAGGAGGAAAGCAGTACCCGCTTTCTACGAATTTGATCTCTTGATGGTGCTCCGGAAAGCAACTCTGGCACGTGTACTTCCCACGTGAGCTTAGCCGGCACCTCCACGAGACTCTATCCACAAAAGGAACACCTTGAAGGTGGCTGCGAATGCACAGCTTTGGAGGAATGTGGTACCAGCATTCGACAAATTTGTTCTCTTCATGGTGCCCCGGAAAAGGACACGGGGAGTTGTACTTACCACGTGAGCTTAGCCGGCATCTCCACCAGAGTCTATCCACAAAAGGAACACCTTGAAGCTGGCTGCGAATGCACAGCTTACGATTAAAGCAGTACCCACATGCTACGAATTTGATCTCTTGAGGGTGCCCCGGAAAGGAACTCTGTCACGTGTACTTCCCAAGTGAGCTTAGCCGGCATCTCCACGAGAGTCTATCCACAAAAGGAACACCTTGAAGCAGGCGGCGAATGCACAGCTTAGGAGGAATGCGGTACCAGCATTCGTCAAATTTGTTCTCTTCATGGTGCCGCGGAAAGGGACTCGGGGAGTTGTACTTACCTCGTGAGCTTAGCCGGCATCTCCACCAGAGTGTATCCACAAAAGGAACACCTTGAAGGTGGCTGCGAATGCACAGCTTAGGTTTAAAACAGTACCCACATTCTACGAATTTGATCTGTTGATGTTGCCCCGGAAAGGAACTCTGGCACGTGTACTTCCCAGGTTAGCTTAGCCGGCATCTCCACGAGAGTCTATCCATAAAGGGAAAACCTTAAAACTGGCTGTGAATGCACAGCTTAAGAGGAAAGCAGTACCCACATGCTACGAATTTGATCTCTTGATGGTGCTCCGGAAAGCAACTCTGACACGTGTACTTCCCAGGTTAGCTTAGACGGCATCTCCACGAGAGTCTATACACAAAAGGAACACCATGAAGCTGGCTGCAAATGCACAGCTTAGGAGGAAAGCAATACCCGCATGCTACGAATTTGATCTCTTGATGGGGCCCCGGAAAGGAACTCTGTCACGTGTACTTCCCACGTGAGCTTAGCCGGCATCTCCACGAGAGTCTATCCACAAAAGGAACACCTTGAAGCAGGCTGCGAATGCACAGCTTAGGAGGAAAGCAGTACCCGCTTTCTCCGAATTTTATCTCTTGATGGTGCTCCGGAAAGGAACTCTGGCACGTGTACTTCCCACGTGAGCTTAGCCGGCACCTCCACGAGACTCTATCCACAAAAGGAACACCTTGAAGTTGGCTGCGAATGCAAAGATTTGGAGGAATGCGGTACCACCATTCGACAAATTTGTTCTCTTCATGGTGCCCCCGAAAAGGTCTCGGGGAGTTGTACTTACCACGTGAGCTTAGCCGGCATCTCCACCAGAGTCTATCCACAAAAGGAACCCCTTGAAGCTGGCTGCCAATGCACAGCTTAGGATTAAAGCAGTACCCACATGCTACGAATTTGATCTCTTGATGTTGCCCCGGAAAGGAACTCTGGCACGTGTACTTCCTAGGTTAGCTTAGCCGGCATCTCCACGAGAGTCTATACACAAAATGAACACCATGAAGCTGGCTGCGAATGCACAGCTTAGGAGGAAAGCAATACCCGCATGCTACGAATTTGATCTCTTGATGGTGCCCCGGAAAGGAACTCTGTCACGTGTACTTCCCACGTGAGCTTAGCCGGCATCTCCACGAGAGTCTATCCACAAAAGGAACACCTTGAAGCAGGCTGCGAATGCACAGCTTAGGAGGAAAGCAGTACCCGCTTTCTACGAATTTGATCTCTTGATGGTGCTCCGGAAAGGAACTCTGGCACGTGTACTTCCCACGTGAGCTTAGCCGGCACCTCGACGAGACTCTATCCACAAAAGGAACACCTTGAAGGTGGCTGCGAATGCACAGCTTTGGAGGAATGCGGTACCAGCATTCGACAAATTTGTTCTCTTCATGGTGCCCTGGAAAAGGACTCGGGGAGTTGTACTTACCACGTGAGCTTAGCCGGCATCTCCACCAGAGTGTATCCACAAAAGGAACACCGTGAAGCTGGCTGCGAATGCACAACTTAGGATTAAAGCAGTACCCACATGCTACGAATTTGATCTCTTGATGTTGCCCCGGAAAGGAACTCTGGCACGTGTATTTCCCAGGTTAGCTTAGCCGGCATCTCCACGAGAGTCTATCCATAAAGGGAACACCTTAAAACTGGCTGTGAATGCATAGCTTAAGAGGAAAGCAGTACCCACATGCTACGAATTTGCTCTCTTGATGGTGCTCCGGAAAGCAACTCTGACACGTGTACTTCCCAGGTTAGCTTAGCCGGCATCTCCACGAGAGTCTATACACAAAAGAAACACCATGAAGCTGGCTGCGAATGCACAGCTTAGGAGGAAAGCAATACCCGCATGCTACGAATTTGATCTCTTGATGGTGCCCCGGAAAGGAACTCTGTCACGTGTACTTCCCACGTGAGCTTAGCCGGCATCTCCACGAGAGTCTATCCACAAAAGGAACACCTTGAAGCAGGCTGCGAATGCACAGCTTAGGAGGAAAGCAGTACCCGCTTTCTACGAATTTGATCTCTTGATGGTGCTCCGGAAAGGAACTCTGGCACGTGTACTTCCCAAGTGAGCTTAGCCGGCACCTCCACGAGACCCTATCCACAAAAGGAACACCTTGAAAGTGGCTGCGAATGCACAGCTTTGGAGGAATGCGGTACCAGCATTCGACAAATTTGTTCTCTTCATGGTGCCCCGGAAAAGGACTCGGGGTGTTGTACTTACCACGTGAGCTTAGCCGGCATCTCCACCAGAGTCTATCCACAAAAGGAACACCTTGAAGCTGACTGCGAATGCACAGCTTAGGATTAAAGCAGTACCCACATGCTACGAATTTGATCTCTTGATGTTGCCCCGGAAAGGAACACTGGCACGTGTACTTCCCAGGTTAGCTTAGCCGGCATCTCCACGAGAGTCTATACACAAAAGGAACACCATGAAGCTGGCTGCGAATGCACAGCTTAGGAGGAAAGCAATACCCGCATGCTACGAATTTGATCTCTTGAGGGTGCCCCGGAAAGGAACTCTGTCACGTGTACTTCCCACGTAAGCTTAGCCGGCATCTCCACGAGAGTCTATCCACAAAAGGAATACCTTGAAGCGGGCTGCGAATGCACAGCGTAGGAGGAAAGCAGTACCCGCTTTCTACGAATTTGATCTCTTGATGGTGCACCGGAAAGCAACTCTGGCACGTGTACTTCCCACGTGAGCTTAGCCGGCACCTCCAAGAGACTCTATCCACAAAAGGAACACCTTGAAGGTGGCTGCGAATGCACAGCTTAGGTTTAAAACAGTACCCACATTCTACGAATTTGATCTGTTGATGTGCCCCGGAAAGGAACTCTGGCACGTGTACTTCCCAGGTTAGCTTAGCCGGCATCTCCACGAGAGTCTATCCATAAAGGGAAAACCTTAAAACTGGTTGTGAATGCACAGCTTAAGAGGAAAGCAGTACCCACATGCTACGAATTTGATCTCTTGATGGTGCTCCGGAAAGCAACTCTGACACGTGTACTTCCCAGGTTAGCTTAGACGGCATCTCCACGAGAGTCTATACACAAAAGGAACACCATGAAGCTGGCTGCAAATGCACAGCTTAAGAGGAAAGCAATACCCGCATGGTACGAATTTGATCTCTTGATGGTGCCCCGGAAAGGAACTCTGTCACGTGTACTTCCCACGTGAGCTTAGCCGGCATCTCCACGAGAGTCTATCAACAAAAGGAACACCTTGAAGCAGGCTGCGAATGCACAGCTTAGGAGGAAAGCAGTACCCGCTTTCTACGAATTTGATCTCTTGATGGTGGTCCGGAAAGGAACTCTGGCACGTGTACTTCCCACGTGAGCTTAGCCGGCACCTCGACGAGACTCTATCCTCAAAAGGAACACCTTGAAGGTGGCTGCGAATGCACAGCTTTGGAGGAATGCGGTACCAGCATTCGACAAATTTGTTCTCTTCATGGTGCCCTGGAAAAGGACTCGGGGAGTTGTACTTACCACGTGAGCTTAGCCGGCATCTCCACCAGAGTGTATCCACAAAAGGAACACCGTGAAGCTGGCTGCGAATGCACAACTTAGGATTAAAGCAGTACCCACGTGCTACGAATTTGATCTCTTGATGTTGCCCCGGAAAGGAACTCTGGCACGTGTATTTCCCAGGTTAGCTTAGCCGGCATCTCCACGAGAGTCTATCCATAAAGGGAACACCTTAAAACTGGCTGTGAATGCACAGCTTAAGAGGAAAGCAGTACCCACATGCTACGAATTTGCTCTCTTCATGGTGCTCCGGAAAGCAACTCTGACACGTGTACTTCCCAGGTTAGCTTAGCCGGCATCTCCACGAGAGTCTATACACAAAAGAAACACCATGAAGCTGGCTGCGAATGCACAGCTTAGGAGGAAAGCAATACCCGCATGCTACGAATTTGATCTCTTGAGGGTGCCCCGGAAAGGAACTCTGTCACGTGTACTTCCCACTTGAGCTTAGCCGGCATCTCCACGAGAGTCTATCCACAAAAGGAACACCTTGAAGCAGGCTGCGAATGCACAGCTTAGGAGGAAAGCAGTACCCGCTTTCTACGAATTTGATCTCTTGATGGTGCTCCGGAAAGGAACTCTGGCACGTGTACTTCCCAAGTGAGCTTAGCCGGCACCTCCACGAGACCCTATCCACAAAAGGAACACCTTGAAAGTGGCTGCGAATGCACAGCTTTGGAGGAATGCGGTACCAGCATTCGACAAATTTGTTCTCTTCATGGTGCCCCGGAAAAGGACGCGGGGAGTTGTACTTACCACGTGAGCTTAGCCGGCATCTCCACCAGAGTCTATCCACAAAAGGACCACCTTGAAGCTGACTGCGAATGCACAGCTTAGGATTAAAGCAGTACCCACATGCTACGAATTTGATCTCTTGATGTTGCCCCGGAAAGGAACACTGGCACATGTACTTCCCAGGTTAGCTTAGCCGGCATCTCTACGAGAGTCTATACACAAAAGGAACACCCTGAAGCTGGCTGCGAATGCACAGCTTAGGAGGAAAGCAATACCCGCATGCTACGAATTTGATCTCTTGAGGGTGCCCCGGAAAGGAACTCTGTCACGTGTACTTCCCACGTGAGCTTAGCCGGCATCTCCACGAGAGTCTATCCACAAAAGGAACACCTTGAAGCAGGCTGCGAATGCACAGCTTAGGAGGAAAGCAGTACCTGCTTTCTACGAATTTGATCTCTTGATGGTGCACCGGAAAGCAACTCTGGCACGTGTACTTCCCACGTGAGCTTAGCCGGCACCTCCAAGAGACTCTATCCACAAAAGGAACACCTTGAAGGTGGCTGCGAATGCACAGCTTTGGAGGAATGCGGTACCAGCATTCGACAAATTTGATCTCTTCATGGTGCCCCGGAAATGGACTCGGGGAGTTGTACTTACCACGTGAGCTTAGCTGGCATCTTCACCAGAGTCTATCCACAAAAGGAACACCTTGAAGCTGGCTGCGAATGCACAGCTTAGGATTAAAGCAGTACCCACATGCTACGAATTTGATCTGTTGATGTTGCCCCGGAAAGGAACTCTGGCACCTGTACTTCCCAGGTTAGCTTAGCCGGCATCACCACGAGAGTCTATCCATAAAGGGAACACCTTAAAACTGGCTGTGAATGCACAGCTTAAGAGGAAAGCAGTACCCACATGCTACGAATTTGCTCTCTTGATGGTGCTCCGGAAAGCAACTCTGACACGTGTACTTCCCAGGTTAGCTTAGCCGGCATCTCCACGAGAGTCTATACACAAAAGGAACACCATGAAGCTGGCTGCGAATGCACAGCTTAGGAGGAAAGCAATACCCGCATGCTACGAATTTGATCTCTTGATGGTGCCCCGGAAAGGAACTCTGTCACGTGTACTTCCCACGTGAGCTTAGCCGGCATCTCCACGAGAGTCTATCAACAAAAGGAACACCTTGAAGCAGGCTGCGAATGCACAGCTTAGGAGGAAAGCAGTACCCGCTTTCTACGAATTTGATCTCTTGATGGTGCTCCGGAAAGGAACTCTGGCACGTGTACTTCCCACGTGAGCTTAGCCGGCACCTCCACGAGACTCTATCCACAAAAGGAACACCTTGAAGTTGGCTGGGAATGCAAAGATTTGGAGGAATGCGGTACCACCATTCGACAAATTTGTTCTCTTCATGGTGCCTCCGAAAAGGTCTCGGGGAGTTGTACTTACCACGTGAGCTTAGCCGGCATCTCCACCAGAGTCTATCCACAAAAGGAACCCCTTGAAGCTGGCTGCGAATGCACAGCTTAGGATTAAAGCAGTACCCACATGCTACGAATTTGATCTCTTGATGTTGCCCCGGAAAGGAACTCTGGCACGTGTACTTCCCAGGTTAGCTTAGCCGGCATCTCCACGAGAGTCTATACACAAAATGAACACCATGAAGCTGGCTGCGAATGCACAGCTTAGGAGGAAAGCAATACCCGCATGCTACGAATTTGATCTCTTGATGGTGCCCCGGAAAGGAACTCTGTCACGTGTACTTCCCACGTGAGCTTAGCCGGCATCTCCACGAGAGTCTATCCACAAAAGGAACACCTTGAAGCAGGCAGCGAATGCACAGCTTAGGAGGAAAGCAGTACCCGCTTTCTACGAATTTGATCTCTTGATGGTGCTCCGGAAAGGAACTCTGGCACGTGTACTTCCCACGTGAGCTTAGCCGGCACCTCGACGAGACTCTATCCACAAAAGGAACACCTTGAAGGTGGCTGCGAATGCACAGCTTTGGAGGAATGCGGTACCAGCATTCGACAAATTTGTTCTCTTCATGGTGCCCTGGAAAAGGACTCGGGGAGTTGTACTTACCACGTGAGCTTAGCCGGCATCTCCACCAGAGTGTATCCACAAAAGGAACACCGTGATGCTGGCTGCGAATGCACAACTTAGGATTAAAGCAGTACCCACATGCTACGAATTTGATCTCTTGATGTTGCCCCGGAAAGGAACTCTGGCACGTGTATTTCCCAGGTTAGCTTAGCCGGCATCTCCACGAGAGTCTATCCATAAAGGGAACACCTTAAAACTGGCTGTGAATGCACAGCTTAAGAGGAAAGCAGTACCCACATGCTACGAATTTGCTCTCTTGATGGTGCTCCGGAAAGCAACTCTGACACGTGTACTTCCCAGGTTAGCTTAGCCGGCATCTCCACGAGAGTCTATACACAAAAGAAACACCATGAAGCTGGCTGTGAATGCACAGCTTAGGAGGAAAGCAATACCCGCATGCTACGAATTTGATCTCTTGATGGTGCCCCGGAAAGGAACTCTGTCACGTGTACTTCCCACGTGAGCTTAGCCGGCATCTCCACGAGAGTCTATCCACAAAAGGAACACCTTGAAGCAGGCTGCGAATGCACAGCTTAGGAGGAAAGCAGTACCCGCTTTCTACGAATTTGATCTCTTGATTGTGCTCCGGAAAGGAACTCTGGCACGTGTACTTCCCAAGTGAGCTTAGCCGGCACCTCCACGAGACCCTATCCACAAAAGGAACACCTTGAAAGTGGCTGCGAATGCACAGCTTTGGAGGAATGCGGTACCAGCATTCGACAAATTTGTTCTCTTCATGGTGCCCCGGAAAAGGACTCGGGGTGTTGTACTTACCACGTGAGCTTAGCCGGCATCTCCACCAGAGTCTATCCACAAAAGGAACACCTTGAAGCTGACTGCGAATGCACAGCTTAGGATTAAAGCAGTACCCACATGCTACGAATTTGATCTCTTGATGTTGCCCCGGAAAGGAACACTGGCACATGTACTTCCCAGGTTAGCTTAGCCGGCATCTCCACGAGAGTCTATACACAAAAGGAACACCATGAAGCTGGCTGCAAATGCACAGCTTAGGAGGAAAGCAATACCCGCATGCTACGAATTTGATCTCTTGAGGGTGCCCCGGAAAGGAACTCTGTCACGTGTACTTCCCACGTGAGCTTAGCCGGCATCTCCACGAGAGTCTATCCACAAAAGGAACACCTTGAAGCAGGCTGCGAATGCAAAGCTTAGGAGGAAAGCAGTACCTGCTTTCTACGAATTTGATCTCTTGATGGTGCACCGGAAAGCAACTCTGGCACGTGTACTTCCCACGTGAGCTTTGCCGGCACCTCCAAGAGACTCTATCCACAAAAGGAACACCTTGAAGGTGGCTGCGAATGCACAGCTTTGGAGGAATGCGGTACCAGCATTCGACAAATTTGTTCTCTTCATGGTGCCCCGGAAAAGGACTCGGGGTGTTGTACTTACCACGTGAGCTTAGCCGGCATCTCCACCAGAGTCTATCCACAAAAGGAACACCTTGAAGCTGACTGTGAATGCACAGCTTAGGATTAAACAGTACCCACATGCTACGAATTTGATCTCTTGATGTTGCCCCGGAAAGGAACACTGGCACGTGTACTTCCCAGGTTAGCTTAGCCGGCATCTCCACGAGAGTCTATACACAAAAGGAACACCATGAAGCTGGCTGCGAATGCACAGCTTAGGAGGAAAGCAATACCCGCATGCTACGAATTTGATCTCTTGAGGGTGCCCCGGAAAGGAACTCTGTCACGTGTACTTCCCACGTGAGCTTAGCCGGCATCTCCACGAGAGTCTATCCACAAAAGGAATACCTTGAAGCAGGCTGCGAATTCACAGCTTAGGAGGAAAGCAGTACCCGCTTTCTACGAATTTGATCTCTTGATGGTGCACCGGAAAGCAACTCTGGCACGTGTACTTCCCACGTGAGCTTAGCCGGCACCTCCAAGAGACTCTATCCACAAAAGGAACACCTTGAAGGTGGCTGCGAATGCACAGCTTAGGTTTAAAACAGTACCCACATTCTACGAATTTGATCTGTTGATGTGCCCCGGAAAGGAACTCTGGCACGTGTACTTCCTAGGTTAGCTTAGCCGGCATCTCCACGAGAGTCTATCCATAAAGGGAAAACCTTAAAACTGGCTGTGAATGCACAGCTTAAGAGGAAAGCAGTACCCACATGCTACGAATTTGATCTCTTGATGGTGCTCCGGAAAGCAACTCTGACACGTGTACTTCCCAGGTTAGCTTAGACGGCATCTCCACGAGAGTCTATACACAAAAGGAAGACCATGAAGCTGGCTGCGAATGCACAGCTTAGGAGGAAAGCAATACCCGCATGCTACGAATTTGATCTCTTGATGGTGCCCCGGAAAGGAACTCTGTCACGTGTACTTCCCACGTGAGCTTAGACGGCATCTCCACGAGAGTCTATCCACAAAAGGAACACCTTGAAGCAGGCTGCGAATGCACAGCTTAGGAGGAAAGCAGTACCCGCTTTCTACGAATTTGATCTCTTGATGGTGCTCCGGAAAGCAACCCTGGCACGTGTACTTCCCACGTGAGCTTAGCCGGCACCTCCACGAGACTCTATCCACAAAAGGAACACCTTGAATGTGGCTGCGAATGCACAGCGTTGGAGGAATGCGGTACCAGCATTCGACAAATTTGTTCTCTTCATGGTGCCACGGAAAAGGACACGGGGAGTTGTACTTACCACGTGAGCTTAGCCGGCATCTCCACCAGAGTCTATCCACAAAAGGAACACCTTGAAGCTGGCTGCGAATGCACAGCTTAGGATTAAAGCAGTACCTACATGCTACGAATTTGATCTCTTGATGTTGCCCCGGAAAGGAACTCTGGCACGTGTACTTCCCAGGTTAGCTTAGCCTGCATCTCCACGAGAGTCTATACACAAAATGAACACCATGAAGCTGGCTGCGAATGCACAGCTTAGGAGGAAAGCAATACCCGCATGCTACGAATTTGATCTCTTGATGGTGCCCCGGAAAGGAACTCTGTCACGTGTACTTCCCACGTGAGCTTAGCCGGCATCTCCACGAGAGTCTATACACAAAAGGAACACCATGAAGCTGGCTGCAAATGCACAGCTTAGGAGGAAAGCAATACCCGCCTGCTACGAATTTGATCTCTTGAGGGTGTCCCGGAAAGGAACTCTGTCACGTGTACTTCCCACGTGAGCTTAGCCGGCATCTCCACGAGAGTCTATCCACAAAAGGAACACCTTGAAGCAGGCGGCGAATGCACAGCTTTGGAGGAATGCGGTACCAGCATTCGACAAATTTGTTCTCTTCATGGTGCCACGGAAAAGGACTCGGGGAGTTGTACTTACCTCGTGAGCTTAGCCGGCATCTCCACCAGAGTGTATCCACAAAAGGAACACCTTGAAGGTGGCTGCGAATGCACAGCTTAGGTTTAAAGCAGTACCCACATTCTACGAATTTGATCTGTTGATGTTGCCCCGGCAAGGAACTCTGGCACGTGTACTTCCCAGGTTAGCTTAGCCGGCATCTCCACGAGAGTCTATCCATAAAGGGAACACCTTAAAACTGGCTGTGAATGCACAGCTTAAGAGGAAAGCAGTACCCACATGCTACGAATTTGATCTCTTGATGGTGCTCCGGAAAGCAACTCTGACACGTGTACTTCCCAGGTTAGCTTAGACGGCATCTCCACGAGAGTCTATACACAAAAGGAACACCATGAAGCTGGCTTCAAATGCAGAGCTTAGGAGGAAAGCAATACCCTCATGCTACGAATTTGATCTCTTGATGGTGCCCCGGAAAGGAACTCTGTCACGTGTACTTCCCACGTGAGCTTAGCCGGCATCTCCACGAGAGTCTATCCACAAAAGGAACACCTTGAAGCAGGCTGCGAATGCACAGCTTAGCAGGAAAGCAGTATTCGCTTTCTACGAATTTTATCTCTTGATGGTGCTCCGGAAAGGAACACTGGCACGTGTACTTCCCACGTGAGCTTAGCCGGCACCTCCACGAGACTCTATCCACAAAAGGAACACCTTTAAGTTGGCTGCGAATGCAAAGATTTGGAGGAATGCGGTACCAGCATTCGACAAATTTGTTCTCTTCATGGTGCCACGGAAAAGGAAACGGGGAGTTGTACTTACCACGTGAGCTTAGCCGGCATCTCCACCAGAGTCTATCCACAAAAGGAACCCCTTGAAGCTGGCTGCGAATGCACAGCTTAGGATTAAAGCAGTACCCACATGCTACGAATTTGATCTCTTGATGTTGCCCCGGAAAGGAACTCTGGCACGTGTACTTCCCAGGTTAGCTTAGCCTGCATCTCCACGAGAGTCTATACACAAAATGAACACCATGAAGCAGGCTGCGAATGCACAGCTTAGGAGGAAAGCAATACCCGCATGCTACGAATTTGATCTCTTGAGGGTGCCCCGGAAAGGAGCTCTGTCACGTGTACTTCCCACGTGAGCTTAGCCGGCATCTCCACGAGAGTCTATCCACAAAAGGAACACCTTGAAGCAGGCGGCGAATGCACAGCTTAGGAGGAATGCGGTACCAGCATTCGACAAATTTGTTCTCTTCATGGTGCCGCGGAAAAGGACTCAGGGAGTTGTACTTACCTCATGAGCTTAGCCGGCATCTCCACCAGAGTGTATCCACAAAAGGAACACCTTGAAGGTGGCTGCGAATGCACAGCTTAGGATTAAAGCAGTACCCACATTCTACGAATTTGATCTGTTGATGTTGCCCCGGAAAGGAACTCTGGCACGTGTACTTCCCAGGTTAGCTTAGCCGGCATCTCCACGAGAGTCTATCCATAAAGGGAACACCTTAAAACTGGCTGTGAATGCACAGCTTAAGAGGAAAGCAGTACCCACATGCTACGAATTTGATCTCTTGATGGTGCTCCGGAAAGCAACTCTGACACGTGTACTTCCCAGGTTAGCTTAGACGGCATCTCCACGAGAGTCTATACACAAAAGGAACACCATGAAGCTGGCTTCAAATGCAGAGCTTAGGAGGAAAGCAATACCCTCATGCTACGAATTTGATCTCTTGATGGTGCCCCGGAAAGGAACTCTCTCACGTGTACTTCCCACGTGAGCTTAGCCGGCATCTCCACGAGAGTCTATACACAAAAGGAACACCTTGAAGCAGGCTGCGAATGCACAGCTTAGGAGGAAAGCAGTACCCGCTTTCTACGAATTTTATCTCTTGATGGTGCTCCGGAAAGGAACTCTGGCACGTGTACTTCCCACGTGAGCTTAGCCGGCACCTCCACGAGACTCTATCCACAAAAGGAACACCTTGAAGTTGGCTGCGAATGCAAAGATTTGGAGGAATGCGGTACCAGCATTCGACAAATTTGTTCTCTTCATGGTGCCCCCGAAAAGGTCTCGGGGAGTTGTACTTACCACGTGAGCTTAGCCGGCATCTCCACCAGAGTCTATCCACAAAAGGAACCCCTTGAAGCTGGCTGCGAATGCACAGCTTAGGATTAAAGCAGTACCCACATGCTACGAATTTGATCTCTTGATGTTGCCCCGGAAAGGAACTCTGGCACGTGTACTTCCCAGGTTAGCTTAGCCGGCATCTCCACGAGAGTCTATACACAAAATGAACACCATGAAGCTGGCTGCGAATGCACAGCTTAGGAGGAAAGCAATACCCGCATGCTACGAATTTGATCTCTTGATGGTGCCCCGGAAAGGAACTCTGTCACGTGTACTTCCCACGTGAGCTTAGCCTGCATCTCCACGAGAGTCTATCCACAAAAGGAACACCTTGAAGCAGGCTGCGAATGCACAGCTTAGGAGGAAAGCAGTACCCGCTTTCTACGAATTTGATCTCTTGATGGTGCTCCGGAAAGGAACTCTGGCACGTGTACTTCCCACGTGAGCTTAGCCGGCACCTCCACGAGACTCTATCCACAAAAGGAACACCTTGAAGGTGGCTGCGAATGCACAGCTTTGGAGGAATGTGGTACCAGCATTCGACAAATTTGTTCTCTTCATGGTGCCCCGGAAAAGGACACGGGGAGTTGTACTTACCACGTGAGCTTAGCCGGCATCTCCACCAGAGTCTATCCACAAAAGGAACACCTTGAAGCTGGCTGCGAATGCACAGCTTACGATTAAAGCAGTACCCACATGCTACGAATTTGATCTCTTGAGGGTGCCCCGGAAAGGAACTCTGTCACGTGTACTTCCCACGTGAGCTTAGCCGGCATCTCCACGAGAGTCTATCCACAAAAGGAACACCTTGAAGCAGGCGGCGAATGCACAGCTTAGGAGGAATGTGGTACCAGCTTTCGTCAAATTTGTTCTCTTCATGGTGCCGCGGAAAAGGACTCGGGGAGTTGTACTTACCTCGTGAGCTTAGCCGGCATCTCCACCAGAGTGTATCCACAAAAGGAACACCTTGAAGGTGGCTGCGAATGCACAGCTTAGGTTTAAAGCAGTACCCACATTCTACGAATTTGATCTGTTGATGTTGCCCCGGCAAGGAACTCTGGCACGTGTACTTCCCAGGTTAGCTTAGCCGGCATCTCCACGAGAGTCTATCCATAAAGGGAACACCTTAAAACTGGCTGTGAATGCACAGCTTAAGAGGAAAGCAGTACCCACATGCTACGAATTTGCTCTCTTGATGGTGCTCCGGAAAGCAACTCTGACACGTGTACTTCCCAGGTTAGCTTAGACGGCATCTCCACGAGAGTCTATACACAAAAGGAACACCATGAAGCTGGCTGCAAATGCACAGCTTAGGAGGAAAGCAATACCCGCATGCTACGAATTTGATCTCTTGATGGTGCCCCGGAAAGGAACTCTGTCACGTGTATTTCCCACGTGAGCTTAGCCGGCATCTCCACGAGAGTCTATCCACAAAAGGAACACCTTGAAGCAGGCTGCGAATGCACAGCTTAGCAGGAAAGCAGTATTCGCTTTCTACGAATTTTATCTCTTGATGGTGGTCCGGAAAGGAACACTGGCACGTGTACTTCCCACGTGAGCTTAGCCGGCACCTCCACGAGACTCTATCCACAAAAGGAACACCTTGAAGTTGGCTGCGAATGCAAAGATTTGGAGGAATGCGGTACCAGCATTCGACAAATTTGTTCTCTTCATGGTGCCCCCGAAAAGGTCTCGGGGAGTTGTACTTACCACGTGAGCTTAGCCGGCATCTCCACCAGAGTCTATCCACAAAAGGAACCCCTTGAAGCTGGCTGCGAATGCACAGCTTAGGATTAAAGCAGTACCCACATGCTACGAATTTGATCTCTTGATGTTGCCCCGGAAAGGAACTCTGGCACGTGTACTTCCCAGGTTAGCTTAGCCTGCATCTCCACGAGAGTCTATACACAAAATGAACACCATGAAGCTGGCTGCGAATGCACAGCTTAGGAGGAAAGCAATACCCGCATGCTACGAATTTGATCTCTTGAGGGTGCCCCAGAAAGGAACTCTGTCACGTGTACTTCCCACGTGAGCTTAGCCGGCATCTCCACGAGAGTCTATCCACAAAAGGAACACCTTGAAGCACGCGGCGAATGCACAGCTTAGGAGGAATGCGGTACCAGCATTCGACAAATTTGTTCTCTTCATGGTGCCGCGGAAAAGGACTCAGGGAGTTGTACTTACCTCATGAGCTTAGCCGGCATCTCCACCAGAGTGTATCCACAAAAGGAACACCTTGAAGGTGGCTGCGAATGCACAGCTTAGGATTAAAGCAGTACCCACATTCTACGAATTTGATCTGTTGATGTTGCCCCGGAAAGGAACTCTGGCACGTGTACTTCCCAGGTTAGCTTAGCCGGCATCTCCACGAGAGTCTATCCATAAAGGGAACACCTTAAAACTGGCTGTGAATGCACAGCTTAAGAGGAAAGCAGTACCCACATGCTACGAATTTGATCTCTTGATGGTGCTCCGGAAAGCAACTCTGACACGTGTACTTCCCAGGTTAGCTTAGACGGCATCTCCACGAGAGTCTATACACAAAAGGAACACCATGAAGCTGGCTTCAAATGCACAGCTTAGGAGGAAAGCAATACCCTCATGCTACGAATTTGATCTCTTGATGGTGCTCCGGAAAGGGACTCTCTCACGTGTACTTCCCACGTGAGCTTAGCCGGCATCTCCACGAGAGTCTATACACAAAAGGAACACCTTGAAGCAGGCTGCGAATTCACAGCTTAGGAGGAAAGCAGTACCCGCTTTCTACGAATTTTATCTCTTGATGGTGCTCCGGAAAGGAACTCTGGCACGTGTACTTCCCACGTGAGCTTAGCCGGCACCTCCACGAGACTCTATCCACAAAAGGAACACCTTGAAGTGGGCTGCGAATGCAAAGATTTGGAGAAATGCGGTACCAGCATTCGACAAATTTGTTCTCTTCATGGTGCCCCCGAAAATGTCTCGGGGAGTTGTACTTACCACGTGAGCTTAGCCGGCATCTCCACCAGAGTCTATCCACAAAAGGAACCCCTTGAAGCTGGCTGCGAATGCACAGCTTAGGATTAAAGCAGTACCCACATGCTACGAATTTGATCTCTTGATGTTGCCCCGGAAAGGAACTCTGGCACGTGTACTTCCCAGGTTAGCTTAGCCGGCATCTCCACGAGAGTCTATACACAAAATGAACACCATGAAGCTGGCTGCGAATGCACAGCTTAGGAGGAAAGCAATACCCGCATGCTACGAATTTGATCTCTTGATGGTGCCCCGGAAAGGAACTCTGTCACGTGTACTTCCCACGTGAGCTTAGCCTGCATCTCCACGAGAGTCTATCCACAAAAGGAACACCTTGAAGCAGGCTGCGAATGCACAGCTTAGGAGGAAAGCAGTACCCGCTTTCTACGAATTTGATCTCTTGATGGTGCTCCGGAAAGGAACTCTGGCACGTGTACTTCCCACGTGAGCTTAGCCGGCACCTCCACGAGACTCTATCCACAAAAGGAACACCTTGAAGGTGGCTGCGAATGCACAGCTTTGGAGGAATGTGGTACCAGCATTCGACAAATTTGTTCTCTTCATGGTGCCCTGGAAAAGGACACGGGGAGTTGTACTTACCACGTGAGCTTAGCCGGCATCTCCACCAGAGTCTATCCACAAAAGGAACACCTTGAAGCTGGCTGCGAATGCACAGCTTACGATTAAAGCAGAACCCACATGCTACGAATTTGATCTCTTGATGTTGCCCCGGAAAGGAACTCTGGCACGTGTACTTCCCAGGTTAGCTTAGTCTGCTTCTCCACGAGAGTCTATACACAAAATGAACACCATGAAGCTGGCTGCGAATGCACAGCTTAGGAGGAAAGCAATACCCGCATGCTACGAATTTGATCTCTTGATGGTGCCCCGGAAAGGAACTCTGTCACGTATACTTCCCACGTGAGCTTAGCCGGCATCTCCACGAGAGTCTATCCACAAAAGGAACACCTTGAAGCAGGCTGCGAATGCACAGCTTAGGAGGAAAGCAGTACCCGCTTTCTACGAATTTGATCTCTTGATGGTGCTCCGGAAAGCAACTCTGGCACGTGTACTTCGCACGTGAGCTTAGCCGGCACCTCCACGAGACTCTATCCACAAAAGGAACACCTTGAAGGTGGCTGCGAATGCACAGCTTTGGAGGAATGTGGTACCAGCATTCGACAAATTTGTTCTCTTCATGGTGCCCCGGAAAAGGACACGGGGAGTTGTACTTACCACGTGAGCTTAGCCGGCATCTCCACCAGAGTCTATCCACAAAAGGAACACCTTGAAGCTGGCTGCGAATGCACAGCTTACGATTAAAGCAGTACCCACATGCTACGAATTTGATCTCTTGAGTGTGCCCCGGAAAGGAACTCTGTCACGTGTACTTCCCACGTGAGCTTAGCCGGCATCTCCACGAGAGTCTATCCACAAAAGGAACACCTTGAAGCAGGCGGCGAATGCACAGCTTAGGAGGAATGCGGTACCAGCATTCGTCAAATTTGTTCTCTTCATGGTGCCGCGGAAAAGGACTCGGGGAGTTGTACTTACCTCGTGAGCTTAGCCGGCATCTCCACCAGAGTGTATCCACAAAAGGAACACCTTGAAGGTGGCTGCGAATGCACAGCTTAGTTTTAAAACAGTACCCACATTCTACGAATTTGATCTGTTGATGTTGCCCCGGAAAGGAACTCTGGCACGTGTACTTCCCAGGTTAGCTTAGCCGGCATCTCCACGAGAGTCTATCCATATAGGGAACACCTTAAAACTGGCTGTGAATGCACAGCTTAAGAGGAAAGCAGTACCCACATGCTACGAATTTGATCTCTTGATGGTGCTCCGGAAAGCAACTCTGACACGTGTACTTCCCAGGTTAGCTTAGACGGCATCTCCACGAGAGTCTATACACAAAAGGAACACCATGAAGCTGGCTGCAAATGCACAGCTTAGGAGGAAAGCAATACCCGCATGCTACGAATTTGATCTGTTGATGGTGCCCCGGAAAGGAACTCTGTCACGTGTACTTCCCACGTGAGCTTAGCCGGCATCTCCACGAGAGTCTATCCACAAAAGGAAAACCTTGAAGCAGGCTGCGAATGCAAAGCTTACGATTAAAGCAGTACCCACATGCTACGAATTTGATCTGTTGATGTTGCCCCGGAAAGGAACTCTGGCACCTGTACTTCCCAGGTTAGCTTAGCCGGCATCTCCACGAGAGTCTATCCATAAAGGGAACACCTTAAAACTGGCTGTGAATGCACAGCTTAAGAGGAAAGCAGTACCCACATGCTACGAATTTGATCTCTTGATGGTGCTCCGGAAAGGAACTCTGACATGTGTACTTCCCAGGTTAGGTTAGCCGGCATCTCCACGAGAGTCTATACACAAAAGGAACACCATGAAGCTGGCTGCCAATGCACAGCTTAGGAGGAAAGTAATACCCGCATGCTACGAATTTGATCTCTTGATGGTGCCCCGGAAATGAACTCTGTCACGTGTACTTCCCACGTGAGCTTAGACGGCATCTCCACGAGAGTCTATCCACAAAAGGAACACCTTGAAGCAGGCTGCGAATGCACAGCTTAGGAGGAAAGCAGTACCCGCTTTCTATGAATTTGATCTCTTGATGGTGCTCCGGAAAGGAACTCTGGCACGTGTACTTCCCACGTGAGCTTAGCCGGCACCTCCACGAGACTCTATCCACAAAAGGAACACCTTGAATGTGGCTGCGAATGCACAGCTTTGGAGGAATGCGGTACCAGCATTCGACAAATATGTTCTCTTCATGGTGCCACGGAAAAGGACACGGGGAGTTGTACGTACCACGTGAGCTTAGCCGGCATCTCCACCAGAGTCTATCCACAAAAGGAACACCTTGAAGCTGGCTGCGAATGCACAGCTTAGGATTAAAGCAGTACCCACATGCTACGAATTTGATCTCTTGATGTTGCCCCGGAAAGGAACTCTGGCACGTGTACTTCCCAGGTTAGCTTAGCCTGCATCTCCACGAGAGTCTATACACAAAATGAACACCATGAAGCTGGCTGCGAATGCACAGCTTAGGAGGAAAGCAATACCCGCATGCTACGAATTTGATCTCTTGAGTGTGCCCCGGAAAGGAACTCTGTCATGTGTACTTCCCACGTGAGATTAGCCGGCATCTCCACGAGAGTCTATCCACAAAAGGAACACCTTGAATCAGGCTGCGAATGCACAGCTTAGGAGGAATGCGGTACCAGCATTCGACAAATTTGTTCTCTTCATGGTGCCCCGGAAAAGGACTCGGGGAGTTGTACTTACCTCGTGAGCTTAGCCTGCATCTCCACGAGAGTCTATACACAAAAGGAACACCATGAAGCTGGCTGCGAATGCACAGCTTAGGAGGAAAGTAATACCCGCATGCTACGAATTTGATCTCTTGATGGTGCCCTGGAAAGGAACTCTGTCACGTGTACTTCCCACGTGAGCTTAGACGGCATCTCCACGAGAGTCTATCCACAAAAGGAACACCTTGAAGCAGGCTGCGAATGCACAGCTTAGGAGGAAAGCAGTACCCGCTTTCTATGAATTTGATCTCTTGATGGTGCTCCGGAAAGGAACTCTGGCACGTGTACTTCCCACGTGAGCTTAGCCGGCACCTCCACGAGACTCTATCCACAAAAGGAACACCTTGAAGGTGGCTGCGAATGCACAGCTTTGGAGGAATGCGGTACCAGCACTCGACAAATATGTTCTCTTCATGGTGCCACGGAAAAGGACACGGGGAGTTGTACGTACCACGTGAGCTTAGCCGGCATCTCCACCAGAGTCTATCCACAAAAGGAACACCTTGAAGCTGGCTGCGAATGCACAGCTTAGGATTAAAGCAGTACCCACATGCTACGAATTTGATCTCTTGATGTTGCCCCGGAAAGGAACTCTGGCACGTGTACTTCCCAGGTTAGCTTAGCCTGCATCTCCACGAGAATCTATACACAAAATGAACACCATGAAGCTGGCTGCGAATGCACAGCTTAGGAGGAAAGCAATACCCGCATGCTACGAATTTGATCTCTTGAGGGTGCCCCGGAAAGGAACTCTGTCACGTGTACTTCCCACGTGAGATTAGCCGGCATCTCCACGAGAGTCTATCCACAAAAGGAACACCTTGAAGCAGGCTGCGAATGCACAGCTTAGGAGGAATGCGGTACCAGCATTCGACAAATTTGTTCTCTTCATGGTGCCCCGGAAAAGGACTCGGGGAGTTGTACTTACCTCGTGAGCTTAGCCTGCATCTCCACGAGAGTCTATACACAAAAGGAACACCATGAAGCTGGCTGCGAATGCACAGCTTAGGAGGAAAGCAATACCCGCATGCTACGAATTTGATCTGTTGATGGTGCCCCGGAAAGGAACTCTGTCACGTGTACTTCCCACGTGAGCTTAGCCGGCATCTCCACGAGAGTCTATCCACAAAAGGAAAACCTTGAAGCAGGCTGCGAATGCAAAGCTTACGATTAAAGCAGTACCCACATGCTACGAATTTGATCTGTTGATGTTGCCCCGGAAAGGAACTCTGGCACCTGTACTTCCCAGGTTAGCTTAGCCGGCATCTCCACGAGAGTCTATCCATAAAGGGAACACCTTAAAACTGGCTGTGAATGCACAGCTTAAGAGGAAAGCAGTACCCACATGCTACGAATTTGATCTCTTGATGGTGCTCCGGAAAGGAACTCTGACATGTGTACTTCCCAGGTTAGGTTAGCCGGCATCTCCACGAGAGTCTATACACAAAAGGAACACCATGAAGCTGGCTGCCAATGCACAGCTTAGGAGGAAAGTAATACCCGCATGCTACGAATTTGATCTCTTGATGGTGCCCCGGAAAGGAACTCTGTCACGTGTACTTCCCACGTGAGCTTAGACGGCATCTCCACGAGAGTCTATCCACAAAAGGAACACCTTGAAGCAGGCTGCGAATGCACAGCTTAGGAGGAAAGCAGTACCCGCTTTCTATGAATTTGATCTCTTGATGGTGCTCCGGAAAGGAACTCTGGCACGTGTACTTCCCACGTGAGCTTAGCCGGCACCTCCACGAGACTCTATCCACAAAAGGAACACCTTGAATGTGGCTGCGAATGCACAGCTTTGGAGGAATGCGGTACCAGCATTCGACAAATATGTTCTCTTCATGGTGCCACGGAAAAGGACACGGGGAGTTGTACGTACCACGTGAGCTTAGCCGGCATCTCCACCAGAGTCTATCCACAAAAGGAACACCTTGAAGCTGGCTGCGAATGCACAGCTTAGGATTAAAGCAGTACCCACATGCTACGAATTTGATCTCTTGATGTTGCCCCGGAAAGGAACTCTGGCACGTGTACTTCCCAGGTTAGCTTAGCCTGCATCTCCACGAGAGTCTATACACAAAATGAACACCATGAAGCTGGCTGCGAATGCACAGCTTAGGAGGAAAGCAATACCCGCATGCTACGAATTTGATCTCTTGAGTGTGCCCCGGAAAGGAACTCTGTCATGTGTACTTCCCACGTGAGATTAGCCGGCATCTCCACGAGAGTCTATCCACAAAAGGAACACCTTGAATCAGGCTGCGAATGCACAGCTTAGGAGGAATGCGGTACCAGCATTCGACAAATTTGTTCTCTTCATGGTGCCCCGGAAAAGGACTCGGGGAGTTGTACTTACCTCGTGAGCTTAGCCTGCATCTCCACGAGAGTCTATACACAAAAGGAACACCATGAAGCTGGCTGCGAATGCACAGCTTAGGAGGAAAGTAATACCCGCATGCTACGAATTTGATCTCTTGATGGTGCCCTGGAAAGGAACTCTGTCACGTGTACTTCCCACGTGAGCTTAGACGGCATCTCCACGAGAGTCTATCCACAAAAGGAACACCTTGAAGCAGGCTGCGAATGCACAGCTTAGGAGGAAAGCAGTACCCGCTTTCTATGAATTTGATCTCTTGATGGTGCTCCGGAAAGGAACTCTGGCACGTGTACTTCCCACGTGAGCTTAGCCGGCACCTCCACGAGACTCTATCCACAAAAGGAACACCTTGAAGGTGGCTGCGAATGCACAGCTTTGGAGGAATGCGGTACCAGCACTCGACAAATATGTTCTCTTCATGGTGCCACGGAAAAGGACACGGGGAGTTGTACGTACCACGTGAGCTTAGCCGGCATCTCCACCAGAGTCTATCCACAAAAGGAACACCTTGAAGCTGGCTGCGAATGCACAGCTTAGGATTAAAGCAGTACCCACATGCTACGAATTTGATCTCTTGATGTTGCCCCGGAAAGGAACTCTGGCACGTGTACTTCCCAGGTTAGCTTAGCCTGCATCTCCACGAGAATCTATACACAAAATGAACACCATGAAGCTGGCTGCGAATGCACAGCTTAGGAGGAAAGCAATACCCGCATGCTACGAATTTGATCTCTTGAGGGTGCCCCGGAAAGGAACTCTGTCACGTGTACTTCCCACGTGAGATTAGCCGGCATCTCCACGAGAGTCTATCCACAAAAGGAACACCTTGAAGCAGGCTGCGAATGCACAGCTTAGGAGGAATGCGGTACCAGCATTCGACAAATTTGTTCTCTTCATGGTGCCCCGGAAAAGGACTCGGGGAGTTGTACTTACCTCGTGAGCTTAGCCTGCATCTCCACGAGAGTCTATACACAAAAGGAACACCATGAAGCTGGCTGCGAATGCACAGCTTAGGAGGAAAGCAATACCCGCATGCTATGAATTTGATCTCTTGATGGTGCCCCGGAAAGGAACTCTGGCACGTGTACTTCCCAGGTTAGCTTAGCCGGCATCTCCACGAGAGTCTATACACAAAATGAACACCATGAAGCTGGCTGCGAATGTACAGCTTAGGAGGAAAGCAATACCTTCATGCTACGAATTTGATCTCTTGATGGTGCCCCGGAAAGGAACTCTGTCACGTGTATTTCCCACGTGAGCTTAGCCGGCATCTCCACGAGAGTCTATCCACAAAAGGAACACCTTGAAGCAGGCTGCGAATGCACAGCTTAGGAGGAAAGCAGTACCCGCTTTCTACGAATTTGATCTCTTGATGGTGCACCGGAAAGCAACTCTGGCACGTGTACTTCCCACGTGAGCTTAGCCGGCACCTCGACGAGACTCTATCCACAAAAGGAACCCCTTGAAGGTGGCTGCGAATGCACAGCTTTGGAGGAATGCGGTACCAGCATTCGACAAATTTGTTCTCTTCATGGTGCCCCGGAAAAGGACTCGGGGAGTTGTACTTACCACGTGAGCTTAGCCGGCATCTCCACCAGAGTGTATCCACAAAAGGAACACCGTGAAGCTGGCTGCGAATGCACAGCTTAGGATTAAAGCAGTACCCACATGCTACGAATTTGATCTCTTGATGTTGCCCCGGAAAGGAACTCTGGCACGTGTATTTCCCAGGTTAGCTTAGCCGGCATCTCCACGAGAGTCTATCCATAAAGGGAACACCTTAAAACTGGCTGTGAATGCACAGCTTAAGAGGAAAGCAGTACCCACATGCTACGAATTTGCTCTCTTGATGGTGCTCCGGAAAGCAACTCTGACACGTGTACTTCCCAGGTTAGCTTAGCCGGCATCTCCACAAGAGTCTATACACAAAAGAAACACCATGAAGCTGGCTGCGAATGCACAGCTTAGGAGGAAAGCAATACCCGCATGCTACGAATTTGATCTCTTGATGGTGCCCCGGAAAGGAACTCTGTCACGTGTACTTCCCACGTGAGCTTACCGGCATCTCCACGAGAGTCTATCCACAAAAGGAACACCTTGAAGCAGGCTGCGAATGCACAGCTTAGGAAGAAAGCAGTACCCGCTTTCTACGAATTTCATCTCTTGATGGTGCTCTGGAAAGGAACTCTGGTACGTGTACTTCCCAAGTGAGCTTAGCCGGCACCTCCACGAGACTCTATCCACAAAAGGAACACCTTGAAGGTGGCTGCGAATGCACAGCTTTGGAGGAATGCGGTACCAGCATTCGACAAATTTGTTCTCTTCATGGTGCCCCGGAAAAGGACACGGGGAGTTATACTTACCACGTGAGCTTAGCCGGCATCTCCACCAGAGTCTATCCACAAAAGGAACACCTTGAAGCTGGCTGCGAATGCACAGCTTACGATTAAAGCAGTACCTACATGGCACGAATTTGATATGTTGATGTTGCCCCGGAAAGGAACTCTGGCACCTGTACTTCCCAGGTTAGCTTAGCCGGCATCTCCACCAGAGTCTATCCACAAAAGGAACACCTTAATACTGGCTGTGAATGCACAGCTTAAGAGGAAAGCAGTACCCACATGCTACGAATTTGATCTCTTGATGTTGCCCCGGAAAGGAACTCTGGCACGTGTACTTCCCAGGTTAGCTTAGTCTGCATCTCCACGAGAGTCTATACACAAAATGAACACCATGAAGCTGGCTGCGAATGCACAGCTTAGGAGGAAAGCAATACCCGCATGCTACGAATTTGATCTCTTGATGGTGCCCCGGAAAGGAACTCTGTCAAGTGTACTTCCCACGTGAGCTTAGCCGGCATCTCCACGAGAGTCTATCCACAAAAGGAACACCTTGAAGCAGGCTGCGAATGCACAGCTTAGGAGGAAAGCAGTACCCGCTTTCTACGAATTTGATCTCTTGATGGTGCTCCGGAAAGCAACTCTGGCACGTGTACTTCCCACGTGAGCTTAGCCGGCACCTCCACGAGACTCTATCCACAAAAGGAACACCTTGAAGGTGGCTGCGAATGCACAGCTTTGGAGGAATGCGGTACCAGCATTCGACAAATTTGTTCTCTTCATGGTGCCACGGAAAAGTACACGGGGAGTTGTACTTACCACGTGAGCTTAGCCGGCATCTCCACCAGAGTCTATCCACAAAAGGAACACCTTGAAGCTGGCTGCGAATGCACAGCTTAGGATTAAAGCAGTACCCACATGCTACGAATTTGATCTCTTGATGTTGCCCCGGAAAGGAACTCTGGCACGTGTACTTCCCAGGTTAGCTTAGTCTGCATCTCCACGAGAGTCTATACACAAAATGAACACCATGAAGCTGGCTGCGAATGCACAGCTTAGGAGGAAAGCAATACCCGCATGCTACGAATTTGATCTCTTGATGTTGCCCCGGAAAGGAACTCTGGCACGTGTACTTCCCAGGTTAGCTTAGCCTGCATCTCCACGAGAGTCTATACACAAAATGAACACCATGAAGCTGGCTGCGAATGCACAGCTTAGGAGGAAAGCAATACCCGCATGCTACGAAGTTGGTCTCTTGAGGGTGCCCCGGAAAGGAACTCTGTCACGTGTACTTCCCACGTGAGCTTAGCCGGCATCTCCACGAGAGTCTATCCACAAAAGGAACACCTTGAAGCAGGCGGCGAATGCACAGCTTAGGAGGAATGCGGTACCAGCATTCGACAAATTTGTTCTCTTCATGGTGCCGCGGAAAAGGACTCGGGGAGTTGTACTTACCTCGTGAGCTTAGCCGGCATCTCCACCAGAGTGTATCCACAAAAGGAACACCTTGAAGGTGGCTGCGAATGCATAGCTTAGGATTAAAGCAGTACCCATATTCTACGAATTTGATCTGTTGATGTTGCCCCGGAAAGGAACTCTGGCACGTGTACTTCCCAGGTTAGCTTAGCCGGCATCTCCACGAGAGTCTATCCATAAAGGGAACACCTTAAAACTGGCTGTGAATGCACAGCTTAAGAGGAAAGCAGTACCCACATGCTACGAATTTGATCTCTTGATGGTGCTCCGGAAAGCAACTCTGACACGTGTACTTCCCAGGTTAGTTTAGACGGCATCTCCACGAGAGTCTATACACAAAAGGAACACCATGAAGCTGGCTGCAAATGCACAGCTTAGGAGGAAAGCAATACCCGCATGCTACGAATTTGATCTCTTGATGGTGCCCCGGAAAGGAACTCTGTCACGTGTACTTCCCACGTGAGCTTAGCCGGCATCTCCACGAGAGTCTATCCACAAAAGGAACACCTTGAAGCAGGCTGCGAATGCACAGCTTAGGAGGAAAGCAGTACCCGCTTTCTACGAATTTGATCTCTTGATGGTGCACCGGAAAGCAACTCTGGCACGTGTACTTCCCACGTGAGCTTAGCCGGCACCTCCACGAGACTCTATCCACAAAAGGAACACCTTGAAGGTGGCTGCGAATGCACAGCTTTGGAGGAATGCGGTACCAGCATTCGACAAATTTGTTCTCTTCACGGTGCCCCGGAAATGGACTCGGGGAGTTGTACTTACCACGTGAGCTTAGCCGGCATCTCCACCAGAGTCTATCTACAAAAGGAACACCTTGAAGCTGGCTGCGAATGCACAGCTTAGGATTAAAGCAGTACCCACATGCTACGAATTTGATCTGTTGATGTTGCCCCGGAAAGGAACTCTGGCACCTGTACTTCCCAGGTTAGCTTAGCCGGCATCTCCACGAGAGTCTATCCATAAAGGGAACACCTTAAAACTGGCTGTGAATGCACAGCTGAAGAGGAAAGCAGTACCCACATGCTACGAATTTGATCTCATGATGATGCCCCGGAAAGGAACTCTCTCACTTGTACTTCCCACGTGAGCTTAGCCGGCATCTCCACGAGAGTCTATCCACAAAAGGAACACCTTGAAGCAGGCTGCGAATGCACAGCTTAGGAGGAAATCAGTACCCGCTTTCTACGAATTTGATCTCTTGATGGTGCACCGGAAAGCAACTCTGGCACGTGTACTTCCCACGTGAGCTTAGCCGGCACCTCCACGAGACTCTATCCACAAAAGGAACACCTTGAAAGTGGCTGCGAATGCACAGCTTTGGAGGAATGCGGTACCAGCATTCGACAAATTTGTTCTCTTCATGGTGCCCCGGAAATGGATTCGGGGAGTTGTACTTACCACGTGAGCTTAGCCGGCATCTCCACCAGAGTCTATCTACAAAAGGAACACCTTGAAGCTTGCTGCGAATGCACAGCTTAGGATTAAAGCAGTACCCACATGCTACGAATTTGATCTGTTGATGTTGCCCCGGAAAGGAACTCTGGCACCTGTACTTCCCAGGTTAGCTTAGCCGGCATCTCCACGAGAGTCTATCCATAAAGGGAACACCTTAAAACTGGCTGTGAATGCACAGCTTAAGAGGAAAGCAGTACCCACATGCTACGAATTTGATCTCTTGATGGTGCTCCGGAAAGGAACTCTGACACGTGTACTTCCCAGGTTAGGTTAGCCGGCATCTCCACGAGAGTCTATACACAAAAGGAAGACCATGAAGCTGGCTGCGAATGGACAGCTTAGGAGGAAAGCAAACCCGCATGCTACGAATTTGATCTCTTGAGGGTGCCCCGGAAAGGAACTCTGTCACGTGTACTTACCACGTGAGCTTATCCGGCATTTCCACGAGAGTCTATCCACAAAAGGAACACCTTGAAGCAGGCGGCGAATGCACAGCTTAGGAGGAATGCGGTACCAGCATTCGACAAATTTGTTCTCTTCATGGTGCCACGGAAAAGGACTCAGGGAGTTGTACTTACCACGTGAGCTTAGCCGGCATCTCCACCAGACTCTATCCACAAAAGGAACACCATGAAGCTGGCTGCGAATGCACAGCTTAGGAGGAAAGCAATACACGCATGCTACGAATTTGATCTCTTGATGGTGCCCCGGAAAGGAACTCTGTCACGTGTAATTCCCACGTGAGCTTAGCCGGCATCTCCACGAGAGTCTATCCACAAAAGGAACACCTTGAAGCAGGCTGCGAATGCACAGCTTAGGAGGAAAGCAGTACCCGCTTTCTACGAATTTGATCTCTTGATGGTGCTCCGGAAAGCAACCCTGGCACGTGTACTTCCCACGTGAGCTTAGCCGGCACCTCCACGAGACTCTATCCACAAAAGGAACACCTTGAAGGTGGCTGCGAATGCACAGCGTTGGAAGAATGCGGTACCAGCATTCGACAAATTTGTTCTCTTCATGGTGCCATGGAAAAGGACACGGGGAGTTGTACTTACCACGTGAGCTTAGCCGGCATCTCCACCAGAGTCTATCCACAAAAGGAACACCTTGAAGCAGGCTGCGAATGCACAGCTTAGGATTAAAGCAGTACCCACATGCTACGAATTTGATCTCTTGATGTTGCCCCGGAAAGGAACTCTGGCACGTGTACTTCCCAGGTTAGCTTAGCCTGCATCTCCACGAGAGTCTATACACAAAATGAACACCATGAAGCTGGCTGCGAATGCACAGCTTAGGAGGAAAGCAATACCCGCATGCTACGAATTTGATCTCTTGAGGGTGCCCCGGAAAGGAACTCTGTCACGTGTACTTCCCACGTGAGCTTAGCCGGCATCTCCACGAGAGTCTATACACAAAAGGAACACCATGAAGCTGGCTGCAAATGCACAGCTTAGGAGGAAACCAATACCCGCCTGCTACGAATTTGATCTCTTGAGGGTGCCCCGGAAAGGAACTCTGTCACGTGTACTTCCCACGTGAGCTTAGCCGGCATCTCCACGAGAGTCTATCCACAAAAGGAACACCTTGAAGCAGGCGGTGAATGCACAGCTTTGGAGGAATGCGGTACTAGCATTTGACAAATTTGTTCTCTTCATGGTGCCACGGAAAAGGACTAGGGGAGTTGTACTTACCTCGTGAGCTTAGCCGGCATCTCCACCAGAGTGTATCCACAAAAGGAACACCTTGAAGGTGGCTGCGAATGCACAGCTTAGGTTTAAAGCAGTACCCACATTCTACGAATTTGATCAGTTGATGTTGCCCCGGCAAGGAACTCTGGCACGTGTACTTCCCAGGTTAGCTTAGCCGGCATCTCCACGAGAGTCTATCCATAAAGGGAACACCTTAAAACTGGCTGTGAATGCACAGCTTAAGAGGAAAGCAGTACCCACATGCTACGAATTTGATCTCTTGATGGTGCTCCGGAAAGCAACTCTGACACGTGTACTTCCCAGGTTAGCTTAGACGGCATCTCCACGAGAGTCTATACACAAAAGGAACACCATGAAGCTGGCTGCAAATGCACAGCTTAGGAGGAAAGCAATACCCGCATGCTACGAATTTGATCTCTTGATGGTGCCCCGGAAAGGAACTCTGTCACGTGTACTTCCCACGTGAGCTTAGCCGGCATCTCCACGAGAGTCTATCCACAAAAGGAACACCTTGAAGCAGGCTGCGAATGCACAGCTTAGCAGGAAAGCAGTATTCGCTTTCTACGAATTTTATCTCTTGATGGTGCTCCGGAAAGGAACACTGGCACGTGTACTTCCCACGTGAGCTTAGCCGGCACCTCCACGAGACTCTATCCACAAAAGGAACACCTTTAAGTTGGCTGCGAATGCAAAGATTTGGAGGAATGCGGTACCAGCATTCGACAAATTTGTTCTCTTCATGGTGCCCCCGAAAAGGTCTCGGGGAGATGTACTTACCACGTGAGCTTAGCCGGCATCTCCACCAGAGTCTATCCACAAAAGGAACCCCTTGAAGCTGGCTGCGAATGCACAGCTTAGGATTAAAGCAGTACCCACATGCTACGAATTTGATCTCTTGATGTTGCCCCGGAAAGGAACTCTGGCACGTGTACTTCCCAGGTTAGCTTAGCCTGCATCTCCACGAGAGTCTATACACAAAATGAACACCATGAAGCTGGCTGCGAATGCACAGCTTAGGAGGAAAGCAATACCCGCATGCTACGAATTTGATCTCTTGAGGGTGCCCCGGAAAGGAACTCTGTCACGTGTACTTCCCACGTGAGCTTAGCCGGCATCTCCACGAGAGTCTATCCACAAAAGGAACACCTTGAAGCAGGCGGCGAATGCACAGCTTAGGAGGAATGCGGTACCAGCATTCGACAAATTTGTTCTCTTCATGGTGCCGCGGAAAAGGACTCAGGGAGTTGTACTTACCTCATGAGCTTAGCCGGCATCTCCACCAGAGTGTATCCACAAAAGGAACACCTTGAAGGTGGCTGCGAATGCACAGCTTAGGATTAAAGCAGTACCCACATTCTACGAATTTGATCTGTTGATGTTGCCCCGGAAAAGAACTCTGGCACGTGTACTTCCCAGGTTAGCTTAGCCGGCATCTCCACGACAGTCTATCCATAAAGGGAACACCTTAAAACTGGCTGTGAATGCACAGCTTAAGAGGAAAGCAGTACCCACATGCTACGAATTTGATCTCTTGATGGTGCCCCGGAAAGGAACTCTGTCACGTATACTTCCCACGTGAGCTTAGCCGGCATCTCCACGAGAGTCTATCCACAAAAGGAACACCTTGAAGCAGGCTGCGAATGCACAGCTTAGGAGGAAAGCAGTACCCGCTTTCTACGAATTTGATCTCTTGATGGTGCTCCGGAAAGCAACTCTGGCACGTGTACTTCGCACGTGAGCTTAGCCGGCACCTCCACGAGACTCTATCCACAAAAGGAACACCTTGAAGGTGGCTGCGAATGCACAGCTTTGGAGGAATGTGGTACCAGCATTCGACAAATTTGTTCTCTTCATGGTGCCCCGGAAAAGGACACGGGGAGTTGTACTTACCACGTGAGCTTAGCCGGCATCTCCACCAGAGTCTATCCACAAAAGGAACACCTTGAAGCTGGCTGCGAATGCACAGCTTACGATTAAAGCAGTACCCACATGCTACGAATTTGATCTCTTGAGGGTGCCCCGGAAAGGAACTCTGTCACGTGTACTTCCCACGTGAGCTTAGCCGGCATCTCCACGAGAGTCTATCCACAAAAGGAACACCTTGAAGCACGCGGCGAATGCACAGCTTAGGAGGAATGCGGTACCAGCATTCGTCAAATTTGTTCTCTTCATGGTGCCGCGGAAAAGGACTCGGGGAGTTGTACTTACCTCGTGAGCTTAGCCGGCATCTCCACCAGAGTGTATCCACAAAAGGAACACCTTGAAGGTGGCTGCGAATGCACATCTTAGTTTTAAAACAGTACCCACATTCTACGAATTTGATCTGTTGATGTTGCCCCGGAAAGGAACTCTGGCACGTGTACTTCCCAGGTTAGCTTAGCCGGCATCTCCACGAGAGTCTATCCATATAGGGAACACCTTAAAACTGGCTGTGAATGCACAGCTTAAGAGGAAAGCAGTACCCACATGCTACGAATTTGATCTCTTGATGGTGCTCCGGAAAGCAACTTTGACACGTGTACTTCCCAGGTTAGCTTAGACGGCATCTCCACGAGAGTCTATACACAAAAGGAACACCATGAAGCTGGCTGCAAATGCACAGCTTAGGAGGAAAGCAATACCCTCATGCTACGAATTTGATCTCTTGATGGTGCTCCGGAAAGGGACTCTCTCACGTGTACTTCCCACGTGAGCTTAGCCGGCATCTCCACGAGAGTCTATACACAAAAGGAACACCTTGAAGCAGGCTGCGAATGCACAGCTTAGGAGGAAAGCAGTACCCGCTTTCTACGAATTTTATCTCTTGATGGTGCTCCGGAAAGGAACTCTGGCACGTGTACTTCCCACGTGAGCTTACCCGCACCTCCACGAGACTCTATCCACAAAAGGAACACCTTGAAGTGGGCTGCGAATGCAAAGATTTGGAGAAATGCGGTACCAGCATTCGACAAATTTGTTCTCTTCATGGTGCCCCCGAAAAGGTCTCGGGGAGTTGTACTTACCACGTGAGCTTAGCCGGCATCTCCACCAGAGTCTATCCACAAAAGGAACCCCTTGAAGCTGGCTGCGAATGCACAGCTTAGGATTAAAGCAGTACCCACATGCTACGAATTTGATCTCTTGATGTTGCCCCGGAAAGGAACTCTGGCACGTGTACTTCCCAGGTTAGCTTAGCCGGCACCTCCACGAGACTCTATCCACAAAAGGAACACCTTGAAGGTGGCTGCGAATGCACAGCTTTGGAGGAATGTGGTACCAGCATTCGACAAATTTGTTCTCTTCATGGTGCCCTGGAAAAGGACACGGGGAGTTGTACTTACCATGTGAGCTTAGCCGGCATCTCCACCAGAGTCTATCCACAAAAGGAACACCTTGAAGCTGGCTGCGAATGCACAGCTTACGATTAAAGCAGAACCCACATGCTACGAATTTGATCTCTTGATGTTGCCCCGGAAAGGAACTCTGGCACGTGTACTTCCCAGGTTAGCTTAGTCTGCCTCTCCACGAGAGTCTATACACAAAATGAACACCATGAAGCTGGCTGTGAATGCACAGCTTAGGAGGAAAGCAATACCCGCATGCTACGAATTTGATCTCTTGATGGTGCCCCGGAAAGGAACTCTGTCACGTATACTTCCCACGTGAGCTTAGCCGGCATCTCCACGAGAGTCTATCCACAAAAGGAACACCTTGAAGCAGGCTGCGAATGCACAGCTTAGGAGGAAAGCAGTACCCGCTTTCTACGAATTTGATCTCTTGATGGTGCTCCGGAAAGCAACTCTGGCACGTGTACTTCGCACGTGAGCTTAGCCGGCACATCCACGAGACTCTATCCACAAAAGGAACACCTTGAAGGTGGCTGCGAATGCACAGCTTTGGAGGAATGTGGTACCAGCATTCGACAAATTTGTTCTCTTCATGGTGCCCCGGAAAAGGACACGGGGAGTTGTACTTACCACGTGAGCTTAGCCGGCATCTCCACCAGAGTCTATCCACAAAAGGAACACCTTGAAGCTGGCTGCAAATGCACAGCTTACGATTAAAGCAGTACCCACATGCTACGAATTTGATCTCTTGAGGGTGCCCCGGAAAGGAACTCTGTCACGTGTACTTCCCACGTGAGCTTAGCCGGCATCTCCACGAGAGTCTATCCACAAAAGGAACACCTTGAAGCAGGCGGCGAATGCACAGCTTAGGAGGAATGCGGTACCAGCATTCGTCAAATTTGTTCTCTTCATGGTGCCGCGGAAAAGGACTCGGGGAGTTGTACTTACCTCGTGAGCTTAGCCGGCATCTCCACCAGAGTGTATCCACAAAAGGAACACCTTGAAGGTGGCTGCGAATGCACAGCTTAGTTTTAAAACAGTACCCACATTCTACGAATTTGATCTGTTGATGTTGCCCCGGAAAGGAACTCTGGCACGTGTACTTCCCAGGTTAGCTTAGCCGGCATCTCCACGAGAGTCTATCCATATAGGGAACACCTTAAAACTGGCTGTGAATGCACAGCTTAAGAGGAAAGCAGTACCCACATGCTACGAATTTGATCTCTTGATGGTGCTCCGGAAAGCAACTCTGACACGTGTACTTCCCAGGTTAGCTTAGACGGCATCTCCACGAGAGTCTATACACAAAAGGAACACCATGAAGCTGGCTGCAAATGCACAGCTTAGGAGGAAAGCAATACCCGCATGCTACGAATTTGATCTGTTGATGGTGCCCCGGAAAGGAACTCTGTCACGTGTACTTCCCACGTGAGCTTAGCCGGCATCTCCACGAGAGTCTATCCACAAAAGGAAAACCTTGAAGCAGGCTGCGAATGCAAAGCTTACGATTAAAGCAGTACCCACATGCTACGAATTTGATCTGTTGATGTTGCCCCGGAAAGGAACTCTGGCACGTGTACTTCCCAGGTTAGCTTAGTGTGCTTCTCCACGAGAGTCTATACACAAAATGAACACCATGAAGCTGGCTGCGAATGCACAGCTTAGGAGGAAAGCAATACCCGCATGCTACGAATTTGATCTCTTGATGGTGCCCCGGAAAGGAACTCTGTCACGTGTACTTCCCACGTGAGCTTAGTCGGCATCTCCACGAGAGTCTATCCACAAAAGGAACACCTTGAAGCAGGCTGCGAATGCACAGCTTAGGAGGAAATCAGTACCCGCTTTCTACGAATTTGATCTCTTGATGGTGCACCGGAAAGCAACTCTGGCACGTGTACTTCCCACGTGAGCTTAGCCGGCACCTCCAAGAGACTATATCCACAAAAGGAACACCTTGAAGGTGGCTGCGAATGCACAGCTTTGGAGGAATGCGGTACCAGCATTCGACAAATTTGTTCTCTTCATGGTGCCCCGGAAATGGACTCGGGGAGTTGTACTTACCTCGTGAGCTTAGCCGGCATCTCCACCAGAGTCTATCCACAAAAGGAACACCTTGAAGCTGGCTGCGAATGCAAAGCTTACGATTAAAGCAGTACCCACATGCTACGAATTTGATCTGTTGATGTTGCCCCGGAAAGGAACTCTGGCACCTGTACTTCCCAGGTTAGCTTAGCCGGCATCTCCACGAGAGTCTATCCATAAAGGGAACACCTTAAAACTGGCTGTGAATGCACAGCTTAAGAGGAAAGCAGTACCCACATGCTACGAATTTGATCTCTTGATGGTGCTCCGGAAAGGAACTCTGACATGTGTACTTCCCAGGTTAGGTTAGCCGGCATCTCCACGAGAGTCTATACACAAAAGGAACACCATGAAGCTGGCTGCCAATGCACAGCTTAGGAGGAAAGTAATACCCGCATGCTACGAATTTGATCTCTTGATGGTGCCCCGGAAAGGAACTCTGTCACGTGTACTTCCCACGTGAGCTTAGACGGCATCTCCACGAGAGTCTATCCACAAAAGGAACACCTTGAAGCAGGCTGCGAATGCACAGCTTAGGAGGAAAGCAGTACCCGCTTTCTATGAATTTGATCTCTTGATGGTGCTCCGGAAAGGAACTCTGGCACGTGTACTTCCCACGTGAGCTTAGCCGGCACCTCCACGAGACTCTATCCACAAAAGGAACACCTTGAATGTGGCTGCGAATGCACAGCTTTGGAGGAATGCGGTACCAGCATTCGACAAATATGTTCTCTTCATGGTGCCACGGAAAAGGACACGGGGAGTTGTACGTACCACGTGAGCTTAGCCGGCATCTCCACCAGAGTCTATCCACAAAAGGAACACCTTGAAGCTGGCTGCGAATGCACAGCTTAGGATTAAAGCAGTACCCACATGCTACGAATTTGATCTCTTGATGTTGCCCCGGAAAGGAACTCTGGCACGTGTACTTCCCAGGTTAGCTTAGCCGGCATCTCCACGAGAGTCTATACACAAAATGAACACCATGAAGCTGGCTGCGAATGCACAGCTTAGGAGGAAAGCAATACCCGCATGCTACGAATTTGATCTCTTGATGGTGCCCCGGAAAGGAACTCTGTCACGTGTACTTCCCACGTGAGCTTAGCCGGCATCTCCACGAGAGTCTATCCACAAAAGGAACACCTTGAAGCAGGCAGCGAATGCACAGCTTAGGAGGAAAGCAGTACCCGCTTTCTACGAATTTGATCTCTTGATGGTGCTCCGGAAAGGAACTCTGGCACGTGTACTTCCCACGTGAGCTTAGCCGGCACCTCGACGAGACTCTATCCACAAAAGGAACACCTTGAAGGTGGCTGCGAATGCACAGCTTTGGAGGAATGCGGTACCAGCATTCGACAAATTTGTTCTCTTCATGGTGCCATGGAAAAGGACTCGGGGAGTTGTACTTACCACGTGAGCTTAGCCGGCATCTCCACCAGAGTGTATCCACAAAAGGAACACCGTGATGCTGGCTGCGAATGCACAACTTAGGATTAAAGCAGTACCCACATGCTACGAATTTGATCTCTTGATGTTGCCCCGGAAAGGAACTCTGGCACGTGTATTTCCCAGGTTAGCTTAGCCGGCATCTCCACGAGAGTCTATCCATAAAGGGAACACCTTAAAACTGGCTGTGAATGCACAGCTTAAGAGGAAAGCAGTACCCACATGCTACGAATTTGCTCTCTTGATGGTGCTCCGGAAAGCAACTCTGACACGTGTACTTCCCAGGTTAGCTTAGCCGGCATCTCCACGAGAGTCTATACACAAAAGAAACACCATGAAGCTGGCTGTGAATGCACAGCTTAGGAGGAAAGCAATACCCGCATGCTACGAATTTGATCTCTTGATGGTGCCCCGGAAAGGAACTCTGTCACGTGTACTTCCCACGTGAGCTTAGCCGGCATCTCCACGAGAGTCTATCCACAAAAGGAACACCTTGAAGCAGGCTGCGAATGCACAGCTTAGGAGGAAAGCAGTACCCGCTTTCTACGAATTTGATCTCTTGATTGTGCTCCGGAAAGGAACTCTGGCACGTGTACTTCCCAAGTGAGCTTAGCCGGCACCTCCACGAGACCCTATCCACTAAAGGAACACCTTGAAAGTGGCTGCGAATGCACAGCTTTGGAGGAATGCGGTACCAGCATTCGACAAATTTGTTCTCTTCATGGTGCCCCGGAAAAGGACTCGGGGTGTTGTACTTACCACGTGAGCTTAGCCGGCATCTCCACCAGAGTCTATCCACAAAAGGAACACCTTGAAGCTGACTGCGAATGCACAGCTTAGGATTAAAGCAGTACCCACATGCTACGAATTTGATCTCTTGATGTTGCCCCGGAAAGGAACACTGGCACATGTACTTCCCAGGTTAGCTTAGCCGGCATCTCCACGAGAGTCTATACACAAAAGGAACACCATGAAGCTGGCTGCAAATGCACAGCTTAGGAGGAAAGCAATACCCGCATGCTACGAATTTGATCTCTTGAGGGTGCCCCGGAAAGGAACTCTGTCACGTGTACTTCCCACGTGAGCTTAGCCGGCATCTCCACGAGAGTCTATCCACAAAAGGAACACCTTGAAGCAGGCTGCGAATGCAAAGCTTAGGAGGAAAGCAGTACCTGCTTTCTACGAATTTGATCTCTTGATGGTGCACCGGAAAGCAACTCTGGCACGTGTACTTCCCACGTGAGCTTAGCCGGCACTTCCAAGAGACTCTATCCACAAAAGGAACACCTTGAAGGTGGCTGCGAATGCACAGCTTTGGAGGAATGCGGTACCAGCATTCGACAAATTTGTTCTCTTCATGGTGCCCCGGAAAAGGACTCGGGGTGTTGTACTTACCACGTGAGCTTAGCCGGCATCTCCACCAGAGTCTATCCACAAAAGGAACACCTTGAAGCTGACTGTGAATGCACAGCTTAGGATTAAACAGTACCCACATGCTACGAATTTGATCTCTTGATGTTGCCCCGGAAAGGAACACTGGCACGTGTACTTCCCAGGTTAGCTTAGCCGGCATCTCCACGAGAGTCTATACACAAAAGGAACACCATGAAGCTGGCTGCGAATGCACAGCTTAGGAGGAAAGCAATACCCGCATGCTACGAATTTGATCTCTTGAGGGTGCCCCGGAAAGGAACTCTGTCACGTGTACTTCCCACGTGAGCTTAGCCGGCATCTCCACGAGAGTCTATCCACAAAAGGAATACCTTGAAGCAGGCTGCGAATGCACAGCTTAGGAGGAAAGCAGTACCCGCTTTCTACGAATTTGATCTCTTGATGGTGCACCGGAAAGCAACTCTGGCACGTGTACTTCCCACGTGAGCTTAGCCGGCACCTCCAAGAGACTCTATCCACAAAAGGAACACCTTGAAGGTGGCTGCGAATGCACAGCTTAGGTTTAAAACAGTACCCACATTCTACGAATTTGATCTGTTGATGTGCCCCGGAAAGGAACTCTGGCACGTGTACTTCCCAGGTTAGCTTAGCCGGCATCTCCACGAGAGTCTATCCATAAAGGGAAAACCTTAAAACTGGCTGTGAATGCACAGCTTAAGAGGAAAGCAGTACCCACATGCTACGAATTTGATCTCTTGATGGTGCTCCGGAAAGCAACTCTGACACGTGTACTTCCCAGGTTAGCTTAGACGGCATCTCCACGAGAGTCTATACACAAAAGGAAGACCATGAAGCTGGCTGCGAATGCACAGCTTAGGAGGAAAGCAATACCCGCATGCTACGAATTTGATCTCTTGATGGTGCCCCGGAAAGGAACTCTGTCACGTGTACTTCCCACGTGAGCTTAGACGGCATCTCCATGAGAGTCTATCCACAAAAGGAACACCTTGAAGCAGGCGGCGAATGCACAGCTTAGGAGGAATGCGGTACCAGCATTCGACAAAATTGTTCTCTTCATGGTGCCACGGAAAAGGACTCGGGGAGTTGTACTTACCACGTGAGCTTAGCCGGCATCTCCACCAGAGTCTATCCACAAAAGGAACACCATGAAGCTGGCTGCGAATGCACAGCTAAGGAGGAAAGCAATACCCGCATGCTACGAATTTGATCTCTTGATGGTGCCCCGGAAAGGAACTCTGTCACGTGTACTTCCCACGTGAGCTTAGCCGGCATCTCCACGAGAGTCTATCCACAAAAGGAACACCTTGAAGCAGGCTGCGAATGCACAGCTTAGGAGGAAAGCAGTACCCGCTTTCTACGAATTTGATCTCTTGATGGTGCTCCGGAAAGCAACCCTGGCACGTGTACTTCCCACGTGAGCTTAGCCGGCACCTCCACGAGACTCTATCCACAAAAGGAACACCTTGAATGTGGCTGCGAATGCACAGCGTTGGAGGAATGCGGTACCAGCATTCGACAAATTTGTTCTCTTCATGGTGCCACGGAAAAGGACACGGGGAGTTGTACTTACCACGTGAGCTTAGCCGGCATCTCCACCAGAGTCTATCCACAAAAGGAACACCTTGAAGCTGGCTGCGAATGCACAGCTTAGGATTAAAGCAGTACCTACATGCTACGAATTTGATCTCTTGATGTTGCCCCGGAAAGGAACTCTGGCACGTGTACTTCCCAGGTTAGCTTAGCCTGCATCTCCACGAGGGTCTATACACAAAATGAACACCATGAAGCTGGCTGCGAATGCACAGCTTAGGAGGAAAGCAATACCCGCATGCTACGAATTTGATCTCTTGATGGTGCCCCGGAAAGGAACTCTGTCACGTGTACTTCCCACGTGAGCTTAGCCGGCATCTCCACGAGAGTCTATACACAAAAGGAACACCATGAAGCTGGCTGCAAATGCACAGCTTAGGAGGAAAGCAATACCCGCCTGCTACGAATTTGATCTCTTGAGGGTGTCCCGGAAAGGAACTCTGTCACGTGTACTTCCCACGTGAGCTTAGCCGGCATCTCCACGAGAGTCTATCCACAAAAGGAACACCTTGAAGCAGGCGGCGAATGCACAGCTTTGGAGGAATGCGGTACCAGCATTCGACAAATTTGTTCTCTTCATGGTGCCACGGAAAAGGACTCGGGGAGTTGTACTTACCTCGTGAGCTTAGCCGGCATCTCCACCAGAGTGTATCCACAAAAGGAACACCTTGAAGGTGGCTGCGAATGCACAGCTTAGGATTAAAGCAGTACCCACATTCTACGAATTTGATCTGTTGATGTTGCCCCGGCAAGGAACTCTGGCACGTGTACTTCCCAGGTTAGCTTAGCCGGCATCTCCACGAGAGTCTATCCATAAAGGGAACACCTTAAAACTGGCTGTGAATGCACAGCTTAAGAGGAAAGCAGTACCCACATGCTACGAATTTGATCTCTTGATGGTGCTCCGGAAAGCAACTCTGACACGTGTACTTCCCAGGTTAGCTTAGACGGCATCTCCACGAGAGTCTATACACAAAAGGAACACCATGAAGCTGGCTTCAAATGCAGAGCTTAGGAGGAAAGCAATACCCTCATGCTACGAATTTGATCTCTTGATGGTGCCCCGGAAAGGAACTCTGTCACGTGTACTTCCCACGTGAGCTTAGCCGGCATCTCCACGAGAGTCTATCCACAAAAGGAACACCTTGAAGCAGGCTGCGAATGCACAGCTTAGCAGGAAAGCAGTATTCGCTTTCTACGAATTTTATCTCTTGATGGTGCTCCGGAAAGGAACACTGGCACGTGTACTTCCCACGTGAGCTTAGCCGGCACCTCCACGAGACTCTATCCACAAAAGGAACACCTTGAAGTTGGCTGCGAATGCAAAGATTTGGAGGAATGCGGTACCAGCATTCGACAAATTTGTTCTCTTCATGGTGCCCCCGAAAAGGTCTCGGGGAGTTGTACTTACCACGTGAGCTTAGCCGGCATCTCCACCAGAGTCTATCCACAAAAGGAACCCCTTGAAGCTGGCTGCGAATGCACAGCTTAGGATTAAAGCAGTACCCACATGCTACGAATTTGATCTCTTGATGTTGCCCCGGAAAGGAACTCTGGCACGTGTACTTCCCAGGTTAGCTTAGCCTGCATCTCCACGAGAGTCTATACACAAAATGAACACCATGAAGCTGGCTGCGAATGCACAGCTTAGGAGGAAAGCAATACCCGCATGCTACGAATTTGATCTCTTGAGGGTGCCCCGGAAAGGAGCTCTGTCACGTGTACTTCCCACGTGAGCTTAGCCGGCATCTCCACGAGAGTCTATCCACAAAAGGAACACCTTGAAGCAGGCGGCGAATGCACAGCTCAGGAGGAATGCGGTACCAGCATTCGACAAATTTGTTCTCTTCATGGTGCCGCGGAAAAGGACTCAGGGAGTTGTACTTACCTCATGAGCTTAGCCGGCATCTCCACCAGAGTGTATCCACAAAAGGAACACCTTGAAGGTGGCTGCGAATGCACAGCTTAGGATTAAAGCAGTACCCACATTCTACGAATTTGATCTGTTGATGTTGCCCCGGAAAGGAACTCTGGCACGTGTACTTCCCAGGTTAGCTTAGCCGGCATCTCCACGAGAGTCTATCCATAAAGGGAACACCTTAAAACTGGCTGTGAATGCACAGCTTAAGAGGAAAGCAGTACCCACATGCTACGAATTTGATCTCTTGATGGTGCTCCGGAAAGCAACTCTGACACGTGTACTTCCCAGGTTAGCTTAGACGGCATCTCCACGAGAGTCTATACACAAAAGGAACACCATGAAGCTGGCTTCAAATGCAGAGCTTAGGAGGAAAGCAATAACCTCATGCTACGAATTTGATCTCTTGATGGTGCCCCGGAAAGGAACTCTCCCACGTGTACTTCCCACGTGAGCTTAGCCGGCATCTCCACGAGAGTCTATACACAAAAGGAACACCTTGAAGCAGGCTGCGAATGCACAGCTTAGGAGGAAAGCAGTACCCGCTTTCTACGAATTTTATCTCTTGATGGTGCTCCGGAAAGGAACTCTGGCACGTGTACTTCCCACGTGAGCTTAGCCGGCACCTCCACGAGACTCTATCCACAAAAGGAACACCTTGAAGTTGGCTGCGAATGCAAAGATTTGGAGGAATGCGGTACCAGCATTCGACAAATTTGTTCTCTTCATGGTGCCCCCGAAAAGGTCTCGGGGAGTTGTACTTACCACGTGAGCTTAGCCGGCATCTCCACCAGAGTCTATCCACAAAAGGAACCCCTTGAAGCTGGCTGCGAATGCACAGCTTAGGATTAAAGCAGTACCCACATGCTACGAATTTGATCTCTTGATGTTGCCCCGGAAAGGAACTCTGGCACGTGTACTTCCCAGGTTAGCTTAGCCGGCATCTCCACGAGAGTCTATACACAAAATGAACACCATGAAGCTGGCTGCGAATGCACAGCTTAGGAGGAAAGCAATACCCGCATGCTACGAATTTGATCTCTTGATGGTGCCCCGGAAAGGAACTCTGTCACGTGTACTTCCCACGTGAGCTTAGCCTGCATCTCCACGAGAGTCTATCCACAAAAGGAACACCTTGAAGCAGGCTGCGAATGCACAGCTTAGGAGGAAAGCAGTACCCGCTTTCTACGAATTTGATCTCTTGATGGTGCTCCGGAAAGCAACTCTGGCACGTGTACTTCCCACGTGAGCTTAGCCGGCACCTCCACGAGACTCTATCCACAAAAGGAACACCTTGAAGGTGGCTGCGAATGCACAGCTTTGGAGGAATGTGGTACCAGCATTCGACAAATTTGTTCTCTTCATGGTGCCCCGGAAAAGGACACGGGGAGTTGTACTTACCACGTGAGCTTAGCCGGCATCTCCACCAGAGTCTATCCACAAAAGGAACACCTTGAAGCTGGCTGCGAATGCACAGCTTACGATTAAAGCAGTACCCACATGCTACGAATTTGATCTCTTGAGGGTGCCCCGGAAAGGAACTCTGTCACGTGTACTTCCCACGTGAGCTTAGCCGGCATCTCCACGAGAGTCTATCCACAAAAGGAACACGTTGAAGCAGGCGGCGAATGCACAGCTTAGGAGGAATATGGTACCAGCTTTCGTCAAATTTGTTCTCTTCATGGTGCCGCGGAAAAGGACTCGGGGAGTTGTACTTACCTCGTGAGCTTAGCCGGCATCTCCACCAGAGTGTATCCACAAAAGGAACACCTTGAAGGTGGCTGCGAATGCACAGCTTAGGTTTAACGCAGTACCCACATTCTACGAATTTGATCTGTTGATGTTGCCCCGGCAAGGAACTCTGGCACGTGTACTTCCCAGGTTAGCTTAGCCGGCATCTCCACGAGAGTCTATCCATAAAGGGAACACCTTAAAACTGGCTGTGAATGCACAGCTTAAGAGGAAAGCAGTACCCACATGCTACGAATTTGCTCTCTTGATGGTGCTCCGGAAAGCAACTCTGACACGTGTACTTCCCAGGTTAGCTTAGACGGCATCTCCACGAGAGTCTATACACAAAAGGAACACCATGAAGCTGGCTGCAAATGCACAGCTTAGGAGGAAAGCAATACCCGCATGCTACGAATTTGATCTCTTGATGGTGCCCCGGAAAGGAACTCTGTCACGTGTATTTCCCACGTGAGCTTAGCCGGCATCTCCACGAGAGTCTATCCACAAAAGGAACACCTTGAAGCAGGCTGCGAATGCACAGCTTAGCAGGAAAGCAGTATTCGCTTTCTACGAATTTTATCTCTTGATGGTGCTCCGGAAAGGAACACTGGCACGTGTACTTCCCACGTGAGCTTAGCCGGCACCTCCACGAGACTCTATCCACAAAAGGAACACCTTGAAGTTGGCTGCGAATGCAAAGATTTGGAGGAATGCGGTACCAGCATTCGACAAATTTGTTCTCTTCATGGTGCCCCCGAAAAGGTCTCGGGGAGTTGTACTTACCACGTGAGCTTAGCCGGCATCTCCACCAGAGTCTATCCACAAAAGGAACCCCTTGAAGCTGGCTGCGAATGCACAGCTTAGGATTAAAGCAGTACCCACATGCTACGAATTTGATCTCTTGATGTTGCCCCGGAAAGGAACTCTGGCACGTGTACTTCCCAGGTTAGCTTAGCCTGCATCTCCACGAGAGTCTATACACAAAATGAACACCATGAAGCTGGCTGCGAATGCACAGCTTAGGAGGAAAGCAATACCCGCATGCTACGAATTTGATCTCTTGAGGGTGCCCCAGAAAGGAACTCTGTCACGTGTACTTCCCACGTGAGCTTAGCCGGCATCTCCACGAGAGTCTATCCACAAAAGGAACACCTTGAAGCACGCGGCGAATGCACAGCTTAGGAGGAATGCGGTACCAGCATTCGACAAATTTGTTCTCTTCATGGTGCCGCGGAAAAGGACTCAGGGAGTTGTACTTACCTCATGAGCTTAGCCGGCATCTCCACCAGAGTGTATCCACAAAAGGAACACCTTGAAGGTGGCTGCGAATGCACAGCTTAGGATTAAAGCAGTACCCACATTCTACGAATTTGATCTGTTGATGTTGCCCCGGAAAGGAACTCTGGCACGTGTACTTCCCAGGTTAGCTTAGCCGGCATCTCCACGAGAGTCTATCCATAAAGGGAACACCTTAAAACTGGCTGTGAATGCACAGCTTAAGAGGAAAGCAGTACCCATATGCTACGAATTTGATCTCTTGATGGTGCTCCGGAAAGCAACTCTGACACGTGTACTTCCCAGGTTAGCTTAGACGGCATCTCCACGAGAGTCTATACACAAAATGAACACCATGAAGCTGGCTGCGAATGCACAGCTTAGGAGGAAAGCAATACCCGCATGCTACGAATTTGATCTCTTGATGGTGCCCCGGAAAGGAACTCTGTCACGTATACTTCCCACGTGAGCTTAGCCGGCATCTCCACGAGAGTCTATCCACAAAAGGAACACCTTGAAGCAGGCTGCGAATGCACAGCTTAGGAGGAAAGCAGTACCCGCTTTCTACGAATTTGATCTCTTGATGGTGCTCCGGAAAGCAACTCTGGCACGTGTACTTCGCACGTGAGCTTAGCCGGCACCTCCACGAGACTCTATCCACAAAAGGAACACCTTGAAGGTGGCTGCGAATGCACAGCTTTGGAGGAATGTGGTACCAGCATTCGACAAATTTGTTCTCTTCATGGTGCCCCGGAAAAGGACACGGGGAGTTGTACTTACCACGTGAGCTTAGCCGGCATCTCCACCAGAGTCTATCCACAAAAGGAACACCTTGAAGCTGGCTGCGAATGCACAGCTTACGATTAAAGCAGTACCCACATGCTACGAATTTGATCTCTTGAGGGTGCCCCGGAAAGGAACTCTGTCACGTGTACTTCCCACGTGAGCTTAGCCGGCATCTCCACGAGAGTCTATCCACAAAAGGAACACCTTGAAGCAGGCGGCGAATGCACAGCTTAGGAGGAATGCGGTACCAGCATTCGTCAAATTTGTTCTCTTCATGGTGCCGCGGAAAAGGACTCGGGGAGTTGTACTTACCTCGTGAGCTTAGCCGGCATCTCCACCAGAGTGTATCCACAAAAGGAACACCTTGAAGGTGGCTGCGAATGCACAGCTTAGTTTTAAAACAGTACCCACATTCTACGAATTTGATCTGTTGATGTTGCCCCGGAAAGGAACTCTGGCACGTGTACTTCCCAGGTTAGCTTAGCCGGCATCTCCACGAGAGTCTATCCATATAGGGAACACCTTAAAACTGGCTGTGAATGCACAGCTTAAGAGGAAAGCAGTACCCACATGCTACAAATTTGATCTCTTGATGGTGCTCCGGAAAGCAACTCTGACACGTGTACTTCCCAGGTTAGCTTAGACGGCATCTCCACGAGAGTCTATACACAAAAGGAACACCATGAAGCTGGCTGCAAATGCACAGCTTAGGAGGAAAGCAATACCCGCATGCTACGAATTTGATCTGTTGATGGTGCCCCGGAAAGGAACTCTGTCACGTGTACTTCCCACGTGAGCTTAGCCGGCATCTCCACGAGAGTCTATCCACAAAAGGAAAACCATGAAGCAGGCTGCGAATGCAAAGCTTACGATTAAAGCAGTACCCACATGCTACGAATTTGATCTGTTGATGTTGCCCCGGAAAGGAACTCTGGCACGTGTACTTCCCAGGTTAGCTTAGTGTGCTTCTCCACGAGAGTCTATACACAAAATGAACACCATGAAGCTGGCTGCGAATGCACAGCTTAGGAGGAAAGCAATACCCGCATGCTACGAATTTGATCTCTTGATGGTGCCCCGGAAAGGAACTCTGTCACGTGTACTTCCCACGTGAGCTTAGTCGGCATCTCCACGAGAGTCTATCCACAAAAGGAACACCTTGAAGCAGGCTGCGAATGCACAGCTTAGGAGGAAATCAGTACCCGCTTTCTACGAATTTGATCTCTTGATGGTGCACCGGAAAGCAACTCTGGCACGTGTACTTCCCACGTGAGCTTAGCCGGCACCTCCAAGAGACTATATCCACAAAAGGAACACCTTGAAGGTGGCTGCGAATGCACAGCTTTGGAGGAATGCGGTACCAGCATTCGACAAATTTGTTCTCTTCATGGTGCCCCGGAAATGGACTCGGGGAGTTGTACTTACCTCGTGAGCTTAGCCGGCATCTCCACCAGAGTCTATCCACAAAAGGAACACCTTGAAGCTGGCTGCGAATGCAAAGCTTACGATTAAAGCAGTACCCACATGCTACGAATTTGATCTGTTGATGTTGCCCCGGAAAGGAACTCTGGCACCTGTACTTCCCAGGTTAGCTTAGCCGGCATCTCCACGAGAGTCTATCCATAAAGGGAACACCTTAAAACTGGCTGTGAATGCACAGCTTAAGAGGAAAGCAGTACCCACATGCTACGAATTTGATCTCTTGATGGTGCTCCGGAAAGGAACTCTGACATGTGTACTTCCCAGGTTAGGTTAGCCGGCATCTCCACGAGAGTCTATACACAAAAGGAACACCATGAAGCTGGCTGCCAATGCACAGCTTAGGAGGAAAGTAATACCCGCATGCTACGAATTTGATCTCTTGATGGTGCCCCGGAAAGGAACTCTGTCACGTGTACTTCCCACGTGAGCTTAGACGGCATCTCCACGAGAGTCTATCCACAAAAGGAACACCTTGAAGCAGGCTGCGAATGCACAGCTTAGGAGGAAAGCAGTACCCGCTTTCTATGAATTTGATCTCTTGATGGTGCTCCGGAAAGGAACTCTGGCACGTGTACTTCCCACGTGAGCTTAGCCGGCACCTCCACGAGACTCTATCCACAAAAGGAACACCTTGAATGTGGCTGCGAATGCACAGCTTTGGAGGAATGCGGTACCAGCATTCGACAAATATGTTCTCTTCATGGTGCCACGGAAAAGGACACGGGGAGTTGTACGTACCACGTGAGCTTAGCCGGCATCTCCACCAGAGTCTATCCACAAAAGGAACACCTTGAAGCTGGCTGCGAATGCACAGCTTAGGATTAAAGCAGTACCCACATGCTACGAATTTGATCTCTTGATGTTGCCCCGGAAAGGAACTCTGGCACGTGTACTTCCCAGGTTAGCTTAGCCTGCATCTCCACGAGAGTCTATACACAAAATGAACACCATGAAGCTGGCTGCGAATGCACAGCTTAGGAGGAAAGCAATACCCGCATGCTACGAATTTGATCTCTTGAGTGTGCCCCGGAAAGGAACTCTGTCATGTGTACTTCCCACGTGAGATTAGCCGGCATCTCCACGAGAGTCTATCCACAAAAGGAACACCTTGAATCAGGCTGCGAATGCACAGCTTAGGAGGAATGCGGTACCAGCATTCGACAAATTTGTTCTCTTCATGGTGCCCCGGAAAAGGACTCGGGGAGTTGTACTTACCTCGTGAGCTTAGCCTGCATCTCCACGAGAGTCTATACACAAAAGGAACACCATGAAGCTGGCTGCGAATGCACAGCTTAGGAGGAAAGTAATACCCGCATGCTACGAATTTGATCTCTTGATGGTGCCCTGGAAAGGAACTCTGTCACGTGTACTTCCCACGTGAGCTTAGACGGCATCTCCACGAGAGTCTATCCACAAAAGGAACACCTTGAAGCAGGCTGCGAATGCACAGCTTAGGAGGAAAGCAGTACCCGCTTTCTATGAATTTGATCTCTTGATGGTGCTCCGGAAAGGAACTCTGGCACGTGTACTTCCCACGTGAGCTTAGCCGGCACCTCCACGAGACTCTATCCACAAAAGGAACACCTTGAAGGTGGCTGCGAATGCACAGCTTTGGAGGAATGCGGTACCAGCATTCGACAAATATGTTCTCTTCATGGTGCCACGGAAAAGGACACGGGGAGTTGTACGTACCACGTGAGCTTAGCCGGCATCTCCACCAGAGTCTATCCACAAAAGGAACACCTTGAAGCTGGCTGCGAATGCACAGCTTAGGATTAAAGCAGTACCCACATGCTACGAATTTGATCTCTTGATGTTGCCCCGGAAAGGAACTCTGGCACGTGTACTTCCCAGGTTAGCTTAGCCTGCATCTCCACGAGAATCTATACACAAAATGAACACCATGAAGCTGGCTGCGAATGCACAGCTTAGGAGGAAAGCAATACCCGCATGCTACGAATTTGATCTCTTGAGGGTGCCCCGGAAAGGAACTCTGTCACGTGTACTTCCCACGTGAGATTAGCCGGCATCTCCACGAGAGTCTATCCACAAAAGGAACACCTTGAAGCAGGCTGCGAATGCACAGCTTAGGAGGAATGCGGTACCAGCATTCGACAAATTTGTTCTCTTCATGGTGCCCCGGAAAAGGACTCGGGGAGTTGTACTTACCTCGTGAGCTTAGCCTGCATCTCCACGAGAGTCTATACACAAAAGGAACACCATGAAGCTGGCTGCGAATGCACAGCTTAGGAGGAAAGCAATACCCGCATGCTATGAATTTGATCTCTTGATGGTGCCCCGGAAAGGAACTCTGGCACGTGTACTTCCCAGGTTAGTTTAGCCGGCATCTCCACGAGAGTCTATACACAAAATGAACACCATGAAGCTGGCTGCGAATGTACAGCTTAGGAGGAAAGCAATACCTTCATGCTACGAATTTGATCTCTTGATGGTGCCCCGGAAAGGAACTCTGTCACGTGTATTTCCCACGTGAGCTTAGCCGGCATCTCCACGAGAGTCTATCCACAAAAGGAACACCTTGAAGCAGGCTGCGAATGCACAGCTTAGGAGGAAAGCAGTACCCGCTTTCTACGAATTTGATCTCTTGATGGTGCACAGGAAAGCAACTCTGGCACGTGTACTTCCCACGTGAGCTTAGCCGGCACCTCGACGAGACTCTATCCACAAAAGGAACCCCTTGAAGGTGGCTGCGAATGCACAGCTTTGGAGGAATGCGGTACCAGCATTCGACAAATTTGTTCTCTTCATGGTGCCCCGGAAAAGGACTCGGGGAGTTGTACTTACCACGTGACCTTAGCCGGCATCTCCACCAGAGTGTATCCACAAAAGGAACACCGTGAAGCTGGCTGCGAATGCACAGCTTAGGATTAAAGCAGTACCCACATGCTACGAATTTGATCTCTTGATGTTGCCCCGGAAAGGAACTCTGGCACGTGTATTTCCCAGGTTAGCTTAGCCGGCATCTCCACGAGAGTCTATCCATAAAGGGAACACCTTAAAACTGGCTGTGAATGCACAGCTTAAGAGGAAAGCAGTACCCACATGCTACGAATTTGCTCTCTTGATGGTGCTCCGGAGAGCAACTCTGACACGTGTACTTCCCAGGTTAGCTTAGCCGGCATCTCCACAAGAGTCTATACACAAAAGAAACACCATGAAGCTGGCTGCGAATGCACAGCTTAGGAGGAAAGCAATACCCGCATGCTACGAATTTGATCTCTTGATGGTGCCCCGGAAAGGAACTCTGTCACGTGTACTTCCCACGTGAGCTTACCGGCATCTCCACGAGAGTCTATCCACAAAAGGAACACCTTGAAGCAGGCTGCGAATGCACAGCTTAGGAAGAAAGCAGTACCCGCTTTCTACGAATTTCATCTCTTGATGGTGCTCTGGAAAGGAACTCTGGTACGTGTACTTCCCAAGTGAGCTTAGCCGGCACCTCCACGAGACTCTATCCACAAAAGGAACACCTTGAAGGTGGCTGCGAATGCACAGCTTTGGAGGAATGCGGTACCAGCATTCGACAAATTTGTTCTCTTCATGGTGCCCCGGAAAAGGACACGGGGAGTTATACTTACCACGTGAGCTTAGCCGGCATCTCCACCAGAGTCTATCCACAAAAGGAACACCTTGAAGCTGGCTGCGAATGCACAGCTTACGATTAAAGCAGTACCTACATGCTACGAATTTGATATGTTGATGTTGCCCCGGAAAGGAACTCTGGCACCTGTACTTCCCAGGTTAGCTTAGCCGGCATCTCCACCAGAGTCTATCCACAAAAGGAACACCTTAATACTGGCTGTGAATGCACAGCTTAAGAGGAAAGCAGTACCCACATGCTACGAATTTGATCTCTTGATGTTGCCCCGGAAAGGAACTCTGGCACGTGTACTTCCCAGGTTAGCTTAGTCTGCATCTCCACGAGAGTCTATACACAAAATGAACACCATGAAGCTGGCTGCGAATGCACAGCTTAGGAGGAAAGCAATACCCGCATGCTACGAATTTGATCTCTTGATGGTGCCCCGGAAAGGAACTCTGTCAAGTGTACTTCCCACGTGAGCTTAGCCGGCATCTCCACGAGAGTCTATCCACAAAAGGAACACCTTGAAGCAGGCTGCGAATGCACAGCTTAGGAGGAAAGCAGTACCCGCTTTCTACGAATTTGATCTCTTGATGGTGCTCCGGAAAGCAACTCTGGCACGTGTACTTCCCACGTGAGCTTAGCCGGCACCTCCACGAGACTCTATCCACAAAAGGAACACCTTGAAGGTGGCTGCGAATGCACAGCTTTGGAGGAATGCGGTACCAGCATTCGACAAATTTGTTCTCTTCATGGTGCCACGGAAAAGTACACGGGGAGTTGTACTTACCACGTGAGCTTAGCCGGCATCTCCACCAGAGTCTATCCACAAAAGGAACACCTTGAAGCTGGCTGCGAATGCACAGCTTAGGATTAAAGCAGTACCCACATGCTACGAATTTGATCTCTTGATGTTGCCCCGGAAAGGAACTCTGGCACGTGTACTTCCCAGGTTAGCTTAGTCTGCATCTCCACGAGAGTCTATACACAAAATGAACACCATGAAGCTGGCTGCGAATGCACAGCTTAGGAGGAAAGCAATACCCGCATGCTACGAATTTGATCTCTTGATGTTGCCCCGGAAAGGAACTCTGGCACGTGTACTTCCCAGGTTAGCTTAGCCTGCATCTCCACGAGAGTCTATACACAAAATGAACACCATGAAGCTGGCTGCGAATGCACAGCTTAGGAGGAAAGCAATACCCGCATGCTACGAAGTTGGTCTCTTGAGGGTGCCCCGGAAAGGAACTCTGTCACGTGTACTTCCCACGTGAGCTTAGCCGGCATCTCCACGAGAGTCTATCCACAAAAGGAACACCTTGAAGCAGGCGGCGAATGCACAGCTTAGGAGGAATCCGGTACCAGCATTCGACAAATTTGTTCTCTTCATGGTGCCGCGGAAAAGGACTCGGGGAGTTGTACTTACCTCGTGAGCTTAGCCGGCATCTCCACCAGAGTGTATCCACAAAAGGAACACCTTGAAGGTGGCTGCGAATGCACAGCTTAGGATTAAAGCAGTACCCATATTCTACGAATTTGATCTGTTGATGTTGCCCCGGAAAGGAACTCTGGCACGTGTACTTCCCAGGTTAGCTTAGCCGGCATCTCCACGAGAGTCTATCCATAAAGGGAACACCTTAAAACTGGCTGTGAATGCACAGCTTAAGAGGAAAGCAGTACCCACATGCTACGAATTTGATCTCTTGATGGTGCTCCGGAAAGCAACTCTGACACGTGTACTTCCCAGGTTAGTTTAGACGGCATCTCCACGAGAGTCTATACACAAAAGGAACACCATGAAGCTGGCTGCAAATGCACAGCTTAGGAGGAAAGCAATACCCGCATGCTACGAATTTGATCTCTTGATGGTGCCCCGGAAAGGAACTCTGTCACGTGTACTTCCCACGTGAGCTTAGCCGGCATCTCCACGAGAGTCTATCCACAAAAGGAACACCTTGAAGCAGGCTGCGAATGCACAGCTTAGGAGGAAAGCAGTACCCGCTTTCTACGAATTTGATCTCTTGATGGTGCACCGGAAAGCAACTCTGGCACGTGTACTTCCCACGTGAGCTTAGCCGGCACCTCCACGAGACTCTATCCACAAAAGGAACACCTTGAAGGTGGCTGCGAATGCACAGCTTTGGAGGAATGCGGTACCAGCATTCGACAAATTTGTTCTCTTCACGGTGCCCCGGAAATGGACTCGGGGAGTTGTACTTACCACGTGAGCTTAGCCGGCATCTCCACCAGAGTCTATCTACAAAAGGAACACCTTGAAGCTGGCTGCGAATGCACAGCTTAGGATTAAAGCAGTACCCACATGCTACGAATTTGATCTGTTGATGTTGCCCCGGAAAGGAACTCTGGCACCTGTACTTCCCAGGTTAGCTTAGCCGGCATCTCCACGAGAGTCTATCCATAAAGGGAACACCTTAAAACTGGCTGTGAATGCACAGCTTAAGAGGAAAGCAGTACCCACATGCTACGAATTTGATCTCATGATGGTGCCCCGGAAAGGAACTCTCTCACTTGTACTTCCCACGTGAGCTTAGCCGGCATCTCCACGAGAGTCTATCCACAAAAGGAACACCTTGAAGCAGGCTGCGAATGCACAGCTTAGGAGGAAATCAGTACCCGCTTTCTACGAATTTGATCTCTTGATGGTGCACCGGAAAGCAACTCTGGCACGTGTACTTCCCACGTGAGCTTAGCCGGCACCTCCACGAGACTCTATCCACAAAAGGAACACCTTGAAAGTGGCTGCGAATGCACAGCTTTGGAGGAATGCGGTACCAGCATTCGACAAATTTGTTCTCTTCATGGTGCCCCGGAAATGGACTCGGGGAGTTGTACTTACCACGTGAGCTTAGCCGGCATCTCCACCAGAGTCTATCTACAAAAGGAACACCTTGAAGCTTGCTGCGAATGCACAGCTTAGGATTAAAGCAGTACCCACATGCTACGAATTTGATCTGTTGATGTTGCCCCGGAAAGGAACTCTGGCACCTGTACTTCCCAGGTTAGCTTAGCCGGCATCTCCACGAGAGTCTATCCATAAAGGGCACACCTTAATCTGGCTGTGAATGCACAGCTTAAGAGGAAAGCAGTACCCACATGCTACGAATTTGATCTCTTGATGGTGCTCCGGAAAGGAACTCTGACACGTGTACTTCCCAGGTTAGGTTAGCCGGCATCTCCACGAGAGTCTATACACAAAAGGAAGACCATGAAGCTGGCTGCGAATGCACAGCTTAGGAGGAAAGCAAACCCGCATGCTACGAATTTGATCTCTTGAGGGTGCCCCGGAAAGGAACTCTGTCACGTGTACTTCCCACGTGAGCTTATCCGGCATTTCCACGAGAGTCTATCCACAAAAGGAACACCTTGAAGCAGGCGGCGAATGCACAGCTTAGGAGGAATGCGGTACCAGCATTCGACAAATTTGTTCTCTTCATGGTGCCACGGAAAAGGACTCAGGGAGTTGTACTTACCACGTGAGCTTAGCCGGCATCTCCACCAGACTCTATCCACAAAAGGAACACCATGAAGCTGGCTGCGAATGCACAGCTTAGGAGGAAAGCAATACACGCATGCTACGAATTTGATCTCTTGATGGTGCCCCGGAAAGGAACTCTGTCACGTGTAATTCCCACGTGAGCTTAGCCGGCATCTCCACGAGAGTCTATCCACAAAAGGAACACCTTGAAGCAGGCTGCGAATGCACAGCTTAGGAGGAAAGCAGTACCCGCTTTCTACGAATTTGATCTCTTGATGGTGCTCCGGAAAGCAACCCTGGCACGTGTACTTCCCACGTGAGCTTAGCCGGCACCTCCACGAGACTCTATCCACAAAAGGAACACCTTGAAGGTGGCTGCGAATGCACAGCGTTGGAAGAATGCGGTACCAGCATTCGACAAATTTGTTCTCTTCATGGTGCCATGGAAAAGGACACGGGGAGTTGTACTTACCACGTGAGCTTAGCCGGCATCTCCACCAGAGTCTATCCACAAAAGGAACACCTTGAAGCAGGCTGCGAATGCACAGCTTAGGATTAAAGCAGTACCCACATGCTACGAATTTGATCTCTTGATGTTGCCCCGGAAAGGAACTCTGGCACGTGTACTTCCCAGGTTAGCTTAGCCTGCATCTCCACGAGAGTCTATACACAAAATGAACACCATGAAGCTGGCTGCGAATGCACAGCTTAGGAGGAAAGCAATACCCGCATGCTACGAATTTGATCTCTTGAGGGTGCCCCGGAAAGGAACTCTGTCACGTGTACTTCCCACGTGAGCTTAGCCGGCATCTCCACGAGAGTCTATACACAAAAGGAACACCATGAAGCTGGCTGCAAATGCACAGCTTAGGAGGAAACCAATACCCGCCTGCTACGAATTTGATCTCTTGAGGGTGCCCCGGAAAGGAACTCTGTCACGTGTACTTCCCACGTGAGCTTAGCCGGCATCTCCACGAGAGTCTATCCACAAAAGGAACACCTTGAAGCAGGCGGTGAATGCACAGCTTTGGAGGAATGCGGTACCAGCATTCGACAAATTTGTTCTCTTCATGGTGCCACGGAAAAGGACTCGGGGAGTTGTACTTACCTCGTGAGCTTAGCCGGCATCTCCACCAGAGTGTATCCACAAAAGGAACACCTTGAAGCAGGCGGTGAATGCACAGCTTTGGAGGAATGCGGTACCAGCATTCGACAAATTTGTTCTCTTCATGGTGCCACGGAAAAGGACTCGGGGAGTTGTACTTACCTCGTGAGCTTAGCCGGCATCTCCACGAGAGTCTATCCATAAAGGGAACACCTTAAAACTGGCTGTGAATGCACAGCTTAAGAGGAAAGCAGTACCCACATGCTACGAATTTGATCTCTTGATGGTGCTCCGGAAAGCAACTCTGACACGTGTACTTCCCAGGTTAGCTTAGACGGCATCTCCACGAGAGTCTATACACAAAAGGAACACCATGAAGCTGGCTGCAAATGCACAGCTTAGGAGGAAAGCAATACCCGCATGCTACGAATTTGATCTCTTGATGGTGCCCCGGAAAGGAACTCTGTCACGTGTACTTCCCACGTGAGCTTAGCCGGCATCTCCACGAGAGTCTATCCACAAAAGGAACACCTTGAAGCAGGCTGCGAATGCACAGCTTAGCAGGAAAGCAGTATTCGCTTTCTACGAATTTTATCTCTTGATGGTGCTCCGGAAAGGAACACTGGCACGTGTACTTCCCACGTGAGCTTAGCCGGCACCTCCACGAGACTCTATCCACAAAAGGAACACCTTTAAGTTGGCTGCGAATGCAAAGATTTGGAGGAATGCGGTACCAGCATTCGACAAATTTGTTCTCTTCATGGTGCCCCCGAAAAGGTCTCGGGGAGTTGTACTTACCACGTGAGCTTAGCCGGCATCTCCACCAGAGTCTATCCACAAAAGGAACCCCTTGAAGCTGGCTGCGAATGCACAGCTTAGGATTAAAGCAGTACCCACATGCTACGAATTTGATCTCTTGATGTTGCCCCGGAAAGGAACTCTGGCACGTGTACTTCCCAGGTTAGCTTAGCCTGCATCTCCACGAGAGTCTATACACAAAATGAACACCATGAAGCTGGCTGCGAATGCACAGCTTAGGAGGAAAGCAATACCCGCATGCTACGAATTTGATCTCTTGAGGGTGCCCCGGAAAGGAACTCTGTCACGTGTACTTCCCACGTGAGCTTAGCCGGCATCTCCACGAGAGTCTATCCACAAAAGGAACACCTTGAAGCAGGCGGCGAATGCACAGCTTAGGAGGAATGCGGTACCAGCATTCGAGAAATTTGTTCTCTTCATGGTGCCGCGGAAAAGGACTCAGGGAGTTGTACTTACCTCATGAGCTTAGCCGGCATCTCCACCAGAGTGTATCCACAAAAGGAACACCTTGAAGGTGGCTGCGAATGCACAGCTTAGGATTAAAGCAGTACCCACATTCTACGAATTTGATCTGTTGATGTTGCCCCGGAAAAGAACTCTGGCACGTGTACTTCCCAGGTTAGCTTAGCCGGCATCTCCACGAGAGTCTATCCATAAAGGGAACACCTTAAAACTGGCTGTGAATGCACAGCTTAAGAGGAAAGCAGTACCCACATGCTACGAATTTGATCTCTTGATGGTGCTCCGGAAAGCAACTCTGACACGTTTACTTCCCAGGTTAGCTTAGACGGCATCTCCACGAGAGTCTATACACAAAAGGAACACCATGAAGCTGGCTTCAAATGCACAGCTTAGGAGGAAAGCAATACCCTCATGCTACGAATTTGATCTCTTGATGGTGCCCCGGAAAGGAACTCTCTCACGTGTACTTCCCACGTGAGCTTAGCCGGCATCTCCACGAGAGTCTATCCACAAAAGGAACACCTTGAAGCAGGCTGCGAATGCACAGCTTAGGAGGAAAGCAGTACCCGCTTTCTACGAATTTTATCTCTTGATGGTGCTCCGGAAAGGAACTCTGGCACGTGTACTTCCCACGTGAGCTTAGCCGGCACCTCCACGAGACTCTATCCACAAAAGGAACACCTTGAAGTTGGCTGCGAATGCAAAGATTTGGAGGAATGCGGTACCAGCATTCGACAAATTTGTTCTCTTCATGGTGCCCCCGAAAATGTCTCGGGAAGTTGTACTTACCACGTGAGCTTAGCCGGCATCTCCACCAGAGTCTATCCACAAAAGGAACCCCTTGAAGCTGGCTGCGAATGCACAGCTTAGGATTAAAGCAGTACCCACATGCTACGAATTTGATCTCTTGATGTTGCCCCGGAAAGGAACTCTGGCACGTGTACTTCCCAGGTTAGCTTAGCCGGCATCTCCACGAGAGTCTATACACAAAATGAACACCATGAAGCTGGCTGCGAATGCACAGCTTAGGAGGAAAGCAATACCCGCATGCTACGAATTTGATCTCTTGATGGTGTCCCGGAAAGGAACTCTGTCACGTGTACTTCCCACGTGAGCTTAGCCTGCATCTCCACGAGAGTCTATCCACAAAAGGAACACCTTGAAGCAGGCTGCGAATGCACAGCTTAGGAGGAAAGCAGTACCCGCTTTCTACGAATTTGATCTCTTGATGGTGCTCCGGAAAGGAACTCTGGCACGTGTACTTCCCACGTGAGCTTAGCCGGCACCTCCACGAGACTCTATCCACAAAAGGAACACCTTGAAGGTGGCTGCGAATGCACAGCTTTGGAGGAATGTGGTACCAGCATTCGACAAATTTGTTCTCTTCATGGTGCCCCGGAAAAGGACACGGGGAGTTGTACTTACCACGTGAGCTTAGCCGGCATCTCCACCAGAGTCTATCCACAAAAGGAACACCTTGAAGCTGGCTGCGAATGCACAGCTTACGATTAAAGCAGAACCCACATGCTACGAATTTGATCTCTTGATGTTGCCCCGGAAAGGAACTCTGGCACGTGTACTTCCCAGGTTAGCTTAGTCTGCTTCTCCACGAGAGTCTATACACAAAATGAACACCATGAAGCTGGCTGCGAATGCACAGCTTAGGAGGAAAGCAATACCCGCATGCTACGAATTTGATCTCTTGATGGTGCCCCGGAAAGGAACTCTGTCACGTGTACTTCCCACGTGAGCTTAGCCGGAATCTCCACGAGAGTCTATCCACAAAAGGAACACCTTGAAGCAGGCTGCGAATGCACAGCTTAGGAGGAAAGCAGTACCCGCTTTCTACGAATTTGATCTCTTGATGGTGCTCCGGAAAGCAACTCTGGCACGTGTACTTCCCACGTGAGCTTAGCCGGCACCTCCACGAGACTCTATCCACAAAAGGAACACCTTGAAGGTGGCTGCGAATGCACAGCTTTGGAGGAATGTGGTACCAGCATTCGACAAATTTGTTCTCTTCATGGTGCCCCGGAAAAGGACACGGGGAGTTGTACTTACCACGTGAGCTTAGCCGGCATCTCCACCAGAGTCTATCCACAAAAGGAACACCTTGAAGCTGGCTGCGAATGCACAGCTTACGATTAAAGCAGTACCCACATGCTACGAATTTGATCTCTTGAGGGTGCCCCGGAAAGGAACTCTGTCACGTGTACTTCCCACGTGAGCTTAGCCGGCATCTCCACGAGAGTCTATCCACAAAAGGAACACCTTGAAGCAGGCGGCGAATGCACAGCTTAGGAGGAATGCGGTACCAGCATTCGTCAAATTTGTTCTCTTCATGGTGCCGCGGAAAAGGACTCGGGGAGTTGTACTTACCTCGTGAGCTTAGCCGGCATCTCCACCAGAGTGTATCCACAAAAGGAACACCTTGAAGGTGGCTGCGAATGCACAGCTTAGGTTTAAAACAGTACCCACATTCTACGAATTTGATCTGTTGATGTTGCCCCGGAAAGGAACTCTGGCACGTGTACTTCCCAGGTTAGCTTAGCCGGCATCTCCACGAGAGTCTATCCATATAGGGAACACCTTAAAACTGGCTGTGAATGCACAGCTTAAGAGGAAAGCAGTACCCACATGCTACGAATTTGATCTCTTGATGGTGCTCCGGAAAGCAACTCTGACACGTGTACTTCCCAGGTTAGCTTAGACGGCATCTCTACGAGAGTCTATACACAAAAGGAACACCATGAAGCTGGCTGCAAATGCACAGCTTAGGAGGAAAGCAATACCCGCATGCTACGAATTTGATCTGTTGATGGTGCCCCGGAAAGGAACTCTGTCACGTGTACTTCCCACGTGAGCTTAGCCGGCATCTCCACGAGAGTCTATCAACAAAAGAAACACCTTGAAGCAGGCTGCGAATGCACAGCTTAGGAGGAAAGCAGTACCCGCTTTCTCCGAATTTTATCTCTTGATGTTGCTCCGGAAAGGAACTCTGGCACGTGTACTTCCCACGTGAGCTTAGCCGGCACCTCCACGAGACTCTATCCACAAAAGGAACACCTTGAAGTTGGCTGCGAATGCAAAGATTTGGAGGAATGCGGTACCACCATTCGACAAATTTGTTCTCTTCATGGTGCCCCCGAAAAGGTCTCGGGGAGTTGTACTTACCACGTGAGCTTAGCCGGCATCTCCACCAGAGTCTATCCACAAAAGGAACCCCTTGAAGCTGGCTGCGAATGCACAGCTTAGGATTAAAGCAGTACCCACTTGCTACGAATTTGATCTCTTGATGTTGCCCCGGAAAGGAACTCTGGCTCGTGTACTTCCCAGGTTAGCTTAGTCTGCATCTCCACGAGAGTCTATACACAAAAGGAACACCATGAAGCTGGCTGCGAATGCACAGCTTAGGAGGAAAGCAATACCCGCGTGCTACGAATTTGATCTCTTGATGGTGCCCCGGAAAGGAACTCTGTCACGTGTACTTCCCACGTGAGCTTAGCCGGCATCTCCACGAGAGTCTATCCACAAAAGGAACACCTTGAAGCAGGCTGCGAATGCACAGCTTAGGAGGAAAGCAGTACCCGCTTTCTACGAATTTGATCTCTTGATGGTGCTCCGGAAAGCAACCCTGGCACGTGTACTTCCCACGTGAGCTTTGCCGGCACCTCCACGAGACTCTATCCACAAAAGGAACACCTTGAAGGTGGCTGCGAATGCACAGCGCTGGAGGAATGCGGTACCAGCATTCGACAAATTTGTTCTCTTCATGGTGCCACGGAAAAGGACACGGGGAGTTGTACGTACCACGTGAGCTTAGCCGGCATCTCCACCAGAGTCTATCCACAAAAGGAACACCTTGAAGCTGGCTGCGAATGCACAGCTTAGGATTAAAGCAGTACCTACATGCTACGAATTTGATCTCTTGATGTTGCCCCGGAAAGGAACTCTGGCACGTGTACTTCCCAGGTTAGCTTAGCCTGCATCTCCACGAGAGTCTATACACAAAATGAACACCATGAAGCTGGCTGCGAATGCACAGCTTAGGAGGAAAGCAATACCCGCATGCTACGAATTTGATCTCTTGAGGGTGCCCCGGAAAGGAACTCTGTCACGTGTACTTCCCACGTGAGCTTAGCCGGCATCTCCACGAGAGTCTATACACAAAAGGAACACCATGAAGCTGGCTGCAAATGCACAGCTTAGGAGGAAAGCAATACCCGCCTGCTACGAATTTGATCTCTTGAGGGTGCCCCGGAAAGGAACTCTGTCACGTGTACTTCCCACGTGAGCTTAGCCGGCATCTCCACGAGAGTCTATCCACAAAAGGAACACCTTGAAGCAGGCGGCGAATGCACAGCTTTGGAGGAATGCGGTACCAGCATTCGACAAATTTGTTCTCTTCATGGTGCCACGGAAAAGGACTCGGGGAGTTGTACTTACCTCGTGAGCTTAGCCGGCATCTCCACCAGAGTCTATCCACAAAAGGAACACCTTGAAGCTGGCTGCGAATGCACAGCTTAGGTTTAAAGCAGTACCCACATTCTACGAATTTGATCTGTTGATGTTGCCCCGGCAAGGAACTCTGGCACGTGTACTTCCCAGGTTAGCTTAGCCGGCATCTCCACGAGAGTCTATCCATAAAGGGAACACCTTAAAACTGGCTGTGAATGCACAGCTTAAGAGGAAAGCAGTACCCACATGCTACGAATTTGATCTCTTGATGGTGCTCCGGAAAGCAACTCTGACACGTGTACTTCCCAGGTTAGCTTAGACGGCATCTCCACGAGAGTCTATACACAAAAGGAACACCATGAAGCTGGCTGCAAATGCACAGCTTAAGAGGAAAGCAATACCCGCATGCTACGAATTTGATCTCTTGATGGTGCCCCGGAAAGGAACTCTGTCACGTGTACTTCCCACGTGAGCTTAGCCGGCATCTCCACGAGAGTCTATCCACAAAAGGAACACCTTGAAGCAGGCTGCGAATGCACAGCTTAGGAGGAAAGCAGTACTCGCTTTCTACGAATTTTATCTCTTGATGGTGCTCCGGAAAGGAACACTGGCACGTGTACTTCCCACGTGAGCTTAGCCGGCACCTCCACGAGACTCTATCCACAAAAGGAACACCTTTAAGTTGGCTGCGAATGCAAAGATTTGGAGGAATGCGGTACCAGCATTCGACAAATTTGTTCTCTTCATGGTGCCCCCGAAAAGGTCTCGGGGAGTTGTACTTACCACGTGAGCTTAGCCGGCATCTCCACGAGAGTCTATCCACAAAAGGAACCCCTTGAAGCTGGCTGCGAATGCACAGCTTAGGATTAAAGCAGTACCCACATGCTACGAATTTGATCTCTTGATGTTGCCCCGGAAAGGAACTCTGGCACGTGTATTTCCCAGGTTAGCTTAGCCTGCATCTCCACGAGAGTCTATACACAAAATGAACACCATGAAGCTGGCTGCGAATGCACAGCTTAGGAGGAAAGCAATACCCGCATGCTACGAATTTGATCTCTTGAGGGTGTCCCGGAAAGGAACTCTGTCATGTGTACTTCCCACGTGAGCTTAGCCGGCATCTCCACGAGAGTCTATCCACAAAAGGAACACCTTGAAGCAGGCGGCGAATGCACAGCTTAGGAGGAATGCGGTACCAGCATTCGACAAATTTGTTCTCTTCATGGTGCCGCGGAAAAGGACTCAGGGAGTTGTACTTACCTCATGAGCTTAGCCGGCATCTCCACCACAGTGTATCCACAAAAGGAACACCTTGAAGGTGACTGCGAATGCACAGCTTAGGATTAAAGCAGTACCCACATTCTACGAATTTGATCTGTTGATGTTGCCCCGGAAAGGAACTCTGGCACGTGTACTTCCCAGGTTAGCTTAGCCGGCATCTCCACGAGAGTCTATCCATAAAGGGAACACCTTAAAACTGGCTGTGAATGCACAGCTTAAGAGGAAAGCAGTACCCACATGCTATGAATTTGATCTCTTGATGGTGCTCCGGAAAGCAACTCTGACACGTGTACTTCCCAGGTTAGCTTAGACGGCATCTCCACGAGAGTCTATACACAAAAGGAACACCATGAAGCTGGCTTCAAATGCACAGCTTAGGAGGAAAGCAATACCCTCATGCTACGAATTTGATCTCTTGATGGTGCCCCGGAAAGGAACTCTCTCACGTGTACTTCCCACGTGAGCTTAGCCGGCATCTCCACGAGAGTCTATACACAAAAGGAACACCTTGAAGCAGGCTGCGAATGCACAGCTTAGGAGGAAAGCAGTACCCGCTTTCTACGAATTTTATCTCTTGATGGTGCTCCGGAAAGGAACTCTGGCACGTGTACTTCCCACGTGAGCTTAGCCGGCACCTCCACGAGACTCTATCCACAAAAGGAACACCTTGAAGTTGGCTGCGAATGCAAAGATTTGGAGGAATGCGGTACCAGCATTCGACAAATTTGTTCTCTTCATGGTGCCCCCGAAAATGTCTCGGGAAGTTGTACTTACCACGTGAGCTTAGCCGGCATCTCCACCAGAGTCTATCCACAAAAGGAACCCCTTGAAGCTGGCTGCGAATGCACAGCTTAGGATTAAAGCAGTACCCACATGCTACGAATTTGATCTCTTGATGTTGCCCCGGAAAGGAACTCTGGCACGTGTACTTCCCAGGTTAGCTTAGCCGGCATCTCCACGAGAGTCTATACACAAAATGAACACCATGAAGCTGGCTGCGAATGCACAGCTTAGGAGGAAAGCAATACCCGCATGCTACGAATTTGATCTCTTGATGGTGTCCCGGAAAGGAACTCTGTCACGTGTACTTCCCACGTGAGCTTAGCCTGCATCTCCACGAGAGTCTATCCACAAAAGGAACACCTTGAAGCAGGCTGCGAATGCACAGCTTAGGAGGAAAGCAGTACCCGCTTTCTACGAATTTGATCTCTTGATGGTGCTCCGGAAAGGAACTCTGGCACGTGTACTTCCCACGTGAGCTTAGCCGGCACCTCCACGAGACTCTATCCACAAAAGGAACACCTTGAAGGTGGCTGCGAATGCACAGCTTTGGAGGAATGTGGTACCAGCATTCGACAAATTTGTTCTCTTCATGGTGCCCCGGAAAAGGACACGGGGAGTTGTACTTACCACGTGAGCTTAGCCGGCATCTCCACCAGAGTCTATCCACAAAAGGAACACCTTGAAGCTGGCTGCGAATGCACAGCTTACGATTAAAGCAGAACCCACATGCTACGAATTTGATCTCTTGATGTTGCCCCGGAAAGGAACTCTGGCACGTGTACTTCCCAGGTTAGCTTAGTCTGCTTCTCCACGAGAGTCTATACACAAAATGAACACCATGAAGCTGGCTGCGAATGCACAGCTTAGGAGGAAAGCAATACCCGCATGCTACGAATTTGATCTCTTGATGGTGCCCCGGAAAGGAACTCTGTCACGTGTACTTCCCACGTGAGCTTAGCCGGAATCTCCACGAGAGTCTATCCACAAAAGGAACACCTTGAAGCAGGCTGCGAATGCACAGCTTAGGAGGAAAGCAGTACCCGCTTTCTACGAATTTGATCTCTTGATGGTGCTCCGGAAAGCAACTCTGGCACGTGTACTTCCCACGTGAGCTTAGCCGGCACCTCCACGAGACTCTATCCACAAAAGGAACACCTTGAAGGTGGCTGCGAATGCACAGCTTTGGAGGAATGTGGTACCAGCATTCGACAAATTTGTTCTCTTCATGGTGCCCCGGAAAAGGACACGGGGAGTTGTACTTACCACGTGAGCTTAGCCGGCATCTCCACCAGAGTCTATCCACAAAAGGAACACCTTGAAGCTGGCTGCGAATGCACAGCTTACGATTAAAGCAGTACCCACATGCTACGAATTTGATCTCTTGAGGGTGCCCCGGAAAGGAACTCTGTCACGTGTACTTCCCACGTGAGCTTAGCCGGCATCTCCACGAGAGTCTATCCACAAAAGGAACACCTTGAAGCAGGCGGCGAATGCACAGCTTAGGAGGAATGCGGTACCAGCATTCGTCAAATTTGTTCTCTTCATGGTGCCGCGGAAAAGGACTCGGGGAGTTGTACTTACCTCGTGAGCTTAGCCGGCATCTCCACCAGAGTGTATCCACAAAAGGAACACCTTGAAGGTGGCTGCGAATGCACAGCTTAGGTTTAAAACAGTACCCACATTCTACGAATTTGATCTGTTGATGTTGCCCCGGAAAGGAACTCTGGCACGTGTACTTCCCAGGTTAGCTTAGCCGGCATCTCCACGAGAGTCTATCCATATAGGGAACACCTTAAAACTGGCTGTGAATGCACAGCTTAAGAGGAAAGCAGTACCCACATGCTACGAATTTGATCTCTTGATGGTGCTCCGGAAAGCAACTCTGACACGTGTACTTCCCAGGTTAGCTTAGACGGCATCTCTACGAGAGTCTATACACAAAAGGAACACCATGAAGCTGGCTGCAAATGCACAGCTTAGGAGGAAAGCAATACCCGCATGCTACGAATTTGATCTGTTGATGGTGCCCCGGAAAGGAACTCTGTCACGTGTACTTCCCACGTGAGCTTAGCCGGCATCTCCACGAGAGTCTATCAACAAAAGAAACACCTTGAAGCAGGCTGCGAATGCACAGCTTAGGAGGAAAGCAGTACCCGCTTTCTCCGAATTTTATCTCTTGATGTTGCTCCGGAAAGGAACTCTGGCACGTGTACTTCCCACGTGAGCTTAGCCGGCACCTCCACGAGACTCTATCCACAAAAGGAACACCTTGAAGTTGGCTGCGAATGCAAAGATTTGGAGGAATGCGGTACCACCATTCGACAAATTTGTTCTCTTCATGGTGCCCCCGAAAAGGTCTCGGGGAGTTGTACTTACCACGTGAGCTTAGCCGGCATCTCCACCAGAGTCTATCCACAAAAGGAACCCCTTGAAGCTGGCTGCGAATGCACAGCTTAGGATTAAAGCAGTACCCACTTGCTACGAATTTGATCTCTTGATGTTGCCCCGGAAAGGAACTCTGGCTCGTGTACTTCCCAGGTTAGCTTAGTCTGCATCTCCACGAGAGTCTATACACAAAAGGAACACCATGAAGCTGGCTGCGAATGCACAGCTTAGGAGGAAAGCAATACCCGCGTGCTACGAATTTGATCTCTTGAGGGTGCCCCGGAAAGGAACTCTGTCACGTGTACTTCCCACGTGAGCTTAGCCGGCATCTCCACGAGAGTCTATCCACAAAAGGAACACCTTGAAGCAGGCTGCGAATGCACAGCTTAGGAGGAAAGCAGTACCCGCTTTCTACGAATTTGATCTCTTGATGGTGCTCCGGAAAGCAACCCTGGCACGTGTACTTCCCACGTGAGCTTTGCCGGCACCTCCACGAGACTCTATCCACAAAAGGAACACCTTGAAGGTGGCTGCGAATGCACAGCGCTGGAGGAATGCGGTACCAGCATTCGACAAATTTGTTCTCTTCATGGTGCCACGGAAAAGGACACGGGGAGTTGTACGTACCACGTGAGCTTAGCCGGCATCTCCACCAGAGTCTATCCACAAAAGGAACACCTTGAAGCTGGCTGCGAATGCACAGCTTAGGATTAAAGCAGTACCTACATGCTACGAATTTGATCTCTTGATGTTGCCCCGGAAAGGAACTCTGGCACGTGTACTTCCCAGGTTAGCTTAGCCTGCATCTCCACGAGAGTCTATACACAAAATGAACACCATGAAGCTGGCTGCGAATGCACAGCTTAGGAGGAAAGCAATACCCGCATGCTACGAATTTGATCTCTTGAGGGTGCCCCGGAAAGGAACTCTGTCACGTGTACTTCCCACGTGAGCTTAGCCGGCATCTCCACGAGAGTCTATACACAAAAGGAACACCATGAAGCTGGCTGCAAATGCACAGCTTAGGAGGAAAGCAATACCCGCCTGCTACGAATTTGATCTCTTGAGGGTGCCCCGGAAAGGAACTCTGTCACGTGTACTTCCCACGTGAGCTTAGCCGGCATCTCCACGAGAGTCTATCCACAAAAGGAACACCTTGAAGCAGGCGGCGAATGCACAGCTTTGGAGGAATGCGGTACCAGCATTCGACAAATTTGTTCTCTTCATGGTGCCACGGAAAAGGACTCGGGGAGTTGTACTTACCTCGTGAGCTTAGCCGGCATCTCCACCAGAGTCTATCCACAAAAGGAACACCTTGAAGCTGGCTGCGAATGCACAGCTTAGGTTTAAAGCAGTACCCACATTCTACGAATTTGATCTGTTGATGTTGCCCCGGCAAGGAACTCTGGCACGTGTACTTCCCAGGTTAGCTTAGCCGGCATCTCCACGAGAGTCTATCCATAAAGGGAACACCTTAAAACTGGCTGTGAATGCACAGCTTAAGAGGAAAGCAGTACCCACATGCTACGAATTTGATCTCTTGATGGTGCTCCGGAAAGCAACTCTGACACGTGTACTTCCCAGGTTAGCTTAGACGGCATCTCCACGAGAGTCTATACACAAAAGCAACACCATGAAGCTGGCTGCAAATGCACAGCTTAGGAGGAAAGCAATACCCGCATGCTACGAATTTGATCTCTTGATGGTGCCCCGGAAAGGAACTCTGTCACGTGTACTTCCCACGTGAGCTTAGCCGGCATCTCCACGAGAGTCTATCCACAAAAGGAACACCTTGAAGCAGGCTGCGAATGCACAGCTTAGGAGGAAAGCAGTACTCGCTTTCTACGAATTTTATCTCTTGATGGTGCTCCGGAAAGGAACACTGGCACGTGTACTTCCCACGTGAGCTTAGCCGGCACCTCCACGAGACTCTATCCACAAAAGGAACACCTTTAAGTTGGCTGCGAATGCAAAGATTTGGAGGAATGCGGTACCAGCATTCGACAAATTTGTTCTCTTCATGGTGCCCCCGAAAAGGTCTCGGGGAGTTGTACTTACCACGTGAGCTTAGCCGGCATCTCCACCAGAGTCTATCCACAAAAGGAACCCCTTGAAGCTGGCTGCGAATGCACAGCTTAGGATTAAAGCAGTACCCACATGCTACGAATTTGATCTCTTGATGTTGCCCCGGAAAGGAACTCTGGCACGTGTATTTCCCAGGTTAGCTTAGCCTGCATCTCCACGAGAGTCTATACACAAAATGAACACCATGAAGCTGGCTGCGAATGAACAGCTTAGGAGGAAAGCAATACCCGCATGCTACGAATTTGATCTCTTGAGGGTGTCCCGGAAAGGAACTCTGTCACGTGTACTTCCCACGTGAGCTTAGCCGGCATCTCCACGAGAGTCTATCCACAAAAGGAACACCTTGAAGCAGGCGGCGAATGCACAGCTTTGGAGGAATGCGGTACCAGCATTCGACAAATTTGTTCTCTTCATGGTGCCGCGGAAAAGGACTCAGGGAGTTGTACTTACCTCATGAGCTTAGCCGGCAACTCCACCACAGTGTATCCACAAAAGGAACACCTTGAAGGTGGCTGCGAATGCACAGCTTAGGATTAAAGCAGTACCCACATTCTACGAATTTGATCTGTTGATGTTGCCCCGGAAAGGAACTCTGGCACGTGTACTTCCCAGGTTAGCTTAGCCGGCATCTCCACGAGAGTCTATCCATAAAGGGAACACCTTAAAACTGGCTGTGAATGCACAGCTTAAGAGGAAAGCAGTACCCACATGCTACGAATTTGATCTCTTGATGGTGCTCCGGAAAGCAACTCTGACACGTGTACTTCCCAGGTTAGCTTAGACGGCATCTCCACGAGAGTCTATACACAAAAGGAACACCATGAAGCTGGCTTCAAATGCACAGCTTAGGAGGAAAGCAATACCCTCATGCTACGAATTTGATCTCTTGATGGTGCCCCGGAAAGGAACTCTCTCACGTGTACTTCCCACGTGAGCTTAGCCGGCATCTCCACGAGAGTCTATACACAAAAGGAACACCTTGAAGCAGGCTGCGAATGCACAGCTTAGGAGGAAAGCAGTACCCGCTTTCTACGAATTTTATCTCTTGATGGTGCTCCGGAAAGGAACTCTGGCACGTGTACTTCCCACGTGAGCTTAGCCGGCACCTCCACGAGACTCTATCCACAAAAGGAACACCTTGAAGTTGGCTGCGAATGCAAAGATTTGGAGGAATGCGGTACCAGCATTCGACAAATTTGTTCTCTTCATGGTGCCCCCGAAAAGGTCTCGGGGAGTTGTACTTACCACGTGAGCTTAGCCGGGATCTCCACCAGAGTCTATCCACAAAAGGAACACCTTGAAGCTGACTGCGAATGCACAGCTTAGGATTAAAGCAGTACCCACATGCTACGAATTTGATCTCTTGATGTTGCCCCGGAAAGGAACACTGGCACATGTACTTCCCAGGTTAGCTTAGCCGGCATCTCCACGAGAGTCTATACACAAAAGGAACACCATGAAGCTGGCTGCGAATGCACAGCTTAGGAGGAAAGCAATACCCGCATGCTACAAATTTGATCTCTTGAGGGTGCCCCGGAAAGGAACTCTGTCACGTGTACTTCCCACGTGAGCTTAGCCGGCATCTCCACGAGAGTCTATCCACAAAAGGAACACCTTGAAGCAGGCTGCGAATGCACAGCTTAGGAGGAAAGCAGTACCCGCTTTCTACGAATTTGATCTCTTGATGGTGCTCCGGAAAGGAACTCTGGCACGTGTACTTCCCACGTGAGCTTAGCCGGCACCTCCACGAGACTCTATCCACAAAAGGAACACCTTGAAGGTGGCTGCGAATGCACAGCTTTGGAGGAATGTGGTACCAGCATTCGACAAATTTGTTCTCTTCATGGTGCCCCGGAAAAGGACACGGGGAGTTGTACTTACCACGTGAGCTTAGCCGGCATCTCCACCAGAGTCTATCCACAAAAGGAACACCTTGAAGCTGGCTGCGAATGCACAGCTTACGATTAAAGCAGAACCCACATGCTACGAATTTGATCTCTTGATGTTGCCCCGGAAAGGAACTCTGGCACGTGTACTTCCCAGGTTAGCTTAGTCTGCTTCTCCACCAGAGTCTATACACAAAATGAACACCATGAAGCTGGCTGCGAATGCACAGCTTAGGAGGAAAGCAATACCCGCATGCTACGAATTTGATCTCTTGATGGTGCCCCGGAAAGGAACTCTGTCACGTGTACTTCCCACGTGAGCTTAGCCGGAATCTCCACGAGAGTCTATCCACAAAAGGAACACCTTGAAGCAGGCTGCGAATGCACAGCTTAGGAGGAAAGCAGTACCCGCTTTCTACGAATTTGATCTCTTGATGGTGCTCCGGAAAGCAACTCTGGCACGTGTACTTCCCACGTGAGCTTAGCCGGCACCTCCACGAGACTCTATCCACAAAAGGAACACCTTGAAGGTGGCTGCGAATGCACAGCTTTGGAGGAATGTGGTACCAGCATTCGACAAATTTGTTCTCTTCATGGTGCCCCGGAAAAGGACACGGGGAGTTGTACTTACCACGTGAGCTTAGCCGGCATCTCCACCAGAGTCTATCCACAAAAGGAACACCTTGAAGCTGGCTGCGAATGCACAGCTTACGATTAAAGCAGTACCCACATGCTACGAATTTGATCTCTTGAGGGTGCCCCGGAAAGGAACTCTGTCATGTGTACTTCCCACGTGAGCTTAGCCGGCATCTCCACGAGAGTCTATCCACAAAAGGAACACCTTGAAGCAGGCGGCGAATGCACAGCTTAGGAGGAATGCGGTACCAGCATTCGTCAAATTTGTTCTCTTCATGGTGCCGCGGAAAGGGACTCGGGGAGTTGTACTTACCTCGTGAGCTTAGCCGGCATCTCCACCAGAGTGTATCCACAAAAGGAACACCTTGAAGGTGGCTGCGAATGCACAGCTTAGGTTTAAAACAGTACCCACATTCTACGAATTTGATCTGTTGATGTTGCCCCGGAAAGGAACTCTGGCACGTGTACTTCCCAGGTTAGCTTAGCCTGCATCTCCACGAGAGTCTATACACAAAATGAACACCATGAAGCTGGCTGCGAATGAACAGCTTAGGAGGAAAGCAATACCCGCATGCTACGAATTTGATCTCTTGAGGGTGTCCCGGAAAGGAACTCTGTCACGTGTACTTCCCACGTGAGCTTAGCCGGCATCTCCACGAGAGTCTATCCACAAAAGGAACACCTTGAAGCAGGCGGCGAATGCACAGCTTTGGAGGAATGCGGTACCAGCATTCGACAAATTTGTTCTCTTCATGGTGCCGCGGAAAAGGACTCAGGGAGTTGTACTTACCTCATGAGCTTAGCCGGCAACTCCACCACAGTGTATCCACAAAAGGAACACCTTGAAGGTGGCTGCGAATGCACAGCTTAGGATTAAAGCAGTACCCACATTCTACGAATTTGATCTGTTGATGTTGCCCCGGAAAGGAACTCTGGCACGTGTACTTCCCAGGTTAGCTTAGCCGGCATCTCCACGAGAGTCTATCCATAAAGGGAACACCTTAAAACTGGCTGTGAATGCACAGCTTAAGAGGAAAGCAGTACCCACATGCTACGAATTTGATCTCTTGATGGTGCTCCGGAAAGCAACTCTGACACGTGTACTTCCCAGGTTAGCTTAGACGGCATCTCCACGAGAGTCTATACACAAAAGGAACACCATGAAGCTGGCTGCAAATGCACAGCTTAGGAGGAAAGCAATACCCGCATGCTACGAATTTGATCTCTTGATGGTGCCCCGGAAAGGAACTCTGTCACGTGTACTTCCCACGTGAGCTTAGCCGGCATCTCCACCAGAGTCTATCCACAAAAGGAACCCCTTGAAGCTGGCTGCGAATGCACAGCTTAGGATTAAAGCAGTACCCACTTGCTACGAATTTGATCTCTTGATGTTGCCCCGGAAAGGAACTCTGGCTCGTGTACTTCCCAGGTTAGCTTAGTCTGCATCTCCACGAGAGTCTATACACAAAAGGAACACCATGAAGCTGGCTGCGAATGCACAGCTTAGGAGGAAAGCAATACCCGCGTGCTACGAATTTGATCTCTTGAGGGTGCCCCGGAAAGGAACTCTGTCACGTGTACTTCCCACGTGAGCTTAGCCGGCATCTCCACGAGAGTCTATCCACAAAAGGAACACCTTGAAGCAGGCTGCGAATGCACAGCTTAGGAGGAAAGCAGTACCCGCTTTCTACGAATTTGATCTCTTGATGGTGCTCCGGAAAGCAACCCTGGCACGTGTACTTCCCACGTGAGCTTTGCCGGCACCTCCACGAGACTCTATCCACAAAAGGAACACCTTGAAGGTGGCTGCGAATGCACAGCGCTGGAGGAATGCGGTACCAGCATTCGACAAATTTGTTCTCTTCATGGTGCCACGGAAAAGGACACGGGGAGTTGTACGTACCACGTGAGCTTAGCCGGCATCTCCACCAGAGTCTATCCACAAAAGGAACACCTTGAAGCTGGCTGCGAATGCACAGCTTAGGATTAAAGCAGTACCTACATGCTACGAATTTGATCTCTTGATGTTGCCCCGGAAAGGAACTCTGGCACGTGTACTTCCCAGGTTAGCTTAGCCTGCATCTCCACGAGAGTCTATACACAAAATGAACACCATGAAGCTGGCTGCGAATGCACAGCTTAGGAGGAAAGCAATACCCGCATGCTACGAATTTGATCTCTTGAGGGTGCCCCGGAAAGGAACTCTGTCACGTGTACTTCCCACGTGAGCTTAGCCGGCATCTCCACGAGAGTCTATACACAAAAGGAACACCATGAAGCTGGCTGCAAATGCACAGCTTAGGAGGAAAGCAATACCCGCCTGCTACGAATTTGATCTCTTGAGGGTGCCCCGGAAAGGAACTCTGTCACGTGTACTTCCCACGTGAGCTTAGCCGGCATCTCCACGAGAGTCTATCCACAAAAGGAACACCTTGAAGCAGGCGGCGAATGCACAGCTTTGGAGGAATGCGGTACCAGCATTCGACAAATTTGTTCTCTTCATGGTGCCACGGAAAAGGACTCGGGGAGTTGTACTTACCTCGTGAGCTTAGCCGGCATCTCCACCAGAGTCTATCCACAAAAGGAACACCTTGAAGCTGGCTGCGAATGCACAGCTTAGGTTTAAAGCAGTACCCACATTCTACGAATTTGATCTGTTGATGTTGCCCCGGCAAGGAACTCTGGCACGTGTACTTCCCAGGTTAGCTTAGCCGGCATCTCCACGAGAGTCTATCCATAAAGGGAACACCTTAAAACTGGCTGTGAATGCACAGCTTAAGAGGAAAGCAGTACCCACATGCTACGAATTTGATCTCTTGATGGTGCTCCGGAAAGCAACTCTGACACGTGTACTTCCCAGGTTAGCTTAGACGGCATCTCCACGAGAGTCTATACACAAAAGGAACACCATGAAGCTGGCTGCAAATGCACAGCTTAGGAGGAAAGCAATACCCGCATGCTACGAATTTGATCTCTTGATGGTGCCCCGGAAAGGAACTCTGTCACGTGTACTTCCCACGTGAGCTTAGCCGGCATCTCCACGAGAGTCTATCCACAAAAGGAACACCTTGAAGCAGGCTGCGAATGCACAGCTTAGGAGGAAAGCAGTACTCGCTTTCTACGAATTTTATCTCTTGATGGTGCTCCGGAAAGGAACACTGGCACGTGTACTTCCCACGTGAGCTTAGCCGGCACCTCCACGAGACTCTATCCACAAAAGGAACACCTTTAAGTTGGCTGCGAATGCAAAGATTTGGAGGAATGCGGTACCAGCATTCGACAAATTTGTTCTCTTCATGGTGCCCCCGAAAAGGTCTCGGGGAGTTGTACTTACCACGTGAGCTTAGCCGGCATCTCCACCAGAGTCTATCCACAAAAGGAACCCCTTGAAGCTGGCTGCGAATGCACAGCTTAGGATTAAAGCAGTACCCACATGCTACGAATTTGATCTCTTGATGTTGCCCCGGAAAGGAACTCTGGCACGTGTATTTCCCAGGTTAGCTTAGCCTGCATCTCCACGAGAGTCTATACACAAAATGAACACCATGAAGCTGGCTGCGAATGAACAGCTTAGGAGGAAAGCAATACCCGCATGCTACGAATTTGATCTCTTGAGGGTGTCCCGGAAAGGAACTCTGTCACGTGTACTTCCCACGTGAGCTTAGCCGGCATCTCCACGAGAGTCTATCCACAAAAGGAACACCTTGAAGCAGGCGGCGAATGCACAGCTTTGGAGGAATGCGGTACCAGCATTCGACAAATTTGTTCTCTTCATGGTGCCGCGGAAAAGGACTCAGGGAGTTGTACTTACCTCATGAGCTTAGCCGGCAACTCCACCACAGTGTATCCACAAAAGGAACACCTTGAAGGTGGCTGCGAATGCACAGCTTAGGATTAAAGCAGTACCCACATTCTACGAATTTGATCTGTTGATGTTGCCCCGGAAAGGAACTCTGGCACGTGTACTTCCCAGGTTAGCTTAGCCGGCATCTCCACGAGAGTCTATCCATAAAGGGAACACCTTAAAACTGGCTGTGAATGCACAGCTTAAGAGGAAAGCAGTACCCACATGCTACGAATTTGATCTCTTGATGGTGCTCCGGAAAGCAACTCTGACACGTGTACTTCCCAGGTTAGCTTAGACGGCATCTCCACGAGAGTCTATACACAAAAGGAACACCATGAAGCTGGCTTCAAATGCACAGCTTAGGAGGAAAGCAATACCCTCATGCTACGAATTTGATCTCTTGATGGTGCCCCGGAAAGGAACTCTCTCACGTGTACTTCCCACGTGAGCTTAGCCGGCATCTCCACGAGAGTCTATACACAAAAGGAACACCTTGAAGCAGGCTGCGAATGCACAGCTTAGGAGGAAAGCAGTACCCGCTTTCTACGAATTTTATCTCTTGATGGTGCTCCGGAAAGGAACTCTGGCACGTGTACTTCCCACGTGAGCTTAGCCGGCACCTCCACGAGACTCTATCCACAAAAGGAACACCTTGAAGTTGGCTGCGAATGCAAAGATTTGGAGGAATGCGGTACCAGCATTCGACAAATTTGTTCTCTTCATGGTGCCCCCGAAAAGGTCTCGGGGAGTTGTACTTACCACGTGAGCTTAGCCGGGATCTCCACCAGAGTCTATCCACAAAAGGAACACCTTGAAGCTGACTGCGAATGCACAGCTTAGGATTAAAGCAGTACCCACATGCTACGAATTTGATCTCTTGATGTTGCCCCGGAAAGGAACACTGGCACATGTACTTCCCAGGTTAGCTTAGCCGGCATCTCCACGAGAGTCTATACACAAAAGGAACACCATGAAGCTGGCTGCGAATGCACAGCTTAGGAGGAAAGCAATACCCGCATGCTACAAATTTGATCTCTTGAGGGTGCCCCGGAAAGGAACTCTGTCACGTGTACTTCCCACGTGAGCTTAGCCGGCATCTCCACGAGAGTCTATCCACAAAAGGAACACCTTGAAGCAGGCTGCGAATGCACAGCTTAGGAGGAAAGCAGTACCCGCTTTCTACGAATTTGATCTCTTGATGGTGCTCCGGAAAGGAACTCTGGCACGTGTACTTCCCACGTGAGCTTAGCCGGCACCTCCACGAGACTCTATCCACAAAAGGAACACCTTGAAGGTGGCTGCGAATGCACAGCTTTGGAGGAATGTGGTACCAGCATTCGACAAATTTGTTCTCTTCATGGTGCCCCGGAAAAGGACACGGGGAGTTGTACTTACCACGTGAGCTTAGCCGGCATCTCCACCAGAGTCTATCCACAAAAGGAACACCTTGAAGCTGGCTGCGAATGCACAGCTTACGATTAAAGCAGAACCCACATGCTACGAATTTGATCTCTTGATGTTGCCCCGGAAAGGAACTCTGGCACGTGTACTTCCCAGGTTAGCTTAGTCTGCTTCTCCACCAGAGTCTATACACAAAATGAACACCATGAAGCTGGCTGCGAATGCACAGCTTAGGAGGAAAGCAATACCCGCATGCTACGAATTTGATCTCTTGATGGTGCCCCGGAAAGGAACTCTGTCACGTGTACTTCCCACGTGAGCTTAGCCGGAATCTCCACGAGAGTCTATCCACAAAAGGAACACCTTGAAGCAGGCTGCGAATGCACAGCTTAGGAGGAAAGCAGTACCCGCTTTCTACGAATTTGATCTCTTGATGGTGCTCCGGAAAGCAACTCTGGCACGTGTACTTCCCACGTGAGCTTAGCCGGCACCTCCACGAGACTCTATCCACAAAAGGAACACCTTGAAGGTGGCTGCGAATGCACAGCTTTGGAGGAATGTGGTACCAGCATTCGACAAATTTGTTCTCTTCATGGTGCCCCGGAAAAGGACACGGGGAGTTGTACTTACCACGTGAGCTTAGCCGGCATCTCCACCAGAGTCTATCCACAAAAGGAACACCTTGAAGCTGGCTGCGAATGCACAGCTTACGATTAAAGCAGTACCCACATGCTACGAATTTGATCTCTTGAGGGTGCCCCGGAAAGGAACTCTGTCATGTGTACTTCCCACGTGAGCTTAGCCGGCATCTCCACGAGAGTCTATCCACAAAAGGAACACCTTGAAGCAGGCGGCGAATGCACAGCTTAGGAGGAATGCGGTACCAGCATTCGTCAAATTTGTTCTCTTCATGGTGCCGCGGAAAGGGACTCGGGGAGTTGTACTTACCTCGTGAGCTTAGCCGGCATCTCCACCAGAGTGTATCCACAAAAGGAACACCTTGAAGGTGGCTGCGAATGCACAGCTTAGGTTTAAAACAGTACCCACATTCTACGAATTTGATCTGTTGATGTTGCCCCGGAAAGGAACTCTGGCACGTGTACTTCCCAGGTTAGCTTAGCCTGCATCTCCACGAGAGTCTATACACAAAATGAACACCATGAAGCTGGCTGCGAATGAACAGCTTAGGAGGAAAGCAATACCCGCATGCTACGAATTTGATCTCTTGAGGGTGTCCCGGAAAGGAACTCTGTCACGTGTACTTCCCACGTGAGCTTAGCCGGCATCTCCACGAGAGTCTATCCACAAAAGGAACACCTTGAAGCAGGCGGCGAATGCACAGCTTTGGAGGAATGCGGTACCAGCATTCGACAAATTTGTTCTCTTCATGGTGCCGCGGAAAAGGACTCAGGGAGTTGTACTTACCTCATGAGCTTAGCCGGCAACTCCACCACAGTGTATCCACAAAAGGAACACCTTGAAGGTGGCTGCGAATGCACAGCTTAGGATTAAAGCAGTACCCACATTCTACGAATTTGATCTGTTGATGTTGCCCCGGAAAGGAACTCTGGCACGTGTACTTCCCAGGTTAGCTTAGCCGGCATCTCCACGAGAGTCTATCCATAAAGGGAACACCTTAAAACTGGCTGTGAATGCACAGCTTAAGAGGAAAGCAGTACCCACATGCTACGAATTTGATCTCTTGATGGTGCTCCGGAAAGCAACTCTGACACGTGTACTTCCCAGGTTAGCTTAGACGGCATCTCCACGAGAGTCTATACACAAAAGGAACACCATGAAGCTGGCTGCAAATGCACAGCTTAGGAGGAAAGCAATACCCGCATGCTACGAATTTGATCTCTTGATGGTGCCCCGGAAAGGAACTCTGTCACGTGTACTTCCCACGTGAGCTTAGCCGGCATCTCCACGAGAGTCTATCCACAAAAGGAACACCTTGAAGCAGGCTGCGAATGCACAGCTTAGGAGGAAAGCAGTACTCGCTTTCTACGAATTTTATCTCTTGATGGTGCTCCGGAAAGGAACACTGGCACGTGTACTTCCCACGTGAGCTTAGCCGGCACCTCCACGAGACTCTATCCACAAAAGGAACACCTTTAAGTTGGCTGCGAATGCAAAGATTTGGAGGAATGCGGTACCAGCATTCGACAAATTTGTTCTCTTCATGGTGCCCCCGAAAAGGTCTCGGGGAGTTGTACTTACCACGTGAGCTTAGCCGGCATCTCCACCAGAGTCTATCCACAAAAGGAACCCCTTGAAGCTGGCTGCGAATGCACAGCTTAGGATTAAAGCAGTACCCACATGCTACGAATTTGATCTCTTGATGTTGCCCCGGAAAGGAACTCTGGCACGTGTATTTCCCAGGTTAGCTTAGCCTGCATCTCCACGAGAGTCTATACACAAAATGAACACCATGAAGCTGGCTGCGAATGAACAGCTTAGGAGGAAAGCAATACCCGCATGCTACGAATTTGATCTCTTGAGGGTGTCCCGGAAAGGAACTCTGTCACGTGTACTTCCCACGTGAGCTTAGCCGGCATTTCCACGAGAGTCTATCCACAAAAGGAACACCTTGAAGCAGGCGGCGAATGCACAGCTTTGGAGGAATGCGGTACCAGCATTCGACAAATTTGTTCTCTTCATGGTGCCGCGGAAAAGGACTCAGGGAGTTGTACTTACCTCATGAGCTTAGCCGGCAACTCCACCACAGTGTATCCACAAAAGGAACACCTTGAAGGTGGCTGCGAATGCACAGCTTAGGATTAAAGCAGTACCCACATTCTACGAATTTGATCTGTTGATGTTGCCCCGGAAAGGAACTCTGGCACGTGTACTTCCCAGGTTAGCTTAGCCGGCATCTCCACGAGAGTCTATCCATAAAGGGAACACCTTAAAACTGGCTGTGAATGCACAGCTTAAGAGGAAAGCAGTACCCACATGCTACGAATTTGATCTCTTGATGGTGCTCCGGAAAGCAACTCTGACACGTGTACTTCCCAGGTTAGCTTAGACGGCATCTCCACGAGAGTCTATACACAAAAGGAACACCATGAAGCTGGCTTCAAATGCACAGCTTAGGAGGAAAGCAATACCCTCATGCTACGAATTTGATCTCTTGATGGTGCCCCGGAAAGGAACTCTCTCACGTGTACTTCCCACGTGAGCTTAGCCGGCATCTCCACGAGAGTCTATACACAAAAGGAACACCTTGAAGCAGGCTGCGAATGCACAGCTTAGGAGGAAAGCAGTACCCGCTTTCTACGAATTTTATCTCTTGATGGTGCTCCGGAAAGGAACTCTGGCACGTGTACTTCCCACGTGAGCTTAGCCGGCACCTCCACGAGACTCTATCCACAAAAGGAACACCTTGAAGTTGGCTGCGAATGCAAAGATTTGGAGGAATGCGGTACCAGCATTCGACAAATTTGTTCTCTTCATGGTGCCCCCGAAAAGGTCTCGGGGAGTTGTACTTACCACGTGAGCTTAGCCGGGATCTCCACCAGAGTCTATCCACAAAAGGAACACCTTGAAGCTGACTGCGAATGCACAGCTTAGGATTAAAGCAGTACCCACATGCTACGAATTTGATCTCTTGATGTTGCCCCGGAAAGGAACACTGGCACATGTACTTCCCAGGTTAGCTTAGCCGGCATCTCCACGAGAGTCTATACACAAAAGGAACACCATGAAGCTGGCTGCGAATGCACAGCTTAGGAGGAAAGCAATACCCGCATGCTACAAATTTGATCTCTTGAGGGTGCCCCGGAAAGGAACTCTGTCACGTGTACTTCCCACGTGAGCTTAGCCGGCATCTCCACGAGAGTCTATCCACAAAAGGAACACCTTGAAGCAGGCTGCGAATGCACAGCTTAGGAGGAAAGCAGTACCCGCTTTCTACGAATTTGATCTCTTGATGGTGCTCCGGAAAGGAACTCTGGCACGTGTACTTCCCACGTGAGCTTAGCCGGCACCTCCACGAGACTCTATCCACAAAAGGAACACCTTGAAGGTGGCTGCGAATGCACAGCTTTGGAGGAATGTGGTACCAGCATTCGACAAATTTGTTCTCTTCATGGTGCCCCGGAAAAGGACACGGGGAGTTGTACTTACCACGTGAGCTTAGCCGGCATCTCCACCAGAGTCTATCCACAAAAGGAACACCTTGAAGCTGGCTGCGAATGCACAGCTTACGATTAAAGCAGAACCCACATGCTACGAATTTGATCTCTTGATGTTGCCCCGGAAAGGAACTCTGGCACGTGTACTTCCCAGGTTAGCTTAGTCTGCTTCTCCACCAGAGTCTATACACAAAATGAACACCATGAAGCTGGCTGCGAATGCACAGCTTAGGAGGAAAGCAATACCCGCATGCTACGAATTTGATCTCTTGATGGTGCCCCGGAAAGGAACTCTGTCACGTGTACTTCCCACGTGAGCTTAGCCGGAATCTCCACGAGAGTCTATCCACAAAAGGAACACCTTGAAGCAGGCTGCGAATGCACAGCTTAGGAGGAAAGCAGTACCCGCTTTCTACGAATTTGATCTCTTGATGGTGCTCCGGAAAGCAACTCTGGCACGTGTACTTCCCACGTGAGCTTAGCCGGCACCTCCACGAGACTCTATCCACAAAAGGAACACCTTGAAGGTGGCTGCGAATGCACAGCTTTGGAGGAATGTGGTACCAGCATTCGACAAATTTGTTCTCTTCATGGTGCCCCGGAAAAGGACACGGGGAGTTGTACTTACCACGTGAGCTTAGCCGGCATCTCCACCAGAGTCTATCCACAAAAGGAACACCTTGAAGCTGGCTGCGAATGCACAGCTTACGATTAAAGCAGTACCCACATGCTACGAATTTGATCTCTTGAGGGTGCCCCGGAAAGGAACTCTGTCATGTGTACTTCCCACGTGAGCTTAGCCGGCATCTCCACGAGAGTCTATCCACAAAAGGAACACCTTGAAGCAGGCGGCGAATGCACAGCTTAGGAGGAATGCGGTACCAGCATTCGTCAAATTTGTTCTCTTCATGGTGCCGCGGAAAGGGACTCGGGGAGTTGTACTTACCTCGTGAGCTTAGCCGGCATCTCCACCAGAGTGTATCCACAAAAGGAACACCTTGAAGGTGGCTGCGAATGCACAGCTTAGGTTTAAAACAGTACCCACATTCTACGAATTTGATCTGTTGATGTTGCCCCGGAAAGGAACTCTGGCACGTGTACTTCCCAGGTTAGCTTAGCCTGCATCTCCACGAGAGTCTATACACAAAATGAACACCATGAAGCTGGCTGCGAATGAACAGCTTAGGAGGAAAGCAATACCCGCATGCTACGAATTTGATCTCTTGAGGGTGTCCCGGAAAGGAACTCTGTCACGTGTACTTCCCACGTGAGCTTAGCCGGCATCTCCACGAGAGTCTATCCACAAAAGGAACACCTTGAAGCAGGCGGCGAATGCACAGCTTTGGAGGAATGCGGTACCAGCATTCGACAAATTTGTTCTCTTCATGGTGCCGCGGAAAAGGACTCAGGGAGTTGTACTTACCTCATGAGCTTAGCCGGCAACTCCACCACAGTGTATCCACAAAAGGAACACCTTGAAGGTGGCTGCGAATGCACAGCTTAGGATTAAAGCAGTACCCACATTCTACGAATTTGATCTGTTGATGTTGCCCCGGAAAGGAACTCTGGCACGTGTACTTCCCAGGTTAGCTTAGCCGGCATCTCCACGAGAGTCTATCCATAAAGGGAACACCTTAAAACTGGCTGTGAATGCACAGCTTAAGAGGAAAGCAGTACCCACATGCTACGAATTTGATCTCTTGATGGTGCTCCGGAAAGCAACTCTGACACGTGTACTTCCCAGGTTAGCTTAGACGGCATCTCCACGAGAGTCTATACACAAAAGGAACACCATGAAGCTGGCTTCAAATGCACAGCTTAGGAGGAAAGCAATACCCTCATGCTACGAATTTGATCTCTTGATGGTGCCCCGGAAAGGAACTCTCTCACGTGTACTTCCCACGTGAGCTTAGCCGGCATCTCCACGAGAGTCTATACACAAAAGGAACACCTTGAAGCAGGCTGCGAATGCACAGCTTAGGAGGAAAGCAGTACCCGCTTTCTACGAATTTTATCTCTTGATGGTGCTCCGGAAAGGAACTCTGGCACGTGTACTTCCCACGTGAGCTTAGCCGGCACCTCCACGAGACTCTATCCACAAAAGGAACACCTTGAAGTTGGCTGCGAATGCAAAGATTTGGAGGAATGCGGTACCAGCATTCGACAAATTTGTTCTCTTCATGGTGCCCCCGAAAAGGTCTCGGGGAGTTGTACTTACCACGTGAGCTTAGCCGGCATCTCCACCAGAGTCTATCCACAAAAGGAACACCTTGAAGCTGACTGCGAATGCACAGCTTAGGATTAAAGCAGTACCCACATGCTACGAATTTGATCTCTTGATGTTGCCCCGGAAAGGAACACTGGCACATGTACTTCCCAGGTTAGCTTAGCCGGCATCTCCACGAGAGTCTATACACAAAAGGAACACCATGAAGCTGGCTGCGAATGCACAGCTTAGGAGGAAAGCAATACCCGCATGCTACGAATTTGATCTCTTGAGGGTGCCCCGGAAAGGAACTCTGTCACGTGTACTTCCCACGTGAGCTTAGCCGGCATCTCCACGAGAGTCTATCCACAAAAGGAACACCTTGAAACAGGCTGCGAATGCACAGCTTTGGAGGAAAGCAGTACCCGCTTTCTACGAATTTGATCTCTTGATGGTGCACCGGAAAGCAACTCTGGCACGTGTACTTCCCACGTGAGCTTAGCCGGCACCTCCAAGAGACTCTATCCACAAAAGGAACACCTTGAAGGTGGCTGCGAATGCACAGCTTTGGAGGAATGCGGTACCAGCATTCGACAAATTTGTTCTCTTCATGGTGCCCCGGAAATGGACTCGGGGAGTTGTACTTACCACGTGAGCTTAGCCGGCATCTCCACCAGAGTCTATCCACAAAAGGAACACCTTGAAGCTGGCTGCGAATGCACAGCTTAGGATTAAAGCAGTACCCACATGCTACGAATTTGATCTGTTGATGTTGCCCCGGAAAGGAACTCTGGCACCTGTACTTCCCAGGTTAGCTTAGCCGGCATCTCCACGAGAGTCTATCCATAAAGGGAACACCTTAAAACAGGCTGTGAATGCACAGCTTAAGAGGAAAGCAGTACACACATGCTACGAATTTGCTCTCTTGATGGTCCTCCGGAAAGCAACTCTGACACGTGTACTTCCCAGGTTAGCTTAGCCGGCATCTCCACGAGAGTCTATACACAAAAGGAACACCATGAAGCTTGCTGCGAATGCACAGCTTAGGAGGAAAGCAATACCCGCATGCTACGAATTTGATCTCTTGATGGTGCCCCGGAAAGGAACTCTGTCACGTGTACTTCCCACGTGAGCTTAGCCGGCATCTCCACGAGAGTCTATCCACAAAAGGAACACCTTGAAGCAGGCTGCGAATGCACAGCTTAGGAGGAAAGCAGTACTCGCTTTCTACGAATTTGATCTCTTGATGGTGCTCCGGAAAGGAACTCTGGCACGTGTACTTCCCAAGTGAGCTTAGCCGGCACCTCCACGAGACTCTATCCACAAAAGGAACACCTTGAAAGTGGCTGCGAATGCACAGCTTTGGAGGAATGCGGTACCAGCATTCGACAAATTTGTTCTCTTCATGGTGCCCCGGAAAAGGACTCGGGGTGTTGTACTTACCACGTGAGCTTAGCCGGCATCTCCACCAGAGTCTATCCACAAAAGGAACACCTTGAAGCTGACTGCGAATGCACAGCTTAGGATTAAAGCAGTACCCACATGCTACGAATTTGATCTCTTGATGTTGCCCCGGAAAGGAACACTGGCACGTGTACTTCCCAGGTTAGCTTAGCCGGCATCTCCACGAGAGTCTATACACAAAAGGAACACCATGAAGCTGGCTGCGAATGCACAGCTTAGGAGGAAAGCAATACCCGCATGCTACGAATTTGATCTCTTGAGGGTGCCCCGGAAAGGAACTCTGTCACGTGTACTTCCCACGTGAGCTTAGCCGGCATCTCCACGAGAGTCTATCCACAAAAGGAACACCTTGAAGCAGGCTGCGAATGCACAGCTTAGGAGGAAAGCAGTACCCGCTTTCTACGAATTTGATCTCTTGATGGTGCACCGGAAAGCAACTCTGGCACGTGTACTTCCCACGTGAGCTTAGCCGGCACCTCCACGAGACTCTATCCACAAAAGGAACACCTTGAAGTTGGCTGCGAATGCAAAGATTTGGAGGAATGCGGTACCAGCATTCGACAAATTTGTTCTCTTCATGGTGCCCCCGAAAAGGTCTCGGGGAGTTGTACTTACCACGTGAGCTTAGCCGGCATCTCCACCAGAGTCTATCCACAAAAGGAACCCCTTGAAGCTGGCTGCGAATGCACAGCTTAGGATTAAAGCAGTACCCACATGCTACGAATTTGATCTCTTGATGTTGCCCCGGAAAGGAACTCTGGCACGTGTACTTCCCAGGTTAGCTTAGCCGGCATCTCCACGAGAGTCTATCCATAAAGGGAACACCTTAAAACTGGCTGTGAATGCACAGCTTAAGAGGAAAGCAGTACCCACATGCTACGAATTTGATCTCTTGATGGTGCTCCGGAAAGCAACTCTGACACGTGTACTTCCCAGGTTAGCTTAGACGGCATCTCCACGAGAGTCTATACACAAAAGGAACACCATGAAGCTGGCTTCAAATGCACAGCTTAGGAGGAAAGCAATACCCTCATGCTACGAATTTGATCTCTTGATGGTGCCCCGGAAAGGAACTCTCTCACGTGTACTTCCCACGTGAGCTTAGCCGGCATCTCCACGAGAGTCTATACACAAAAGGAACACCTTGAAGCAGGCTGCGAATGCACAGCTTAGGAGGAAAGCAGTACCCGCTTTCTACGAATTTTATCTCTTGATGGTGCTCCGGAAAGGAACTCTGGCACGTGTACTTCCCACGTGAGCTTAGCCGGCACCTCCACGAGACTCTATTCACAAAAGGAACACCTTGAAGTTGGCTGCGAATGCAAAGATTTGGAGGAATGCGGTACCAGCATTCGACAAATTTGTTCTCTTCATGGTGCCCCCGAAAAGGTCTCGGGGAGTTGTACTTACCACGTGAGCTTAGCCGGCATCTCCACCAGAGTCTATCCACAAAAGGAACACCTTGAAGCTGACTGCGAATGCACAGCTTAGGATTAAAGCAGTACCCACATGCTACGAATTTGATCTCTTGATGTTGCCCCGGAAAGGAACACTGGCACATGTACTTCCCAGGTTAGCTTAGCCGGCATCTCCACGAGAGTCTATACACAAAAGGAACACCATGAAGCTGGCTGCGAATGCACAGCTTAGGAGGAAAGCAATACCCGCATGCTACGAATTTGATCTCTTGAGGGTGCCCCGGAAAGGAACTCTGTCACGTGTACTTCCCACGTGAGCTTAGCCGGCATCTCCACGAGAGTCTATCCACAAAAGGAACACCTTGAAGCAGGCTGCGAATGCACAGCTTAGGAGGAAAGCAGTACCCGCTTTCTACGAATTTGATCTCTTGATGGTGCACCGGAAAGCAACTCTGGCACGTGTACTTCCCACGTGAGCTTAGCCGGCACCTCCAAGAGACTCTATCCACAAAAGGAACACCTTGAAGGTGGCTGCGAATGCACAGCTTTGGAGGAATGCGGTACCAGCATTCGACAAATTTGTTCTCTTCATGGTGCCCCGGAAATGGACTCGGGGAGTTGTACTTACCACGTGAGCTTAGCCGGCATCTCCACCAGAGTCTATCCACAAAAGGAACACCTTGAAGCTGGCTGCGAATGCACAGCTTAGGATTAAAGCAGTACCCACATGCTACGAATTTGATCTGTTGATGTTGCCCCGGAAAGGAACTCTGGCACCTGTACTTCCCAGGTTAGCTTAGCCGGCATCTCCACGAGAGTCTATCCATAAAGGGAACACCTTAAAACAGGCTGTGAATGCACAGCTTAAGAGGAAAGCAGTACCCACATGCTACGAATTTGCTCTCTTGATGGTCCTCCGGAAAGCAACTCTGACACGTGTACTTCCCAGGTTAGCTTAGCCGGCATCTCCACGAGAGTCTATACACAAAAGGAACACCATGAAGCTTGCTGCGAATGCACAGCTTAGGAGGAAAGCAATACCCGCATGCTACGAATTTGATCTCTTGATGGTGCCCCGGAAAGGAACTCTGTCACGTGTACTTCCCACGTGAGCTTAGCCGGCATCTCCACGAGAGTCTATCCACAAAAGGAACACCTTGAAGCAGGCTGCGAATGCACAGCTTAGGAGGAAAGCAGTACTCGCTTTCTACGAATTTGATCTCTTGATGGTGCTCCGGAAAGGAACTCTGGCACGTGTACTTCCCAAGTGAGCTTAGCCGGCACCTCCACGAGACTCTATCCACAAAAGGAACACCTTGAAAGTGGCTGCGAATGCACAGCTTTGGAGGAATGCGGTACCAGCATTCGACAAATTTGTTCTCTTCATGGTGCCCCGGAAAAGGACTCGGGGTGTTGTACTTACCACGTGAGCTTAGCCGGCATCTCCACCAGAGTCTATCCACAAAAGGAACACCTTGAAGCTGACTGCGAATGCACAGCTTAGGATTAAAGCAGTACCCACATGCTACGAATTTGATCTCTTGATGTTGCCCCGGAAAGGAACACTGGCACGTGTACTTCCCAGGTTAGCTTAGCCGGCATCTCCACGAGAGTCTATACACAAAAGGAACACCATGAAGCTGGCTGCGAATGCACAGCTTAGGAGGAAAGCAATACCCGCATGCTACGAATTTGATCTCTTGAGGGTGCCCCGGAAAGGAACTCTGTCACGTGTACTTCCCACGTGAGCTTAGCCGGCATCTCCACGAGAGTCTATCCACAAAAGGAACACCTTGAAGCAGGCTGCGAATGCACAGCTTAGGAGGAAAGCAGTACCCGCTTTCTACGAATTTGATCTCTTGATGGTGCACCGGAAAGCAACTCTGGCACGTGTACTTCCCACGTGAGCTTAGCCGGCACCTCCACGAGACTCTATCCACAAAAGGAACACCTTGAAGTTGGCTGCGAATGCAAAGATTTGGAGGAATGCGGTACCAGCATTCGACAAATTTGTTCTCTTCATGGTGCCCCCGAAAAGGTCTCGGGGAGTTGTACTTACCACGTGAGCTTAGCCGGCATCTCCACCAGAGTCTATCCACAAAAGGAACCCCTTGAAGCTGGCTGCGAATGCACAGCTTAGGATTAAAGCAGTACCCACATGCTACGAATTTGATCTGTTGATGTTGCCCCGGAAAGGAACTCTGGCACGTGTACTTCCCAGGTTAGCTTAGCCTGCGTCTCCACGAGAGTCTATACACAAAATGAACACCATGAAGCTGGCTGCGAATGCACAGCTTAGGAGGAAAGCAATACCCGCATGCTACGAATTTGATCTCTTGAGGGTGTCCCGGAAAGGAACTCTGTCACGTGTACTTCCCACGTGAGCTTAGCCGGCATCTCCACGAGAGTCTATCCACAAAAGGAACACCTTGAAGCAGGCGGCGAATGCACAGCTTAGGAGGAATGCGGTACCAGCATTCGACAAATTTGTTCTCTTCATGGTGCCGCGGAAAAGGACTCAGGGAGTTGTACTTACCTCATGAGCTTAGCCGGCATCTCCACCACAGTGTATCCACAAAAGGAACACCTTGAAGGTGGCTGCGAATGCACAGCTTAGGATTAAAGCAGTACCCACATTCTACGAATTTGATCTGTTCATGTTGCCCCGGAAAGGAACTCTGGCACGTGTACTTCCCAGGTTAGCTTAGCCGGCATCTCCACGAGAGTCTATCCATAAAGGGAACACCTTAAAACTGGCTGTGAATGCACAGCTTAAGAGGAAAGCAGTACCCACATGCTACGAATTTGATCTCTTGATGGTGCTCCGGAAATCAACTCTGACACGTGTACTTCCCAGGTTAGCTTAGACGGCATCTCCACGAGAGTCTATACACAAAAGGAACACCATGAAGCTGGCTTCAAATGCACAGCTTAGGAGGAAAGCAATACCCGCATGCTACGAATTTGATCTCTTGAGGGTGCCCCGGAAAGGAACTCTGTCACGTGTACTTCCCACGTGAGCTTAGCCGGCATCTCCACGAGAGTCTATCCACAAAAGGAACACCTTGAAGCAGGCTGCGAATGCACAGCTTAGGAGGAAAGCAGTACCCGCTTTCTACGAATTTGATCTCTTGATGGTGCACCGGAAAGCAACTCTGGCACGTGTACTTCCCACGTGAGCTTAGCCGGCACCTCCACGAGACTCTATCCACAAAAGGAACACCTTGAAGTTGGCTGCGAATGCAAAGATTTGGAGGAATGCGGTACCAGCATTCGACAAATTTGTTCTCTTCATGGTGCCCCCGAAAAGGTCTCGGGGAGTTGTACTTACCACGTGAGCTTAGCCGGCATCTCCACCAGAGTCTATCCACAAAAGGAACCCCTTGAAGCTGGCTGCGAATGCACAGCTTAGGATTAAAGCAGTACCCACATGCTACGAATTTGATCTCTTGATGTTGCCCCGGAAAGGAACTCTGGCACGTGTACTTCCCAGGTTAGCTTAGCCGGCATCTCCACGAGAGTCTATCCATAAAGGGAACACCTTAAAACTGGCTGTGAATGCACAGCTTAAGAGGAAAGCAGTACCCACATGCTACGAATTTGATCTCCTGATGGTGCTCCGGAAAGCAACTCTGACACGTGTACTTCCCAGGTTAGCTTAGACGGCATCTCCATGAGAGTCTATACACAAAAGGAACACCATGAAGCTGGCTTCAAATGCACAGCTTAGGAGGAAAGCAATACCCTCATGCTACGAATTTGATCTCTTGATGTTGCCCCGGAAAGGAACTCTCTCACGTGTACTTCCCACGTGAGCTTAGCCGGCATCTCCACGAGAGTCTATACACAAAAGGAACACCTTGAAGCAGGCTGCGAATGCACAGCTTAGGAGGAAAGCAGTACCCGCTTTCTACGAATTTGATCTCTTGATGGTGCTCCGGAAAGGAACTCTGGCACGTGTACTTCCCACGTGAGCTTAGCCGGCACCTCCACGAGACTCTATCCACAAAAGGAACACCTTGAAGTTGGCTGCGAATGCAAAGATTTGGAGGAATGCAGTACCAGCATTCGACAAATTTGTTCTCTTCATGGTGCCCCCGAAAAGGTCTCGGGGAGTTGTACTTACCACGTGAGCTTAGCCGGCATCTCCACCAGAGTCTATCCACAAAAGGAACACCTTGAAGCTGACTGCGAATGCACAGCTTAGGATTAAAGCAGTACCCACATGCTACGAATTTGATCTCTTGATGTTGCCCCGGAAAGGAACACTGGCACATGTACTTCCCAGGTTAGCTTAGCCGGCATCTCCACGAGAGTCTATACACAAAAGGAACACCATGAAGCTGGCTGCGAATGCACAGCTTAGGAGGAAAGCAATACCCGCATGCTACGAATTTGATCTCTTGAGGGTGCCCCGGAAAGGAACTCTGTCACGTGTACTTCCCACGTGAGCTTAGCCGGCATCTCCACGAGAGTCTATCCACAAAAGGAACACCTTGAAGCAGGCTGCGAATGCACAGCTTAGGAGGAAAGCAGTACCCGCTTTCTACGAATTTGATCTCTTGATGGTGCACCGGAAAGCAACTCTGGCAAGTGTACTTCCCACGTGAGCTTAGCCGGCACCTCCAAGAGACTCTATCCACAAAAGGAACACCTTGAAGGTGGCTGCGAATGCACAGCTTTGGAGGAATGCGGTACCAGCATTCGACAAATTTGTTCTCTTCATGGTGCCCCGGAAATGGACTCGGGGAGTTGTACTTACCACGTGAGCTTAGCCGGCATCTCCACCAGAGTCTATCCACAAAAGGAACACCTTGAAGCTGACTGCGAATGCACAGCTTAGGATTAAAGCAGTACCCACATGCTACGAATTTGATCTCTTGATGTTGCCCCGGAAAGGAACACTGGCACGTGTACTTCCCAGGTTAGCTTAGCCGGCATCTCCACGAGAGTCTATACACAAAAGGAACACCATGAAGCTGGCTGCGAATGCACAGCTTAGGAGGAAAGCAATACCCGCATGCTACGAATTTGATCTCTTGAGGGTGCCCCGGAAAGGAACTCTGTCACGTGTACTTCCCACGTGAGCTTAGCCGGCATCTCCACGAGAGTCTATCCACAAAAGGAACACCTTGAAGCAGGCTGCGAATGCACAGCTTAGGAGGAAAGCAGTACCCGCTTTCTACGAATTTGATCTCTTGATGGTGCACCGGAAAGCAACTCTGGCACGTGTACTTCCCACGTGAGCTTAGCCGGCACCTCCAAGAGACTCTATCCACAAAAGGAACACCTTGAAGGTGGCTGCGAATGCACAGCTTTGGAGGAATGCGGTACCAGCATTCGACAAATTTGTTCTCTTCATGGTGCCCCGGAAATGGACTCGGGGAGTTGTACTTACCACGTGAGCTTAGCCGGCATCTCCACCAGAGTCTATCCACAAAAGGAACACCTTGAAGCTGGCTGCGAATGCACAGCTTAGGATTAAAGCAGTACCCACATGCTACGAATTTGATCTGTTGATGTTGCCCCGGAAAGGAACTCTGGCACCTGTACTTCCCAGGTTAGCTTAGCCGGCATCTCCACGAGAGTCTATCCATAAAGGGAACACCTTAAAACAGGCTGTGAATGCACAGCTTAAGAGGAAAGCAGTACCCACATGCTACGAATTTGCTCTCTTGATGGTCCTCCGGAAAGCAACTCTGACACGTGTACTTCCCAGGTTAGCTTAGCCGGCATCTCCACGAGAGTCTATACACAAAAGGAACACCATGAAGCTTGCTGCGAATGCACAGCTTAGGAGGAAAGCAATACCCGCATGCTACGAATTTGATCTCTTGATGGTGCCCCGGAAAGGAACTCTGTCACGTGTACTTCCCACGTGAGCTTAGCCGGCATCTCCACGAGAGTCTATCCACAAAAGGAACACCTTGAAGCAGGCTGCGAATGCACAGCTTAGGAGGAAAGCAGTACTCGCTTTCTACGAATTTGATCTCTTGATGGTGCTCCGGAAAGGAACTCTGGCACGTGTACTTCCCAAGTGAGCTTAGCCGGCACCTCCACGAGACTCTATCCACAAAAGGAACACCTTGAAAGTGGCTGCGAATGCACAGCTTTGGAGGAATGCGGTACCAGCATTCGACAAATTTGTTCTCTTCATGGTGCCCCGGAAAAGGACTCGGGGTGTTGTACTTACCACGTGAGCTTAGCCGGCATCTCCACCAGAGTCTATCCACAAAAGGAACACCTTGAAGCTGACTGCGAATGCACAGCTTAGGATTAAAGCAGTACCCACATGCTACGAATTTGATCTCTTGATGTTGCCCCGGAAAGGAACACTGGCACGTGTACTTCCCAGGTTAGCTTAGCCGGCATCTCCACGAGAGTCTATACACAAAAGGAACACCATGAAGCTGGCTGCGAATGCACAGCTTAGGAGGAAAGCAATACCCGCATGCTACGAATTTGATCTCTTGAGGGTGCCCCGGAAAGGAACTCTGTCACGTGTACTTCCCACGTGAGCTTAGCCGGCATCTCCACGAGAGTCTATCCACAAAAGGAACACCTTGAAGCAGGCTGCGAATGCACAGCTTAGGAGGAAAGCAGTACCCGCTTTCTACGAATTTGATCTCTTGATGGTGCACCGGAAAGCAACTCTGGCACGTGTACTTCCCACGTGAGCTTAGCCGGCACCTCCACGAGACTCTATCCACAAAAGGAACACCTTGAAGTTGGCTGCGAATGCAAAGATTTGGAGGAATGCGGTACCAGCATTCGACAAATTTGTTCTCTTCATGGTGCCCCCGAAAAGGTCTCGGGGAGTTGTACTTACCACGTGAGCTTAGCCGGCATCTCCACCAGAGTCTATCCACAAAAGGAACCCCTTGAAGCTGGCTGCGAATGCACAGCTTAGGATTAAAGCAGTACCCACATGCTACGAATTTGATCTGTTGATGTTGCCCCGGAAAGGAACTCTGGCACGTGTACTTCCCAGGTTAGCTTAGCCTGCGTCTCCACGAGAGTCTATACACAAAATGAACACCATGAAGCTGGCTGCGAATGCACAGCTTAGGAGGAAAGCAATACCCGCATGCTACGAATTTGATCTCTTGAGGGTGTCCCGGAAAGGAACTCTGTCACGTGTACTTCCCACGTGAGCTTAGCCGGCATCTCCACGAGAGTCTATCCACAAAAGGAACACCTTGAAGCAGGCGGCGAATGCACAGCTTAGGAGGAATGCGGTACCAGCATTCGACAAATTTGTTCTCTTCATGGTGCCGCGGAAAAGGACTCAGGGAGTTGTACTTACCTCATGAGCTTAGCCGGCATCTCCACCACAGTGTATCCACAAAAGGAACACCTTGAAGGTGGCTGCGAATGCACAGCTTAGGATTAAAGCAGTACCCACATTCTACGAATTTGATCTGTTCATGTTGCCCCGGAAAGGAACTCTGGCACGTGTACTTCCCAGGTTAGCTTAGCCGGCATCTCCACGAGAGTCTATCCATAAAGGGAACACCTTAAAACTGGCTGTGAATGCACAGCTTAAGAGGAAAGCAGTACCCACATGCTACGAATTTGATCTCTTGATGGTGCTCCGGAAATCAACTCTGACACGTGTACTTCCCAGGTTAGCTTAGACGGCATCTCCACGAGAGTCTATACACAAAAGGAACACCATGAAGCTGGCTTCAAATGCACAGCTTAGGAGGAAAGCAATACCCGCATGCTACGAATTTGATCTCTTGAGGGTGCCCCGGAAAGGAACTCTGTCACGTGTACTTCCCACGTGAGCTTAGCCGGCATCTCCACGAGAGTCTATCCACAAAAGGAACACCTTGAAGCAGGCTGCGAATGCACAGCTTAGGAGGAAAGCAGTACCCGCTTTCTACGAATTTGATCTCTTGATGGTGCACCGGAAAGCAACTCTGGCACGTGTACTTCCCACGTGAGCTTAGCCGGCACCTCCACGAGACTCTATCCACAAAAGGAACACCTTGAAGTTGGCTGCGAATGCAAAGATTTGGAGGAATGCGGTACCAGCATTCGACAAATTTGTTCTCTTCATGGTGCCCCCGAAAAGGTCTCGGGGAGTTGTACTTACCACGTGAGCTTAGCCGGCATCTCCACCAGAGTCTATCCACAAAAGGAACCCCTTGAAGCTGGCTGCGAATGCACAGCTTAGGATTAAAGCAGTACCCACATGCTACGAATTTGATCTCTTGATGTTGCCCCGGAAAGGAACTCTGGCACGTGTACTTCCCAGGTTAGCTTAGCCGGCATCTCCACGAGAGTCTATCCATAAAGGGAACACCTTAAAACTGGCTGTGAATGCACAGCTTAAGAGGAAAGCAGTACCCACATGCTACGAATTTGATCTCCTGATGGTGCTCCGGAAAGCAACTCTGACACGTGTACTTCCCAGGTTAGCTTAGACGGCATCTCCATGAGAGTCTATACACAAAAGGAACACCATGAAGCTGGCTTCAAATGCACAGCTTAGGAGGAAAGCAATACCCTCATGCTACGAATTTGATCTCTTGATGTTGCCCCGGAAAGGAACTCTCTCACGTGTACTTCCCACGTGAGCTTAGCCGGCATCTCCACGAGAGTCTATACACAAAAGGAACACCTTGAAGCAGGCTGCGAATGCACAGCTTAGGAGGAAAGCAGTACCCGCTTTCTACGAATTTGATCTCTTGATGGTGCTCCGGAAAGGAACTCTGGCACGTGTACTTCCCACGTGAGCTTAGCCGGCACCTCCACGAGACTCTATCCACAAAAGGAACACCTTGAAGTTGGCTGCGAATGCAAAGATTTGGAGGAATGCAGTACCAGCATTCGACAAATTTGTTCTCTTCATGGTGCCCCCGAAAAGGTCTCGGGGAGTTGTACTTACCACGTGAGCTTAGCCGGCATCTCCACCAGAGTCTATCCACAAAAGGAACACCTTGAAGCTGACTGCGAATGCACAGCTTAGGATTAAAGCAGTACCCACATGCTACGAATTTGATCTCTTGATGTTGCCCCGGAAAGGAACACTGGCACATGTACTTCCCAGGTTAGCTTAGCCGGCATCTCCACGAGAGTCTATACACAAAAGGAACACCATGAAGCTGGCTGCGAATGCACAGCTTAGGAGGAAAGCAATACCCGCATGCTACGAATTTGATCTCTTGAGGGTGCCCCGGAAAGGAACTCTGTCACGTGTACTTCCCACGTGAGCTTAGCCGGCATCTCCACGAGAGTCTATCCACAAAAGGAACACCTTGAAGCAGGCTGCGAATGCACAGCTTAGGAGGAAAGCAGTACCCGCTTTCTACGAATTTGATCTCTTGATGGTGCACCGGAAAGCAACTCTGGCAAGTGTACTTCCCACGTGAGCTTAGCCGGCACCTCCAAGAGACTCTATCCACAAAAGGAACACCTTGAAGGTGGCTGCGAATGCACAGCTTTGGAGGAATGCGGTACCAGCATTCGACAAATTTGTTCTCTTCATGGTGCCCCGGAAATGGACTCGGGGAGTTGTACTTACCACGTGAGCTTAGCCGGCATCTCCACCAGAGTCTATCCACAAAAGGAACACCTTGAAGCTGACTGCGAATGCACAGCTTAGGATTAAAGCAGTACCCACATGCTACGAATTTGATCTCTTGATGTTGCCCCGGAAAGGAACACTGGCACGTGTACTTCCCAGGTTAGCTTAGCCGGCATCTCCACGAGAGTCTATACACAAAAGGAACACCATGAAGCTGGCTGCGAATGCACAGCTTAGGAGGAAAGCAATACCCGCATGCTACGAATTTGATCTCTTGAGGGTGCCCCGGAAAGGAACTCTGTCACGTGTACTTCCCACGTGAGCTTAGCCGGCATCTCCACGAGAGTCTATCCACAAAAGGAACACCTTGAAGCAGGCTGCGAATGCACAGCTTAGGAGGAAAGCAGTACCCGCTTTCTACGAATTTGATCTCTTGATGGTGCACCGGAAAGCAACTCTGGCACGTGTACTTCCCACGTGAGCTTAGCCGGCACCTCCACGAGACTCTATCCACAAAAGGAACACCTTGAAGTTGGCTGCGAATGCAAAGATTTGGAGGAATGCGGTACCAGCATTCGACAAATTTGTTCTCTTCATGGTGCCCCCGAAAAGGTCTCGGGGAGTTGTACTTACCACGTGAGCTTAGCCGGCATCTCCACCAGAGTCGATCCACAAAAGGAACCCCTTGAAGCTGGCTGCGAATGCACAGCTTAGGATTAAAGCAGTACCCACATGCTACGAATTTGATCTCTTGATGTTGCCCCGGAAAGGAACTCTGGCACGTGTACTTCCCAGGTTAGCTTAGCCTGCATCTCCACGAGAGTATATACACAAAATGAACACCATGAAGCTGGCTGCGAATGCACAGCTTAGGAGGAAAGCAATACCCGCATGCTACGAATTTGATCTCTTGAGGGTGTCCCGGAAAGGAACTCTGTCACGTGTACTTCCCACGTGAGCTTAGCCGGCATCTCCACGAGAGTCTATCCACAAAAGGAACACCTTGAAGCAGGCGGCGAATGCACAGCTTAGGAGGAATGCGGTACCAGCATTCGACAAATTTGTTCTCTTCATGGTGCCGCGGAAAAGGACTCAGGGAGTTGTACTTACCTCATGAGCTTAGCCGGCATCTCCACCACAGTGTATCCACAAAAGGAACACCTTGAAGGTGGCTGCGAATGCACAGCTTAGGATTAAAGCAGTACCCACATTCTACGAATTTGATCTGTTGATGTTGCCCCGGAAAGGAACTCTGGCACGTGTACTTCCCAGGTTAGCTTAGCCGGCATCTCCACGAGAGTCTATCCATAAAGGGAACACCTTAAAACTGGCTGTGAATGCACAGCTTAAGAGGAAAGCAGTACACACATGCTACGAATTTGATCTCTTGATGGTGCTCCGGAAATCAACTCTGACACGTGTACTTCCCAGGTTAGCTTAGACGGCATCTCCACGAGAGTCTATACACAAAAGGAACACCATGAAGCTGGCTTCAAATGCACAGCTTAGGAGGAAAGCAATACCCTCATGCTACGAATTTGATCTCTTGACGGTGCCCCGGAAAGGAACTCTCTCACGTGTACTTCCCACGTGAGCTTAGCCGGCATCTCCACGAGAGTCTATACACAAAAGGAACACCTTGAAGCAGGCTGCGAATGCACAGCTTAGGAGGAAAGCAGTACCCGCTTTCTACGAATTTTATCTCTTGATGGTGCTCCGGAAAGGAACTCTGGCACGTGTACTTCCCACGTGAGCTTAGCCGGCACCTCCACGAGACTCTATCCACAAAAGGAACACCTTGAAGTTGGCTGCGAATGCAAAGATTTGGAGGAATGCGGTACCAGCATTCGACAAATTTGTTCTCTTCATGGTGCCCCCGAAAAGGTCTCGGGGAGTTGTACTTACCACGTGAGCTTGGCCGGCATCTCCACCAGAGTCTATCCACAAAAGGAACACCTTGAAGCTGACTGCGAATGCACAACTTAGGATTAAAGCAGTACCCACATGCTACGAATTTGATCTCTTGATGTTGCCCCGGAAAGGAACACTGGCACATGTACTTCCCAGGTTAGCTTAGCCGGCATCTCCACGAGAGTCTATACACAAAAGGAACACCATGAAGCTGGCTGCGAACGCACAGCTTAGGAGGAAAGCAATACCCGCATGCTACGAATTTGATCTCTTGAGGGTGCCCCGGAAAGGAACTCTGTCACGTGTACTTCCTACGTGAGCTTAGCCGGCATCTCCACGAGAGTCTATCCACAAAAGGAACACCTTGAAGCAGGCTGCGAATGCACAGCTTAGGAGGAAAGCAGTACCCGCTTTCTACGAATTTGATCTCTTGATGGTGCACCGGAAAGCAACTCTGGCACGTGTACTTCCCACGTGAGCTTAGCCGGCACCTCCAAGAGACTCTATCCACAAAAGGAACACCTTGAAGGTGGCTGCGAATGCACAGCTTTGGAGGAATGCGGTACCAGCATTCGACAAATTTGTTCTCTTCATGGTGCCCCGGAAATGGACTCGGGGAGTTGTACTTACCACGTGAGCTTAGCCGGCATCTCCACCAGAGTCTATCCACAAAAGGAACACCTTGAAGCTGGCTGCGAATGCACAGCTTAGGATTAAAGCAGTACCCACATGCTACGAATTTGATCTGTTGATGTTGCCCCGGAAAGGAACTCTGGCACCTGTACTTCCCAGGTTAGCTTAGCCGGCATCTCCACGAGAGTCTATCCATAAAGGGAACACCTTAAAACAGGCTGTGAATGCACAGCTTAAGAGGAAAGCAGTACCCACATGCTACGAATTTGCTCTCTTGATGGTCCTCCGGAAAGCAACTCTGACACGTGTACTTCCCAGGTTAGCTTGGCCGGCATCTCCACGAGAGTCTATACACAAAAGGAACACCATGAAGCTTGCTGCGAATGCACAGCTTAGGAGGAAAGCAATACCCGCATGCTACGAATTTGATCTCTTGATGGTGCCCCGGAAAGGAACTCTGTCACGTGTACTTCCCACGTGAGCTTAGCCGGCATCTCCACGAGAGTCTATCCACAAAAGGAACACCTTGAAGCAGGCTGCGAATGCACAGCTTAGGAGGAAAGCAGTACTCGCTTTCTACGAATTTGATCTCTTGATGGTGCTCTTGAAAGGAACTCTGGCACGTGTACTTCCCAAGTGAGCTTAGCCGGCACCTCCACGAGACTCTATCCACAAAAGCAACACCTTGAAAGTGGCTGCGAATGCACAGCTTTGGAGGAATGCGGTACCAGCATTCGACAAATTTGTTCTCTTCATGGTGCCCCGGAAAAGGACTCGGGGTGTTGTACTTACCACGTGAGCTTAGCCGGCATCTCCACCAGAGTCTATCCACAAAAGGAACACCTTGAAGCTGACTGCGAATGCACAGCTTAGGATTAAAGCAGTACCCACATGCTACGAATTTGATCTCTTGATGTTGCCCCGGAAAGGAACACTGGCACGTGTAATTCCCAGGTTAGCTTAGCCGGCATCTCCACGAGAGTCTATACACAAAAGGAACACCATGAAGCTGGCTGCGAATGCACAGCTTAGGAGGAAAGCAATACCCGCATGCTACGAATTTGATCTCTTGAGGGTGCCCCGGAAAGGAACTCTGTCACGTGTACTTCCCACGTGAGCTTAGCCGGCATCTCCACGAGAGTCTATCCACAAAAGGAACACCTTGAAGCAGGCTGCGAATGCACAGCTTAGGAGGAAAGCAGTACCCGCTTTCTACGAATTTGATCTCTTGATGGTGCACCGGAAAGCAACTCTGGCACGTGTACTTCCCACGTGAGCTTAGCCGGCACCTCCACGAGACTCTATCCACAAAAGGAACACCTTGAAGGTGGCTGCGAATGCACAGCTTTGGGGGAATGCGGTACCAGCATTCGACAAATTTGTTCTCTTCATGGTGCCCCGGAAATGGACTCGGGGAGTTGTACTTACCACGTGAGCTTAGCCGGCATCTCCACCAGAGTCTATCCACAAAAGGAACACCTTGAAGGTGGCTGCGAATGCACAGCTTAGGTTTAAAACAGTACCCACATTCTACGAATTTGATCTGTTGATGTTGCCCCGGAAAGGAACTCTGGCACGTGTACTTCCCAGGTTAGCTTAGCCGGCGTCTCCACGAGAGTCTATCCATATAGGGAACACCTTAAAACTGGCTGTGAATGCACAGCTTAAGAGGAAAGCAGTACCCACATGCTACGAATTTGATCTCTTGATGGTGCTCCGGAAAGCAACTCTGACACGTGTACTTCCCAGGTTAGCTTAGACGGCATCTCCACGAGAGTCTATACACAAAAGGAACACCATGATGCTGGCTGCAAATGCACAGCTTAGGAGGAAAGCAATACCCGCATGCTACGAATTTGATCTGTTGATGGTGCCCCGGAAAGGAACTCTGTCACGTGTACTTCCCACGTGAGCTTAGCCGGCATCTCCACGAGAGTCTATCAACAAAAGCAACACCTTGAAGCAGGCTGCGAATGCACAGCTTAGGAGGAAAGCAGTACCCGCTTTCTCCGAATTTTATCTCTTGATGTTGCTCCGGAAAGGAACTCTGGCACGTGTACTTCCCACGTGAGCTTAGCCGGCACCTCCACGAGACTCTATCCACAAAAGGAACACCTTGAAGTTGGCTGCGAATGCAAAGATTTGGAGGAATGCGGTACCACCATTCGACAAATTTGTTCTCTTCATGGTGCCCCCGAATAGGTCTCGGGGAGTTGTACTTACCACGTGAGCTTAGCCGGCATCTCCACCAGAGTCTATCCACAAAAGGAACCCCTTGAAGCTGGCTGCGAATGCACAGCTTAGGATTAAAGGAGTACCCACATGCTACGAATTTGATCTCTTGATGTTGCCCCGGAAAGGAACTCTGGCACGTGTACTTCCCAGGTTAGCTTAGCCGGCATCTCCACGAGAGTCTCTACACAAAAGGAACACCATGAAGCTGGCTGCGAATGCACAGCTTAGGAGGAAAGCAATACCCGCATGCTACGAATTTGATCTCTTGATGGTGCCCCGGAAAGGAACTCTGTCACGTGTACTTCCCACGTGAGCTTAGCCGGCATCTCCACGAGAGTCTATCCACAAAAGGAACACCTTGAAGCAGGCTGCGAATGCACAGCTTAGGAGGAAAGCAGTACCCGCTTTCTACGAATTTGATCTCTTGATGGTGCACCGGAAAGCAACTCTGGCACGTGTACTTCCCACGTGAGCTTAGCCGGCACCTCCAAGAGACTCTATCCACAAAAGGAACACCTTGAAAGTGGCTGCGAATGCACAGCTTTGGAGGAATGCGGTACCAGCATTCGACAAATTTGTTCTCTTCATGGTGCCCTGGAAAAGGACTCGGGGAGTTGTACTTACCACGTGAGCTTAGCCGGCATCTCCACCAGAGTGTATCCACAAAAGGAACACCGTGAAGCTGGCTGCGAATGCACAACTTAGGATTAAAGCAGTACCCACATGCTACGAATTTGATCTCTTGATGTTGCCCCGGAAAGGAACTCTGGCACGTGTATTTCCCAGGTTAGCTTAGCCGGCATCTCCACGAGAGTCTATCCATAAAGGGAACACCTTAAAACTGGCTGTGAATGCACAGCTTAAGAGGAAAGCAGTACCCACATGCTACGAATTTGCTCTCTTGATGGTGCTCCGGAAAGCAACTCTGACACGTGTACTTCCCAGGTTAGCTTAGCCGGCATCTCCACGAGAGTCTATACACAAAAGAAACACCATGAAGCTGGCTGCGAATGCACAGCTTAGGAGGAAAGCAATACCCGCATGCTACGAATTTGATCTCTTGAGGGTGCCCCGGAAAGGAACTCTGTCACGTGTACTTCCCACGTGAGCTTAGACGGCATCTCCACGAGAGTCTATCCACAAAAGGAACACCTTGAAGCAGGCTGCGAATGCACAGCTTAGGAGGAAAGCAGTACCCGCTTTCTACGAATTTGATCTCTTGATGGTGCTCCGGAAAGGAACTCTGGCACGTGTACTTCCCAAGTGAGCTTAGCCGGCACCTCCACGAGACCCTATCCACAAAAGGAACACCTTGAAAGTGGCTGCGAATGCACAGCTTTGGAGGAATGCGGTACCAGCATTCGACAAATTTGTTCTCTTCATGGTGCCCTGGAAAAGTACTCGGGGTGTTGTACTTACCACGTGAGCGTAGCCGGCATCTCCACCAGAGTCTATCCACAAAAGGAACACCTTGAAGCTGACTGCGAATGCACAGCTTAGGATTAAAGCAGTACCCACATGCTACGAATTTGATCTCTTGATGTTGCCCCGGAAAGGAACACTGGCACATGTACTTCCCAGGTTAGCTTAGCCGGCATCTCCACGAGAGTCTATACACAAAAGGAACACCATGAAGCTGGCTGCGAATGCACAGCTTAGGAGGAAAGCAATACCCGCATGCTACGAATTTGATCTCTTGAGGGTGCCCCGGAAAGGAACTCTGTCACGTGTACTTCCCACGTGAGCTTAGCCGGCATCTCCACGAGAGTCTATCCACAAAAGGAACACCTTGAAGCAGGCTGCGAATGCACAGCTTAGGAGGAAAGCAGTACCCGCTTTCTACGAATTTGATCTCTTGATGGTGCACCGGAAAGCAACTCTGGCACGTGTAATTCCCACGTGAGCTTAGCCGGCACCTCCAAGAGACTCTATCCACAAAAGGAACACCTTGAAGGTGGCTGCGAATGCACAGCTTTGGAGGAATGCGGTACCAGCATTCGACATATTTGTTCTCTTCATGGTGCCCCGGAAATGGACTCGGGGAGTTGTACTTACCACGTGAGCTTAGCCGGCATCTCCACCAGAGTCTATCCACAAAAGGAACACCTTGAAGCTGGCTGCGAATGCACAGCTTAGGATTAAAGCAGTACCCACATGCTACGAATTTGATCTGTTGATGTTGCCCCGGAAAGGAACTCTGGCACCTGTACTTCCCAGGTTAGCTTAGCCGGCATCTCCAAGAGAGTCTATCCATAAAGGGAACACCTTAAAACAGGCTGTGAATGCACAGCTTAAGAGGAAAGCAGTACCCACATGCTACGAATTTGCTCTCTTGATGGTGCTCCGGAAAGCAACTCTGACACGTGTACTTCCCAGGTTAGCTTAGCCGGCATCTCCACGAGAGTCTATACACAAAAGGAACACCATGAAGCTGGCTGCGAATGCACAGCTTAGGAGGAAAGCAATACCCGCATGCTACGAATTTGATCTCTTGAGGGTGCCCCGGAAAGGAACTCTGTCACGTGTACTTCCCACGTGAGCTTAGCCGGCATCTCCACGAGAGTCTATCCACAAAAGGAACACCTTGAAGCAGGCTGCGAATGCACAGCTTAGGAGGAAAGCAGTACCCGCTTTCTACGAATTTAATCTCTTGATGTTGCCCCGGAAAGGAACTCTGGCACGTGTACTTCCCAGGTTAGCTTAGCCGGCATCTCCACCAGAGTCTATCCACAAAAGGAACACCTTGAAGCTGGCTGCGAATGCACAGCTTACGATTAAAGCAGTACCCACATGCTACGAATTTGATCTCTTAATGTTGCCCCGGAAAGGAACTCTGGCACGTGTACTTCCCAGGTTAGCTTAGTCTGCTTCTCCACGAGAGTCTATACACAAAATGAACACCATGAAGCTGGCTGCGAATGCACAGCTTAGGAGGAAAGCAATACCCGCATGCTACGAATTTGATCTCTTGATGGTGCCCCGGAAAGGAATTCTGTCACGTGTACTTCCCACGTGAGCTTAGCCGGCATCTCCACGAGAGTCTATCCACAAAAGGAACACCTTGAAGCAGGCTGCGAATGCACAGCTTAGGAGGAAAGCAGTACCCGCTTTCTACGAATTTGATCTCTTGATGGTGCTCCGGAAAGCAACTCTGGCACGTGTACTTCCCACGTGAGCTTAGCCGGCACCTCCACGAGACTCTATCCACAAAAGGAACACCTTGAAGGTGGCTGCGAATGCACAGCTTTGGAGGAATGTGGTACCAGCATTCGACAAATTTGTTCTCTTCATGGTGCCCCGGAAAAGGACACGGGGAGTTGTACTTACCACGTGAGCTTAGCCGGCATCTCCACCAGAGTCTATCCACAAAAGGAACACCTTGAAGCTGGCTGCGAATGCACAGCTTACGATTAAAGCAGTACCCACATGCTACGAATTTGATCTCTTGAGGGTGCCCCGGAAAGGAACTCTGTCACGTGTACTTCCCAAGTGAGCTTAGCCGGCATCTCCACGAGAGTCTATCCACAAACGGAACACCTTGAAGCAGGCGGCGAATGCACAGCTTAGGAGGAATGCGGTACCAGCATTCGTCAAATTTGTTCTCTTCATGGTGCCGCGGAAAGGGACTCGGGGAGTTGTACTTACCTCGTGAGCTTAGCCGGCATCTCCACCAGAGTGTATCCACAAAAGGAACACCTTGAAGGTGGCTGCGAATGCACAGCTTAGGTTTAAAACAGTACCCACATTCTACGAATTTGATCTGTTGATGTTGCCCCGGAAAGGAACTCTGGCACGTGTACTTCCCAGGTTAGCTTAGCCGGCATCTCCACGAGAGTCTATCCATAAAGGGAAAACCTTAAAACTGGCTGTGAATGCACAGCTTAAGAGGAAAGCAGTACCCACATGCTACGAATTTGATCTCTTGATGGTGCTCCGGAAAGCAACTCTGACACGTGTACTTCCCAGGTTAGCTTAGACGGCATCTCCACGAGAGTCTATACACAAAAGGAACACCATGAAGCTGGCTGCAAATGCACAGCTTAGGAGGAAAGCAATACCCGCATGCTACGAATTTGATCTCTTGATGGGGCCCCGGAAAGGAACTCTGTCACGTGTACTTCCCACGTGAGCTTAGCCGGCATCTCCACGAGAGTCTATCCACAAAAGGAACACCTTGAAGCAGGCTGCGAATGCACAGCTTAGGAGGAAAGCAGTACCCGCTTTCTACGAATTTGATCTCTTGATGGTGCTCCGGAAAGGAACTCTGGCACGTGTACTTCCCACGTGAGCTTAGCCGGCACCTCCAAGAGACTCTATCCACAAAAGGAACACCTTGAAGGTGGCTGCGAATGCACAGCTTTGGAGGAATGCGGTACCAGCATTCGACAAATTTGTTCTCTTCATGGTGCCCCGGAAATGGACTCGGGGAGTTGTACTTACCACGTGAGCTTAGCCGGCATCTCCACCAGAGTCTATCCACAAAAGGAACACCTTGAAGCTGACTGCGAATGCACAGCTTAGGATTAAAGCAGTACCCACATGCTACGAATTTGATCTCTTGATGTTGCCCCGGAAAGGAACACTGGCACGTGTACTTCCCAGGTTAGCTTAGCCGGCATCTCCACGAGAGTCTATACACAAAAGGAACACCATGAAGCTGGCTGCGAATGCACAGCTTAGGAGGAAAGCAATACCCGCATGCTACGAATTTGATCTCTTGAGGGTGCCCCGGAAAGGAACTCTGTCACGTGTACTTCCCACGTGAGCTTAGCCGGCATCTCCACGAGAGTCTATCCACAAAAGGAACACCTTGAAGCAGGCTGCGAATGCACAGCTTAGGAGGAAAGCAGTACCCGCTTTCTACGAATTTGATCTCTTGATGGTGCACCGGAAAGCAACTCTGGCACGTGTACTTCCCACGTGAGCTTAGCCGGCACCTCCACGAGACTCTATCCACAAAAGGAACACCTTGAAGTTGGCTGCGAATGCAAAGATTTGGAGGAATGCGGTACCAGCATTCGACAAATTTGTTCTCTTCATGGTGCCCCCGAAAAGGTCTCGGGGAGTTGTACTTACCACGTGAGCTTAGCCGGCATCTCCACCAGAGTCGATCCACAAAAGGAACCCCTTGAAGCTGGCTGCGAATGCACAGCTTAGGATTAAAGCAGTACCCACATGCTACGAATTTGATCTCTTGATGTTGCCCCGGAAAGGAACTCTGGCACGTGTACTTCCCAGGTTAGCTTAGCCTGCATCTCCACGAGAGTATATACACAAAATGAACACCATGAAGCTGGCTGCGAATGCACAGCTTAGGAGGAAAGCAATACCCGCATGCTACGAATTTGATCTCTTGAGGGTGTCCCGGAAAGGAACTCTGTCACGTGTACTTCCCACGTGAGCTTAGCCGGCATCTCCACGAGAGTCTATCCACAAAAGGAACACCTTGAAGCAGGCGGCGAATGCACAGCTTAGGAGGAATGCGGTACCAGCATTCGACAAATTTGTTCTCTTCATGGTGCCGCGGAAAAGGACTCAGGGAGTTGTACTTACCTCATGAGCTTAGCCGGCATCTCCACCACAGTGTATCCACAAAAGGAACACCTTGAAGGTGGCTGCGAATGCACAGCTTAGGATTAAAGCAGTACCCACATTCTACGAATTTGATCTGTTGATGTTGCCCCGGAAAGGAACTCTGGCACGTGTACTTCCCAGGTTAGCTTAGCCGGCATCTCCACGAGAGTCTATCCATAAAGGGAACACCTTAAAACTGGCTGTGAATGCACAGCTTAAGAGGAAAGCAGTACACACATGCTACGAATTTGATCTCTTGATGGTGCTCCGGAAATCAACTCTGACACGTGTACTTCCCAGGTTAGCTTAGACGGCATCTCCACGAGAGTCTATACACAAAAGGAACACCATGAAGCTGGCTTCAAATGCACAGCTTAGGAGGAAAGCAATACCCTCATGCTACGAATTTGATCTCTTGACGGTGCCCCGGAAAGGAACTCTCTCACGTGTACTTCCCACGTGAGCTTAGCCGGCATCTCCACGAGAGTCTATACACAAAAGGAACACCTTGAAGCAGGCTGCGAATGCACAGCTTAGGAGGAAAGCAGTACCCGCTTTCTACGAATTTTATCTCTTGATGGTGCTCCGGAAAGGAACTCTGGCACGTGTACTTCCCACGTGAGCTTAGCCGGCACCTCCACGAGACTCTATCCACAAAAGGAACACCTTGAAGTTGGCTGCGAATGCAAAGATTTGGAGGAATGCGGTACCAGCATTCGACAAATTTGTTCTCTTCATGGTGCCCCCGAAAAGGTCTCGGGGAGTTGTACTTACCACGTGAGCTTGGCCGGCATCTCCACCAGAGTCTATCCACAAAAGGAACACCTTGAAGCTGACTGCGAATGCACAACTTAGGATTAAAGCAGTACCCACATGCTACGAATTTGATCTCTTGATGTTGCCCCGGAAAGGAACACTGGCACATGTACTTCCCAGGTTAGCTTAGCCGGCATCTCCACGAGAGTCTATACACAAAAGGAACACCATGAAGCTGGCTGCGAACGCACAGCTTAGGAGGAAAGCAATACCCGCATGCTACGAATTTGATCTCTTGAGGGTGCCCCGGAAAGGAACTCTGTCACGTGTACTTCCTACGTGAGCTTAGCCGGCATCTCCACGAGAGTCTATCCACAAAAGGAACACCTTGAAGCAGGCTGCGAATGCACAGCTTAGGAGGAAAGCAGTACCCGCTTTCTACGAATTTGATCTCTTGATGGTGCACCGGAAAGCAACTCTGGCACGTGTACTTCCCACGTGAGCTTAGCCGGCACCTCCAAGAGACTCTATCCACAAAAGGAACACCTTGAAGGTGGCTGCGAATGCACAGCTTTGGAGGAATGCGGTACCAGCATTCGACAAATTTGTTCTCTTCATGGTGCCCCGGAAATGGACTCGGGGAGTTGTACTTACCACGTGAGCTTAGCCGGCATCTCCACCAGAGTCTATCCACAAAAGGAACACCTTGAAGCTGGCTGCGAATGCACAGCTTAGGATTAAAGCAGTACCCACATGCTACGAATTTGATCTGTTGATGTTGCCCCGGAAAGGAACTCTGGCACCTGTACTTCCCAGGTTAGCTTAGCCGGCATCTCCACGAGAGTCTATCCATAAAGGGAACACCTTAAAACAGGCTGTGAATGCACAGCTTAAGAGGAAAGCAGTACCCACATGCTACGAATTTGCTCTCTTGATGGTCCTCCGGAAAGCAACTCTGACACGTGTACTTCCCAGGTTAGCTTGGCCGGCATCTCCACGAGAGTCTATACACAAAAGGAACACCATGAAGCTTGCTGCGAATGCACAGCTTAGGAGGAAAGCAATACCCGCATGCTACGAATTTGATCTCTTGATGGTGCCCCGGAAAGGAACTCTGTCACGTGTACTTCCCACGTGAGCTTAGCCGGCATCTCCACGAGAGTCTATCCACAAAAGGAACACCTTGAAGCAGGCTGCGAATGCACAGCTTAGGAGGAAAGCAGTACTCGCTTTCTACGAATTTGATCTCTTGATGGTGCTCTTGAAAGGAACTCTGGCACGTGTACTTCCCAAGTGAGCTTAGCCGGCACCTCCACGAGACTCTATCCACAAAAGCAACACCTTGAAAGTGGCTGCGAATGCACAGCTTTGGAGGAATGCGGTACCAGCATTCGACAAATTTGTTCTCTTCATGGTGCCCCGGAAAAGGACTCGGGGTGTTGTACTTACCACGTGAGCTTAGCCGGCATCTCCACCAGAGTCTATCCACAAAAGGAACACCTTGAAGCTGACTGCGAATGCACAGCTTAGGATTAAAGCAGTACCCACATGCTACGAATTTGATCTCTTGATGTTGCCCCGGAAAGGAACACTGGCACGTGTAATTCCCAGGTTAGCTTAGCCGGCATCTCCACGAGAGTCTATACACAAAAGGAACACCATGAAGCTGGCTGCGAATGCACAGCTTAGGAGGAAAGCAATACCCGCATGCTACGAATTTGATCTCTTGAGGGTGCCCCGGAAAGGAACTCTGTCACGTGTACTTCCCACGTGAGCTTAGCCGGCATCTCCACGAGAGTCTATCCACAAAAGGAACACCTTGAAGCAGGCTGCGAATGCACAGCTTAGGAGGAAAGCAGTACCCGCTTTCTACGAATTTGATCTCTTGATGGTGCACCGGAAAGCAACTCTGGCACGTGTACTTCCCACGTGAGCTTAGCCGGCACCTCCACGAGACTCTATCCACAAAAGGAACACCTTGAAGGTGGCTGCGAATGCACAGCTTTGGGGGAATGCGGTACCAGCATTCGACAAATTTGTTCTCTTCATGGTGCCCCGGAAATGGACTCGGGGAGTTGTACTTACCACGTGAGCTTAGCCGGCATCTCCACCAGAGTCTATCCACAAAAGGAACACCTTGAAGGTGGCTGCGAATGCACAGCTTAGGTTTAAAACAGTACCCACATTCTACGAATTTGATCTGTTGATGTTGCCCCGGAAAGGAACTCTGGCACGTGTACTTCCCAGGTTAGCTTAGCCGGCGTCTCCACGAGAGTCTATCCATATAGGGAACACCTTAAAACTGGCTGTGAATGCACAGCTTAAGAGGAAAGCAGTACCCACATGCTACGAATTTGATCTCTTGATGGTGCTCCGGAAAGCAACTCTGACACGTGTACTTCCCAGGTTAGCTTAGACGGCATCTCCACGAGAGTCTATACACAAAAGGAACACCATGATGCTGGCTGCAAATGCACAGCTTAGGAGGAAAGCAATACCCGCATGCTACGAATTTGATCTGTTGATGGTGCCCCGGAAAGGAACTCTGTCACGTGTACTTCCCACGTGAGCTTAGCCGGCATCTCCACGAGAGTCTATCAACAAAAGCAACACCTTGAAGCAGGCTGCGAATGCACAGCTTAGGAGGAAAGCAGTACCCGCTTTCTCCGAATTTTATCTCTTGATGTTGCTCCGGAAAGGAACTCTGGCACGTGTACTTCCCACGTGAGCTTAGCCGGCACCTCCACGAGACTCTATCCACAAAAGGAACACCTTGAAGTTGGCTGCGAATGCAAAGATTTGGAGGAATGCGGTACCACCATTCGACAAATTTGTTCTCTTCATGGTGCCCCCGAAAAGGTCTCGGGGAGTTGTACTTACCACGTGAGCTTAGCCGGCATCTCCACCAGAGTCTATCCACAAAAGGAACCCCTTGAAGCTGGCTGCGAATGCACAGCTTAGGATTAAAGGAGTACCCACATGCTACGAATTTGATCTCTTGATGTTGCCCCGGAAAGGAACTCTGGCACGTGTACTTCCCAGGTTAGCTTAGCCGGCATCTCCACGAGAGTCTCTACACAAAAGGAACACCATGAAGCTGGCTGCGAATGCACAGCTTAGGAGGAAAGCAATACCCGCATGCTACGAATTTGATCTCTTGATGGTGCCCCGGAAAGGAACTCTGTCACGTGTACTTCCCACGTGAGCTTAGCCGGCATCTCCACGAGAGTCTATCCACAAAAGGAACACCTTGAAGCAGGCTGCGAATGCACAGCTTAGGAGGAAAGCAGTACCCGCTTTCTACGAATTTGATCTCTTGATGGTGCACCGGAAAGCAACTCTGGCACGTGTACTTCCCACGTGAGCTTAGCCGGCACCTCCAAGAGACTCTATCCACAAAAGGAACACCTTGAAAGTGGCTGCGAATGCACAGCTTTGGAGGAATGCGGTACCAGCATTCGACAAATTTGTTCTCTTCATGGTGCCCTGGAAAAGGACTCGGGGAGTTGTACTTACCACGTGAGCTTAGCCGGCATCTCCACCAGAGTGTATCCACAAAAGGAACACCGTGAAGCTGGCTGCGAATGCACAACTTAGGATTAAAGCAGTACCCACATGCTACGAATTTGATCTCTTGATGTTGCCCCGGAAAGGAACTCTGGCACGTGTATTTCCCAGGTTAGCTTAGCCGGCATCTCCACGAGAGTCTATCCATAAAGGGAACACCTTAAAACTGGCTGTGAATGCACAGCTTAAGAGGAAAGCAGTACCCACATGCTACGAATTTGCTCTCTTGATGGTGCTCCGGAAAGCAACTCTGACACGTGTACTTCCCAGGTTAGCTTAGCCGGCATCTCCACGAGAGTCTATACACAAAAGAAACACCATGAAGCTGGCTGCGAATGCACAGCTTAGGAGGAAAGCAATACCCGCATGCTACGAATTTGATCTCTTGAGGGTGCCCCGGAAAGGAACTCTGTCACGTGTACTTCCCACGTGAGCTTAGACGGCATCTCCACGAGAGTCTATCCACAAAAGGAACACCTTGAAGCAGGCTGCGAATGCACAGCTTAGGAGGAAAGCAGTACCCGCTTTCTACGAATTTGATCTCTTGATGGTGCTCCGGAAAGGAACTCTGGCACGTGTACTTCCCAAGTGAGCTTAGCCGGCACCTCCACGAGACCCTATCCACAAAAGGAACACCTTGAAAGTGGCTGCGAATGCACAGCTTTGGAGGAATGCGGTACCAGCATTCGACAAATTTGTTCTCTTCATGGTGCCCTGGAAAAGTACTCGGGGTGTTGTACTTACCACGTGAGCGTAGCCGGCATCTCCACCAGAGTCTATCCACAAAAGGAACACCTTGAAGCTGACTGCGAATGCACAGCTTAGGATTAAAGCAGTACCCACATGCTACGAATTTGATCTCTTGATGTTGCCCCGGAAAGGAACACTGGCACATGTACTTCCCAGGTTAGCTTAGCCGGCATCTCCACGAGAGTCTATACACAAAAGGAACACCATGAAGCTGGCTGCGAATGCACAGCTTAGGAGGAAAGCAATACCCGCATGCTACGAATTTGATCTCTTGAGGGTGCCCCGGAAAGGAACTCTGTCACGTGTACTTCCCACGTGAGCTTAGCCGGCATCTCCACGAGAGTCTATCCACAAAAGGAACACCTTGAAGCAGGCTGCGAATGCACAGCTTAGGAGGAAAGCAGTACCCGCTTTCTACGAATTTGATCTCTTGATGGTGCACCGGAAAGCAACTCTGGCACGTGTAATTCCCACGTGAGCTTAGCCGGCACCTCCAAGAGACTCTATCCACAAAAGGAACACCTTGAAGGTGGCTGCGAATGCACAGCTTTGGAGGAATGCGGTACCAGCATTCGACATATTTGTTCTCTTCATGGTGCCCCGGAAATGGACTCGGGGAGTTGTACTTACCACGTGAGCTTAGCCGGCATCTCCACCAGAGTCTATCCACAAAAGGAACACCTTGAAGCTGGCTGCGAATGCACAGCTTAGGATTAAAGCAGTACCCACATGCTACGAATTTGATCTGTTGATGTTGCCCCGGAAAGGAACTCTGGCACCTGTACTTCCCAGGTTAGCTTAGCCGGCATCTCCAAGAGAGTCTATCCATAAAGGGAACACCTTAAAACAGGCTGTGAATGCACAGCTTAAGAGGAAAGCAGTACCCACATGCTACGAATTTGCTCTCTTGATGGTGCTCCGGAAAGCAACTCTGACACGTGTACTTCCCAGGTTAGCTTAGCCGGCATCTCCACGAGAGTCTATACACAAAAGGAACACCATGAAGCTGGCTGCGAATGCACAGCTTAGGAGGAAAGCAATACCCGCATGCTACGAATTTGATCTCTTGAGGGTGCCCCGGAAAGGAACTCTGTCACGTGTACTTCCCACGTGAGCTTAGCCGGCATCTCCACGAGAGTCTATCCACAAAAGGAACACCTTGAAGCAGGCTGCGAATGCACAGCTTAGGAGGAAAGCAGTACCCGCTTTCTACGAATTTAATCTCTTGATGTTGCCCCGGAAAGGAACTCTGGCACGTGTACTTCCCAGGTTAGCTTAGCCGGCATCTCCACCAGAGTCTATCCACAAAAGGAACACCTTGAAGCTGGCTGCGAATGCACAGCTTACGATTAAAGCAGTACCCACATGCTACGAATTTGATCTCTTAATGTTGCCCCGGAAAGGAACTCTGGCACGTGTACTTCCCAGGTTAGCTTAGTCTGCTTCTCCACGAGAGTCTATACACAAAATGAACACCATGAAGCTGGCTGCGAATGCACAGCTTAGGAGGAAAGCAATACCCGCATGCTACGAATTTGATCTCTTGATGGTGCCCCGGAAAGGAATTCTGTCACGTGTACTTCCCACGTGAGCTTAGCCGGCATCTCCACGAGAGTCTATCCACAAAAGGAACACCTTGAAGCAGGCTGCGAATGCACAGCTTAGGAGGAAAGCAGTACCCGCTTTCTACGAATTTGATCTCTTGATGGTGCTCCGGAAAGCAACTCTGGCACGTGTACTTCCCACGTGAGCTTAGCCGGCACCTCCACGAGACTCTATCCACAAAAGGAACACCTTGAAGGTGGCTGCGAATGCACAGCTTTGGAGGAATGTGGTACCAGCATTCGACAAATTTGTTCTCTTCATGGTGCCCCGGAAAAGGACACGGGGAGTTGTACTTACCACGTGAGCTTAGCCGGCATCTCCACCAGAGTCTATCCACAAAAGGAACACCTTGAAGCTGGCTGCGAATGCACAGCTTACGATTAAAGCAGTACCCACATGCTACGAATTTGATCTCTTGAGGGTGCCCCGGAAAAGAACTCTGTCACGTGTACTTCCCAAGTGAGCTTAGCCGGCATCTCCACGAGAGTCTATCCACAAACGGAACACCTTGAAGCAGGCGGCGAATGCACAGCTTAGGAGGAATGCGGTACCAGCATTCGTCAAATTTGTTCTCTTCATGGTGCCGCGGAAAGGGACTCGGGGAGTTGTACTTACCTCGTGAGCTTAGCCGGCATCTCCACCAGAGTGTATCCACAAAAGGAACACCTTGAAGGTGGCTGCGAATGCACAGCTTAGGTTTAAAACAGTACCCACATTCTACGAATTTGATCTGTTGATGTTGCCCCGGAAAGGAACTCTGGCACGTGTACTTCCCAGGTTAGCTTAGCCGGCATCTCCACGAGAGTCTATCCATAAAGGGAAAACCTTAAAACTGGCTGTGAATGCACAGCTTAAGAGGAAAGCAGTACCCACATGCTACGAATTTGATCTCTTGATGGTGCTCCGGAAAGCAACTCTGACACGTGTACTTCCCAGGTTAGCTTAGACGGCATCTCCACGAGAGTCTATACACAAAAGGAACACCATGAAGCTGGCTGCAAATGCACAGCTTAGGAGGAAAGCAATACCCGCATGCTACGAATTTGATCTCTTGATGGGGCCCCGGAAAGGAACTCTGTCACGTGTACTTCCCACGTGAGCTTAGCCGGCATCTCCACGAGAGTCTATCCACAAAAGGAACACCTTGAAGCAGGCTGCGAATGCACAGCTTAGGAGGAAAGCAGTACCCGCTTTCTACGAATTTGATCTCTTGATGGTGCTCCGGAAAGGAACTCTGGCACGTGTACTTCCCAAGTGAGCTTAGCCGGCACCTCCACGAGACCCTATCCACAAAAGGAACACCTTGAAAGTGGCTGCGAATGCACAGCTTTGGAGGAATGCGGTACCAGCATTCGACAAATTTGTTCTCTTCATGGTGCCCCGGAAAAGGACTCGGGGTGTTGTACTTACCACGTGAGCTTAGCCGGCATCTCCACCAGAGTCTATCCACAAAAGGAACACCTTGAAGCTGACTGCGAATGCACAGCTTAGGATTAAAGCAGTACCCACATGCTACGAATTTGATCTCTTGATGTTGCCCCGGAAAGGAACTCTGGCACCTGTACTTCCCAGGTTAGCTTAGCCGGCATCTCCACGAGAGTCTATACACAAAAGGAACACCATGAAGCTGGCTGCGAATGCACAGCTTAGGAGGAAAGCAATACCCGCATGCTACGAATTTGATCTCTTGAGGGTGCCCCGGAAAGGAACTCTGTCACGTGTACTTCCCACGTGAGCTTAGCCGGCATCTCCACGAGAGTCTATCCACAAAAGGAACACCTTGAAGCAGGCTGCGAATGCACAGCTTAGGAGGAAAGCAGTACCTGCTTTCTACGAATTTGATCTCTTGATGGTGCACCGGAAAGCAACTCTGGCACGTGTACTTCCCACGTGAGCTTAGCCGGCACCTCCAAGAGACTCTATCCACAAAAGGAACACCTTGAAGGTGGCTGCGAATGCACAGCTTTGGAGGAATGCGGTACCAGCATTCGACAAATTTGTTCTCTTCATGGTGTCCCGGAAATGGACTCGGGGAGTTGTAGTTACCACGTGAGCTTAGCCGGCATCTCCACCAAAGTCTATCCACTAAAGGAACACCTTGAAGCTGGCTGCGAATGCACAGCTTAGGATTAAAGCAGTACCCACATGCTACGAATTTGATCTCTTGATGTTGCCCCGGAAAGGAACTCTGGCACCTGTACTTCCCAGGTTAGCTTAGCCGGCATCACCACGAGAGTCTATCCATAAAGGGAACACCTTAAAACTGGCTGTGAATGCACAGCTTAAGAGGAAAGCAGTACCCACATGCTACGAATTTGCTCTCTTGATGGTGCTCCGGAAAGCAACTCTGACACGTGTACTTCCCAGGTTAGCTTAGCCGGCATCTCCACGAGAGTCTATACACAAAAGGAACACCATGAAGCTGGCTGCGAATGCACAGCTTAGGAGGAAAGCAATACCCGCATGCTACGAATTTGATCTCTTGATGGTGCCCCGGAAAGGAACTCTGTCACGTGTACTTCCCACGTGAGCTTAGCCGGCATCTCCACGAGAGTCTATCCACAAAAGGAACACCTTGAAGCAGGCTGCGAATGCACAGCTTAGGAGGAAAGCAGTACCCGCTTTCTATGAATTTGATCTCTTGATGGTGCTCCGGAAAGGAACTCTGGCACGTGTACTTCCCAAGTGAGCTTAGCCGGCACCTCCACGAGACTCTATCCACAAAAGGAACACCTTGAAAGTGGCTGCGAATGCACAGCTTTGGAAGAATGCGGTACCAGCATTCGACAAATTTGTTCTCTTCATGGTGCCCCGGAAAAGGACACGGGGTGTTGTACTTACCACGTGAGCTTAGCCGGCATCTCCACCAGAGTCTATCCACAAAAGGAACACCTTGAAGCTGACTGTGAATGCACAGCTTAGGATTAAAGCAGTACCCACATGCTACGAATTTGATCTCTTTATGTTGCCCCGGAAAGGAACACTGGCACGTGTACTTCCCAGGTTAGCTTAGCCGGCATCTCCACGAGAGTCTATACACAAAAGGAACACCATGAAGCTGGCTGCGAATGCACAGCTTAGGAGGAAAGCAATACCCGCATGCTACGAATTTGATCTCTTGAGGGTGCCCCGGAAAGGAACTCTGTCACGTGTACTTCCCACGTAAGCTTAGCCGGCATCTCCACGAGAGTCTATCCACAAAAGGAATACCTTGAAGCGGGCTGCGAATGCACAGCTTAGGAGGAAAGCAGTACCCGCTTTCTACGAATTTGATCTCTTGATGGTGCACCGGAAAGCAACTCTGGCACGTGTACTTCCCACGTGAGCTTAGCCGGCACCTCCAAGAGACTCTATCCACAAAAGGAACACCTTGAAGGTGGCTGCGAATGCACAGCTTAGGTTTAAAACAGTACCCACATTCTACGAATTTGATCTGTTGATGTGCCCCGGAAAGGAACTCTGGCACGTGTACTTCCCAGGTTAGCTTAGCCGGCATCTCCACGAGAGTCTATCCATAAAGGGAAAACCTTAAAACTGGTTGTGAATGCACAGCTTAAGAGGAAAGCAGTACCCACATGCTACGAATTTGATCTCTTGATGGTGCTCCGGAAAGCAACTCTGACACGTGTACTTCCCAGGTTAGCTTAGACGGCATCTCCACGAGAGTCTATACACAAAAGGAACACCATGAAGCTGGCTGCAAATGCACAGCTTAAGAGGAAAGCAATACCCGCATGCTACGAATTTGATCTCTTGATGGTGCCCCGGAAAGGAACTCTGTCACGTGTACTTCCCACGTGAGCTTAGCCGGCATCTCCACGAGAGTCTATCAACAAAAGGAACACCTTGAAGCTGGCTGCGAATGCACAGCTTAGGAGGAAAGCAGTACCCGCTTTCTACGAATTTGATCTCTTGATGGTGCTCCGGAAAGGAACTCTGGCACGTGTACTTCCCACGTGAGCTTAGCCGGCACCTCCAAGAGACTCTATCCACAAAAGGAACACCTTGAAGGTGGCTGCGAATGCACAGCTTTGGAGGAATGCGGTACCAGCATTCGACAAAATTGTTCTCTTCATGGTGTCCCGGAAATGGACTCGGGGAGTTGTACTTACCACGTGAGCTTAGCCGGCATCTCCACCAAAGTCTATCCACAAAAGGAACACCTTGAAGCTGGCTGCGAATGCACAGCTTAGGATTAAAGCAGTACCCACATGCTACGAATTTGATCTCTTGATGTTGCCCCGGAAAGGAACTCTGGCACCTGTACTTCCCAGGTTAGCTTAGCCGGCATCTCCCCGAGAGTCTATCCATAAAGGGAACACCTTAAAACTGGCTGTGAATGCACAGCTTAAGAGGAAAGCAGTACCCACATGCTACGAATTTGCTCTCTTGATGGTGCTCCGGAAAGCAACTCTGACACGTGTACTTCCCAGGTTAGCTTAGCCGGCATCTCCACGAGAGTCTATACACAAAAGGAACACCATGAAGCTGGCTGCGAATGCACAGCTTAGGAGGAAAGCAATACCCGCATGCTACGAATTTGATCTCTTGATGGTGCCCCGGAAAGGAACTCTGTCACGTGTACTTCCCACGTGAGCTTAGCCGGCATCTCCACGAGAGTCTATCCACAAAAGGAACACCTTGAAGCAGGCTGCGAATGCACAGCTTAGGAGGAAAGCAGTACCCGCTTTCTATGAATTTGATCTCTTGATGGTGCTCCGGAAAGGAACTCTGGCACGTGTACTTCCCAAGTGAGCTTAGCCGGCACCTCCACGAGACTCTATCCACAAAAGGAACACCTTGAAAGTGGCTGCGAATGCACAGCTTTGGAAGAATGCGGTACCAGCATTCGACAAATTTGTTCTCTTCATGGTGCCCCGGAAAAGGACACGGGGTGTTGTATTTACCACGTGAGCTTAGCCGGCATCTCCACCAGAGTCTATCCACAAAAGGAACACCTTGAAGCTGACTGTGAATGCACAGCTTAGGATTAAAGCAGTACCCACATTCTACGAATTTGATCTCTTGATGTTGCCCCGGAAAGGAACACTGGCACGTGTACTTCCCAGGTTAGCTTAGCCGGCATCTCCACGAGAGTCTATACACAAAAGGAACACCATGAAGCTGGCTGCGAATGCACAGCTTAGGAGGAAAGCAATACCCGCATGCTACGAATTTGATCTCTTGAGGGTGCCCCGGAAAGGAACTCTGTCACGTGTACTTCCCACGTAAGCTTAGCCGGCATCTCCACGAGAGTCTATCCACAAAAGGAATACCTTGAAGCGGGCTGCGAATGCACAGCTTAGGAGGAAAGCAGTACCCGCTTTCTACGAATTTGATCTCTTGAGGGTGCACCGGAAAGCAACTCTGGCACGTGTACTTCCCACGTGAGCTTAGCCGGCACCTCCAAGAGACTCTATCCACAAAAGGAACACCTTGAAGGTGGCTGCGAATGCACAGCTTAGGTTTAAAACAGTACCCACATTCTACGAATTTGATCTGTTGATGTGCCCCGGAAAGGAACTCTGGCACGTGTACTTCCCAGGTTAGCTTAGCCGGCATCTCCACGAGAGTCTATCCATAAAGGGAAAACCTTAAAACTGGTTGTGAATGCACAGCTTAAGAGGAAAGCAGTACCCACATGCTACGAATTTGATCTCTTGATGGTGCTCCGGAAAGCAACTCTGACACGTGTACTTCCCAGGTTAGCTTAGACGGCATCTCCACGAGAGTCTATACACAAAAGGAACACCATGAAGCTGGCTGCAAATGCACAGCTTAAGAGGAAAGCAATACCCGCATGCTACGAATTTGATCTCTTGATGGTGCCCCGGAAAGGAACTCTGTCACGTGTACTTCCCACGTGAGCTTAGCCGGCATCTCCACGAGAGTCTATCAACAAAAGGAACACCTTGAAGCAGGCTGCGAATGCACAGCTTAGGAGGAAAGCAGTACCCGCTTTCTACGAATTTGATCTCTTGATGGTGCTCCGGAAAGGAACTCTGGCACGTGTACTTCCCACGTGAGCTTAGCCGGCACCTCGACGAGACTCTATCCACAAAAGGAACACCTTGAAGGTGGCTGCGAATGCACAGCTTTGGAGGAATGCGGTACCAGCATTCGACAAATTTGTTCTCTTCATGGTGCCCTGGAAAAGGACTCGGGGAGTTGTACTTACCACGTGAGCTTAGCCGGCATCTCCACCAGAGTGTATCCACAAAAGGAACACCGTGAAGCTGGCTGCGAATGCACAACTTAGGATTAAAGCAGTACCCACATGCTACGAATTTGATCTCTTGATGTTGCCCCGGAAAGGAACTCTGGCACGTGTATTTCCCAGGTTAGCTTAGCCGGCATCTCCACGAGAGTCTATCCATAAAGGGAACACCTTAAAACTGGCTGTGAATGCACAGCTTAAGAGGAAAGCAGTACCCACATGCTACGAATTTGCTCTCTTGATGGTGCTCCGGAAAGCAACTCTGGCAAGTGTACTTCCCAGGTTAGCTTAGCCGGCATCTCCACGAGAGTCTATACACAAAAGAAACACCATGAAGCTGGCTGCGAATGCACAGCTTAGGAGGAAAGCAATACCCGCATGCTACGAATTTGATCTCTTGATGGTGCCCCGGAAAGGAACTCTGTCACGTGTACTTCCCACGTGAGCTTAGCCGGCATCTCCACGAGAGTCTATCCACAAAAGGAACACCTTGAAGCAGGCTGCGAATGCACAGCTTAGGAGGAAAGCAGTACCCGCTTTCTACGAATTTGATCTCTTGATGGTGCTCCGGAAAGGAACTCTGGCACGTGTACTTCCCAAGTGAGCTTAGCCGGCACCTCCACGAGACCCTATCCACAAAAGGAACCCCTTGAAAGTGGCTGCGAATGCACAGCTTTGGAGGAATGCGGTACCAGCATTCGACAAATTTGTTCTCTTCATGGTGCCCCGGAAAAGGACGCGGGGAGTTGTACTTACCACGTGAGCTTAGCCGGCATCTCCACCAGAGTCTATCCACAAAAGGAACACCTTGAAGCTGACTGCGAATGCACAGCTTAGGATTAAAGCAGTACCCACATGCTACGAATTTGATCTCTTGATGTTGCCCCGGAAAGGAACACTGGCACATGTACTTCCCAGGTTAGCGTAGCCGGCATCTCTACGAGAGTCTATACACAAAAGGAACACCCTGAAGCTGGCTGCGAATGCACAGCTTAGGAGGAAAGCAATACCCGCATGCTACGAATTTGATCTCTTGAGGGTGCCCCGGAAAGAAACTCTGTCACGTGTACTTCCCACGTGAGCTTAGCCGGCATCTCCACGAGAGTCTATCCACAAAAGGAACACCTTGAAGCAGGCTGCGAATGCACAGCTTAGGAGGAAAGCAGTACCTGCTTTCTACGAATTTGATCTCTTGATGGTGCACCGGAAAGCAACTCTGGCACGTGTACTTCCCACGTGAGCTTAGCCGGCACCTCCAAGAGACTCTATCCACAAAAGGAACACCTTGAAGGTGGCTGCGAATGCACAGCTTTGGAGGAATGCGGTACCTGCATTCGACAAATTTGTTCTCTTCATGGTGCCCCGGAAATGGACTCGGGGAGTTGTACTTACCACGTGAGCTTAGCCGGCATCTTCACCAGAGTCTATCCACAAAAGGAACACCTTGAAGCTGGCTGCGAATGCACAGCTTAGGATTAAAGCAGTACCCACATGCTACGAATTTGATCTGTTGATGTTGCCCCGGAAAGGAACTCTGGCACCTGTACTTCCCAGGTTAGCTTAGCCGGCATCACCACGAGAGTCTATCCATAAAGGGAACACCTTAAAACTGGCTGTGAATGCACAGCTTAAGAGGAAAGCAGTACCCACATGCTACGAATTTGCTCTCTTGATGGTGCTCCGGAAAGCAACTCTGACACGTGTACTTCCCAGGTTAGCTTAGCCGGCATCTCCACGAGAGTCTATACACAAAAGGAACACCATGAAGCTGGCTGCGAATGCACAGCTTAGGAGGAAAGCAATACCCGCATGCTACGAATTTGATCTCTTGATGGTGCCCCGGAAAGGAACTCTGTCACGTGTACTTCCCACGTGAGCTTAGCCGGCATCTCCACGAGAGTCTATCAACAAAAGGAACACCTTGAAGCAGGCTGCGAATGCACAGGTTAGGAGGAAAGCAGTACCCGCTTTCTACGAATTTGATCTCTTGATGGTGCTCCGGAAAGGAACTCTGGCACGTGTACTTCCCACGTGAGCTTAGCCGGCACCTCCACGAGACTCTATCCACAAAAGGAACACCTTGAAGTTGGCTGGGAATGCAAAGATTTGGAGGAATGCGGTACCACCATTCGACAAATTTGTTCTCTTCATGGTGCCCCCGAAAAGGTCTCGGGGAGTTGTACTTACCACGTGAGCTTAGCCGGCATCTCCACCAGAGTCTATCCACAAAAGGAACCCCTTGAAGCTGGCTGCGAATGCACAGCTTAGGATTAAAGCAGTACCCACATGCTACGAATTTGATCTCTTGATGTTGCCCCGGAAAGGAACTCTGGCACGTGTACTTCCCAGGTTAGCTTAGCCGGCATCTCCACGAGAGTCTATACACAAAATGAACACCATGAAGCTGGCTGCGAATGCACAGCTTAGGAGGAAAGCAATACCCGCATGCTACGAATTTGATCTCTTGATGGTGCCCCGGAAAGGAACTCTGTCACGTGTACTTCCCACGTGAGCTTAGCCGGCATCTCCACGAGAGTCTATCCACAAAAGGAACACCTTGAAGCAGGCAGCGAATGCACAGCTTAGGAGGAAAGCAGTACCCGCTTTCTACGAATTTGATCTCTTGATGGTGCTCCGGAAAGGAACTCTGGCACGTGTACTTCCCACGTGAGCTTAGCCGGCACCTCGACGAGACTCTATCCACAAAAGGAACACCTTGAAGGTGGCTGCAAATGCACAGCTTTGGAGGAATGCGGTACCAGCATTCGACAAATTTGTTCTCTTCATGGTGCCCTGGAAAAGGACTCGGGGAGTTGTACTTACCACGTGAGCTTAGCCGGCATCTCCACCAGAGTGTATCCACAAAAGGAACACCGTGAAGCTGGCTGCGAATGCACAACTTAGGATTAAAGCAGTACCCACATGCTACGAATTTGATCTCTTGATGTTGCCCCGGAAAGGAACTCTGGCACGTGTATTTCCCAGGTTAGCTTAGCCGGCATCTCCACGAGAGTCTATCCATAAAGGGAACACCTTAAAACTGGCTGTGAATGCACAGCTTAAGAGTAAAGCAGTACCCACATGCTACGAATTTGCTCTCTTGATGGTGCTCCGGAAAGCAACTCTGACACGTGTACTTCCCAGGTTAGCTTAGCCGGCATCTCCACGAGAGTCTATACACAAAAGAAACACCATGAAGCTGGCTGCGAATGCACAGCTTAGGAGGAAAGCAATACCCGCATGCTACGAATTTGATCTCTTGATGGTGCCCCGGAAAGGAACTCTGTCACGTGTACTTCCCACGTGAGCTTAGCCGGCATCTCCACGAGAGTCTATCCACAAAAGGAACACCTTGAAGCAGGCTGCGAATGCACAGCTTAGGAGGAAAGCAGTACCCGCTTTCTACGAATTTGATCTCTTGATGGTGCTCCGGAAAGGAACTCTGGCACGTGTACTTCCCAAGTGAGCTTAGCCGGCACCTCCACGAGACCCTATCCACAAAAGGAACACCTTGAAAGTGGCTGCGAATGCACAGCTTTGGAGGAATGCGGTACCAGCATTCGACAAATTTGTTCTCTTCATGGTGCCCCGGAAAAGGACTCGGGGTGTTGTACTTACCACGTGAGCTTAGCCGGCATCTCCACCAGAGTCTATCCACAAAAGGAACACCTTGAAGCTGACTGCGAATGCACAGCTTAGGATTAAAGCAGTACCCACATGCTACGAATTTGATCTCTTGATGTTGCCCCGGAAAGGAACACTGGCACATGTACTTCCCAGGTTAGCTTAGCCGGCATCTCCACGAGAGTCTATACACAAAAGGAACACCATGAAGCTGGCTGCGAATGCACAGCTTAGGAGGAAAGCAATACCCGCATGCTACGAATTTGATCTCTTGGGGGTGCCCCGGAAAGGAACTCTGTCACGTGTACTTCCCACGTGAGCTTAGCCGGCATCTCCACGAGAGTCTATCCACAAAAGGAACACCTTGAAGCAGGCTGCGAATGCAAAGCTTAGGAGGAAAGCAGTACCTGCTTTCTACGAATTTGATCTCTTGATGGTGCACCGGAAAGCAACTCTGGCACGTGTACTTCCCACGTGAGCTTAGCCGGCACCTCCAAGAGACTCTATCCACAAAAGGAACACCTTGAAGGTGGCTGCGAATGCACAGCTTTGGAGGAATGCGGTACCAGCATTCGACAAATTTGTTCTCTTCATGGTGCCCCGGAAAAGGACTCGGGGTGTTGTACTTACCACGTGAGCTTAGCCGGCATCTCCACCAGAGTCTATCCACAAAAGGAACACCTTGAAGCTGACTGTGAATGCACAGCTTAGGATTAAACAGTACCCACATGCTACGAATTTGATCTCTTGATGTTGCCCCGGAAAGGAACACTGGCACGTGTACTTCCCAGGTTAGCTTAGCCGGCATCTCCACGAGAGTCTATACACAAAAGGAACACCATGAAGCTGGCTGCGAATGCACAGCTTAGGAGGAAAGCAATACCCGCATGCTACGAATTTGATCTCTTGAGGGTGCCCCGGAAAGGAACTCTGTCACGTGTACTTCCCACGTGAGCTTAGCCGGCATCTCCACGAGAGTCTATACACAAAAGGAATACCTTGAAGCAGGCTGCGAATGCACAGCTTAGGAGGAAAGCAGTACCCGCTTTCTACGAATTTGATCTCTTGATGGTGCACCGGAAAGCAACTCTGGCACGTGTACTTCCCACGTGAGCTTAGCCGGCACCTCCAAGAGACTCTATCCACAAAAGGAACACCTTGAAGGTGGCTGCGAATGCACAGCTTAGGTTTAAAACATTACCCACATTCTACGAATTTGATCTGTTGATGTGCCCCGGAAAGGAACTCTGGCACGTGTACTTCCCAGGTTAGCTTAGCCGGCATCTCCACGAGAGTCTATCCATAAAGGGAACACCTTAAAACTGGCTGTGAATGCACAGCTTAAGAGGAAAGCAGTACCCACATGCTACGAATTTGATCTCTTGATGGTGCTCCGGAAAGCAACTCTGACACGTGTACTTCCCAGGTTAGCTTAGACGGCATCTCCACGAGAGTCTATACACAAAAGGAACACCATGAAGCTGGCTGCGAATGCACAGCTTAGGAGGAAAGCAATACCCGCATGCTACGAATTTGATCTCTTGATGGTGCCCCGGAAAGGAACTCTGTCACGTGTACTTCCCACGTGAGCTTAGACGGCATCTCCACGAGAGTCTATCCACAAAAGGAACACCTTGAAGCAGGCTGCGAATGCACAGCTTAGGAGGAAAGCAGTACCCGCTTTCTACGAATTTGATCTCTTGATGGTGCTCCGGAAAGGAACTCTGTCACGTGTACTTCCCACGTGAGCTTAGCCGGCATCTCCACGAGAGTCTATACACAAAAGGAACACCATGAAGCTGGCTGCAAATGCACAGCTTAGGAGGAAAGCAATACCCGCCTGCTACGAATTTGATCTCTTGAGGGTGCCCCGGAAAGGAACTCTGTCACGTGTACTTCCCACGTGAGCTTAGCCGGCACCTCCACGAGACACTATCCACAAAAGGAACACCTTGAAGGTGGCTGCGAATGCACAGCGTTGGAGGAATGCGGTACCAGCATTCGACAAATTTGTTCTCTTCATGGTGCCACGGAAAAGGACACGGGGAGTTGTACTTAACACGTGAGCTTAGCCGGCATCTCCACCAGAGTCTATCCACAAAAGGAACACCTTGAAGCTGGCTGCGAATGCACAGCTTAGGATTAAAGCAGTACCTACATGCTACGAATTTGATCTCTTGATGTTGCCCCGGAAAGGAACTCTGGCACGTGTACTTCCCAGGTTAGCTTAGCCTGCATCTCCACGAGAGTCTATACACAAAATGAACACCATGAAGCTGGCTGCGAATGCACAGCTTAGGAGGAAAGCAATACCCGCATGCTACGAATTTGATCTCTTGATGGTGCCCCGGAAAGGTACTCTATCACGTGTACTTCCCACGTGAGCTTAGCCGGCATCTCCACGAGAGTCTATACACAAAAGGAACACCATGAAGCTGGCTGCAAATGCACAGCTTAGGAGGAAAGCAATACCCGCCTGCTACGAATTTGATCTCTTGAGGGTGCCCCGGAAAGGAACTCTGTCACGTGTACTTCCCACGTGAGCTTAGCCGGCATCTCCACGAGAGTCTATCCACAAAAGGAACACCTTGAAGCAGGCGGCGAATGCACAGCTTTGGAGGAATGCGGTACCAGCATTCGACAAATTTGTTCTCTTCATGGTGCCACGGAAAAGGACTCGGGGAGTTGTACTTACCTCGTGAGCTTAGCCGGCATCTCCACCAGAGTGTATCCACAAAAGGAACACCTTGAAGGTGGCTGCGAATGCACAGCTTAGGTTTAAAGCAGTACCCACATTCTACGAATTTGATCTGTTGATGTTGCCCCGGCAAGGAACTCTGGCACGTGTACTTCGAGGTTAGCTTAGCCGGCATCTCCACGAGAGTCTATCCATAAAGGGAACACCTTAAAACTGGCTGTGAATGCACAGCTTAAGAGGAAAGCAGTACCCACATGCTACGAATTTGATCTCTTGATGGTGCTCCGGAAAGCAACTCTGACACGTGTACTTCCCAGGTTAGCTTAGACGGCATCTCCACGAGAGTCTATACACAAAAGGAACACCATGAAGCTGGCTTCAAATGCAGAGCTTAGGAGGAAAGCAATACCCTCATGCTACGAATTTGATCTCTTGATGGTGCCCCGGAAAGGAACTCTGTCACGTGTACTTCCCACGTTAGCTTAGCCGGCATCTCCACGAGAGTCTATCCACAAAAGGAACACCTTGAAGCAGGCTGCGAATGCACAGCTTAGCAGGAAAGCAGTATTCGCTTTCTACGAATTTTATCTCTTGATGGTGCTCCGGAAAGGAACACTGGCACGTGTACTTCCCACGTGAGCTTAGCCGGCACCTCCAAGAGACTCTATCCACAAAAGGAACACCTTTAAGTTGGCTGCGAATGCAAAGATTTGGAGGAATGCGGTACCAGCATTCGACAAATTTGTTCTCTTCATGGTGCCCCCGAAAAGGACTCGGGGAGTTGTACTTACCACGTGAGCTTAGCCGGCATCTCCACCAGAGTCTATCCACAAAAGGAACCCCTTGAAGCTGGCTGCAAATGCACAGCTTAGGATTAAAGCAGTACCCACATGCTACGAATTTGATCTCTTGATGTTGCCCCGGAAAGGAACTCTGGCACGTGTACTTCCCAGGTTAGCTTAGCCTGCATCTCCACGAGAGTCTATACACAAAATGAACACCATGAAGCTGGCTGCGAATGCACAGCTTAGGAGGAAAGCAATACCCACATGCTACGAATTTGATCTCTTGAGGGTGCCCCGGAAAGGAGCTCTGTCACGTGTACTTCCCACGTGAGCTTAGCCGGCATCTCCACGAGAGTCTATCCACAAAAGGAACACCTTGAAGCAGGCGGCGAATGCACAGCTTAGGAGGAATGCGGTACCAGCATTCGACAAATTTGTTCTCTTCATGGTGCCGCGGAAAAGGACTCAGGGAGTTGTACTTACCTCATGAGCTTAGCCGGCATCTCCACCAGAGTGTATCCACAAAAGGAACACCTTGAAGGTGGCTGCGAATGCACAGCTTAGGATTAAAGCAGTACCCACATTCTACGAATTTGATCTGTTGATGTTGCCCCGGAAAGGAACTCTGGCACGTGTACTTCCCAGGTTAGCTTAGCCGGCATCTCCACGAGAGTCTATCCATAAAGGGAACACCTTAAAACTGGCTGTGAATGCACAGCTTAAGAGGAAAGCAGTACCCACATGCTACGAATTTGATCTCTTGATGGTGCTCCGGAAAGCAACTCTGACACGTGTACTTCCCAGGTTAGCTTAGACGGCATCTCCACGAGAGTCTATACACAAAAGGAACACCATGAAGCTGGCTTCAAATGCTGAGCTTAGGAGGAAAGCAATACCCTCATGCTACGAATTTGATCTCTTGATGGTGCCCCGGAAAGGAACTCTCTCACGTGTACTTCCCACGTGAGCTTAGCCGGCATCTCCACGAGAGTCTATACACAAAAGGAACACCTTGAAGCAGGCTGCGAATGCACAGCTTAGGAGGAAAGCAGTACCCGCTTTCTACGAATTTTATCTCTTGATGGTGCTCCGGAAAGGAACTCTGGCACGTGTACTTCCCACGTGAGCTTAGCCGGCACCTCCACGAGACTCTATCCACAAAAGGAACACCTTGAAGTTGGCTGCGAATGCAAAGATTTGGAGGAATGCGGTACCAGCATTCGACAAATTTGTTCTCTTCATGGTGCCCCCGAAAAGGTCTCGGGGAGTTGTACTTACCACGTGAGCTTAGCCGGCATCTCCACCAGAGTCTATCCACAAAAGGAACACCTTGAAGCTGGCTGCGAATGCACAGCTTACGATTAAAGCAGTACCCACATGCTACGAATTTGATCTCTTGAGGGTGCCCCGGAAAGGAACTCTGTCACGTGTACTTCCCACGTGAGCTTAGCCGGCATCTCCACGAGAGTCTATCCACAAAAGGAACACCTTGAAGCAGGCGGCGAATGCACAGCTTAGGAGGAATGTGGTACCAGCTTTCGTCAAATTTGTTCTCTTCATGGTGCCCCAGAAAAGAACTCGGGGAGTTGTACTTACCTCGTGAGCTTAGCCGGCATCTCCACCAGAGTGTATCCACAAAAGGAACACCTTGAAGGTGGCTGCGAATGCACAGCTTAGGTTTAAAGCAGTACCCACATTCTACGAATTTGATCTGTTGATGTTGCCCCGGAAAGGAACTCTGGCAGGTGTACTTCCCAGGTTAGCTTAGCCGGCATCTCGACGAGAGTCTATCCATAAAGGGAACACCTTAAAACTGGCTGTGAATGCACAGCTTAAGAGGAAAGCAGTACCCACATGCTACGAATTTGCTCTCTTGATGGTGCTCCGGAAAGCAACTCTGACACGTGTACTTCCCAGGTTAGCTTAGACGGCATCTCCACGAGAGTCTATACACAAAAGGAACACCATGAAGCTGGCTGCAAATGCACAGCTTAGGAGGAAAGCAATACCCGCATGCTACGAATTTGATCTCTTGATGGTGCCCCGGAAAGGAACTCTGTCACGTGTATTTCCCACGTGAGCTTAGCCGGCATCTCCACGAGAGTCTATCCACAAAAGGAACACCTTGAAGCAGGCTGCGAATGCACAGCTTAGCAGGAAAGCAGTATTCGCTTTCTACGAATTTTATCTCTTGATGGTGCTCCGGAAAGGAACACTGGCACGTGTACTTCCCACGTGAGCTTAGCCGGCACCTCCACGAGACTCTATCCACAAAAGGAACACCTTGAAGTTGGCTGCGAATGCAAAGATTTGGAGGAATGCGGTACCAGCATTCGACAAATTTGTTCTCTTCATGGTGTCCCCGAAAAGGTCTCGGGGAGTTGTACTTACCACGTGAGCTTAGCCGGCATCTCCACCAGAGTCTATCCACAAAAGGAACCCCTTGAAGCTGGCTGCGAATGCACAGCTTAGGATAAAAGAAGTACCCACATGCTACGAATTTGATCTCTTGATGTTGCCCCGGAAAGGAACTCTGGCACGTGTACTTCCCAGGTTAGCTTAGCCTGCATCTCCACGAGAGTCTATACACAAAATGAACACCATGAAGCTGGCTGCGAATGCACAGCTTAGGAGGAAAGCAATACCCGCATGCTACGAATTTGATCTCTTGAGGGTGCCCCAGAAAGGAACTCTGTCACGTGTACTTCCCACGTGAGCTTAGCCGGCATCTCCACGAGAGTCTATCCACAAAAGGAACACCTTGAAGCACGCGGCGAATGCACAGCTTAGGAGGAATGCGGTACCAGCATTCGACAAATTTGTTCTCTTCATGGTGCCGCGGAAAAGGACTCAGGGAGTTCTACTTACCTCATGAGCTTAGCCGGCATCTCCACCAGAGTGTATCCACAAAAGGAACACCTTGAAGGTGGCTGCGAATGCACAGCTTAGGATTAAAGCAGTACCCACATTCTACGAATTTGATCTGTTGATGTGCCCCGGAAAGGAACTCTGGCACGTGTACTTCCCAGGTTAGCTTAGCCGGCATCTCCACGAGAGTCTATCCATAAAGGGAACACCTTAAAACTGGCTGTGAATGCACAGCTTAAGAGGAAAGCAGTACCCACATGCTACGAATTTGATCTCTTGATGGTGCTCCGGAAAGCAACTCTGACACGTGTACTTCCCAGGTTAGCTTAGACGGCATCTCCACGAGAGTCTATACACAAAAGGAACACCATGAAGCTGGCTTCAAATGCACAGCTTAGGAGGAAAGCAATATCCTCATGCTACGAATTTGATCTCTTGATGGTGCTCCGGAAAGGGACTCTCTCACGTGTACTTCCCACGTGAGCTTAGCCGGCATCTCCACGAGAGTCTATACACAAAAGGAACACCTTGAAGCAGGCTGCGAATGCACAGCTTAGGAGGAAAGCAGTACCCGCTTTCTACGAATTTTATCTCTTGATGGTGCTCCGGAAAGGAACTCTGGCACGTGTACTTCCCACGTGAGCTTAGCCGGCACCTCCACGAGACTCTATCCACAAAAGGAACACCTTGAAGTGGGCTGCGAATGCAAAGATTTGGAGAAATGCGGTACCAGCATTCGACAAATTTGTTCTCTTCATGGTGCCCCCGAAAAGGTCTCGGGGAGTTGTACTTACCACGTGAGCTTAGCCGGCATCTCCACCAGAGTCTATCCACAAAAGGAACCCCTTGAAGCTGGCTGCGAATGCACAGCTTAGGATTAAAGCAGTACCCACATGCTACGAATTTGATCTCTTGATGTTGCCCCGGAAAGGAACTCTGGCACGTGTACTTCCCAGGTTAGCTTAGCCGGCATCTCCACGAGAGTCTATACACAAAATGAACACCATGAAGCTGGCTGCGAATGCACAGCTTAGGAGGAAAGCAATACCCGCATGCTACGAATTTGATCTCTTGATGGTGCCCCGGAAAGGAACTCTGTCACGTGTACTTCCCACGTGAGCTTAGCCTGCATCTCCACGAGAGTCTATCCACAAAAGGAACACCTTGAAGCAGGCTGCGAATGCACAGCTTAGGAGGAAAGCAGTACCCGCTTTCTACGAATTTGATCTCTTGATGGTGCTCCGGAAAGGAACTCTGGCACGTGTACTTCCCACGTGAGCTTAGCCGGCACCTCCACGAGACTCTATCCACAAAAGGAACACCTTGAAGGTGGCTGCGAATGCACAGCTTTGGAGGAATGTGGTACCAGCATTCGACAAATTTGTTCTCTTCATGGTGCCCTGGAAAAGGACACGGGGAGTTGTACTTACCACGTGAGCTTAGCCGGCATCTCCACCAGAGTCTATCCACAAAAGGAACACCTTGAAGCTGGCTGCGAATGCACAGCTTACGATTAAAGCAGAACCCACATGCTACGAATTTGATCTCTTGATGTTGCCCCGGAAAGGAACTCTGGCACGTGTACTTCCCAGGTTAGCTTAGTCTGCTTCTCCACGAGAGTCTATACACAAAATGAACACCATGAAGCTGGCTGCGAATGCACAGCTTAGGAGGAAAGCAATACCCGCATGCTACGAATTTGATCTCTTGATGGTGCCCCGGAAAGGAACTCTGTCACGTATACTTCCCACGTGAGCTTAGCCGGCATCTCCACGAGAGTCTATCCACAAAAGGAACACCTTGAAGCAGGCTGCGAATGCACAGCTTAGGAGGAAAGCAGTACCCGCTTTCTACGAATTTGATCTCTTGATGGTGCTCCGGAAAGGAACTCTGGCACGTGTACTTCCCACGTGAGCTTAGCCGGCACCTCCACGAGACTCTATCCACAAAAGGAACACCTTGAAGGTGGCTGCGAATGCACAGCTTTGGAGGAATGTGGTACCAGCATTCGACAAATTTGTTCTCTTCATGGTGCCCCGGAAAAGGACACGGGGAGTTGTACTTACCACGTGAGCTTAGCCGGCATCTCCACCAGAGTCTATCCACAAAAGGAACACCTTGAAGCTGGCTGCGAATGCACAGCTTACGATTAAAGCAGTACCCACATGCTACGAATTTGATCTCTTGAGGGTGCCCCGGAAAGGAACTCTGTCACGTGTACTTCCCACGTGAGCTTAGCCGGCATCTCCACGAGAGTCTATCCACAAAAGGAACACCTTGAAGCAGGCGGCGAATGCACAGCTTAGGAGGAATGCGGTACCAGCATTCGTCAAATTTGTTCTCTTCATGGTGCCGCGGAAAAGGACTCGGGGAGTTGTACTTACCTCGTGAGCTTAGCCGGCATCTCCACCAGAGTGTATCCACAAAAGGAACACCTTGAAGGTGGCTGCGAATGCACAGCTTAGTTTTAAAACAGTACCCACATTCTACGAATTTGATCTGTTGATGTTGCCCCGGAAAGGAACTCTGGCACGTGTACTTCCCAGGTTAGCTTAGCCGGCATCTCCACGAGAGTCTATCCATATAGGGAACACCTTAAAACTGGCTGTGAATGCACAGCTTAAGAGGAAAGCAGTACCCACATGCTACGAATTTGATCTCTTGATGGTGCTCCGGAAAGCAACTCTGACACGTGTACTTCCCAGGTTAGCTTAGACGGCATCTCCACGAGAGTCTATACACAAAAGGAACACCATGAAGCTGGCTTCAAATGCAGAGCTTAGGAGGAAAGCAATACCCTCATGCTACGAATTTGATCTCTTGATGGTGCCCCGGAAAGGAACTCTCTCACGTGTACTTCCCACGTGAGCTTAGCCGGCATCTCCACGAGAGTCTATCCACAAAAGGAACACCTTGAAGCAGGCTGCGAATGCACAGCTTAGGAGGAAAGCAGTACCCGCTTTCTACGAATTTGATCTCTTGATGGTGCTCCGGAAAGGAACTCTGGCACGTGTACTTCCCACGTGAGCTTAGCCGGCACCTCCACGAGACTCTATCCACAAAAGGAACACCTTGAAGGTGGCTGCGAATGCACAGCTTTGGAGGAATGTGGTACCAGCATTCGACAAATTTGTTCTCTTCATGGTGCCCCGGAAAAGGACACGGGGAGTTGTACTTACCACGTGAGCTTAGCCGGCATCTCCACCAGAGTCTATCCACAAAAGGAACACCTTGAAGCTGGCTGCGAATGCACAGCTTACGATTAAAGCAGTACCCACATGCTACGAATTTGATCTCTTGAGGGTGCCCCGGAAAGGAACTCTGTCACGTGTACTTCCCACGTGAGCTTAGCCGGCATCTCCACGAGAGTCTATCCACAAAAGGAACACCTTGAAGCAGGCGGCGAATGCACAGCTTAGGAGGAATGTGGTACCAGCTTTCGTCAAATTTGTTCTCTTCATGGTGCCCCGGAAAAGAACTCGGGGAGTTGTACTTACCTCGTGAGCTTAGCCGGCATCTCCACCAGAGTGTATCCACAAAAGGAACACCTTGAAGGTGGCTGCGAATGCACAGCTTAGGTTTAAAGCAGTACCCACATTCTACGAATTTGATCTGTTGATGTTGCCCCGGAAAGGAACTCTGGCACGTGTACTTCCCAGGTTAGCTTAGCCGGCATCTCGACGAGAGTCTATCCATAAAGGGAACACCTTAAAACTGGCTGTAAATGCACAGCTTAAGAGGAAAGCAGTACCCACATGCTACGAATTTGCTCTCTTGATGGTGCTCCGGAAAGCAACTCTGACACGTGTACTTCCCAGGTTAGCTTAGACGACATCTCCACGAGAGTCTATACACAAAAGGAACACCATGAAGCTGGCTGCAAATGCACAGCTTAGGAGGAAAGCAATACCCGCATGCTACGAATTTGATCTCTTGATGGTGCCCCGGAAAGGAACTCTGTCACGTGTATTTCCCACGTGAGCTTAGCCGGCATCTCCACGAGAGTCTATCCACAAAAGGAACACCTTGAAGCAGGCTGCGAATGCACAGCTTAGCAGGAAAGCAGTATTCGCTTTCTACGAATTTTATCTCTTGATGGTGCTCCGGAAAGGAACACTGGCACGTGTACTTCCCACGTGAGCTTAGCCGGCACCTCCACGAGACTCTATACACAAAAGGAACACCTTGAAGTTGGCTGCGAATGCAAAGATTTGGAGGAATGCGGTACCAGCATTCGACAAATTTGTTCTCTTCATGGTGCCCCCGAAAAGGTCTCGGGGAGTTGTACTTACCACGTGAGCTTAGCCGGCATCTCCACCAGAGTCTATCCACAAAAGGAACCCCTTGAAGCTGGCTGCGAATGCACAGCTTAGGATTAAAGCAGTACCCACATGCTACGAATTTGATCTCTTGATGTTGCCCCGGAAAGGAACTCTGGCACGTGTACTTCCCAGGTTAGCTTAGCCTGCATCTCCACGAGAGTCTATACACAAAATGAACACCATGAAGCTGGCTGCGAATGCACAGCTTAGGAGGAAAGCAATACCCGCATGCTACGAATTTGATCTCTTGAGGGTGCCCCAGAAAGGAACTCTGTCACGTGTACTTCCCACGTGAGCTTAGCCGGCATCTCCACGAGAGTCTATCCACAAAAGGAACACCTTGAAGCACGCGGCGAATGCACAGCTTAGGAGGAATGCGGTACCAGCATTCGACAAATTTGTTCTCTTCATGGTGCCCGCGGAAAAGGACTCAGGGAGTTCTACTTACCTCATGAGCTTAGCCGGCATCTCCACCAGAGTGTATCCACAAAAGGAACACCTTGAAGGTGGCTGCGAATGCACAGCTTAGGATTAAAGCAGTACCCACATTCTACGAATTTGATCTGTTGATGTGCCCCGGAAAGGAACTCTGGCACGTGTACTTCCCAGATTAGCTTAGCCGGCATCTCCACGAGAGTCTATCCATAAAGGGAACACCTTAAAACTGGCTGTGAATGCACAGCTTAAGAGGAAAGCAGTACCCACATGCTACGAATTTGATCTCTTGATGGTGCTCCGGAAAGCAACTCTGACACGTGTACTTCCCAGGTTAGCTTAGACGGCATCTCCACGAGAGTCTATACACAAAAGGAACACCATGAAGCTGGCTTCAAATGCACAGCTTAGGAGGAAAGCAATACCCTCATGCTACGAATTTGATCTCTTGATGGTGCTCCGGAAAGGGACTCTCTCACGTGTACTTCCCACGTGAGCTTAGCCGGCATCTCCACGAGAGTCTATACACAAAAGGAACACCTTGAAGCAGGCTGCGAATGCACAGCTTAGGAGGAAAGCAGTACCCGCTTTCTACGAATTTTATCTCTTGATGGTGCTCCGGAAAGGAACTCTGGCACGTGTACTTCCCACGTGAGCTTAGCCGGCACCTCCACGAGACTCTATCCACAAAAGGAACACCTTGAAGTGGGCTGCGAATGCAAAGATTTGGAGAAATGCGGTACCAGCATTCGACAAATTTGTTCTCTTCATGGTGCCCCCGAAAATGTCTCGGGGAGTTGTACTTACCACGTGAGCTTAGCCGGCATCTCCACCAGAGTCTATCCACAAAAGGAACCCCTTGAAGCTGGCTGCGAATGCACAGCTTAGGATTAAAGCAGTACCCACATGCTACGAATTTGATCTCTTGATGTTGCCCCGGAAAGGAACTCTGGCACGTGTACTTCCCAGGTTAGCTTAGTCTGCTTCTCCACGAGAGTCTATACACAAAATGAACACCATGAAGCTGGCTGCGAATGCACAGCTTAGGAGGAAAGCAATACCCGCATGCTACGAATTTGATCTCTTGATGGTGCCCCGGAAAGGAACTCTGTCACGTATACTTCCCACGTGAGCTTAGCCGGCATCTCCACGAGAGTCTATCCACAAAAGGAACACCTTGAAGCAGGCTGCGAATGCACAGCTTAGGAGGAAAGCAGTACCCGCTTTCTACGAATTTGATCTCTTGATGGTGCTCCGGAAAGCAACTCTGGCACGTGTACTTCGCACGTGAGCTTAGCCGGCACCTCGACGAGACTCTATCCACAAAAGGAACACCTTGAAGGTGGCTGCGAATGCACAGCTTTGGAGGAATGTGGTACCAGCATTCGACAAATTTGTTCTCTTCATGGTGCCCCGGAAAAGGACACGGGGAGTTGTACTTACCACGTGAGCTTAGCCGGCATCTCCACCAGAGTCTATCCACAAAAGGAACACCTTGAAGCTGGCTGCGAATGCACAGCTTACGATTAAAGCAGTACCCACATGCTACGAATTTGATCTCTTGAGGGTGCCCCGGAAAGGAACTCTGTCACGTGTTCTTCCCACGTGAGCTTAGCCGGCATCTCCACGAGAGTCTATCCACAAAAGGAACACCTTGAAGCAGGCGGCGAATGCACAGCTTAGGAGGAATGCGGTACCAGCATTCGTCAAATTTGTTCTCTTCATGGTGCCGCGGAAAAGGACTCGGGGAGTTGTACTTACCTCGTGAGCTTAGCCGGCATCTCCACCAGAGTGTATCCACAAAAGGAACACCTTGAAGGTGGCTGCGAATGCACAGCTTAGTTTTAAAACAGTACCCACATTCTACGAATTTGATCTGTTGATGTTGCCCCGGAAAGGAACTCTGGCACGTGTACTTCCCAGGTTAGCTTAGCCGGCATCTCCACGAGAGTCTATCCATATAGGGAACACCTTAAAACTGGCTGTGAATGCACAGCTTAAGAGGAAAGCAGTACCCACATGCTACGAATTTGATCTCTTGATGGTGCTCCGGAAAGCAACTCTGACACGTGTACTTCCCAGGTTAGCTTAGACGGCATCTCCACGAGAGTCTATACACAAAAGGAACACCATGAAGCTGGCTGCAAATGCACAGCTTAGGAGGAAAGCAATACCCGCATGCTACGAATTTGATCTGTTGATGGTGCCCCGGAAAGGAACTCTGTCACGTGTACTTCCCACGTGAGCTTAGCCGGCATCTCCACGAGAGTCTATCAACAAAAGCAACACCTTGAAGCAGGCTGCGAATGCACAGCTTAGGAGGAAAGCAGTACCCGCTTTCTCCGAATTTTATCTCTTGATGTTGCTCCGGAAAGGAACTCTGGCACGTGTACTTCCCACGTGAGCTTAGCCGGCACCTCCACGAGACTCTATCCACAAAAGGAACACCTTGAAGTTGGCTGCGAATGCAAAGATTTGGAGGAATGCGGTACCACCATTCGACAAATTTGTTCTCTTCATGGTGCCTCCGAAAAGGTCTCGGGGAGTTGTACTTACCACGTGAGCTTTGCCGGCATCTCCACCAGAGTCTATCCACAAAAGGAACCCCTTGAAGCTGGCTGCGAATGCACAGCTTAGGATTAAAGCAGTACCCACTTGCTACGAATTTGATCTCTTGATGTTGCCCCGGAAAGGAACTCTGGCTCGTGTACTTCCCAGGTTAGCTTAGTCTGCATCTCCACGAGAGTCTATACACAAAAGGAACACCATGAAGCTGGCTGCGAATGCACAGCTTAGGAGGAAAGCAATACCCGCATGCTACGAATTTGATCTCTTGATGGTGCCCCGGAAAGGAACTCTGTCACGTGTACTTCCCACGTGAGCTTAGCCGGCACCTCCACGAGACTCTATCCACAAAAGGAACACCTTGAAGCAGGCTGCGAATGCACAGCTTAGGAGGAAAGCAGTACCCGCTTTCTACGAATTTGATCTCTTGATGGTGCTCCGGAAAGCAACCCTGGCACGTGTACTTCCCACGTGAGCTTAGCCGGCACCTCCACGAGACTCTATCCACAAAAGGAACACCTTGAAGGTGGCTGCGAATGCACAGCGTTGGAGGAATGCGGTACCAGCATTCGACAAATTTGTTCTCTTCATGGTGCCACGGAAAAGGACACGGGGAGTTGTACTTACCACGTGAGCTTAGCCGGCATCTCCACCAGAGTCTATCCACAAAAGGAACACCTTGAAGCTGGCTGCGAATGCACAGCTTAGGATTAAAGCAGTACCTACATGCTACGAATTTGATCTCTTGATGTTGCCCCGGAAAGGAACTCTGGCACGTGTACTTCCCAGGTTAGCTTAGCCTGCATCTCCACGAGAGTCTATACACAAAATGAACACCATGAAGCTGGCTGCGAATGCACAGCTTAGGAGGAAAGCAATACCCGCATGCTACGAATTTGATCTCTTGAGGGTGCCCCGGAAAGGAACTCTGTCACGTGTACTTCCCACGTGAGCTTAGCCGGCATCTCCACGAGAGTCTATACACAAAAGGAACACCATGAAGCTGGCTGCAAATGCACAGCTTAGGAGGAAAGCAATACCCGCCTGCTACGAATTTGATCTCTTGAGGGTGCCCCGGAAAGGAACTCTGTCACGTGTACTTCCCACGTGAGCTTAGCCGGCATCTCCACGAGAGTCTATCCACAAAAGGAACACCTTGAAGCAGGCGGCGAATGCACAGGTTTGGAGGAATGCGGTACCAGCATTCGACAAATTTGTTCTCTTCATGGTGCCACGGAAAAGGACTCGGGGAGTTGTACTTACCTCGTGAGCTTAGCCGGCATCTCCACCAGAGTGTATCCACAAAAGGAACACCTTGAAGGTGGCTGCGAATGCACAGCTTAGGTTTAAAGCAGTACCCACATTCTACGAATTTGATCTGTTGATGTTGCCCCGGCAAGGAACTCTGGCACGTGTACTTCCCAGGTTAGCTTAGCCGGCATCTCCACGAGAGTCTATCCATAAAGGGAACACCTTAAAACTGGCTGTGAATGCACAGCTTAAGAGGAAAGCAGTACCCACATGCTACGAATTTGATCTCTTGATGGTGCTCCGGAAAGCAACTCTGACACGTGTACTTACCAGGTTAGCTTAGACGGCATCTCCACGAGAGTCTATACACAAAAGGAACACCATGAAGCTGGCTGCAAATGCACAGCTTAGGAGGAAAGCAATACCCGCATGCTACGAATTTGATCTCTTGATGGTGCCCCGGAAAGGAACTCTGTCACGTGTACTTCCCACGTGAGCTTAGCCGGCATCTCCACGAGAGTCTATCCACAAAAGGAACACCTTGAAGCAGGCTGCGAATGCACAGATTAGGAGGAAAGCAGTACTCGCTTTCTACGAATTTTATCTCTTGATGGTGCTCCGGAAAGGAACACTGGCACGTGTACTTCCCACGTGAGCTTAGCCGGCACCTCCACGAGACTCTATCCACAAAAGGAACACCTTGAAGTTGGCTGCGAATGCAAAGATTTGGAGGAATGCGGTACCAGCATTCGACAAATTTGTTCTCTTCATGGTGCCCCCGAAAAGGTCTCGGGGAGTTGTACTTACCACGTGAGCTTAGCCGGCATCTCCACCAGAGTCTATCCACAAAAGGAACCCCTTGAAGCTGGCTGCGAATGCACAGCTTAGGATTAAAGCAGTACCCACATGCTACGAATTTGATCTCTTGATGTTGCCCCGGAAAGGAACTCTGGCACGTGTACTTCCCAGGTTAGCTTAGCCTGCATCTCCACAAGAGTCTATACACAAAATGAACACCATGAAGCTGGCTGCGAATGCACAGCTTAGGAGGAAAGCAGTACCCGCTTTCTACGAATTTGATCTCTTGATGGTGCACCGGAAAGCAACTCTGGCACGTGTACTTCCCACGTGAGCTTAGCCGGCACCTCCAAGAGACTCTATCCACAAAAGGAACACCTTGAAGGTGGCTGCGAATGCACAGCTTTGGAGGAATGCGGTACCAGCATTCGACAAATTTGTTCTCTTCATGGTGCCCCGGAAATGGACTCGGGGAGTTGTACTTACCACGTGAGCTTAGCCGGCATCTCCACCAGAGTCTATCCACAAAAGGAACACCTTGAAGCTGGCTGCGAATGCACAGCTTAGGATTAAAGCAGTACCCACATGCTACGAATTTGATCAGTTGATGTTGCCCCGGAAAGGAACTCTGGCACCTGTACTTCCCAGGTTAGCTTAGCCGGAATCTCCACGAGAGTCTATCCATAAAGGGAACACCTTAAAACAGGCTGTGAATGCACAGCTTAAGAGGAAAGCAGTACCCACATGCTACGAATTTGCTCTCTTGATGGTCCTCCGGAAAGCAACTCTGACACGTGTACTTCCCAGGTTAGCTTAGCCGGCATCTCCACGAGAGTCTATACACAAAAGGAACACCATGAAGCTTGCTGCGAATGCACAGCTTAGGAGGAAAGCAATACCCGCATGCTACGAATTTGATCTCTTGATGGTGCCCCGGAAAGGAACTCTGTCACGTGTACTTCCCACGTGAGCTTAGCCGGCATCTCCACGAGAGTCTATCCACAAAAGGAACACCTTGAAGCAGGCTGCGAATGCACAGCTTAGGAGGAAAGCAGTACCCGCTTTCTACGAATTTGATCTCTTGATGGTGCTCCGGAAAGGAACTCTGGCACGTGTACTTCCCAAGTGAGCTTAGCCGGCACCTCCACGAGACTCTATCCACAAAAGGAACACCTTGAAAGTGGCTGCGAATGCACAGCTTTGGAGGAATGCGGTACCAGCATTCGACAAATTTGTTCTCTTCATGGTGCCCCGGAAAAGGACTCGGGGTGTTGTACTTACCACGTGAGCTTAGCCGGCATCTCCACCAGAGTCTATCCACAAAAGGAACACCTTGAAGCTGACTGCGAATGCACAGCTTAGGATTAAAGCAGTACCCACATCCTACGAATTTGATCTCTTGATGTTGCCCCGGAAAGGAACACTGGCACGTGTACTTCCCAGGTTAGCTTAGCCGGCATCTCCACGAGAGTCTATACACAAAAGGAACACCATGAAGCTGGCTGCGAATGCACAGCTTAGGAGGAAAGCAATACCCGCATGCTACGAATTTGATCTCTTGAGGGTGCCCCGGAAAGGAACTCTGTCACGTGTACTTCCCACGTGAGCTTAGCCGGCATCTCCACGAGAGTCTATCCACAAAAGGAACACCTTGAAGCAGGCTGCGAATGCACAGCTTAGGAGGAAAGCAGTACCCGCTTTCTACGAATTTGATCTCTTGATGTTGCCCCGGAAAGGAACTCTGGCACGTGTACTTCCCAGGTTAGCTTAGCCGGCATCTCCACCAGAGTCTATCCACAAAAGGAACACCTTGAAGCTGGCTGCGAATGCACAGCTTACGATTAAAGCAGTACCCACATGCTACGAATTTGATCTCTTGATGTTGCCCCGGAAAGGAACTCTGGCACGTGTACTTCCCAGGTTAGCTTAGTCTGCTTCTCCACGAGAGTCTATACACAAAATGAACACCATGAAGCTGGCTGCGAATGCACAGCTTAGGAGGAAAGCAATACCCGCATGCTACGAATTTGATCTCTTGATGGTGCCCCGGAAAGGAACTCTGTCACGTGTACTTCCCACGTGAGCTTAGCCGGCATCTCCACGAGAGTCTATCCACAAAAGGAACACCTTGAAGCAGGCTGCGAATGCACAGCTTAGGAGGAAAGCAGTACCCGCTTTCTACGAATTTGATCTCTTGATGGTGCTCCGGAAAGCAACTCTGGCACGTGTACTTCCCACGTGAGCTTAGCCGGCACCTCCACGAGACTCTATCCACAAAAGGAACACCTTGAAGGTGGCTGCGAATGCACAGCTTTGGAGGAATGTGGTACCAGCATTCGACAAATTTGTTCTCTTCATGGTGCCCCGGAAAAGGACACGGGGAGTTGTACTTACCACGTGAGCTTAGCCGGCATCTCCACCAGAGTCTATCCACAAAAGGAACACCTTGAAGCTGGCTGCGAATGCACAGCTTACGATTAAAGCAGTACCCACATGCTACGAATTTGATCTCTTGAGGGTGCCCCGGAAAGGAACTCTGTCACGTGTACTTCCCAAGTGAGCTTAGCCGGCATCTCCACGAGAGTCTATCCACAAAAGGAACACCTTGAAGCAGGCGGCGAATGCACAGCTTAGGAGGAATGCGGTACCAGCATTCATCAAATTTGTTCTCTTCATGGTGCCGCGGAAAGGGACTCGGGGAGTTGTACTTACCTCGTGAGCTTAGCCGGCATCTCCACCAGAGTGTATCCACAAAAGGAACACCTTGAAGGTGGCTGCGAATGCACAGCTTAGGTTTAAAACAGTACCCACATTCTACGAATTTGATCTGTTGATGTTGCCCCGGAAAGGAACTCTGGCACGTGTACTTCCCAGGTTAGCTTAGCCGGCATCTCCACGAGAGTCTATCCATAAAGGGAAAACCTTAAAACTGGCTGTGAATGCACAGCTTAAGAGGAAAGCAGTACCCACATGCTACGAATTTGATCTCTTGATGGTGCTCCGGAAAGCAACTCTGACACGTGTACTTCCCAGGTTAGCTTAGACGGCATCTCCACAAGAGTCTATACACAAAAGGAACACCATGAAGCTGGCTGCAAATGCACAGCTTAGGAGGAAAGCAATACCCGCATGCTACGAATTTGATCTCTTGATGGGGCCCCGGAAAGGAACTCTGTCACGTGTACTTCCCACGTGAGCTTAGCCGGCATCTCCACGAGAGTCTATCCACAAAAGGAACACCTTGAAGCAGGCTGCGAATGCACAGCTTAGGAGGAAAGCAGTACCCGCTTTCTCCGAATTTTATCTCTTAATGGTGCTCCGGAAAGGAACTCTGGCACGTGTACTTCCCACGTGAGCTTAGCCGGCACCTCCACGAGACTCTATCCACAAAAGGAACACCTTGAAGTTGGCTGCGAATGCAAAGATTTGGAGGAATGCGGTACCACCATTCGACAAATTTGTTCTCTTCATGGTGCCCCCGAAAAGGTCTCGGGGAGTTGTACTTACCACGTGAGCTTAGCCGGCATCTCCACCAGAGTCTATCCACAAAAGGAACCCCTTGAAGCTGGCTGCCAATGCACAGCTTAGGATTAAAGCAGTACCCACATGCTACGAATTTGATCTCTTGATGTTGCCCCGGAAAGGAACTCTGGCACGTGTACTTCCCAGGTTAGCTTAGCCGGCATCTCCACGAGAGTCTATACACAAAATGAACACCATGAAGCTGGCTGCGAATGCACAGCTTAGGAGGAAAGCAATACCCGCATGCTACGAATTTGATCTCTTTATGGTGCCCCGGAAAGGAACTCTGTCACGTGTACTTCCCACGTGAGCTTAGCCGGCATCTCCACGAGAGTCTATCCACAAAAGGAACACCTTGAAGCAGGCTGCGAATGCACAGCTTAGGAGGAAAGCAGTACCCGCTTTCTACGAATTTGATCTCTTGATGGTGCTCCGGAAAGGAACTCTGGCACGTGTACTTCCCACGTGAGCTTAGCCGGCACCTCGACGAGACTCTATCCACAAAAGGTACACCTTGAAGGTGGCTGCGAATGCACAGCTTTGGAGGAATGCGGTACCAGCATTCGACAAATTTGTTCTCTTCATGGTGCCCTGGAAAAGGACTCGGGGAGTTGTACTTACCACGTGAGCTTAGCCGGCATCTCCACCAGAATGTATCCACAAAAGGAACACCGTGAAGCTGGCTGCGAATGCACAACTTAGGATTAAAGCAGTACCCACATGCTACGAATTTGATCTCTTGATGGTGCTCCGGAAAGCAACTCTGACACGTGTACTTCCCAGGTTAGCTTACACGGCATCTCCACAAGAGTCTATACACAAAAGGAACACCATGAAGCTGGCTGCAAATGCACAGCTTAGGAGGAAAGCAATAGCCGCATGCTACGAATTTGATCTCTTGATGGGGCCCCGGAAAGGAACTCTGTCACGTGTACTTCCCACGTGAGCTTAGCCGGCATCTCCACGAGAGTCTATCAACAAAAGGAACACCTTGAAGCAGGCTGCGAATGCACAGCTTAGGAGGAAAGCAGTACCCGCTTTCTCCGAATTTTATCTCTTGATGGTGCTCCGGAAAGGAACTCTGGCACGTGTACTTCCCACGTGAGCTTAGCCGGCACCTCCACGAGACTCTATCCACAAAAGGAACACCTTGAAGTTGGCTGCGAATGCAAAGATTTGGAGGAATGCGGTACCACCATTCGACAAATTTGTTCTCTTCATGGTGCCCCCGAAAAGGTCTCGGGGAGTTGTACTTACCACGTGAGCTTAGCCGGCATCTCCACCAGAGTCTATCCACAAAAGGAACCCCTTGAAGCTGGCTGCCAATGCACAGCTTAGGATTAAAGCAGTACCCACATGCTACGAATTTGATCTCTTGATGTTGCCCCGGAAAGGAACTCTGGCACGTGTACTTCCCAGGTTAGCTTAGCCGGCATCTCCACGAGAGTCTATACACAAAATGAACACCATGAAGCTGGCTGCGAATGCACAGCTTAGGAGGAAAGCAATACCCGCATGCTACGAATTTGATCTCTTGATGGTGCCCCGGAAAGGAACTCTGTCACGTGTACTTCCCACGTGAGCTTAGCCGGCATCTCCACGAGAGTCTATCCACAAAAGGAACACCTTGAAGCAGGCTGCGAATGCACAGCTTAGGAGGAAAGCAGTACCCGCTTTCTACGAATTTGATCTCTTGATGGTGCTCCGGAAAGGAACTCTGGCACGTGTACTTCCCACGTGAGCTTAGCCGGCACCTCGACGAGACTCTATCCACAAAAGGTACACCTTGAAGGTGGCTGCGAATGCACAGCTTTGGAGGAATGCGGTACAAGCATTCGACAAATTTGTTCTCTTCATGGTGCCCTGGAAAAGGACTCGGGGAGTTGTACTTACCAGGTGAGCTTAGCCGGCATCTCCACCAGAGTGTATCCACAAAAGGAACACCGTGAAGCTGGCTGCGAATGCACAACTTAGGATTAAAGCAGTACCCACATGCTACGAATTTGATCTCTTGATGTTGCCCCGGAAAGGAACTCTGGCACGTGTATTTCCCAGGTTAGCTTAGCCGGCATCTCCACGAGAGTCTATCCATAAAGGGAACACCTTAAAACTGGCTGTGAATGCACAGCTTAAGAGGAAATCAGTACCCACATGCTACGAATTTGCTCTCTTCATGGTGCTCCGGAAAGCAACTCTGACACGTGTACTTCCCAGGTTAGCTTAGCCGGCATCTCCACGAGAGTCTATACACAAAAGAAACACCATGAAGCTGGCTGCGAATGCACAGCTTAGGAGGAAAGCAATACCCGCATGCTACGAATTTGATCTCTTGATGGTGCCCCGGAAAGGAACTCTGTCACGTGTACTTCCCACGTGAGCTTAGCCGGCATCTCCACGAGAGTCTATCCACAAAAGGAACACCTTGAAGCAGGCTGCGAATGCACAGCTTAGGAGGAAAGCAGTACCCGCTTTCTACGAATTTGATCTCTTGATGGTGCTCCGGAAAGCAACTCTGGCACGTGTACTTCCCACGTGAGCTTAGCCGGCACCTCCACGAGACTCTATCCACAAAAGGAACACCTTGAAGGTGGCTGCGAATGCACAGCTTTGGAGGAATGTGGTACCAGCATTCGACAAATTTGTTCTCTTCATGGTGCCCCGGAAAAGGACACGGGGAGTTGTACTTACCACGTGAGCTTAGCCGGCATCTCCACCAGAGTCTATCCACAAAAGGAACACCTTGAAGCTGGCTGCGAATGCACAGCTTACGATTAAAGCAGTACCCGCTTTCTCCGAATTTTATCTCTTGATGGTGCTCCGGAAAGGAACTCTGGCACGTGTACTTCCCACGTGAGCTTAGCCGGCACCTCGACGAGACTCTATCCACAAAAGGAACACCTTGAAGGTGGCTGCGAATGCACAGCTTTGGAGGAATGCGGTACCAGCATTCGACAAATTTGTTCTCTTCATGGTGCCCTGGAAAAGGACTCGGGGAGTTGTACTTACCACGTGAGCTTAGCCGGCATCTCCACCAGAGTGTATCCACAAAAGGAACACCGTGAAGCTGGCTGCGAATGAACAACTTAGGATTAAAGCAGTACCCACATGCTACGAATTTGATCTCTTGATGTTGCCCCGGAAAGGAACTCTGGCACGTGTATTTCCCAGGTTAGCTTAGCCGGCATCTCCACGAGAGTCTATCCATAAAGGGAACACCTTAAAACTGGCTGTGAATGCACAGCTTAAGAGGAAAGCAGTACCCACATGCTACGAATTTGCTCTCTTGATGGTGCTCCGGAAAGCAACTCTGACACGTGTACTTCCCAGGTTAGCTTAGCCGGCATCTCCACGAGAGTCTATACACAAAAGAAACACCATGAAGCTGGCTGCGAATGCACAGCTTAGGAGGAAAGCAATACCCGCATGCTACGAATTTGATCTCTTGATGGTGCCCCGGAAAGGAACTCTGTCACGTGTACTTCCCACGTGAGCTTAGCCGGCATCTCCACGAGAGTCTATCCACAAAAGGAACACCTTGAAGCAGGCTGCGAATGCACAGCTTAGGAGGAAAGCAGTACCCGCTTTCTACGAATTTGATCTCTTGATGGTGCTCCGGAAAGGAACTCTGGCACGTGTACTTCCCAAGTGAGCTTAGCCGGCACCTCCACGAGACCCTATCCACAAAAGGAACACCTTGAAAGTGGCTGCGAATGCACAGCTTTGGAGGAATGCGGTACCAGCATTCGACAAATTTGTTCTCTTCATGGTGCCCCGGAAAAGTACTCGGGGAGTTGTACTTACCACGTGAGCTTAGCCGGCATCTCCACCAGAGTCTATCCACAAAAGGAACACCTTGAAGCTGACTGCGAATGCACAGCTTAGGATTAAAGCAGTACCCACATGCTACGAATTTGATCTCTTGATGTTGCCCCGGAAAGGAACACTGGCACATGTACTTCCCAGGTTAGCTTAGCCGGCATCTCCACGAGAGTCTATACACAAAAGGAACACCCTGAAGCTGGCTGCGAATGCACAGCTTAGGAGGAAAGCAATACCCGCATGCTACGAATTTGATCTCTTGAGGGTGCCCCCGAAAGGAACTCTGTCACGTGTACTTCCCACGTGAGCTTAGCCGGCATCTCCACGAGAGTCTATCCACAAAAGGAACACCTTGAAGCAGGCTGCGAATGCACAGCTTAGGAGGAAAGCAGTACCTGCTTTCTACGAATTTGATCTCTTGATGGTGCACCGGAAAGCAACTCTGGCACGTGTACTTCCCACGTGAGCTTAGCCGGCACCTCCAAGAGACTCTATCCACAAAAGGAACACCTTGAAGGTGGCTGCGAATGCACAGCTTTGGAGGAATGCGGTACCAGCATTCGACAAATTTGTTCTCTTCATGGTGCCCCGGAAATGGACTCGCGGAGTTGTACTTACCACGTGAGCTTAGCCGGCATCTCCACCAGAGTCTATCCACAAAAGGAACACCTTGAAGCTGGCTGCGAATGCACAGCTTAGGATTAAAGCAGTACCCACATGCTACGAATTTGATCTGTTGATGTTGCCCCGGAAAGGAACTCTGGCACCTGTACTTCCCAGGTTAGCTTAGCCGGCATCACCACGAGAGTCTATCCATAAAGGGAACACCTTAAAACTGGCTGTGAATGCACAGCTTAAGAGGAAAGCAGTACCCACATGCTACGAATTTGCTCTCTTGATGGTGCTCCGGAAAGCAACTCTGACACGGGTACTTCCCAGGTTAGCTTAGCCGGCATCTCCACGAGAGTCTATACACAAAAGGAACACCATGAAGCTGGCTCCGAATGCACAGCTTAGGAGGAAAGCAATACCCGCATGCTACGAATTTGATCTCTTGATGGTGCCCCGGAAAGGAACTCTGTCACGTGTACTTTCCACGTGAGCTTAGCCGGCATCTCCACGAGAGTCTATCAACAAAAGGAACACCTTGAAGCAGGCTGCGAATGCACAGCTTAGGAGGAAAGCAGTACCCGCTTTCTACGAATTTGATCTCTTGATGGTGCTCCGGAAAGGAACTCTGGCACGTGTACTTCCCACGTGAGCTTAGCCGGCACCTCCACGAGACTCTATCCACAAAAGGAACACCTTGAAGTTGGCTGCGAATGCAAAGATTTGGAGGAATGCGGTACCACCATTCGACAAATTTGTTCTCTTCATGGTGCCCCCGAAAAGGTCTCGGGGAGTTGTACTTACCACGTGAGCTTAGCCGGCATCTCCACCAGAGTCTATCCACAAAAGGAACCCCTTGAAGCTGGCTGCGAATGCACAGCTTAGGATTAAAGCAGTACCCACATGCTACGAATTTGATCTCTTGATGTTGCCCCGGAAAGGAACTCTGGCACGTGTACTTCCCAGGTTAGCTTAGCCGGCATCTCCACGAGAGTCTATACACAAAATGAACACCATGAAGCTGGCTGCGAATGCACAGCTTAGGAGGAAAGCAATACCCGCATGCTACGAATTTGATCTCTTGATGGTGCCCCGGAAAGGAACTCTGTCACGTGTACTTCCCACGTGAGCTTAGCCGGCATCTCCACGAGAGTCTATCCACAAAAGGAACATCTTGAAGCAGGCTGCGAATGCACAGCTTAGGAGGAAAGCAGTACCCGCTTTCTCCGAATTTGATCTCTTGATGGTGCTCCGGAAAGGAACTCTGGCACGTGTACTTCCCACGTGAGCTTAGCCGGCACCTCGACGAGACTCTATCCACAAAAGGAACACCTTGAAGGTGGCTGCGAATGCACAGCTTTGGAGGAATGCGATACCAGCATTCGACAAATTTGTTCTCTTCATGGTGCCCTGGAAAAGGACTCGGGGAGTTGTACTTACCACGTGAGCTTAGCCGGCATCTCCACCAGAGTGTATCCACAAAAGGAACACCGTGAAGCTGGCTGCGAATGCACAACTTAGGATTAAAGCAGTACCCACATGCTACGAATTTGATCTCTTGATGTTGCCCCGGAAAGGAACTCTGGCACGTGTATTACCCAGGTTAGCTTAGCCGGCATCTCCACGAGAGTCTATCCATAAAGGGAACACCTTAAAACTGGCTGTGAATGCACAGCTTAAGAGGAAAGCAGTACCCACATGCTACGAATTTGCTCTCTTGATGGTGCTCCGGAAAGCAACTCTGACACGTGTACTTCCCAGGTTAGCTTAGCCGGCATCTCCACGAGAGTCTATACACAAAAGAAACACCATGAAGCTGGCTGTGAATGCACAGCTTAGGAGGAAAGCAATACCCGCATGCTACGAATTTGATCTCTTGATGGTGCCCCGGAAAGGAACTCTGTCACGTGTACTTCCCACGTGAGCTTAGCCCGCATCTCCACGAGAGTCTATCCACAAAAGGAACACCTTGAAGCAGGCTGCGAATGCACAGCTTAGGAGGAAAGCAGTACCCGCTTTCTACGAATTTGATCTCTTGATGGTGCTCCGGAAAGGAACTCTGGCACGTGTACTTCCCAAGTGAGCTTAGCCGGCACCTCCACGAGACCCTATCCACAAAAGGAACACCTTGAAAGTGGCTGCGAATGCACAGCTTTGGAGCAATGCGGTACCAGCATTCGACAAATTTGTTCTCTTCATGGTGCCCCGGAAAAGGACTCGGGGTGTTGTACTTACCACGTGAGCTTAGCCGGCATCTCCACCAGAGTCTATCCACAAAAGGAACACCTTGAAGCTGACTGCGAATGCACAGCTTAGGATTAAAGCAGTACCCACATGCTACGAATTTGATCTCTTGATGTTGCCCCGGAAAGGAACACTGGCACATGTACTTCCCAGGTTAGCTTAGCCGGCATCTCCACGAGAGTCTATACACAAAAGGAACACCATGAAGCTGGCTGCGAATGCACAGCTTAGGAGGAAACAATACCCGCATGCTACGAATTTGATCTCTTGAGGGTCCCCCGGAAAGGAACTCTGTCACGTGTACTTCCCACGTGAGCTTAGCCGGCATCTCCACGAGAGTCTATCCACAAAAGAAACACCTTGAAGCAGGCTGCGAATGCACAGCTTAGGAGGAAAGCAGTACCTGCTTTCTACGAATTTGATCTCTTGATGGTGCACCGGAAAGCAACTCTGGCACGTGTACTTCCCACGTGAGCTTAGCCGGCACCTCCAAGAGACTCTATCCACAAAAGGAACACCTTGAAGGTGGCTGCGAATGCACAGCTTTGGAGGAATGCGGTACCAGCATTCGACAAATTTGTTCTCTTCATGGTGCCCCGGAAATGGACTCGGGGAGTTGTACTTACCACGTGAGCTTAGCCGGCATCTCCACAAGAGTCTATCCACAAAAGGAACACCTTGAAGCTGGCTGCGAATGCACAGCTTAGGATTAAAGCAGTACCCACATGCTACGAATTTGATCTCTTGATGTTGCCCCGGAAACGAACACTGGCACGTGTACTTCCCAGGTTAGCTTAGCCGGCATCTCCACGAGAGTCTATACACAAAAGGAACACCATGAAGCTGGCTGCGAATGCACAGCTTAGGAGGAAAGCAATACCCGCATGCTACGAATTTGATCTCTTGAGGGTGCCCCGGAAAGGAACTCTGTCACGTGTACTTCCCACGTGAGCTTAGCCGGCATCTCCACGAGAGTCTATCCACAAAAGGAATACCTTGAAGCAGGCTGCGAATGCACAGCTTAGGAGGAAAGCAGTACCCGCTTTCTACGAATTTGATCTCTTGATGGTGCTCCGGAAAGGAACTCTGGCACGTGTACTTCCCACGTGAGCTTAGCCGGCACCTCGACGAGACTCTATCCACAAAAGGAACACCTTGAAGGTGGCTGCGAATGCACAGCTTTGGAGGAATGCGGTACCAGCATTCGACAAATTTGTTCTCTTCATGGTGCCCTGGAAAAGGACTCGGGGAGTTGTACTTACCACGTGAGCTTAGCCGGCATCTCCACCAGAGTGTATCCACAAAAGGAACACCGTGAAGCTGGCTGCGAATGCACAACTTAGGATTAAAGCAGTACCCACATGCTACGAATTTGATCTCTTGATGTTGCCCCGGAAAGGAACTCTGGCACGTGTATTTCCCAGGTTAGCTTAGCCGGCATCTCCACGAGAGTCTATCCATAAAGGGAACACCTTAAAACTGGCTGTGAATGCACAGCTTAAGAGGAAAGCAGTACCCACATGCTACGAATTTGCTCTCTTGATGGTGCTCCGGAAAGCAACTCTGACACGTGTACTTCCCAGGTTAGCTTAGCCGGCATCTCCACGAGAGTCTATACACAAAAGAAACACCATGAAGCTGGCTGTGAATGCACAGCTTAGGAGGAAAGCAATACCCGCATGCTACGAATTTGATCTCTTGATGGTGCCCCGGAAAGGAACTCTGTCACGTGTACTTCCCACGTGAGCTTAGCCGGCATCTCCACGAGAGTCTATCCACAAAAGGAACACCTTGAAGCAGGCTGCGAATGCACAGCTTAGGAGGAAAGCAGTACCCGCTTTCTACGAATTTGATCTCTTGATGGTGCTCCGGAAAGGAACTCTGGCACGTGTACTTCCCAAGTGAGCTTAGCCGGCACCTCCACGAGACCCTATCCACAAAAGGAACACCTTGAAAGTGGCTGCGAATGCACAGCTTTGGAGGAATGCGGTACCAGCATTCGACAAATTTGTTCTCTTCATGGTGCCCCGGAAATGGACTCGGGGAGTTGTACTTACCACGTGAGCTTAGCCGGCATCTCCACCAGAGTCTATCCACAAAAGGAACACCTTGAAGCTGGCTGCGAATGCACAGCTTAGGATTAAAGCAGTACCCACATGCTACGAATTTGATCTCTTGATGTTGCCCCGGAAAGGAACACTGGCACGTGTACTTCCCAGGTTAGCTTAGCCGGCATCTCCACGAGAGTCTATACACAAAAGGAACACCATGAAGCTGGCTGCGAATGCACAGCTTAGGAGGAAAGCAATACCCGCATGCTACGAATTTGATCTCTTGAGGGTGCCCCGGAAAGGAACTCTGTCACGTGTACTTCCCACGTGAGCTTAGCCGGCATCTCCACGAGAGTCTATCCACAAAAGGAACACCTTGAAGCATGCTGCGAATGCACAGCTTAGGAGGAAAGCAGTACCTGCTTTCTACGAATTTGATCTCTTGATGGTGCACCGGAAAGCAACTCTGGCACGTGTACTTCCCACGTGAGCTTAGCCGGCACCTCCAAGAGACTCTATCCACAAAAGGAACACCTTGAAGGTGGCTGCGAATGCACAGCTTTGGAGGAATGCGGTACCAGCATTCGACAAATTTGTTCTCTTCATGGTGCCCCGGAAATGGACTCGGGAAGTTGTACTTACCACGTGAGCTTAGCCGGCATCTCCACAAGAGTCTATCCACAAAAGGAACACCTTGAAGCTGGCTGCGAATGCACAGCTTAGGATTAAAGCAGTACCCACATGCTACGAATTTGATCTGTTGATGTTGCCCCGGAAAGGAACTCTGGCACCTGTACTTCCCAGGTTAGCTTAGCCGGCATCCCCACGAGAGTCTATCCATAAAGGGAACACCTTAAAACTGGCTGTGAATGCACAGCTTAAGAGGAAAGCAGTACCCACATGCTACGAATTTGCTCTCTTGATGGTGCTCCGGAAAGCAACTCTGACACGTGTACTTCCCAGGTTAGCTTAGCCGGCATCTCCACGAGAGTCTATACACAAAAGGAACACCATGAAGCTGGCTGCGAATGCACAGCTTAGGAGGAAAGCAATACCCGCATGCTACGAATTTGATCTCTTGAGTGTGCCCCGGAAAGGAACTCTGTCACGTGTACTTCCCACGTGAGCTTAGCCGGCATCTCCACGAGAGTCTATCCACAAAAGGAATACCTTGAAGCAGGCTGCGAATGCACAGCTTAGGAGGAAAGCAGTACCCGCTTTCTACGAATTTGATCTCTTGATGGTGCACCGGAAAGCAACTCTGGCACGTGTACTTCCCACGTGAGCTTAGCCGGCACCTCCAAGAGACTCTATCCACAAAAGGAACACCTTGAAGGTGGCTGCGAATGCACAGCTTAGGTTTAAAACAGTACCCACATTCTACGAATTTGATCTGTTGATGTGCCCCGGAAAGGAACTCTGGCACGTGTACTTCCCAGGTTAGCTTAGCCGGCATCTCCACGAGAGTCTATCCATAAAGGGAAAACCTTAAAACTGGCTGTGAATGCACAGCTTAAGAGGAAAGCAGTACCCACATGCTACGAATTTGATCTCTTGATGGTGCTCCGGAAAGCAACTCTGACACGTGTACTTCCCAGGTTAGCTTAGACGGCATCTCCACGAGAGTCTATACACAAAAGGAACACCATGAAGCTGGCTGAAAATGCACAGCTTAGGAGGAAAGCAATACCCGCATGCTACGAATTTGATCTCTTGATGGTGCCCCGGAAAGGAACTCTGTCACGTGTACTTCCCACGTGAGCTTAGCCGGCATCTCCACGAGAGTCTATGCACAAAAGGAACACCTTGAAGCAGGCTGCGAATGCACAGCTTAGGAGGAAAGCAGTACCCGCTTTCTCCGAATTTTATCTCTTGATGGTGCTCCGGAAAGGAACTCTGGCACGTGTACTTCCCACGTGAGCTTAGGCGGCACCTCCACGAGACTCTATCCACAAAAGGAACACCTTGAAGTTGGCTGCGAATGCAAAGATTTGGAGGAATGCGGTACCACCATTCGACAAATTTGTTCTCTTCATGGTGCCCCCGAAAAGGTCTCGGGGAGTTGTACTTACCACGTGAGCTTAGCCGGCATCTCCACCAGAGTCTATCCACAAAAGGAACACCTTGAAGCTGGCTGCGAATGCACAGCTTAGGATTAAAGCAGTACCCACATGCTACGAATTTGATCTCTTGATGTTGCCCCGGAAAGGAACTCTGGCACGTGTACTTCCCAGGTTAGCTTAGCCGGCATCTCCACGAGAGTCTATACACAAAATGAACACCATGAAGCTGGCTGCGAATGCACAGCTTAGGAGGAAAGCAATACCCGCATGCTACGAATTTGATCTCTTGATGGTGCCCCGGAAAGGAACTCTGTCACGTGTACTTCCCACGTGAGCTTAGCCGGCATCTCCACGAGAGTCTATCCACAAAAGGAACACCTTGAAGCAGGCTGCGAATGCACAGCTTAGGAGGAAAGCAGTACCCGCTTTCTACGAATTTGATCTCTTGATGTTGCTCCGGAAAGGAACTCTGGCACGTGTACTTCCCACGTGAGCTTAGCCGGCACCTCGACGAGACTCTATCCACAAAAGGAACACCTTGAAGTTGGCTGGGAATGCACAGCTTTGGAGGAATGCGGTACCAGCATTCGACAAATTTGTTCTCTTCATGGTGCCCTGGAAAAGGACTCGGGGAGTTGTACTTACCACGTGAGCTTAGCCGGCATCTCCACCAGAGTGTATCCACAAAAGGAACACCGTGAAGCTGGCTGCGAATGCACAACTTAGGATTAAAGCAATACCCACATGCTACGAATTTGATCTCTTGATGTTGCCCCGGAAAGGAACTCTGGCACGTGTATTTCCCAGGTTAGCTTAGCCGGCATCTCCACGAGAGTCTATCCATAAAGGGAACACCTTAAAACTGGCTGTGAATGCACAGCTTAAGAGGAAAGCAGTACCCACATGCTACGAATTTGCTCTCTTGATGGTGCTCCGGAAAGCAACTCTGACACGTGTACTTCCCAGGTTAGCTTAGCCGGCATCTCCACGAGAGTCTATACACAAAAGAAACACCATGAAGCTGGCTGCGAATGCACAGCTTAGGAGGAAAGCAATACCCGCATGCTACGAATTTGATCTCTTGATGGTGCCCCGGAAAGGAACTCTGTCACGTGTACTTCCCACGTGAGCTTAGCCGGCATCTCCACGAGAGTCTATCCACAAAAGGAACACCTTGAAGCAGGCTGCGAATGCACAGCTTAGGAGGAAAGCAGTACCCGCTTTCTACGAATTTGATCTCTTGATGGTGCTCCGGAAAGGAACTCTGGCACGTGTACTTCCCAAGTGAGCTTAGCCGGCACCTCCACGAGACCCTATCCACAAAAGGAACACCTTGAAAGTGGCTGCGAATGCACAGCTTTGGAGGAATGCGGTACCAGCATTCGACAAATTTGTTCTCTTCATGGTGCCCCGGAAATGGACTCGGGGAGTTGTACTTACCACGTGAGCTTAGCCGGCATCTCCACCAGAGTCTATCCACAAAAGGAACACCTTGAAGCTGGCTGCGAATGCACAGCTTAGGATTAAAGCAGTACCCACATGCTACGAATTTGATCTCTTGATGTTGCCCCGGAAAGGAACACTGGCACGTGTACTTCCCAGGTTAGCTTAGCCGGCATCTCCACGAGAGTCTATACACAAAAGGAACACCATGAAGCTGGCTGCGAATGCACAGCTTAGGAGGAAAGCAATACCCGCATGCTACGAATTTGATCTCTTGAGGGTGCCCCGGAAAGGAACTCTGTCACGTGTACTTCCCACGTGAGCTTAGCCGGCATCTCCACGAGAGTCTATCCACAAAAGGAACACCTTGAAGCATGCTGCGAATGCACAGCTTAGGAGGAAAGCAGTACCTGCTTTCTACGAATTTGATCTCTTGATGGTGCACCGGAAAGCAACTCTGGCACGTGTACTTCCCACGTGAGCTTAGCCGGCACCTCCAAGAGACTCTATCCACAAAAGGAACACCTTGAAGGTGGCTGCGAATGCACAGCTTTGGAGGAATGCGGTACCAGCATTCGACAAATTTGTTCTCTTCATGGTGCCCCGGAAATGGACTCGGGAAGTTGTACTTACCACGTGAGCTTAGCCGGCATCTCCACAAGAGTCTATCCACAAAAGGAACACCTTGAAGCTGGCTGCGAATGCACAGCTTAGGATTAAAGCAGTACCCACATGCTACGAATTTGATCTGTTGATGTTGCCCCGGAAAGGAACTCTGGCACCTGTACTTCCCAGGTTAGCTTAGCCGGCATCCCCACGAGAGTCTATCCATAAAGGGAACACCTTAAAACTGGCTGTGAATGCACAGCTTAAGAGGAAAGCAGTACCCACATGCTACGAATTTGCTCTCTTGATGGTGCTCCGGAAAGCAACTCTGACACGTGAACTTCCCAGGTTAGCTTAGCCGGCATCTCCACGAGAGTCTATACACAAAAGGAACACCATGAAGCTGGCTGCGAATGCACAGCTTAGGAGGAAAGCAATACCCGCATGCTACGAATTTGATCTCTTGAGGGTGCCCCGGAAAGGAACTCTGTCACGTGTACTTCCCACGTGAGCTTAGCCGGCATCTCCACGAGAGTCTATCCACAAAAGGAATACCTTGAAGCAGGCTGCGAATGCACAGCTTAGGAGGAAAGCAGTACCCGCTTTCTACGAATTTGATCTCTTGATGGTGCACCGGAAAGCAACTCTGGCACGTGTACTTCCCACGTGAGCTTAGCCGGCACCTCCAAGAGACTCTATCCACAAAAGGAACACCTTGAAGGTGGCTGCGAATGCACAGCTTAGGTTTAAAACAGTACCCACATTCTACGAATTTGATCTGTTGATGTGCCCCGGAAAGGAACTCTGGCACGTGTACTTCCCAGGTTAGCTTAGCCGGCATCTCCACGAGAGTCTATCCATAAAGGGAAAACCTTAAAACTGGCTGTGAATGCACAGCTTAAGAGGAAAGCAGTACCCACATGCTACGAATTTGATCTCTTGATGGTGCTCCGGAAAGCAACTCTGACACGTGTACTTCCCAGGTTAGCTTAGACGGCATCTCCACGAGAGTCTATACACAAAAGGAACACCATGAAGCTGGCTGAAAATGCACAGCTTAGGAGGAAAGCAATACCCGCATGCTACGAATTTGATCTCTTGATGGTGCCCCGGAAAGGAACTCTGTCACGTGTACTTCCCACGTGAGCTTAGCCGGCATCTCCACGAGAGTCTATCCACAAAAGGAACACCTTGAAGCAGGCTGCGAATGCACAGCTTAGGAGGAAAGCAGTACCCGCTTTCTCCGAATTTTATCTCTTGATGGTGCTCCGGAAAGGAACTCTGGCACGTGTACTTCCCACGTGAGCTTAGGCGGCACCTCCACGAGACTCTATCCACAAAAGGAACACCTTGAAGTTGGCTGCGAATGCAAAGATTTGGAGGAATGCGGTACCACCATTCGACAAATTTGTTCTCTTCATGGTGCCCCCGATAAGGTCTCGGGGAGTTGTACTTACCACGTGAGCTTAGCCGGCATCTCCACCAGAGTCTATCCACAAAAGGAACACCTTGAAGCTGGCTGCGAATGCACAGCTTAGGATTAAAGCAGTACCCACATGCTACGAATTTGATCTCTTGATGTTGCCCCGGAAAGGAACTCTGGCACGTGTACTTCCCAGGTTAGCTTAGCCGGCATCTCCACGAGAGTCTATACACAAAATGAACACCATGAAGCTGGCTGCGAATGCACAGCTTAGGAGGAAAGCAATACCCGCATGCTACGAATTTGATCTCTTGATGGTGCCCCGGAAAGGAACTCTGTCACGTGTACTTCCCACGTGAGCTTAGCCGGCATCTCCACGAGAGTCTATCCACAAAAGGAACACCTTGAAGCAGGCTGCGAATGCACAGCTTAGGAGGAAAGCAGTACCCGCTTTCTACGAATTTGATCTCTTGATGTTGCTCCGGAAAGGAACTCTGGCACGTGTACTTCCCACGTGAGCTTAGCCGGCACCTCGACGAGACTCTATCCACAAAAGGAACACCTTGAAGTTGGCTGGGAATGCACAGCTTTGGAGGAATGCGGTACCAGCATTCGACAAATTTGTTCTCTTCATGGTGCCCTGGAAAAGGACTCGGGGAGTTGTACTTACCACGTGAGCTTAGCCGGCATCTCCACCAGAGTGTATCCACAAAAGGAACACCGTGAAGCTGGCTGCGAATGCACAACTTAGGATTAAAGCAATACCCACATGCTACGAATTTGATCTCTTGATGTTGCCCCGGAAAGGAACTCTGGCACGTGTATTTCCCAGGTTAGCTTAGCCGGCATCTCCACGAGAGTCTATCCATAAAGGGAACACCTTAAAACTGGCTGTGAATGCACAGTTTAAGTGGAAAGCAGTACCCACATGCTACGAATTTGCTCTCTTGATGGTGCTCCGGAAAGCAACTCTGACACGTGTACTTCCCAGGTTAGCTTAGCCGGCATCTCCACGAGAGTCTATACACAAAAGAAACACCATGAAGCTGGCTGCGAATGCACAGCTTAGGAGGAAAGCAATACCCGCATGCTACGAATTTGATCTCTTGATGGTGCCCCGGAAAGGAACTCTGTCACGTGTACTTCCCACGTGAGCTTAGCCGGCATCTCCACGAGAGTCTATCCACAAAAGGAACACCTTGAAGCAGGCTGCGAATGCACAGCTTAGGAGGAAAGCAGTACCCGCTTTCTACGAATTTGATCTCTTGATGGTGCTCCGGAAAGGAACTCTGGCACGTGTACTTCCCAAGTGAGCTTAGCCGGCACCTCCACGAGACCCTATCCACAAAAGGAACACCTTGAAAGTGGCTGCGAATGCACAGCTTTGGAGGAATGCGGTACCAGCATTCGACAAATTTGTTCTCTTCATGGTGCCCCGGAAATGGACTCGGGGAGTTGTACTTACCACGTGAGCTTAGCCGGCATCTCCACCAGAGTCTATCCACAAAAGGAACACCTTGAAGCTGACTGCGAATGCACAGCTTAGGATTAAAGCAGTACCCACATGCTACGAATTTGATCTCTTGATGTTGCCCCGGAAAGGAACACTGCCACATGTACTTCCCAGGTTAGCTTAGCCGGCATCTCCACGAGAGTCTATACACAAAAGGAACACCATGAAGCTGGCTGCGAATGCACAGCTTAGGAGGAAAGCAATACCCGCATGCTACGAATTTGATCTCTTGAGGGTGCCCCGGAAAGGAACTCTGTCACGTGTACTTCCCACGTGAGCTTAGCCGGCATCTCCACGAGAGTCTATCCACAAAAGGAACACCTTGAAGCAGGCTGCGAATGCACAGCTTAGGAGGAAAGCAGTACCTGCTTTCTACGAATTTGATCTCTTGATGGTGCACCGGAAAGCAACTCTGGCACGTGTACTTCCCACGTGAGCTTAGCCGGCACCTCCAAGAGACTCTATCCACAAAAGGAACACCTTGAAGGTGGCTGCGAATGCACAGCTTTGGAGGAATGCGGTACCAGCATTCGACAAATTTGTTCTCTTCATGGTGCCCCGGAAATGGACTCGGGGAGTTGTACTTACCACGTGAGCTTAGCCGGCATCTCCACCAGAGTCTATCCACAAAAGGAACACCTTGAAGCTGGCTGCGAATGCACAGCTTAGAATTAAAGCAGTACCCACATTCTACGAATTTGATCTGTTGATGTTGCCCCGGAAAGGAACTCTGGCACCTGTACTTCCCAGGTTAGCTTAGAGGGCATCACCACGAGAGTCCATCCATAAAGGGAACACCTTAAAACTGGCTGTGAATGCACAGCTTAAGAGGAAAGCAGTACCCACATGCTACGAATTTGCTCTCTTGATGGTGCTCCGGAAAGCAACTCTGACACGTGTACTTCCCAGGTTAGCTTAGCCGGCATCTCCACGAGAGTCTATACACAAAAGGAACACCATGAAGCTGGCTGCGAATGCACAGCTTAGGAGGAAAGCAATACCCGCATGCTACGAATTTGATCTCTTGATGGTGCCCCGGAAAGGAACTCTGTCACGTGTACTTCCCACGTGAGCTTAGCCGGCATCTCCACGAGAGTCTATCCACAAAAGGAACACCTTGAAGCAGGCTGCGAATGCACAGCTTAGGAGGAAAGCAGTACCTGCTTTCTACGAATTTGATCTCTTGATGGTGCACCGGAAAGCAACTCTGGCACGTGTACTTCCCACGTGAGCTTAGCCGGCACCTCCAAGAGACTCTATCCACAAAAGGAACACCTTGAAGGTGGCTGCGAATGCACAGCTTTGGAGGAATGCGGTACCAGCATTCGACAAATTTGTTCTCTTCATGGTGCCCCGGAAATGGACTCGGGGAGTTGTACTTACCACGTGAGCTTAGCCGGCATCTCCACCAGAGTCTATCCACAAAAGGAACACCTTGAAGCTGGCTGCGAATGCACAGCTTAGAATTAAAGCAGTACCCACATTCTACGAATTTGATCTGTTGATGTTGCCCCGGAAAGGAACTCTGGCACCTGTACTTCCCAGGTTAGCTTAGACGGCATCACCACGAGAGTCTATCCATAAAGTGAACACCTTAAAACTGGCTGTGAATGCACAGCTTAAGAGGAAAGCAGTACCCACATGCTACGAATTTGCTCTCTTGATGGTGCTCCGGAAAGCAACTCTGACACGTGTACTTCCCAGGTTAGCTTAGCCGGCATCTCCACGAGAGTCTATACACAAAAGGAACACCATGAAGCTGGCTGCGAATGCACAGCTTAGGAGGAAAGCAATACCTGCATGCTACGAATTTGATCTCTTGATGGTGCCCCGGAAAGGAACTCTGTCACGTGTACTTCCCACGTGAGCTTAGCCGGCATCTCCACGAGAGTCTATCCACAAAAGGAACACCTTGAAGCAGGCTGCGAATGCACAGCTTAGGAGGAAAGCAGTACCCGCTTTCTACGAATTTGATCTCTTGATGGTGCTCCGGAAAGGAACTCTGTCACGTGTACTTCCCAAGTGAGCTTAGCCGGCACCTCCACGAGACCCTATCCACAAAAGGAACACCTTGAAAGTGGCTGCGAATGCACAGCTTTGGAGGAATGCGGTACCAGCATTCGACAAATTTGTTCTCTTCATGGTGCCCCGGAAAAGGACTCGGGGAGTTGTACTTACCACGTGAGCTTAGCCGGCATCTCCACCAGAGTCTATCCACAAAAGGAACACCTTGAAGCTGACTGCGAATGCACAGCTTAGGATTAAAGCAGTACCCACATGCTACGAATTTGATCTCTTGATGTTGCCCCGGAAAGGAACACTGGCACATGTACTTCCCAGGTTAGCTTAGCCGGCATCTCCACGAGAGTCTATACACAAAAGGAACACCATGAAGCTGGCTGCGAATGCACAGCTTAGGAGGAAAGCAATACCCGCATGCTACGAATTTGATCTCTTGAGGGTGCCCCGGAAAGGAACTCTGTCACGTGTACTTCCCACGTGAGCTTAGCCGGCATCTCCACGAGAGTCTATCCACAAAAGGAACACCTTGAAGCAGGCTGCGAATGCACAGCTTAGGAGGAAAGCAGTACCTGCTTTCTACGAATTTGATCTCTTGATGGTGCACCGGAAAGCAACTCTGGCACGTGTACTTCCCACGTGAGCTTAGCCGGCACCTCCAAGAGACTCTATCCACAAAAGGAACACCTTGAAGGTGGCTGCGAATGCACAGCTTTGGAGGAATGCGGTACCAGCATTCGACAAATTTGTTCTCTTCATGGTGCCCCGGAAATGGACTCGGGGAGTTGTACTTACCACGTGAGCTTAGCCGGCATCTCCACCAGAGTCTATCCACAAAAGGAACACCTTGAAGCTGGCTGCGAATGCACAGCTTAGGATTAAAGCAGTACCCACATGCTACGAATTTGATCTGTTGATGTTGCCCCGGAAAGGAACTCTGGCACCTGTACTTCCCAGGTTAGCTTAGCCGGCATCACCACGAGAGTCTATCCATAAAGGGAACACCTTAAAACTGGCTGTGAATGCACAGCTTAAGAGGAAAGCAGTACCCACATGCTACGAATTTGCTCTCTTGATGGTGCTCCGGAAAGCAACTCTGACACGTGTACTTCCCAAGTTAGCTTAGCCGGCATCTCCACGAGAGTCTATACACAAAAGGAACACCATGAAGCTGGCTGCGAATGCACAGCTTAGGAGGAAAGCAATACCCGCATGCTACGAATTTGATCTCTTGATGGTGCCCCGGAAAGGAACTCTGTCACGTGTACTTCCCACGTGAGCTTAGCCGGCATCTCCACGAGAGTCTATCCACAAAAGGAACACCTTGAAGCAGGCTGCGAATGCACAGCTTAGGAGGAAAGCAGTACCCGCTTTCTACGAATTTGATCTCTTGATGGTGCTCCGGAAAGGAACTCTGGCACGTGTACTTCCCAAGTGAGCTTAGCCGGCACCTCCACGAGACCCTATCCACAAAAGGAACACCTTGAAAGTGGCTGCGAATGCACAGCTTTGGAGGAATGCGCTACCAGCATTCGACAAATTTGTTCTCTTCATGGTGCCCCGGAAAAGGACTCGGGGAGTTGTACTTACCACGTGAGCTTAGCCGGCATCTCCACCAGAGTCTATCCACAAAAGGAACACCTTGAAGCTGACTGCGAATGCACAGCTTAGGATTAAAGCAGTACCCACATGCTACGAATTTGATCTCTTGATGTTGCCCCGGAAAGGAACACTGGCCCATGTACTTCCCAGGTTAGCTTAGCCGGCATCTCCACGAGAGTCTATACACAAAAGGAACACCATGAAGCTGGCTGCGAATGCACAGCTTAGGAGGAAAGCAATACCCGCATGCTACGAATTTGATCTCTTGAGGGTGCCCCGGAAAGGAACTCTGTCACGTGTACTTCCCACGTGAGCTTAGCCGGCATCTCCACGAGAGTCTATCCACAAAAGGAACACCTTGAAGCAGGCTGCGAATGCACAGCTTAGGAGGAAAGCAGTACCTGCTTTCTACGAATTTGATCTCTTGATGGTGCACCGGAAAGCAACTCTGGCACGTGTACTTCCCACGTGAGCTTAGCCGGCACCTCCAAGAGACTCTATCCACAAAAGGAACACCTTGAAGGTGGCTGCGAATGCACAGCTTTGGAGGAATGCGGTACCAGCATTCGACAAATTTGTTCTCTTCATGGTGCCCCGGAAATGGACTCGGGGAGTTGTACTTACCACGTGAGCTTAGCCGGCATCTCCACCAGAGTCTATCCACAAAAGGAACACCTTGAAGCTGGCTGCGAATGCACAGCTTAGAATTAAAGCAGTACCCACATGCTACGAATTTGATCTGTTGATGTTGCCCCGGAAAGGAACTCTGGCACCTGTACTTCCCAGGTTAGCTTAGACGGCATCACCACGAGAGTCTATCCATAAAGGGAACACCTTAAAACTGGCTGTGAATGCACAGCTTAAGAGGAAAGCAGTACCCTCATGCTACGAATTTGCTCTCTTGATGGTGCTCCGGAAAGCAACTCTGACACGTGTACTTCCCAGGTTAGCTTAGCCGGCATCTCCACGAGAGTCTATACACAAAAGGAACACCATGAAGCTGGCTGCGAATGCACAGCTTAGGAGGAAAGCAATACCCGCATGCTACGAATTTGATCTCTTGATGGTGCCCCGGAAAGGAACTCTGTCACGTGTACTTCCCACGTGAGCTTAGCCGGCATCTCCACGAGAGTCTATCCACAAAAGGAACACCTTGAAGCAGGCTGCGAATGCACAGCTTAGGAGGAAAGCAGTACCCGCTTTCTACGAATTTGATCTCTTGATGGTGCTCCGGAAAGGAACTCTGGCACGTGTACTTCCCAAGTGAGCTTAGCCGGCACCTCCACGAGACCCTATCCACAAAAGGAACACCTTGAAAGTGGCTGCGAATGCACAGCTTTGGAGGAATGCGGTACCAGCATTCGACAAATTTGTTCTCTTCATGGTGCCCCGGAAAAGGACTCGGGGAGTTGTACTTACCACGTGAGCTTAGCCGGCATCTCCACCAGAGTCTATCCACAAAAGGAACACCTTGAAGCTGACTGCGAATGCACAGCTTAGGATTAAAGCAGTACCCACATGCTACGAATTTGATCTTTTGATGTTGCCCCGGAAAGGAACACTGGCACATGTACTTCCCAGGTTAGCTTAGCCGGCATCTCCACGAGAGTCTATACACAAAAGGAACACCATGAAGCTGGCTGCGAATGCACAGCTTAGGAGGAAAGCAATACCCGCATGCTACGAATTTGATCTCTTGAGGGTGCCCCGGAAAGGAACTCTGTCACGTGTACTTCCCACGTGAGCTTAGCCGGCATCTCCACGAGAGTCTATCCACAAAAGGAACACCTTGAAGCAGGCTGCGAATGCACAGCTTAGGAGCAAAGCAGTACCCGCTTTCTACGAATTTGATCTCTTGATGGTGCACGGGAAAGCAACTCTGGCACGTGTACTTCCCACGTGAGCTTAGCCGGCACCTCGACGAGACTCTATCCACAAAAGGAACACCTTGAAGGTGGCTGCGAATGCACAGCTTTGGAGGAATGCGGTACCAGCATTCGACAAATTTGTTCTCTTCATGGTGCCCTGGAAAAGGACTCGGGGAGTTGTACTTACCACGTGAGCTTAGCCGGCATCTCCACCAGAGTGTATCCACAAAAGGAACACCGTGAAGCTGGCTGCGAATGCACAACTTAGGATTAAAGCAGTACCCACATGCTACGAATTTGATCTCTTGATGTTGCACCGGAAAGGAACTCTGGCACGTGTATTTCCCAGGTTAGCTTAGCCGGCATCTCCACGAGAGTCTATCCATAAAGGGAACACCTTAAAACTGGCTGTGAATGCACAGCTTAAGAGGAAAGCAGTACCCACATGCTACGAATTTGCTCTCTTGATGGTGCTCCGGAAAGCAACTCTGACACGTGTACTTCCCAGGTTAGCTTAGCCGGCCTCTCCACGAGAGTCTATACACAAAAGAAACACCATGAAGCTGGCTGCGAATGCACAGCTTAGGAGGAAAGCAATACCCGCATGCTACGAATTTGATCTCTTGATGGTGCCCCGGAAAGGAACTCTGTCACGTGTACTTCCCACGTGAGCTTAGCCGGCATCTCCACGAGAGTCTATCCACAAAAGGAACACCTTGAAGCAGGCTGCGAATGCACAGCTTAGGAGGAAAGCAGTATCCGCTTTCTACGAATTTGATCTCTTGATGGTGCTCCGGAAAGGAACTCTGGCACGTGTACTTCCCAAGTGAGCTTAGCCGGCACCTCCACGAGACCCTATCCACAAAAGGAACACCTTGAAAGTGGCTGCGAATGTACAGCTTTGGAGGAATGCGGTACCAGCATTCGACAAATTTGTTCTCTTCATGGTGCCCCGGAAAAGGACTCGGGGTGTTGTACTTACCACGTGAGCTTAGCCGGCATCTCCACCAGAGTCTATCCACAAAAGGAACACCTTGAAGCTGACTGCGAATGCACAGCTTAGGATTAAAGCAGTACCCACATGCTACGAATTTGATCTCTTGATGTTGCCCCGGAAAGGAACACTGGCACATGTACTTCCCAGGTTAGCTTAGCCGGCATCTCCACGAGAGTCTATACACAAAAGGAACACCATGAAGCTGGCTGCGAATGCACAGCTTAGGAGGAAAGCAATACCCGCATGCTACGAATTTGATCTCTTGAGGGTGCCCCGGAAAGGAACTCTGTCACGTGTACTTCCCACGTGAGCTTAGCCGGCATCTCCACGAGAGTCTATCCACAAAAGGAACACCTTGAAGCAGGCTGCGAATGCAAAGCTTAGGAGGAAAGCAGTACCCGCTTTCTACGAATTTGATCTCTTGATGGTGCTCCGGAAAGGAACTCTGGCACGTGTACTTCCCAAGTGAGCTTAGCCGGCACCTCCACGAGACCCTATCCACAAAAGGAACACCTTGAAAGTGGCTGCGAATGCACAGCTTTGGAGATATGCGGTACCAGCATTCGACAAATTTGTTCTCTTCATGGTGTGCCGGAAAAGGACTCGGTGTGTTGTACTTACCACGTGAGCTTAGCCGGCATCTCCACCAGAGTCTATCCACAAAAGGAACACCTTGAAGCTGACTGCGAATGCACAGCTTAGGATTAAAGCAGTACCCACATGCTACGAATTTGATCTATTGATGTTGCCCCGGAAAGGAACACTGGCACATGTACTTCCCAGGTTAGCTTAGCCGTCATCTCCACGAGAGTCTATACACAAAAGGATCACCATGAAGCTGGCTGCGAATGCACAGCTTAGGAGGAAAGCAATACCCGCATGCTACGAATTTGATCTCTTGAGGGTGCCCCGGAAAGGAACTCTGTCACGTGTACTTCCCACGTGAGCTTAGCCGGCATCTCCACGAGAGTCTATCCACAAAAGGAACACCTTGAAGCAGGCTGCGAATGCACAGCTTAGGAGGAAAGCAGTACCTGCTTTCTACGAATTTGATCTCTTGATGGTGCACCGGAAAGCAACTCTGGCACGTGTACTTCCCACGTGAGCTTAGCCGGCACCTCCAAGAGACTCTATCCACAAAAGGAACACCTTGAAGGTGGCTGCGAATGCACAGCTTTGGAGGAATGCGGTACCAGCATTCGACAAATTTGTTCTCTTCATGGTGCCCCGGAAATGGACTCGGGGAGTTGTACTTACCACGTGAGCTTAGCCGGCATCTCCACCAGAGTCTATCCACAAAAGGAACACCTTGAAGCTGGCTGCGAATGCACAGCTTAGGATTAAAGCAGTACCCACATGCTACGAATTTGATCTGTTGATGTTGCCCCGGAAAGGAACTCTGGCACCTGTACTTCCCAGGTTAGCTTAGCCGGCATCACCACGAGAGTCTATCCATAAAGGGAGCACCTTAAAACTGGCTGTGAATGCACAGCTTAAGAGGAAAGCAGTACCCACATGCTACGAATTTGCTCTCTTGATGGTGCTCCGGAAAGCAACTCTGACACGTGTACTTCCCAGGTTAGCTTAGCCGGCATCTCCACGAGAGTCTATACACAAAAGGAACACCATGAAGCTGGCTGCGAATGCACAGCTTAGGAGGAAAGCAATACCCGCATGCTACGAATTTGATCTCTTGATGGTGACCCGGAAAGGAACTCTGTCACGTGTACTTCCCACGTGAGCTTAGCCGGCATCTCCAAGAGAGTCTATCCACAAAAGGAACACCTTGAAGCAGGCTGCGAATGCACAGCTTAGGAGGAGAGCAGTACCCGCTTTCTACGAATTTGATCTCTTGATGGTGCTCCGGAAAGGAACTCTGGCACGTGTACTTCCCAAGTGAGCTTAGCCGGCACCTCCACGAGACTCTATCCACAAAAGGAACACCTTGAAAGTGGCTGCGAATGCACAGCTTTGGAGGAATGCGGTACCAGCATTCGACAAATTTGTTCTCTTCATGGTGCCCCGGAAAAGGACTCGGGGTGTTGTACTTACCACGTGAGCTTAGCCGGCATCTCCACCAGAGTCTATCCACAAAAGGAACACCTTGAAGCTGACTGTGAATGCACAGCTTAGGATTACAGCAGTACCCACATGCTACGAATTTGATCTCTTGATGTTGCCCCGGAAAGGAACACTGGCACGTGTACTTCCCAGGTTAGCTTAGCCGGCATCTCCACGAGAGTCTATACACAAAAGGAACACCATGAAGCTGGCTGCGAATGCACAGCTTAGGAGTAAAGCAATACCCGCATGCTACGAATTTGATCTCTTGAGGGTGCCCCGGAAAGGAACTCTGTCACGTGTACTTCCCACGTGAGCTTAGCCGGCATCTCCACGAGAGTCTATCCACAAAATGAACACCTTGAAGCAGGCTGCGAATGCACAGCTTAGGAGGAAAGCAGTACCCGCTTTCTACGAATTTGATCTCTTGATGGTGCACCGGAAAGCAACTCTGGCACGTGTACTTCCCACGTGAGCTTAGCCGGCACCTCCAAGAGACTCTATCCACAAAAGGAACACCTTGAAGGTGGCTGCGAATGCACAGCTTAGGTTTAAAACAGTACCCACATTCTACGAATTTGATCTGTTGATGTTGCCCCGGAAAGGAACTCTGGCACGTGTACTTCCCAGGTTAGCTTAGCCGGCATCTCCACGAGAGTCTATCCATAAAGGGAAAACCTTAAAACTGGCTGTGAATGCACAGCTTAAGAGGAAATCAGTACCCACATGCTACGAATTTCATCTCTTGATGTTGCCCCGGAAAGGAACACTGGCACATCTACTTCCCAGGTTAGCTTAGCCGGCATCTCCACGAGAGTCTATACACAAAAGGATCACCATGAAGCTGGCTGCGAATGCACAGCTTAGGAGGAAAGCAATACCCGCATGCTACGAATTTGATCTCTTGAGGGTGCCCCGGAAAGGAACTCTGTCACGTGTACTTCCCACGTGAGCTTAGCCGGCATCTCCACGAGAGTCTATCCACAAAAGGAACACCTTGAAGCAGGCTGCGAATGCACAGCTTAGGAGGAAAGCAGTACCTGCTTTCTACGAATTTGATCTCTTGATGGTGCACCGGAAAGCAACTCTGGCACGTGTACTTCCCACGTGAGCTTAGCCGGCACCTCCAAGAGACTCTATCCACAAAAGGAACACCTTGAAGGTGGCTGCGAATGCACAGCTTTGGAGGAATGCGGTACCAGCATTCGACAAATTTGTTCTCTTCATGGTGCCCCGGAAATGGACTCGGGGAGTTGTACTTACCACGTGAGCTTAGCCGGCATCTCCACCAGAGTCTATCCACAAAAGGAACACCTTGAAGCTGGCTGCGAATGCACAGCTTAGGATTAAAGCAGTACCCACATGCTACGAATTTGATCTCTTGATGTTGCCCCGGAAAGGAACTCTGGCACCTGTACTTCCCAGGTTAGCTTAGCCGGCATCACCACGAGAGTCTATCCATAAAGGGAACACCTTAAAACTGGCTGTGAATGCACAGCTTAAGAGGAAAGCAGTACCCACATGCTACGAATTTGCTCTCTTGATGGTGCTCCGGAAAGCAACTCTGACACGTGTACTTCCCAGGTTAGCTTAGCCGGCATCTCCACGAGAGTCTATACACAAAAGGAACACCATGAAGCTGGCTGCGAATGCACAGCTTAGGAGGAAAGCAATACCCGCATGCTACGAATTTGATCTCTTGATGGTGACCCGGAAAGGAACTCTGTCACGTGTACTTCCCACGTGAGCTTAGCCGGCATCTCCAAGAGAGTCTATCCACAAAAGGAACACCTTGAAGCAGGCTGCGAATGCACAGCTTAGGAGGAAAGCAGTACCCGCTTTCTACGAATTTGATCTCTTGATGGTGCTCCGGAAAGGAACTCTGGCACGTGTACTTCCCAAGTGAGCTTAGCCGGCACCTCCACGAGACCCTATCCACAAAAGGAACACCTTGAAAGTGGCTGCGAATGCACAGCTTTGGAGGAATGCGGTACCAGCATTCGACAAATTTGTTCTCTTCATGGTGCCCCGGAAAAGGACTCGGGGTGTTGTACTTACCACGTGAGCTTAGCCGGCATCTCCACCAGAGTCTATCCACAAAAGGAACACCTTGAAGCTGACTGCGAATGCACAGCTTAGGATTAAAGCAGTACCCACATGCTACGAATTTGATCTCTTGATGTTGCCACGGAAAGGAACACTGGCACGTGTACTTCCCAGGTTAGCTTAGCCGGCATCTCCACGAGAGTCTATACACAAAAGGAACACCATGAAGCTGGCTGCGAATGCACAGCTTAGGAGGAAAGCAATACCCGCATGCTACGAATTTGATCTCTTGAGGGTGCCCCGGAAAGGAACTCTGTCACGTGTACTTCCCACGTGAGCTTAGCCGGCATCTCCACGAGAGTCTATCCACAAAAGGAACACCTTGAAGCAGGCTGCGAATGCACAGCTTAGGAGGAAAGCAGTACCTGCTTTCTACGAATTTGATCTCTTGATGGTGCACCGGAAAGCAACTCTGGCACGTGTACTTCCCACGTGAGCTTAGCCGGCACCTCCAAGAGACTCTATCCACAAAAGGAACACCTTGAAGGTGGCTGCGAATGCACAGCTTTGGAGGAATGCGGTACCAGCATTCGACAAATTTGTTCTCTTCATGGTGCCCCGGAAATGGACTCGGGGAGTTGTACTTACCACGTGTGCTTAGCCGGCATCTCCACCAGAGTCTATCCACAAAAGGAACACCTTGAAGCTGGCTGCGAATGCACAGCTTAGGATTAAAGCAGTACCCACATGCTACGAATTTGATCTGTTGATGTTGCCCCGGAAAGGAACTCTGGCACCTGTACTTCCCAGGTTAGCTTAGCCGGCATCACCACGAGAGTCTATCCATAAAGGGAACACCTTAAAACTGGCTGTGAATGCACAGCTTAAGAGGAAAGCAGTACCCACATGCTACGAATTTGCTCTCTTGATGGTGCTCCGGAAAGCAACTCTGACACGTGTACTTCCCAGGTTAGCTTAGCCGGCATCTCCACGAGAGTCTATACACAAAAGGAACACCATGAAGCTGGCTGCGAATGCACAGCTTAGGAGGAAAGCAATACCCGCATGCTACGAATTTGATCTCTTGATGGTGCCCCGGAAAGGAACTCTGTCACGTGTACTTCCCACGTGAGCTTAGCCGGCATCTCCACGAGAGTCTATCCACAAAAGGAACACCTTGAAGCAGGCTGCGAATGCACAGCTTAGGAGGAAAGCAGTACCCGCTTTCTACGAATTTGATCTCTTGATGGTGCTCCGGAAAGGAACTCTGGCACGTGTACTTCCCAAGTGAGCTTAGCCGGCACCTCCACGAGACTCTATCCACAAAAGGAACACCTTGAAAGTGGCTGCGAATGCACAGCTTTGGAGGAATGCGGTACCAGCATTCGACAAATTTGTTCTCTTCATGGTGCCCCGGAAAAGGACTCGGGGTGTTGTACTTACCACGTGAGCTTAGCCGGCATCTCCACCAGAGTCTATCCACAAAAGGAACACCTTGAAGCTGACTGTGAATGCACAGGTTAGGATTAAAGCAGTACCCACATGCTACGAATTTGATCTCTTGATGTTGCCCCGGAAAGGAACACTGGCACGTGTACTTCCCAGGTTAGCTTAGCCGGCATCTCCACGAGAGTCTATACACAAAAGGAACACCATGAAGCTGGCTGCGAATGCACAGCTTAGGAGGAAAGCAATACCCGCATGCTACGAATTTGATCTCTTGAGGGTGCCCCGGAAAGGAACTCTGTCACGTGTAACTTCCCACGTGAGCTTAGCCGGCATCTCCACGAGAGTCTATCCACAAAAGGAACACCTTGAAGCAGGCTGCGAATGCACAGCTTAGGAGGAAAGCAGTACCCGCTTTCTACGAATTTGATCTCTTGATGGTGCACCGGAAAGCAACTCTGGCACGTGTACTTCCCACGTGAGCTTAGCCGGCACCTCGACGAGACTCTATCCACAAAAGGAACACCTTGAAGGTGGCTGCGAATGCACAGCTTTGGAGGAATGCGGTACCAGCATTCGACAAATTTGTTCTCTTCATGGTGCCCCGGAAATGGACTCGGGGAGTTGTACTTACCACGTGAGCTTAGCCGGCATCTCCACCAGAGTCTATCCACAAAAGGAACACCTTGAAGCTGGCTGCGAATGCACAGCTTAGGATTAAAGCAGTACCCACATGCTACGAATTTGATCTGTTGATGTTGCCCCGGAAAGGAACTCTGGCACGTGTACTTCCCAGGTTAGCTTAGCCGGCATCTCCACGAGAGTCTATCCATAAAGGGAACACCTTAAAACTGGCTGTGAATGCACAGCTTAAGAGGAAAGCAGTACCCACATGCTACGAATTTGATCTCTTGATGGTGCTCCGGAAAGCAACTTTGACATGTGTACTTCCCAGGTTAGGTTAGCCGGCATCTCCACGAGAGTCTATACACAAAAGGAACACCATGAAGCTGGCTGCGAATGCACAGCTTAGGAGGAAAGTAATACCCGCATGCTACGAATTTGATCTCTTGATGGTGCCCCGGAAAGGAACTCTGTCACGTGTACTTCCCACGTGAGCTTAGACGGCATCTCCACGAGAGTCTATCCACAAAAGGAACACCTTGAAGCAGGCTGCGAATGCACAGCTTAGGAGGAAAGCAGTACCCGCTTTCTATGAATTTGATCTCTTGATGGTGCTCCGGAAAGGAACTCTGGCACGTGTACTTCCCACGTGAGAGTAGCCGGCATCTCCACGAGAGTCTATCCACAAAAGGAACACCTTGAAGCAGGCTGCGAATGCACAGCTTTGGAGGAATGCGGTACCAGCATTCGACAAATATGTTCTCTTCATGGTGCCACGGAAAAGGACACAGGGAGTGGTACGTACCACGTGAGCTTAGCCGGCATCTCCACCAGAGTCTATCCACAAAAGGAAAACCTTGAAGCTGGCTGCGAATGCACAGCTTAGGATTAAAGCAGTACCCACATGGTATGAATTTGATCTCTTGATGTTGCCCCGGAAAGGAACTCTGGCACGTGTACTTCCCAGGTTAGCTTAGCCTGCATCTCCACGAGAGTCTATACACAAAATGAACACCATGAAGCTGGCTGCCAATGCACAGCTTAGGAGGAAAGCAATACCTGCATGCTACGAATTTGATCTCTTGAGGGTGCCCCGGAAAGGAACTCTGTCACGTGTACTTCCCACGTGAGAGTAGCCGGCATCTCCACGAGAGTCTATCCACAAAAGGAACACCTTGAAGCAGGCTGCGAATGCACAGCTTAGGAGGAATGCGGTACCAGCATTCGACAAATTTTTTCTCTTCATGGTGCCCCGGAAAAGGCCTCGGGGAGTTGTACTTACCTCGTGAGCTTAGCCTGCATCTCCACGAGAGTCTATACACAAAAGGAACACCATGAAGCTGGCTGCGAATGCACAGCTTAGGAGGAAAGTAATACCCGCATGCTACGAATTTGATCTCTTGATGGTGCACCGGAAAGCAACTCTGGCACGTGTACTTCCCACGTGAGCTTAGACGGCATCTCCACGAGAGTCTATCCACAAAAGGAACACCTTGAAGCAGGCTGCGAATGCACAGCTTAGGAGGAAAGCAGTACCCACATGCTACGAATTTGATCTGTTGATGTTGCCCCGGAAAGGAACTCTGGCACGTGTACTTCCCAGGTTAGCTTAGCCGGCATCTCCACGAGAGTCTATCCATAAAGGGAACACCTTAAAACTGGCTGTGAATGCACAGCTTAAGAGGAAAGCAGTACCCACATGCTACGAATTTGATCTCTTGATGGTGCTCCGGAAAGCAACTCTGACACGTGTACTTCCCAGGTTAGCTTAGACGGCATCTCCACGAGAGTCTATACACAAAAGGAACACAATGAAGCTGGCTTCAAATGCACAGCTTAGGAGGAAAACAATACCCGCATGCTACGAATTTGATCTCTTGATTGTGCCCTGGAAAGGAACTCTCTCACGTGTACTTCCCACGTGAGCTTAGCCGGCATCTCCACGAGAGTCTATCCACAAAAGGAACACCTTGAAGCAGGCTGCGAATGCACAGCTTAGGAGGAAAGCACTACCCGCTTTCTACGAATTTTATCCTTGATGGTGCTCCGGAAAGGAACTCTGGCACGTGTACTTCCCACGTGAGCTTAGCCGGCACCTCTACGAGACTCTATCCACAAAAGGAACACCTTGAAGTTGGCTGCGAATGCACAGATTTGGAGGAATGCGGTACCAGCATTCGACAAATTTGTTCTCTTCATGGTGCCCCCGAAAAGGTCTCGGGGAGTTGTACTTACCACGTGAGCTTGGCCGGCATCTCCACCAGAGTCTATCCACAAAAGGAACCCCTTGAAGCTGGCTGCGAATGCACAGCTTAGGATTAAAGCAGTACCCACATGCTACGAATTTGATCTCTTGATGTTGCCCCGGAAAGAACTCTGGCACGTGTACTTCCCAGGTTAGCTTAGCCGGCATCTCCACGAGAGTCTATACACAAAATGAACACCATGAAGCTGGCTGCGAATGCACAGCTTAGGAGGAAAGCAATACACGCATGCTACGAATTTGATCTCTTCAGGGTGCCCCGGAAAGGAACTCTGTCACGTGTACTTCCCACGTGAGCTTAGCCGGCATCTCCACGAGAGTCTATCCACAAAAGGAACACCTTGAAGCAGGCTGCGAATGCACAGCTTAGGAGGAAAGCAGTACCCGCTTTCTACGAATTTGATCTCTTGATGGTGCACCGGAAAGCAACTCTGGCACGTGTACTTCCCACGTGAGCTTAGCCGGCACCTCCAAGAGACTCTATCCACAAAAGGAACACCTTGAAGGTGGCTGCGAATGCACAGCTTTGGAGGAATGCGGTACCAGCATTCGACAAATTTGTTCTCTTCATGGTGCCCCGGAAATGGACTCGGGGAGTTGTACTTACCACGTGAGCTTCGCCGGCATCTCCACCAGAGTCTATCCACAAAAGGAACACCTTGAAGCTGGCTGCGAATGCACAGCTTAGGATTAAAGCAGTACCCACATGCTACGAATTTGATCTGTTGATGTTGCCCCGGAAAGGAACTCTGGCACGTGTACTTCCCAGGTTAGCTTAGCCGGCATCTCCACGAGAGTCTATCCATAAAGGGAACACCTTAAAACTGGCTGTGAATGCACAGCTTAAGAGGAAAGCAGTACCCACATGCTACGAATTTGATCTCTTGATGGGGCTCCGGAAAGCAACTCTGACATGTGTACTTCCCAGGTTAGGTTAGCCGGCATCTCCACGAGAGTCTATACACAAAAGGAACACCATGAAGCTGGCTGCGAATGCACAGCTTAGGAGGAAAGCAATACCCGCATGCTACGAATTTGATCTCTTGATGGTGCCCCGGAAAGGAACTCTGTCACGTGTACTTCCCACGTGAGCTTAGCCGGCATCTCCAAGAGAGTCTATCCACAAAAGGAACACCTTGAAGCAGGCTGCGAATGCACAGCTTAGGAGGAAAGCAGTACCCGCTTTCTACGAATTTGATCTCTTGATGGTGCTCCGGAAAGGAACTCTGGCACGTGTACTTCCCAAGTGAGCTTAGCCGGCACCTCCACGAGACCCTATCCACAAAAGGAACACCTTGAAAGTGGCTGCGAATGCACAGCTTTGGAGGAATGCGGTACCAGCATTCGACAAATTTGTTCTCTTCATGGTGCCCCGGAAAAGGACTCGGGGTGTTGTACTTACCACGTGAGCTTAGCCGGCATCTCCACCAGAGTCTATCCACAAAAGGAACACCTTGAAGCTGACTGCGAATGCACAGCTTAGGATTAAAGCAGTACCCACATGCTACGAATTTGATCTCTTGATGTTGCCACGGAAAGGAACACTGGCACGTGTACTTCCCAGGTTAGCTTAGCCGGCATCTCCACGAGAGTCTATACACAAAAGGAACACCATGAAGCTGGCTGCGAATGCACAGCTTAGGAGGAAAGCAATACCCGCATGCTACGAATTTGATCTCTTGAGGGTGCCCCGGAAAGGAACTCTGTCACGTGTACTTCCCACGTGAGCTTAGCCGGCATCTCCACGAGAGTCTATCCACAAAAGGAACACCTTGAAGCAGGCTGCGAATGCACAGCTTAGGAGGAAAGCAGTACCTGCTTTCTACGAATTTGATCTCTTGATGGTGCACCGGAAAGCAACTCTGGCACGTGTACTTCCCACGTGAGCTTAGCCGGCACCTCCAAGAGACTCTATCCACAAAAGGAACACCTTGAAGGTGGCTGCGAATGCACAGCTTTGGAGGAATGCGGTACCAGCATTCGACAAATTTGTTCTCTTCATGGTGCCCCGGAAATGGACTCGGGGAGTTGTACTTACCACGTGTGCTTAGCCGGCATCTCCACCAGAGTCTATCCACAAAAGGAACACCTTGAAGCTGGCTGCGAATGCACAGCTTAGGATTAAAGCAGTACCCACATGCTACGAATTTGATCTGTTGATGTTGCCCCGGAAAGGAACTCTGGCACCTGTACTTCCCAGGTTAGCTTAGCCGGCATCACCACGAGAGTCTATCCATAAAGGGAACACCTTAAAACTGGCTGTGAATGCACAGCTTAAGAGGAAAGCAGTACCCACATGCTACGAATTTGCTCTCTTGATGGTGCTCCGGAAAGCAACTCTGACACGTGTACTTCCCAGGTTAGCTTAGCCGGCATCTCCACGAGAGTCTATACACAAAAGGAACACCATGAAGCTGGCTGCGAATGCACAGCTTAGGAGGAAAGCAATACCCGCATGCTACGAATTTGATCTCTTGATGGTGCCCCGGAAAGGAACTCTGTCACGTGTACTTCCCACGTGAGCTTAGCCGGCATCTCCACGAGAGTCTATCCACAAAAGGAACACCTTGAAGCAGGCTGCGAATGCACAGCTTAGGAGGAAAGCAGTACCCGCTTTCTACGAATTTGATCTCTTGATGGTGCTCCGGAAAGGAACTCTGGCACGTGTACTTCCCAAGTGAGCTTAGCCGGCACCTCCACGAGACTCTATCCACAAAAGGAACACCTTGAAAGTGGCTGCGAATGCACAGCTTTGGAGGAATGCGGTACCAGCATTCGACAAATTTGTTCTCTTCATGGTGCCCCGGAAAAGGACTCGGGGTGTTGTACTTACCACGTGAGCTTAGCCGGCATCTCCACCAGAGTCTATCCACAAAAGGAACACCTTGAAGCTGACTGTGAATGCACAGGTTAGGATTAAAGCAGTACCCACATGCTACGAATTTGATCTCTTGATGTTGCCCCCGAAAGGAACACTGGCACGTGTACTTCCCAGGTTAGCTTAGCCGGCATCTCCACGAGAGTCTATACACAAAAGGAACACCATGAAGCTGGCTGCGAATGCACAGCTTAGGAGGAAAGCAATACCCGCATGCTACGAATTTGATCTCTTGAGGGTGCCCCGGAAAGGAACTCTGTCACGTGTAACTTCCCACGTGAGCTTAGCCGGCATCTCCACGAGAGTCTATCCACAAAAGGAACACCTTGAAGCAGGCTGCGAATGCACAGCTTAGGAGGAAAGCAGTACCCGCTTTCTACGAATTTGATCTCTTGATGGTGCACCGGAAAGCAACTCTGGCACGTGTACTTCCCACGTGAGCTTAGCCGGCACCTCGACGAGACTCTATCCACAAAAGGAACACCTTGAAGGTGGCTGCGAATGCACAGCTTTGGAGGAATGCGGTACCAGCATTCGACAAATTTGTTCTCTTCATGGTGCCCCGGAAATGGACTCGGGGAGTTGTACTTACCACGTGAGCTTAGCCGGTATCTCCACCAGAGTCTATCCACAAAAGGAACACCTTGAAGCTGGCTGCGAATGCACAGCTTAGGATTAAAGCAGTACCCACATGCTACGAATTTGATCTATTGATGTTGCCCCGGAAAGGAACTCTGGCACGTGTACTTCCCAGGTTAGCTTAGCCGGCATCTCCACGAGAGTCTATCCATAAAGGGAACACCTTAAAACTGGCTGTGAATGCACAGCTTAAGAGGAAAGCAGTACCCACATGCTACGAATTTGATCTCTTGATGGTGCTCCGGAAAGCAACTTTGACATGTGTACTTCCCAGGTTAGGTTAGCCGGCATCTCCACGAGAGTCTATACACAAAAGGAACACCATGAAGCTGGCTGCGAATGCACAGCTTAGGAGGAAAGTAATACCCGCATGCTACGAATTTGATCTCTTGATGGTGCCCCGGAAAGGAACTCTGTCACGTGTACTTCCCACGTGAGCTTAGACGGCATCTCCACGAGAGTCTATCCACAAAAGGAACACCTTGAAGCAGGCTGCGAATGCACAGCTTAGGAGGAAAGCAGTACCCGCTTTCTATGAATTTGATCTCTTGATGGTGCTCCGGAAAGGAACTCTGGCACGTGTACTTCCCACGTGAGAGTAGCCGGCATCTCCACGAGAGTCTATCCACAAAAGGAACACCTTGAAGCAGGCTGCGAATGCACAGCTTTGGAGGAATGCGGTACCAGCATTCGACAAATATGTTCTCTTCATGGTGCCACGGAAAAGGACACAGGGAGTGGTACGTACCACGTGAGCTTAGCCGGCATCTCCACCAGAGTCTATCCACAAAAGGAAAACCTTGAAGCTGGCTGCGAATGCACAGCTTAGGATTAAAGCAGTACCCACATGGTATGAATTTGATCTCTTGATGTTGCCCCGGAAAGGAACTCTGGCACGTGTACTTCCCAGGTTAGCTTAGCCTGCATCTCCACGAGAGTCTATACACAAAATGAACACCATGAAGCTGGCTGCCAATGCACAGCTTAGGAGGAAAGCAATACCTGCATGCTACGAATTTGATCTCTTGAGGGTGCCCCGGAAAGGAACTCTGTCACGTGTACTTCCCACGTGAGAGTAGCCGGCATCTCCACGAGAGTCTATCCACAAAAGGAACACCTTGAAGCAGGCTGCGAATGCACAGCTTAGGAGGAATGCGGTACCAGCATTCGACAAATTTTTTCTCTTCATGGTGCCCCGGAAAAGGCCTCGGGGAGTTGTACTTACCTCGTGAGCTTAGCCTGCATCTCCACGAGAGTCTATACACAAAAGGAACACCATGAAGCTGGCTGCGAATGCACAGCTTAGGAGGAAAGTAATACCCGCATGCTACGAATTTGATCTCTTGATGGTGCACCGGAAAGCAACTCTGGCACGTGTACTTCCCACGTGAGCTTAGACGGCATCTCCACGAGAGTCTATCCACAAAAGGAACACCTTGAAGCAGGCTGCGAATGCACAGCTTAGGAGGAAAGCAGTACCCACATGCTACGAATTTGATCCGTTGATGTTGCCCCGGAAAGGAACTCTGGCACGTGTACTTCCCAGGTTAGCTTAGCCGGCATCTCCACGAGAGTCTATCCATAAAGGGAACACCTTAAAACTGGCTGTGAATGCACAGCTTAAGAGGAAAGCAGTACCCACATGCTACGAATTTGATCTCTTGATGGTGCTCCGGAAAGCAACTCTGACACGTGTACTTCCCAGGTTAGCTTAGACGGCATCTCCACGAGAGTCTATACACAAAAGGAACACAATGAAGCTGGCTTCAAATGCACAGCTTAGGAGGAAAACAATACCCGCATGCTACGAATTTGATCTCTTGATTGTGCCCTGGAAAGGAACTCTCTCACGTGTACTTCCCACGTGAGCTTAGCCGGCATCTCCACGAGAGTCTATCCACAAAAGGAACACCTTGAAGCAGGCTGCGAATGCACAGCTTAGGAGGAAAGCACTACCCGCTTTCTACGAATTTTATCCTTGATGGTGCTCCGGAAAGGAACTCTGGCACGTGTACTTCCCACGTGAGCTTAGCCGGCACCTCTACGAGACTCTATCCACAAAAGGAACACCTTGAAGTTGGCTGCGAATGCACAGATTTGGAGGAATGCGGTACCAGCATTCGACAAATTTGTTCTCTTCATGGTGCCCCCGAAAAGGTCTCGGGGAGTTGTACTTACCACGTGAGCTTGGCCGGCATCTCCACCAGAGTCTATCCACAAAAGGAACCCCTTGAAGCTGGCTGCGAATGCACAGCTTAGGATTAAAGCAGTACCCACATGCTACGAATTTGATCTCTTGATGTTGCCCCGGAAAGGAACTCTGGCACGTGTACTTCCCAGGTTAGCTTAGCCGGCATCTCCACGAGAGTCTATACACAAAATGAACACCATGAAGCTGGCTGCGAATGCACAGCTTAGGAGGAAAGCAATACACGCATGCTACGAATTTGATCTCTTGAGGGTGCCCCGGAAAGGAACTCTGTCACGTGTACTTCCCACGTGAGCTTAGCCGGCATCTCCACGAGAGTCTATCCACAAAAGGAACACCTTGAAGCAGGCTGCGAATGCACAGCTTAGGAGGAAAGCAGTACCCGCTTTCTACGAATTTGATCTCTTGATGGTGCACCGGAAAGCAACTCTGGCACGTGTACTTCCCACGTGAGCTTAGCCGGCACCTCCAAGAGACTCTATCCACAAAAGGAACACCTTGAAGGTGGCTGCGAATGCACAGCTTTGGAGGAATGCGGTACCAGCATTCGACAAATTTGTTCTCTTCATGGTGCCCCGGAAATGGACTCGGGGAGTTGTACTTACCACGTGAGCTTCGCCGGCATCTCCACCAGAGTCTATCCACAAAAGGAACACCTTGAAGCTGGCTGCGAATGCACAGCTTAGGATTAAAGCAGTACCCACATGCTACGAATTTGATCTGTTGATGTTGCCCCGGAAAGGAACTCTGGCACGTGTACTTCCCAGGTTAGCTTAGCCGGCATCTCCACGAGAGTCTATCCATAAAGGGAACACCTTAAAACTGGCTGTGAATGCACAGCTTAAGAGGAAAGCAGTACCCACATGCTACGAATTTGATCTCTTGATGGGGCTCCGGAAAGCAACTCTGACATGTGTACTTCCCAGGTTAGGTTAGCCGGCATCTCCACGAGAGTCTATACACAAAAGGAACACCATGAAGCTGGCTGCGAATGCACAGCTTAGGAGGAAAGTAATACCCGCATGCTACGAATTTGATCTCTTGATGGTGCCCCGGAAAGCAACTCTGTCACGTGTACTTCCCACGTGAGCTTAGACGGCATCTCCACGAGAGTCTATCCACAAAAGGAACACCTTGAAGCAGGCTGCGAATGCACAGCTTAGGAGGAAAGCAGTACCCGCTTTCTATGAATTTGATCTCTTGATGGTGCTCCGGAAAGGAACTCTGGCACGTGTACTTCCCACGTGAGCTTAGCCGGCACCTCCACGAGACTCTATCCACAAAAGGAACACTTTGAATGTGGCTGCGAATGCACAGCTTTAGAGGAATGCGGTACCAGCATTCGACAAATATGTTCTCTTCATGGTGCCACGGAAAAGGACACAGGGAGTTGTACGTACCACGTGAGCTTAGCCGGCATCTCCACCAGAGTCTATCCACAAAAGGAAAACCTTGAAGCTGGCTGCGAATGCACAGCTTAGGATTAAAGCAGTACCCACATGGTATGAATTTGATCTCTTGATGTTGCCCCGGAAAGGAACTCTGGCACGTGTACTTCCCAGGTTAGCTTAGCCTGCATTTCCACGAGAGTCTATACACAAAATGAACACCATGAAGCTGGCGGCGAATGCACAGCTTAGGAGGAAAGCAATACCTGCATGCTACGAATTTGATCTCTTGAGGGTGCCCCGGAAAGGAACTCTGTCACGTGTACTTCCCACGTGAGATTAGCCGGCATCTCCACGAGAGTCTATCCACAAAAGGAACACCTTGAAGCAGGCTGCGAATGCACAGCTTAGGAGGAATGCGGTACCAGCATTCGACAAATTTTTTCTCTTCATGATGCCCCGGAAAAGGACTCGGGGAGTTGTACTTACCTCGTGAGCTTAGCCTGCATCTCCACCAGAGTCTATACACAAAAGGAACACCATGAAGCTGGCTGCGAATGCACAGCTTAGGAGGAAAGCAGTACCCGCTTTCTACGAATTTTATCCTTGATGGTGCTCCGGAAAGGAACTCTGGCACGTGTACTTCCCACGTGAGCTTAGCCGGCACCTCTACGAGACTCTATCCACAAAAGGAACACCTTGAAGTTGGCTGCGAATGCACAGATTTGGAGGAATGCGGTACCAGCATTCGACAAATTTGTTCTCTTCATGGTGCCCCCGAAAAGGTCTCGGGGAGTTGTACTTACCACGTGAGCTTGGCCGGTATCTCCACCAGAGTCTATCCACAAAAGGAACCCCTTGAAGCTAGCTGCGAATGCACAGCTTAGGATTAAAGCAGTACCCACATGCTACGAATTTGATCTCTTGATGTTGCCCCGGAAAGGAACTCTGACACGTGTACTTCCCAGGTTAGCTTAGCCGGCATCTCCACGAGAGTCTATACACAAAATGAACACCATGAAGCTGGCTGCGAATGCACAGCTTAGGAGGAAAGCAATACCCGCATGCTACGAATTTGATCTCTTGATGGTGCCCCGGAAAGGAACTCTGTCACGTGTACTTCCCACGTGAGCTTAGCCGGCATCTCCACGAGAGTCTATCCACAAAAGGAACACCTTGAATCAGGCTGCGAATGCACAGCTTAGGAGGAAAGCAGTACCCGCTTTCTACGAATTTGATCTCTTGATGGTGCTCTGGAAAGCAACTCTGGCACGTGTACTTCCCACGTGAGCTTAGCCGGCACCTCCACGAGACTCTATCCACAAAAGGAACACCTTGAAGGTGGCTGCGAATGCACAGCTTTGGAGGAATGCGGTACCAGCATTCGACAAATTTGTTCTCTTCATGGTGCCACGGAAAAGGACACGGGGAGTTGTACTTACCACGTGAGCTTAGCCGGCATCTCCACCAGAGTCTATCCACAAAAGGAACACCTTGAAGCTGGCTGCGAATGCACAGCTTAGGATTAAAGCAGTACCCACATGCTACGAATTTGATCTCTTGATGTTGCCCCGGAAAGGAACTCTGGGACGTGTACTTCCAAGGTTAGCTTAGCCTGCATCTCCACGAGAGTCTATACACAAAATGAACACCATGAAGCTGGCTGCGAATGCACAGCTTAGGAGGAAAGCAATACACGCATGCTACGAATTTGATCTCTTGAGTGTGCCCCGGAAAGGAACTCTGTCACGTGTACTTCCCACGTGAGCTTAGCCGGCATCTCCACGAGAGTCTATCCACAAAAGGAACACCTTGAAGCAGGCGGCGAATGCACAGCTTAGGAGGAATGCGGTACCAGCATTCGACAAATTTGTTCTCTTCATGGTGCCGCGGAAAAGGACTCGGGGAGTTGTACTTACCTCGTGAGCTTAGCCGGCATCTCCACCAGAGTGTATCCACAAAAGGAACACCTTGAAGGTGGCTGCGAATGCACAGCTTAGGTTTAAAGCAGTACCCACATTCTACGAATTTGATCTGTTGATGTTGCCCCGGAAAGGAACTCTGGCACGTGTACTTCCCAGGTTAGCTTAGCCGGCATCTCCACGAGAGTCTATCCATAAAGGGAACACCTTAAAACTGGCTGTGAATGCACAGCTTAAGAGGAAAGCAGTACCCACATGCTACGAATTTGATCTCTTGATGGTGCTCCGGAAAGCAACTCTGACACGTGTACTTCCCAGGTTAGCTTAGACGGCATCTCCACGACAGTCTATAGACAAAAGCAACACCATGAAGCTGGCTGCAAATGCACCGCTTAGGAGGAAAGCCATACCCGCATGCTACGAATTTGATCTCTTGATGGTGCCCCGGAAAGGAACTCTGTCACGTGTACTTCCCACGTGAGCTTAGCCGGCACCTCCACGAGACTCTATCCACAAAAGGAACACCTTGAAGTTGGCTGCGAATGCAAAGATTTGGAGGAATGCGGTACCAGCATTCGACAAATTTGTTCTCTTCATGGTGCCCCCGAAAAGGTCTCAGGGAGTTGTACTTACCACGTGAGCTTAGCCGGCATCTCCACCAGAGTCTATCCACAAAAGGAACCCCTTGAAGCTGGCTGCGAATGCACAGCTTAGGATTAAAGCAGTACCCACATGCTACGAATTTGATCTCTTGATGTTGCCCCGGAAAGGAACTCTGGCACGTGTACTTCCCAGGTTAGCTTAGCCGGCATCGCCACGAGAGTCTATACACAAAATGAACACCATGAAGTTGGCTGCGAATGCACAGCTTAGGAGGAAAGCAATACCCGCATGCTACGAATTTGATCTCTTGATGGTGCCCCGGAAAGGAACTCTGTCACGTGTACTTCCCACGTGAGCTTAGCCGGCGTCTCCACGAGAGTCTATCCACAAAAGGAACACCTTGAAGCAGGCTGCGAATGCACAGCTTAGGAGGAAAGCAGTACCCGCTTTCTACGAATTTGATCTCTTGATGGTGCTCCGGAAAGGAACTCTGGCACGTGTACTTCCCACGTGAGCTTAGCCGGCACCTCCACGAGACTCTATCCACAAAAGGAACACCTTGAAGGTGGCTGCGAATGCACAGCTTTGGAGGAATGCGGTACCAGCATTCGACAAATTTGTTCTCTTCATGGTGCCCTGGAAAAGGACTCGGGGAGTTGTACTTACCACGTGAGCTTAGCCGGCATCTCCACCAGAGGGTATCCACAAAAGGAACACCGTGAAGCTGGCTGCGAATGCACAACTTAGGATTAAAGCAGTACCCACATGCTACGAATTTGATCTCTTGATGTTGCCCCGGAAAGGAACTCTGGCACGTGTATTTCCCAGGTTAGCTTAGCCGGCATCTCCACGAGAGTCTATCCATAAAGGGAACACCTTAAAACTGGCTGTGAATGCACAGCTTAAGAGGAAAGCAGTACCCACATGCTACGAATTTGCTCCCTTGATGGTGCACCGGAAAGCAACTCTGACACGTGTACTTCCCAGGTTAGCTTAGCCGGCATCTCCAGGAGAGTCTATACACAAAAGAAACACCATGAAGCTGGCTGCGAACGCACAACTTAGGATTAAAGCAGTACCCACATGCTACGAATTTGATCTCTTGATGGTGCCCCGGAAAGGAACTCTGTCACGTGTACTTCCCACGTGAGCTTAGACGGCATCTCCACGAGAGTCTATCCACAAAAGGAACACCTTGAAGCAGGCTGCGAATGCACAGCTTAGGAGGAAAGCAGTACCCGCTTTCTACGAATTTGATCTCTTGATGGTGCTCCGGAGAGGAACTCTGGCACGTGTACTTCCCAAGTCAGCTTAGCCAGCACCTCCATGAGACTCTATCCACAAAAGGAACACCTTGAAAGTGGCTGCGAATGCACAGCTTTGGAGGAATGCGGTACCAGCATTCGACAAATTTGTTCTCTTCATGGTGCCCCGGAAAAGGACTCGGGGTGTTGTACTTACCACGTGAGCTTAGCCGGCATCTCCACCAGAGTCTATCCACAAAAGGAACACCTTGAAGCTGACTGCGAATGCACAGCTTAGGATTAAAGCAGTACCCACATGCTACGAATTTGATCTCTTGATGTTGCCCCGGAAAGGAACACTGGCACGTGTAATTCCCAGGTTAGCTTAGCCGGCATCTCCACGAGAGTCTATACACAAAAGGAACACCATGAAGCTGGCTGCGAATGCACAGCTTAGGAGGAAAGCAATACTCGCATGCTACGAATTTGATCTCTTGATGGTGCCCCGGAAAGGAACTCTCTCACGTGTACTTCCCACGTGAGCTTAGCCGGCATCTCCACGAGAGTCTATCCACAAAAGGAACACCTTGAAGCAGGCTGCGAATGCACAGCTTAGGAGGAAATCAGTACCCGCTTTCTACGAATTTGATCTCTTGATGGTGCACCGGAAAGCAACTCTGGCACGTGTACTTCCCACGTGAGCTTAGCCGGCACCTCCAAGAGACTCTATCCACAAAAGGAACACCTTGAAGGTGGCTGCGAATGCACAGCTTTGGAGGAATGCGGTACCAGCATTCGACAAATTTGTTCTCTTCATGGTGCCCCGGAAATGGACTCGGGGAGTTGTACTTACCACGTGAGCTTAGCCGGCATCTCCACCAGAGTCTATCCACAAAAGGAACACCTTGAAGCTGGCTGCGAATGCACAGCTTAGGATTAAAGCAGTACCCACATGCTACGAATTTGATCTGTTGATGTTGCCCCGGAAAGGAACTCTGGCACCTGTACTTCCCAGGTTAGCTTAGCCGGCATCTCCACGAGAGTCTATCCATAAAGGGAACACCTTAAAACTGGCTGTGAATGCACAGCTTAAGAGGAAAGCAGTACCCACATGCTACGAATTTGATCTCTTGATGTTGCCCCGGAAAGGAACTCTGGCACGTGTACTTCCCAGGTTATCTTAGCCTGCATCTCCACGAGAGTCTATACACAAAATGAACACCATGAAGCTGGCTGCGAATGCACAGCTTAGGAGGAAAGCAATACCCGCATGCTACGAATTTGATCTCTTGAGGGTGCCCCGGAAAGGAACTCTGTCACGTGTACTTCCCACGTGAGCTTAGCCGGCATCTCCACGAGAGTCTATCCACAAAAGGTACACCTTGAAGCAGGCTGCGAATGCACAGCTTAGGAAGAAAGCAGTACCCGCTTTCTACGAATTTCATCTCTTGATGGTGCTCCGGAAAGGAACTCTGGCACGTGTACTTCCCAAGTGAGCTTAGCCGGCACCTCCACGAGACTCTATCCACAAAAGGAACACCTTGAAGGTGGCTGCGAATGCACAGCTTTGGAGGAATGCGGTACCAGCATTCGACAAATTTGTTCTCTTCATGGTGCCCCGGAAAAGGACTCGGGGAGTTATACTTACCACGTGAGCTTAGCCGGCATCTCCACCAGAGTCTATCCACAAAAGGAACACCTTGAAGCTGGCTGCGAAAGCACAGCTTAGGATTAAAGCAGTACCCACATGCTACGAATTTGATCTGTTGATGTTGCCCCGGAAAGGAACTCTGGCACGTGTACTTCCCAGGTTAGCTTCGCCGGCATCTCCACGAGAGTCTATACACAAAAGGAACACCATGAAGCTGGCTGCGAATGCACAGCTTAGGAGGAAAGCAATACCCGCATGCTACGAATTTGATCTCTTGAGGGTGCCCCGGAAAGGAACTCTGTCACGTGTACTTCCCACGTGAGCTTAGCCGGCATCTCCACGAGAGTCTATCCACAAAAGGAACACCTTGAAGCAGGCTGCGAATGCACAGCCTAGGAGGAAAGCAGTACCCGCTTTCTACGAATTTGATCTCTTGATGGTGCACTGGAAAGCAACTCTGGCACGTGTACTTCCCACGTGAGCTTAGCCGGCACCTCCACGAGACTCTATCCACAAAAGGAACACCTTGAAGGTGGCTGCGAATGCACAGCTTTGGAGGAATGCGGTACCAGCATTCGACAAATTTGTTCTCTTCATGGTGCCCCGGAAATGGACTCGGGGAGTTGTACTTACCACGTGAGCTTAGCCGGCATCTCCACCAGAGTCTATCCACAAAAGGAACACCTTGAAGCTGGCTGCGAATGCACAGCTTAGGATTAAAGCAGTACCCACATGCTACGAATTTGATCTGTTGATGTTGCCCCGGAAAGGAACTCTGGCACCTGTACTTCCCAGGTTATCTTAGCCGGCATCTCCACGAGAGTCTATCCATAAAGGGAACACCTTAAAACTGGCTGTGAATGCACAGCTTAAGAGGAAAGCAGTACCCACATGCTACGAATTTGATCTCTTGATGGTGCTCCGGAAAGGAACTCTGACATGTGTACTTCCCAGGTTAGGTTAGCCGGCATCTCCACGAGAGTCTATCCACAAAAGGAACACCTTGAAGCAGGCTGCGAATGCACAGCTTAGGAGGAAAGTAATACCCGCATGCTACGAATTTGATCTCTTGATGGTGCCCCGGAAAGGAACTCTGTCACGTGTACTTCCCACGTGAGCTTAGACGGCATCTCCACGAGAGTCTATCCACAAAAGGAACACCTTGAAGCAGGCTGCGAATGCACAGCTTAGGAGGAAAGCAGTACCCGCTTTCTATGAATTTGATCTCTTGATGGTGCTCCGGAAAGGAACTCTGGCACGTGTACTTCCCACGTGAGCTTAGCCGGCACCTCCACGAGACTCTATCCACAAAAGGAACACCTTGAATGTGGCTGCGAATGCACAGCTTTGGAGGAATGCGGTACCAGCATTCGACAAATATGTTCTCTTCATGGTGCCACGGAAAAGGACACGGGGAGTTGTACGTACCACGTGAGCTTAGCCGGCATCTCCACCAGAGTCTATCCACAAAAGGAACACCTTGAAGCTGGCTGCGAATGCACAGCTTAGGATTAAAGCAGTACCCACATGCTACGAATTTGATCTCTTGATGTTGCCCCGGAAAGGAACTCTGGCACGTGTACTTCCCAGGTTATCTTAGCCTGCATCTCCACGAGAGTCTATACACAAAATGAACACCATGAAGCTGGCTGCGAATGCACAGCTTAGGAGGAAAGCAATACCCGCATGCTACGAATTTGATCTCTTGAGGGTGCCCCGGAAAGGAACTCTGTCACGTGTACTTCCCACGTGAGCTTAGCCGGCATCTCCACGAGAGTCTATCCACAAAAGGTACACCTCGAAGCAGGCTGCGAATGCACAGCTTAGGAAGAAAGCAGTACCCGCTTTCTACGAATTTCATCTCTTGATGGTGCTCCGGAAAGGAACTCTGGCACGTGTACTTCCCAAGTGAGCTTAGCCGGCACCTCCACGAGACTCTATCCACAAAAGGAACACCTTGAAGGTGGCTGCGAATGCACAGCTTTGGAGGAATGCGGTACCAGCATTCGACAAATTTGTTCTCTTCATGGTGCCCCGGAAAAGGACTCGGGGAGTTATACTTACCACGTGAGCTTAGCCGGCATCTCCACCAGAGTCTATCCACAAAAGGAACACCTTGAAGCTGGCTGCGAAAGCACAGCTTAGGATTAAAGCAGTACCCACATGCTACGAATTTGATCTGTTGATGTTGCCCCGGAAAGGAACTCTGGCACGTGTACTTCCCAGGTTAGCTTAGCCGGCATCTCCACGAGAGTCTATACACAAAAGGAACACCATGAAGCTGGCTGCGAATGCACAGCTTAGGAGGAAAGCAATACCCGCATGCTACGAATTTGATCTCTTGAGGGTGCCCCGGAAAGGAACTCTGTCACGTGTACTTCCCACGTGAGCTTAGCCGGCATCTCCACGAGAGTCTATCCACAAAAGGAACACCTTGAAGCAGGCTGCGAATGCACAGCCTAGGAGGAAAGCAGTACCCGCTTTCTACGAATTTGATCTCTTGATGGTGCACCGGAAAGCAACTCTGGCACGTGTACTTCCCACGTGAGCTTAGCCAGCACCTCCAAGAGACTCTATCCACAAAAGGAACACCTTGAAGGTGGCTGCGAATGCACAGCTTTGGAGGAATGCGGTACCAGCATTCGACAAATTTGTTCTCTTCATGGTGCCCCGGAAATGGACTCGGGGAGTTGTACTTACCACGTGAGCTTAGCCGGCATCTCCACCAGAGTCTATCCACAAAAGGAACACCTTGAAGCTGGCTGCGAATGCACAGCTTAGGATTAAAGCAGTACCCACATGCTACGAATTTGATCTGTTGATGTTGCCCCGGAAAGGAACTCTGGCACCTGTACTTCCCAGGTTAGCTTAGCCGGCATCTCCACGAGAGTCTATCCATAAAGGGAACACCTTAAAACTGGCTGTGAATGCACAGCTTAAGAGGAAAGCAGTACCCACATGCTACGAATTTGATCTCTTGATGGTGCTCCGGAAAGGAACTCTGACATGTGTACTTCCCAGGTTAGGTTAGCCGGCATCTCCACGAGAGTCTATCCACAAAAGGAACACCTTGAAGCAGGCTGCGAATGCACAGCTTAGGAGGAAAGTAATACCCGCATGCTACGAATTTGATCTCTTGATGGTGCCCCGGAAAGGAACTCTGTCACGTGTACTTCCCACGTGAGCTTAGACGGCATCTCCACGAGAGTCTATCCACAAAAGGAACACCTTGAAGCTGGCTGCGAATGCACAGCTTAGGAGGAAAGCAGTACCCGCTTTCTATGAATTTGATCTCTTGATGGTGCTCCGGAAAGGAACTCTGGCACGTGTACTTCCCACGTGAGCTTAGCCGGCACCTCCACGAGACTCTATCCACAAAAGGAACACCTTGAATGTGGCTGCGAATGCACAGCTTTGGAGGAATGCGGTACCAGCATTCGACAAATATGTTCTCTTCATGGTGCCACGGAAAAGGACACGGGGAGTTGTACGTACCACGTGAGCTTAGCCGGCATCTCCACCAGAGTCTATCCACAAAAGGAACACCTTGAAGCTGGCTGCGAATGCACAGCTTAGGATTAAAGCAGTACCCACATGCTACGAATTTGATCTCTTGATGTTGCCCCGGAAAGGAACTCTGGCACGTGTACTTCCCAGGTTATCTTAGCCTGCATCTCCACGAGAGTCTATACACAAAATGAACACCATGAAGCTGGCTGCGAATGCACAGCTTAGGAGGAAAGCAATACCCGCATGCTACGAATTTGATCTCTTGAGGGTGCCCCGGAAAGGAACTCTGTCACGTGTACTTCCCACGTGAGCTTAGCCGGCATCTCCACGAGAGTCTATCCACAAAAGGAACACCTTGAAGCAGGCTGCGAATGCACAGCCTAGGAGGAAAGCAGTACCCGCTTTCTACGAATTTGATCTCTTGATGGTGCACCGGAAAGCAACTCTGGCACGTGTACTTCCCACGTGAGCTTAGCCGGCACCTCCACGAGACTCTATCCACAAAAGGAACACCTTGAAGGTGGCTGCGAATGCACAGCTTTGGAGGAATGCGGTACCAGCATTCGACAAATTTGTTCTCTTCATGGTGCCCCGGAAATGGACTCGGGGAGTTGTACTTACCACGTGAGCTTAGCCGGCATCTCCACCAGAGTCTATCCACAAAAGGAACACCTTGAAGCTGGCTGCGAATGCACAGCTTAGGATTAAAGCAGTACCCACATGCTACGAATTTGATCTGTTGATGTTGCCCCGGAAAGGAACTCTGGCACCTGTACTTCCCAGGTTAGCTTAGACGGCATCTCCACGAGAGTCTATCCATAAAGGGAACACCTTAAAACTGGCTGTGAATGCACAGCTTAAGAGGAAAGCAGTACCCACATGCTACGAATTTGATCTCTTGATGGTGCTCCGGAAAGGAACTCTGACACGTGTACTTCCCAGGTTAGGTTAGCCGGCATCTCCACGAGAGTCTATACACAAAAGGAACACCATGAAGCTGGCTGCGAATGCACAGCTTAGGAGGAAAGTAATACCCGCATGCTACGAATTTGATCTCTTGATGGTGCCCCGGAAAGGAACTCTGTCATGTGTACTTCCCACGTGAGCTTAGACGGCATCTCCACGAGAGTCTATCCACAAAAGGAACACATTGAAGCAGGCTGCGAATGCACAGCTTAGGAGGAAAGCAGTACCCGCTTTCTATGAATTTGATCTCTTGATGTTGCCCCGGAAAGGAACTCTGGCACGTGTACTTCCCAGGGTAGCTTAACCTGCATCTCCACGAGAGTCTATACACAAAATGAACACCATGAAGCTGGCTGCGAATGCACAGCTTAGGAGGAAAGCAATACCCGCATGCTACGAATTTGATCTCTTGATGGTGCCCCGGAAAGGAACTCTGTCACGTGTACTTCCCACGTGAGCTTAGCTGGCATCTCCACGAGAGTCTATCCACAAAAGGAACACCTTGAAGCAGGCTGCGAATGCACAGCTTAGGAGGAATGCGGTACCAGCATTCGACAAATTTGTTCTCTTCATGGTGCCCCGGAAAAGGACTCGGGGAGTTGTACTTACCTCGTGAGCTTAGCCGGCATCTCCACCAGAGTGTATCCACAAAAGGAACACCTTGAAGGTGGCTGCGAATGCACAGCTTAAGAGGAAAGTAGTACCCGCATGCTACGAATTTGATCTCTTGATGGTGCACCGGAAAGGAACTCTGGCACGTGTACTTCCCAGGTTAGCTTAGCCGGCATCTCCACGAGAGTCTATACATAAAATGAACACCATGAAGCTGGCTGCGAATGCACAGCTTAGGAGGAAAGCAATACCCGCATGCTACGAATTTGATCCCTTGATGGTGCCCCGGAAAGGAACTCTGTCACGTGTACTTCCCACGTGAGCTTAGCCGGCATCTCTACGAGAGTCTATCCACAAAAGGAACACCTTGAAGCAGGCTGCGAATGCACAGCTTAGGAGGAAAGCAGTACCCGCTTTCTACGAATTTGATCGCTTGATGGTGCTCCGGAAAGGAACTCTGGCACGTGTACTTACCACGTGAGCTTAGCCGGCACCTCCACGAGACTCTATCCACAAAAGGAACACCTTGAAGGTGGCTGCGAATGCACAGCTTTGGAGGAATGCGGTACCAGCATTCGACAAATTTGTTCTCTTCATGGTGCCCCGGAAAAGGACTCGGGGAGTTGTACTTACCACGTGAGCTTAGACGGCATCTCCACCAGAGTCTATCCACAAAAGGAACACCTTGAAGCTGGCTGCGAATGCACAGCTTAGGATTAAAGCAGTACCCACATGCTACGAATTTCATCTCTTGATGTTGCCCCGGAAAGGAACTCTGGCACGTGTACTTCCCAGGTTAGCTTAGCCTGCATCTCCACGAGAGTCTATACACAAAATGAACACCATGAAGCTGGCTGCGAATGCACAGCTTAGGAGGAAAGCAATACCCGCATGCTACGAATTTGATCTCTTGATGGTGCCCCTGAAAGGAACTCTGTCACGTGTACTTCCCACGTGAGCTTAGCCGGCATCTCCACGAGAGTCTATCCACAAAAGGAACACCTTGAAGCAGGCTGCGAATGCACAGCTTAGGAGGAAAGCAGTACCCGCGTTCTACGAATTTGATCTCTTGATGGTGCTCCGGAAAGGAACTCTGGCACGTGTACTTCCCACGTGAGCTTAGCCGGCACCTCCACGAGACTCTATCCACAAAAGGAACACCTTGAATGTGGCTGCGAATGCACAGCTTTGGAGGAATGCGGTACCAGCATTCGACAAATATGTTCTCTTCATGGTGCCACGGAAAAGGACACGGGGAGTTGTACGTACCACGTGAGCTTAGCCGGCATCTCCACCAGAGTCTATCCACAAAAGGAACACCTTGAAGCTGGCTGCGAATGCACAGCTTAGGATTAAAGCAGTACCCACATGCTACGAATTTGATCTCTTGATGTTGCCCCGGAAAGGAACTCTGGCACGTGTACTTCCCAGGTTATCTTAGCCTGCATCTCCACGAGAGTCTATACACAAAATGAACACCATGAAGCTGGCTGCGAATGCACAGCTTAGGAGGAAAGCAATACCCGCATGCTACGAATTTGATCTCTTGAGGGTGCCCCGGAAAGGAACTCTGTCACGTGTACTTCCCACGTGAGCTTAGCCGGCATCTCCACGAGAGTCTATCCACAAAAGGAACACCTTGAAGCAGGCTGCGAATGCACAGCCTAGGAGGAAAGCAGTACCCGCTTTCTACGAATTTGATCTCTTGATGGTGCACCGGAAAGCAACTCTGGCACGTGTACTTCCCACGTGAGCTTAGCCGGCACCTCCACGAGACTCTATCCACAAAAGGAACACCTTGAAGGTGGCTGCGAATGCACAGCTTTGGAGGAATGCGGTACCAGCATTCGACAAATTTGTTCTCTTCATGGTGCCCCGGAAATGGACTCGGGGAGTTGTACTTACCACGTGAGCTTAGCCGGCATCTCCACCAGAGTCTATCCACAAAAGGAACACCTTGAAGCTGGCTGCGAATGCACAGCTTAGGATTAAAGCAGTACCCACATGCTACGAATTTGATCTGTTGATGTTGCCCCGGAAAGGAACTCTGGCACCTGTACTTCCCAGGTTAGCTTAGACGGCATCTCCACGAGAGTCTATCCATAAAGGGAACACCTTAAAACTGGCTGTGAATGCACAGCTTAAGAGGAAAGCAGTACCCACATGCTACGAATTTGATCTCTTGATGGTGCTCCGGAAAGGAACTCTGACACGTGTACTTCCCAGGTTAGGTTAGCCGGCATCTCCACGAGAGTCTATACACAAAAGGAACACCATGAAGCTGGCTGCGAATGCACAGCTTAGGAGGAAAGTAATACCCGCATGCTACGAATTTGATCTCTTGATGGTGCCCCGGAAAGGAACTCTGTCATGTGTACTTCCCACGTGAGCTTAGACGGCATCTCCACGAGAGTCTATCCACAAAAGGAACACATTGAAGCAGGCTGCGAATGCACAGCTTAGGAGGAAAGCAGTACCCGCTTTCTATGAATTTGATCTCTTGATGTTGCCCCGGAAAGGAACTCTGGCACGTGTACTTCCCAGGGTAGCTTAACCTGCATCTCCACGAGAGTCTATACACAAAATGAACACCATGAAGCTGGCTGCGAATGCACAGCTTAGGAGGAAAGCAATACCCGCATGCTACGAATTTGATCTCTTGATGGTGCCCCGGAAAGGAACTCTGTCACGTGTACTTCCCACGTGAGCTTAGCTGGCATCTCCACGAGAGTCTATCCACAAAAGGAACACCTTGAAGCAGGCTGCGAATGCACAGCTTAGGAGGAATGCGGTACCAGCATTCGACAAATTTGTTCTCTTCATGGTGCCCCGGAAAAGGACTCGGGGAGTTGTACTTACCTCGTGAGCTTAGCCGGCATCTCCACCAGAGTGTATCCACAAAAGGAACACCTTGAAGGTGGCTGCGAATGCACAGCTTAAGAGGAAAGTAGTACCCGCATGCTACGAATTTGATCTCTTGATGGTGCACCGGAAAGGAACTCTGGCACGTGTACTTCCCAGGTTAGCTTAGCCGGCATCTCCACGAGAGTCTATACATAAAATGAACACCATGAAGCTGGCTGCGAATGCACAGCTTAGGAGGAAAGCAATACCCGCATGCTACGAATTTGATCCCTTGATGGTGCCCCGGAAAGGAACTCTGTCACGTGTACTTCCCACGTGAGCTTAGCCGGCATCTCTACGAGAGTCTATCCACAAAAGGAACACCTTGAAGCAGGCTGCGAATGCACAGCTTAGGAGGAAAGCAGTACCCGCTTTCTACGAATTTGATCGCTTGATGGTGCTCCGGAAAGGAACTCTGGCACGTGTACTTACCACGTGAGCTTAGCCGGCACCTCCACGAGACTCTATCCACAAAAGGAACACCTTGAAGGTGGCTGCGAATGCACAGCTTTGGAGGAATGCGGTACCAGCATTCGACAAATTTGTTCTCTTCATGGTGCCCCGGAAAAGGACTCGGGGAGTTGTACTTACCACGTGAGCTTAGACGGCATCTCCACCAGAGTCTATCCACAAAAGGAACACCTTGAAGCTGGCTGCGAATGCACAGCTTAGGATTAAAGCAGTACCCACATGCTACGAATTTCATCTCTTGATGTTGCCCCGGAAAGGAACTCTGGCACGTGTACTTCCCAGGTTAGCTTAGCCTGCATCTCCACGAGAGTCTATACACAAAATGAACACCATGAAGCTGGCTGCGAATGCACAGCTTAGGAGGAAAGCAATACCCGCATGCTACGAATTTGATCTCTTGATGGTGCCCCTGAAAGGAACTCTGTCACGTGTACTTCCCACGTGAGCTTAGCCGGCATCTCCACGAGAGTCTATCCACAAAAGGAACACCTTGAAGCAGGCTGCGAATGCACAGCTTAGGAGGAAAGCAGTACCCGCGTTCTACGAATTTGATCTCTTGATGGTGCTCCGGAAAGGAACTCTGGCACGTGTACTTCCCACCTGAGCTTAGCCGGCACCTCCACGAGACTCTATCCACAAAAGGAACACCTTGAATGTGGCTGCGAATGCACAGCTTTGGAGGAATGCGGTACCAGCATTCGACAAATATGTTCTCTTCATGGTGCCACGGAAAAGGACACGGGGAGTTGTACGTACCACGTGAGCTTAGCCGGCATCTCCACCAGAGTCTATCCACAAAAGGAACAACTTGAAGCTGGCTGCGAATGCACAGCTTAGGATTAAAGCAGTACCCACATGCTACGAATTTGATCTCTTGATGTTGCCCCGGAAAGGAACTCTGGCACGTGTACTTCCCAGGTTAGCTTAGGCTGCATCTCCACGAGAGTCTATACACAAAATGAACACCATGAAGCTGGCTGCGAATGCACAGCTTAGGAGGAAAGCAATACCCGCATGCTACAAATTTGATCTCTTGAGGGTGCCCCGGAAAGGAACTCTGTCACGTGTACTTCCCACGTGAACTTAGCCGGCATCTCCACGAGAGTCTATCCACAAAAGGAACACCTTGAAGCAGGCTGCGAATGCACAGCTTAGGAAGAAAGCAGTACCCGCTTTCTACGAATTTCATCTCTTGATGGTGTTCCGGAAAGGAACTCTGGCACGTGTACTTCCCAAGTGAGCTTAGCCGGCACCTCCACGAGACTCTATCCACAAAAGGAACACCTTGAAGGTGGCTGCGAATGCACAGCTTTGGAGGAATGCGGTACCAGCATTCGACAAATTTGTTCTCTTCATGGTGCCCCGGAAAAGGACTCGGGGAGTTATACTTACCACGTGAGCTTAGCCGGCATCTCCACCAGAGTCTATCCACAAAAGGAACACCTTGAAGCTGGCTGCGAAAGCACAGCTTAGGATTAAAGCAGTACCCACATGCTAGGAATTTGATCTCTTGATGTTGCCCCGGAAAGGAACTCTGGCAAGTGTACTTCCCAGGTTAGCTTAGCCGGCATCTCCACGAGAGTCTATACACAAAAGGAACACCATGAAGCTGGCTGCGAATGCACAGCTTTGGAGGAAAGCAATAACCGCATGCTACGAATTTGATCTCTTGAGGGTGCCCCGGAAAGGAACTCTGTCACGTGTACTTCCCACGTGAGCTTACCCGGCATCTCCACGAGAGTCTATCCACAAAAGGAACACCTTGAAGCAGGCTGCGAATGCACAGCCTAGGAGGAAAGCAGTACCCGCTTTCTACGAATTTGATCTCTTGATGGTGCACCGGAAAGCAACTCTGGCACGTGTACTTCCCACGTGAGCTTCGCCGGCACCTCCACGAGACTCTATCCACAAAAGGAACACCTTGAAGGTGGCTGCGAATGCACAGCTTTGGAGGAATGCGGTACCAGCATTCGACAAATTTGTTCTCTTCATGGTGCCCCGGAAATGGACTCGGGGAGTTGTACTTACCACGTGAGCTTAGCCGGCATCTCCACCAGAGTCTATCCACAAAAGGAACACCTTGAAGCTGGCTGTGAATGCACAGCTTAGGATTAAAGCAGTACCCACATGCTACGAATTTGATCTGTTGATGTTGCCCCGGAAAGGAACTCTGGCACCTGTACTTCCCAGGTTAGCTTAGACGGCATCTCCACGAGAGTCTATCCATAAAGGGAACACCTTAAAACTGGCTGTGAATGCACAGCTTAAGAGGAAAGCAGTACCCACATGCTACGAATTTGATCTCTTGATGGTGCTCCGGAAAGGAACTCTGACACGTGTACTTCCCAGGTTAGGTTAGCCGGCATCTCCACGAGAGTCTATACACAAAAGGAACACCATGAAGCTGGCTGCGAATGCACAGCTTAGGAGGAAAGTAATACCCGCATGCTACGAATTTGATCTCTTGATGGTGCCCCGGAAAGGAACTCTGTCATGTGTACTTCCCACGTGAGCTTAGACGGCATCTCCACGAGAGTCTATCCACAAAAGGAACACATTGAAGCAGGCTGCGAATGCACAGCTTAGGAGGAAAGCAGTACCCGCTTTCTATGAATTTGATCTCTTGATGGTGCTCCGGAAAGGAACTCTGGCACGTGTACTTCCCACGTGAGCTTAGCCGGCACCTCCACGAGACCCTATCCACAAAAGGAACACCTTGAATGTGGCTGCGAATGCACAGCTTTGGAGGAATGCGGTACCAGCATTCGACAAATATGTTCTCTTCATGGTGCCACGGAAAAGGACACGGGGAGTTGTACTTACCACGTGAGCTTAGCCGGCATCTCCACCAGAGTCTATCCACAAAAGGAACACCTTGAAGCTGGCTGCGAATGCACAGCTTAGGATTAAAGCAGTACCCACATGCTACGAATTTGATCTCTTGATGTTGCCCCGGAAAGGAACTCTGGCACGTGTACTTCCCAGGTTAGCTTAGCCTGCATCTCCACGAGAGTCTATACACAAAATGAACACCATGAAGCTGGCTGCGAATGCACAGCTTAGGAGGAAAGCAATACCCGCATGCTACGAATTTGATCTCTTGATGGTGCCCCGGAAAGGAACTCTGTCACGTGTACTTCCCACGTGAGCTTAGCCGGCATCTCCACGAGAGTCTATCCACAAAAGGAACACCTTGAAGCAGGCTGCGAATGCACAGCTTAGGAGGAATGCGGTACCAGCATTCGACAAATTTGTTCTCTTCATGGTGCCCCGGAAAAGGACTCGGGGAGTTGTACTTACCTCGAGAGCTTAGCCGGCATCTCCACCAGAGTGTATCCACAAAAGGAACACCTTGAAGGTGGCTGGGAATGCACAGCTTAAGAGGAAAGCAGACCCACATGCTACGAATTTGATCTCTTGATGGTGCTCCGGAAAGGAACTCTGGCACGTGTACTTCCCAGGTTAGCTTAGCCGGCATCTCCACGAGAGTCTATACATAAAATGAACACCATGAAGCTGGCTGCGAATGCACAGCTTAGGAGGAAAGCAATACCCGCATGCTACGAATTTGATCTCTTGATGGTGCCCCGGAAAGGAACTCTGTCACGTGTACTTCCCACGTGAGCTTAGCCGGCATCTCCACGAGAGTCTATCCACAAAAGGAACACCTTGAAGCAGGCTGCGAATGCACAGCTTAGGAGGAAAGCAGTACCCGCTTTCTACGAATTTGATCGCTTGATGGTGCTCCGGAAAGGAACTCTGGCACGTGTACTTACCACGTGAGCTTAGCCGGCACCTCCACGAGACTCTATCCACAAAAGGAACACCTTGAAGGTGGCTGCGAATGCACAGCTTTGGAGGAATGCGGTACCAGCATTCGACAAATTTATTCTCTTCATGGTGCCCCGGAAAAGGACTCGGGGAGTTGTACTTACCACGTGAGCTTAGCCGGCATCTCCACCAGAGTCTATCCACAAAAGGAACACCTTGAAGCTGGCTGCGAATGCACAGCTTAGGATTAAAGCAGTACCCACATGCTACGAATTTCATCTCTTGATGTTGCCCCGGAAAGGAACTCTGGCACGTGTACTTCCCAGGTTAGCTTAGCCTGCATCTCCACGAGAGTCTATACACAAAATGAACACCATGAAGCTGGCTGCGAATGCACAGCTTAGGAGGAAAGCAATACCCGCATTCTACGAATTTGATCTCTTGATGGTGCCCCGGAAAGGAACTCTGTCACGTGTACTTCCCACGTGACCTTAGCCGGCATCTCCACGCGAGTCTATCCACAAAAGGAACACCTTGAAGCAGGCTGCGAATGCACAGCTTAGGAGGAAAGCAGTACCCGCGTTCTACGAATTTGATCTCTTGATGGTGCTCCGGAAAGGAACTCTGGCACGTGTACTTCCCACGTGAGCTTAGCCGGCACCTCCACGAGACTCTATCCACAAAAGGAACACCTTGAATGTGGCTGCGAATGCACAGCTTTGGAGGAATGCGGTACCAGCATTCGACAAATATGTTCTCTTCATGGTGCCACGGAAAAGGACACGGGGAGTTGTACGTACCACGTGAGCTTAGCCGGCATCTCCACCAGAGTCTATCCACAAAAGGAACACCTTGAAGCTGGCTGCGAATGCACAGCTTAGGATTAAAGCAGTACCCACATGCTACGAATTTGATCTCTTGATGTTGCCCCGGAAAGGAACTCTGGCACGTGTACTTCCCAGGTTAGCTTAGGCTGCATCTCCACGAGAGTCTATACACAAAATGAACACCTTGAAGCAGGCTGCGAATGCACAGCTTAGGAGGAAAGCAGTACCCGCTTTCTACGAAATTGATCTCTTGATGGTGCTCCGGAAAGGAACTCTGTCACGTGTACTTCCCACGTGAGCTTAGCCGGCATCTCCACGAGAGTCTATCCACAAAAGGAACACCTTGAAGCAGGCTGCGAATGCACAGCTTAGGAAGAAAGCAGTACCCGCTTTCTACGAATTTCATCTCTTGATGGTGCTCCGGAAAGGAACTCTGGCACGTGTACTTCCCAAGTGAGCTTAGCCGGCACCTCCACGAGACTCTATCCACAAAAGGAACACCTTGAAGGTGGCTGCGAATGCACAGCTTTGGAGGAATGCGGTACCAGCATTCGACAAATTTGTTCTCTTCATGGTGCCCCGGAAAAGGACTCGGGGAGTTATACTTACCACGTGAGCTTAGCCGGCATCTCCACCAGAGTCTATCCACAAAAGGAACACCTTGAAGCTGGCTGCGAATGCACAGCTTATGATGAAAGCAGTACCCACATGCTACGAATTTGATACGTTGATGTTGCCCCGGAAAGGAACTCTGGCACCTGTACTTCCCAGGTTAGCTTAGCCGGCATCTCCACGAGAGTCTATCCATAAAGGGAACACCTTAAAACTGGCTGTGAATGCACAGCTTAAGAGGAAAGCAGTACCCACATGCTACGAATTTGATCTCTTGATGGTGCTGCGGAAAGGAACTCTGACACGTGTACTTCCCAGGTTAGCTTAGCCGGCATCTCCACGAGAGTCTATACACAAAAGGAACACCATGAAGCTGGCTGCGAATGCACAGCTTAGGAGGTAAGTAATACCCGCATGCTACGAATTTGATCTCTTGATGTTGCCCCGGAAAGGAACTCTGGCACGTGTACTTCCCAGGTTAGTTTAGGCTGCATCTCCACGAGAGTCTATCCACAAAATGAACACCATGAAGCTGGCTGCGAATGCACAGCTTAGGAGGAAAGCAATACCCGCATGCTACGAATTTGATCTCTTGAGGGTGCCCCGGAAAGGAACTCTGTCACGTGTACTTCCCACGTGAGCTTAGCCGGCATCTCCACGAGAGTCTATCCACAAAAGGAACACCTTGAAGCAGGCTGCGAATGCACAGCTTAGGAAGAAAGCAGTACCCGCTTTCTACGAATTTCATCTCTTGATGGTGCTCCGGAAAGGAACTCTGGCACGTGTACTTCCCAAGTGAGCTTAGCCGGCACCTCCACGAGACTCTATCCACAAAAGGAACACCTTGAAGCTGGCTGCGAATGCACAGCTTAGGATTAAAGTAGTACCCACATGCTACGAATTTGATCTCTTGATGTTGCCCCGGAAAGGAACTCTGGCACGTGTACTTCCCACGTGAGCTTAGCCGGCATCTCCACGAGAGTCTATACACAAAATGAACACCATGAAGCTGGCTGCGAATGCACAGCTTAGGAGGAAAGCAATACCCGCATGCTACGAATTTGATCTCTTGAGGGTGCCCCGGAAAGGAACTCTGTCACGTGTACTTCCCACGTGAGCTTAGCCGGCATCTCCACGAGAGTCTATCCACAAAAGGAACACCTTGAAGCAGGCTGCGAATGCACAGCTTAGGAGGAATGCGGTACCAGCATTCGACAAATTTGTTCTCTTCATGGTGCCCCGGAAAAGGACTCGGGGAGTTGTACTTACCTCGTGAGCTTAGCCGGCATCTCCACCAGAGTGTATCCACAAAAGGAACACCTTGAAGGTGGCTGCGAATGCACAGCTTAAGAGGAAAGCAGTACCCACATGCTACGAATTTGATCTCTTGATGGTGCTCCGGAAAGGAACTCTGGCACGTGTACTTCCCAGGTTAGCTTAGCCGGCATCTCCACGAGAGTCTATACATAAAATGAACACCATGAAGATGGCTGCGAATGCACAACTTAGGAGGAAAGCAATACCCGCATGCTACGAATTTGATCTCTTGATGGTGCCCCGGAAAGGAACTCTGTCACGTGTACTTCCCACGTGAGCTTAGCCGGCATCTCCACGAGAGTCTATCCACAAAAGGAACACCTTGAAGCAGGCTGCGAATGCACAGCTTAGGAGGAAAGCAGTACCCGCTTTCTACGAATTTGATCTCTTGATGGTGCTCCGGAAAGGAACTCTGGCACGTGTACTTCCAAGGTTAGCTTAGCCTGCATCTCCACGAGAGTCTATACACAAAATGAACACCATGAAACTGGCTGCGAATGCACAGCTTAAGAGGAAAGCAGTACCCACATGCTACGAATTTGATCTCTTGATGGTGCTCCGGAAAGCAACTCTGACACGTGTACTTCCCAGGTTAGCTTAGACGGCATCTCCACGAGAGTCTATAGACAAAAGCAACACCATGAAGCTGGCTGCAAATGCACAGCTTAGGAGGAAAGCCATACCCGCATGCTACGAATTTGATCTCTTGATGGTGCCCCGGAAAGGAACTCTGTCACGTGTAATTCCCACGTGAGCTTAGCCGGCATCTCCACGAGAGTCTATCCACAAAAGGAACACCTTGAAGCAGGCTGCGAATGCACAGCTTAGGAGGAAAGCAGTACCCGCTTTCTACGAATTTTATCTCTTGATGGTGCTCCGGAAAGGATCTCTGGCACGTGTACTTCCCACGTGAGCTTAGCCGGCACCTCCACGAGACTCTATCCACAAAAGGAACACCTTGAAGTTGGCTGCGAATGCAAAGATTTGGAGGAATGCGGTACCAGCATTCGACAAATTTGTTCTCTTCATGGTGCCCCCGAAAAGGTCTCAGGGAGTTGTACTTACCACGTGAGCTTAGCCGACATCTCCACCAGAGTCTATCCACAAAAGGAACCCCTTGAAGCTGGCTGCGAATGCACAGCTTAGGATTAAAGCAGTACCCACATGCTACGAATTTGATCTCTTGATGTTGCCCCGGAAAGGAACTCTGGCACGTGTACTTCCCAGGTTAGCTTAGCCGGCATCGCCACGAGAGTCTATACACAAAATGAACACCATGAAGCTGGCTGCGAATGCACAGCTTAGGAGGAAAGCAATACCCGCATGCTACGAATTTGATCTCTTGATGGTGCCCCGGAAAGGAACTCTGTCACGTGTACTTCCCACGTGAGCTTAGCCGGCATCTCCACGAGAGTCTATCCACAAAAGGAACACCTTGAAGCAGGCTGCGAATGCACAGCTTAGGAGGAAAGCAGTACCCGCTTTCTACGAATTTGATCTCTTGATGGTGCTCCGGAAAGGAACTCTGGCACGTGTACTTCCCACGTGAGCTTAGCCGGCACCTCGACGAGACTCTATCCACAAAAGGAACACCTTGAAGGTGGCTGCGAATGCACAGCTTTGGAGGAATGCGGTACCAGCATTCGACAAATTTGTTCTCTTCATGGTGCCCTGGAAAAGGACTCGGGGAGTTGTACTTACCACGTGAGCTTAGCCGGCATCTCCACCAGAGGGTATCCACAAAAGGAACACCGTGAAGCTGGCTGCGAATGCACAACTTAGGATTAAAGCAGTACCCACATGCTACGAATTTGATCTCTTGATGTTGCCCCGGAAAGGAACTCTGGCACGTGTATTTCCCAGGTTAGCTTAGCCGGCATCTCCACAAGAGTCTATCCATAAAGGGAACACCTTAAAACTGGCTGTGAATGCACAGCTTAAGAGGAAAGCAGTACCCACATGCTACGAATTTGCTCCCTTGATGGTGCACCGGAAAGCAACTCTGACACGTGTACTTCCCAGGTTAGCTTAGCCGGCATCTCCAGGAGAGTCTATACACAAAAGAAACACCATGAAGCTGGCTGCGAACGCACAGCTTAGGAGGAAAGCAATACCCGCATGCTACGAATTTGATCTCTTGATGGTGCCCCGGAAAGGAACTCTGTCACGTGTACTTCCCACGTGAGATTAGACGGCATCTCCACGAGAGTCTATCCACAAAAGGAACACCTTGAAGCAGGCTGCGAATGCACAGCTTAGGAGGAAAGCAGTACCCGCTTTCTACGAATTTGATCTCTTGATGGTGCTCCGGAGAGGAACTCTGGCACGTGTACTTCCCAAGTCAGCTTAGCCGGCACCTCCATGAGACTCTATCCACAAAAGAACACCTTGAAAGTGGCTGCGAATGCACAGCTTTGGAGGAATGCGGTACCAGCATTCGACAAATTTGTTCTCTTCATGGTGCCCCGGAAAAGGACTCGGGGTGTTGTACTTACCACGTGAGCTTAGCCGGCATCTCCACCAGAGTCTATCCACAAAAGGAACACCTTGAAGCTGACTGCGAATGCACAGCTTAGGATTAAAGCAGTACCCACATGCTACGAATTTGATCTCTTGATGTTGCCCCGGAAAGGAACACTGTCACATGTACTTCCCAGGTTAGCTTAGCCGGCATCTCCACGAGAGTCTATACACAAAAGGAACACCATGAAGCTGGCTGCGAATGCACAGCTTAGGAGGAAAGCAATACTCGCATGCTACGAATTTGATCTCTTGATGGTGCCCCGGAAAGGAACTCTCTCACGTGTACTCCCCACGTGAGCTTAGCCGGCATCTCCACGAGAGTCTATCCACAAAAGGAACACCTTGAAGCAGGCTGCGAATGCACAGCTTAGGAGGAAATCAGTACCCGCTTTCTACGAATTTGATCTCTTGATGGTGCACCGGAAAGCAACTCTGGCACGTGTACTTCCCACGTGAGCTTAGCCGGCACCTCCAAGAGACTCTATCCACAAAAGGAACACCTTGAAGGTGGCTGCGAATGCACAGCTTTGGAGGAATGCGGTACCAGCATTCGACAAATTTGTTCTCTTCATGGTGCCCCGGAAATGGACTCGGGGAGTTGTACTTACCACGTGAGCTTAGCCGGCATCTCCACCAGAGTCTATCCACAAAAGGAACACCTTGAAGCTGGCTGCGAATGCACAGCTTAGGATTAAAGCAGTACCCACATGCTACGAATTTGATCTGTTGATGTTGCCCCGGAAAGGAACTCTGGCACCTGTACTTCCCAGGTTAGCTTAGCCGGCATCTCCACGAGAGTCTATCCATAAAGGGAACACCTTAAAACTGGCTGTGAATGCACAGCTTAAGAGGAAAGCAGTACCCACATGCTACGAATTTGATCTCTTGATGGTGCTCCGGAAAGGAACTCTGACATGTGTACTTCCCAGGTTAGGTTAGCCGGCATCTCCACGAGAGTCTATCCACAAAAGGAACACCTTGAAGCAGGCTGCGAATGCACAGCTTAGGAGGAAAGTAATACCCGCATGCTACGAATTTGATCTCTTGATGGTGCCCCGGAAAGGAACTCTGTCACGTGTACTTCCCACGTGAGCTTAGACGGCATCTCCACGAGAGTCTATCCACAAAAGGAACACCTTGAAGCAGGCTGCGAATGCACAGCTTAGGAGGAAAGCAGTACCCGCTTTCTATGAATTTGATCTCTTGATGGTGCTCCGGAAAGGAACTCTGGCACGTGTACTTCCCACGTGAGCTTAGCCGGCACCTCCACGAGACTCTATCCACAAAAGGAACACCTTGAATGAGGCTGCGAATGCAGAGCTTTGGAGGAATGCGATACCAGCATTCGACAAATATGTTCTCTTCATGGTGCCACGGAAAAGGACACGGGGAGTTGTACGTACCACGTGAGCTTAGCCGGCATCTCCACCAGAGTCTATCCACAAAAGGAACACCTTGAAGCTGGCTGCGAATGCACAGCTTAGGATTAAAGCAGTACCCACATGCTACGAATTTGATCTCTTGATGTTGCCCCGGAAAGCAACTCTGGCACGTGTACTTCCCAGGTTATCTTAGCCTGCATCTCCACGAGAGTCTATACACAAAATGAACACCATGAAGCTGGCTGCGAATGCACAGCTTAGGAGGAAAGCAATACCCGCATGCTACGAATTTGATCTCTTGAGGGTGCCCCGGGAAGGAACTCTGTCACGTGTACTTCCCACGTGAGCTTAGCCGGCATCTCCACGAGAGTCTATCCACAAAAGGTACACCTTGAAGCAGGCTGCGAATGCACAGCTTAGGAAGAAAGCAGTACCCGCTTTCTACGAATTTCATCTCTTGATGGTGCTCCGGAAAGGAACTCTGGCACGTGTACTTCGCAAGTGAGCTTAGCCGGCACCTCCACGAGACTCTATCCACAAAAGGAACACCTTGAAGGTGGCTGCGAATGCACAGCTTTGGAGGAATGCGGTACCAGCATTCGACAAATTTGTTCTCTTCATGGTGCCCCGGAAAAGGACTCGGGGAGTTATACTTACCACGTGAGCTTAGCCGGCATCTCCACCAGAGTCTATCCACAAAAGGAACACCTTGAAGCTGGCTGCGAAAGCACAGCTTAGGATTAAAGCAGTACCCACATGCTACGAATTTGATCTCTTGATGTTGCCCCGGAAAGGAACTCTGGCACGTGTACTTCCCAGGTTAGCTTAGCCGGCATCTCCACGAGAGTCTATACACAAAAGGAACACCATGATGCTGGCTGCGAATGCACAGCTTAGGAGGAAAGCAATACCCGCATGCTACGAATTTGATCTCTTGAGGGTGCCCCGGAAAGGAACTCTGTCACGTGTACTTCCCACGTGAGCTTAGCCGGCATCTCCACGAGAGTCTATCCACAAAAGGAACACCTTGAAGCAGGCTGCGAATGCACAGCCTAGGAGGAAAGCAGTACCCGCTTTCTACGAATTTGATCTCTTGATGGTGCACCGGAAAGCAACTCTGGCACGTGTACTTCCCACGTGAGCTTAGCCGGCACCTCCAAGAGACTCTATCCACAAAAGGAACACCTTGAAGGTGGCTGCGAATGCACAGCTTTGGAGGAATGCGGTACCAGCATTCGACAAATTTGTTCTCTTCATGGTGCCCCGGAAATGGACTCGGGGAGTTGTACTTACCACGTGAGCTTAGCCGGCATCTCCACCAGAGTCTATCCACAAAAGGAACACCTTGAAGCTGGCTGCGAATGCACAGCTTAGGATTAAAGCAGTACCCACATGCTACGAATTTTATCTGTTGATGTTGCCCCGGAAAGGAACTCTGGCACCTGTACTTCCCAGGTTAGCTTAGCCGGCATCTCCACGAGAGTCTATCCATAAAGGGAACACCTTAAAACTGGCTGTGAATGCACAGCTTAAGAGGAAAGCAGTACCCACATGCTACGAATTTGATCTCTTGATGGTGCTCCGGAAAGGAACTCTGACATGTGTACTTCCCAGGTTAGGTTAGCCGGCATCTCCACGAGAGTCTATCCACAAAAGGAACACCTTGAAGCAGGCTGCGAATGCACAGCTTAGGAGGAAAGTAATACCCGCATGCTACGAATTTGATCTCTTGATGGTGCCCCGGAAAGGAACTCTGTCACGTGTACTTCCCACGTGAGCTTAGACGGCATCTCCACGAGAGTCTATCCACAAAAGGAACACCTTGAAGCAGGCTGCGAATGCACAGCTTAGGAGGAAAGCAGTACCCGCTTTCTATGAATTTGATCTCTTGATGGTGCTCCGGAAAGGAACTCTGGCACGTGTACTTCCCACGTGAGCTTAGCCGGCACCTCCACGAGACTCTATCCACAAAAGGAACACCTTGAATGTGGCTGCGAATGCACAGCTTTGGAGGAATGCGGTACCAGCATTCGACAAATATGTTCTCTTCATGGTGCCACGGAAAAGGACACGGGGAGTTGTACGTACCACGTGAGCTTAGCCGGCATCTCCACAAGAGTCTATCCACAAAAGGAACACCTTGAAGCTGGCTGCGAATGCACAGCTTAGGATTAAAGCAGTACCCACATGCTACGAATTTGATCTCTTGATGTTGCCCCGGAAAGGAACTCTGGCACGTGTACTTCCCAGGTTATCTTAGCCTGCATCTCCACGAGAGTCTATACACAAAATGAACACCATGAAGCTGGCTGCGAATGCACAGCTTAGGAGGAAAGCAATACCCGCATGCTACGAATTTGATCTCTTGAGGGTGCCCCGGAAAGGAACTCTGTCACGTGTACTTCCCACGTGAGCTTAGCCGGCATCTCCACGAGAGTCTATCCACAAAAGGTACACGTTGAAGCAGGCTGCGAATGCACAGCTTAGGAAGAAAGCAGTACCCGCTTTCTACGAATTTCATCTCTTGATGGTGCTCCGGAAAGGAACTCTGGCACGTGTACTTCCCAAGTGAGCTTAGCCGGCACCTCCACGAGACTCTATCCACAAAAGGAACACCTTGAAGGTGGCTGCGAATGCACAGCTTTGGAGGAATGCGGTACCAGCATTCGACAAATTTGTTCTCTTCATGGTGCCCCGGAAAAGGACTCGGGGAGTTATACTTACCACGTGAGCTTAGCCGGCATCTCCACCAGAGTCTATCCACAAAAGGAACACCTTGAAGCTGGCTGCGAAAGCACAGCTTAGGATTAAAGCAGTACCCACATGCTACGAATTTGATCTCTTGATGTTGCCCCGGAAAGGAACTCTGGCACGTGTACTTCCCAGGTTAGCTTAGCCGGCATCTCCACGAGAGTCTATACACAAAAGGAACACCATGAAGCTGGCTGCGAATGCACAGCTTAGGAGGAAAGCAATACCCGCATGCTACGAATTTGATCTCTTGAGGGTGCCCCGGAAAGGAACTCTGTCACGTGTACTTCCCACGTGAGCTTAGCCGGCATCTCCACGAGAGTCTATCCACAAAAGGAACACCTTGAAGCAGGCTGCGAATGCACAGCCTAGGAGGAAAGCAGTACCCGCTTTCTACGAAATTGATCTCTTGATGGTGCACCGGAAAGCAACTCTGGCACGTGTACTTCCCACGTGAGCTTAGCCGGCACCTCCACGAGACTCTATCCACAAAAGGAACACCTTGAAGGTGGCTGCGAATGCACAGCTTTGGAGGAATGCGGTACCAGCATTCGACAAATTTGTTCTCTTCATGGTGCCCCGGAAATGGACTCGGGGAGTTGTACTTACCACGTGAGCTTAGCCGGCATCTCCACCAGAGTCTATCCACAAAAGGAACACCTTGAAGCTGGCTGCGAATGCACAGCTTAGGATTAAAGCAGTACCCACATGCTACGAATTTGATCTGTTGATGTTGCCCCGGAAAGGAACTCTGGCACCTGTACTTCCCAGGTTAGCTTAGCCGGCATCTCCACGAGAGTCTATCCATAAAGGGAACACCTTAAAACTGGCTGTGAATGCACAGCTTAAGAGGAAAGCAGTACCCACATGCTACGAATTTGATCTCTTGATGGTGCTCCGGAAAGGAACTCTGACATGTGTACTTCCCAGGTTAGGTTAGCCGGCATCTCCACGAGAGTCTATCCACAAAAGGAACACCTTGAAGCAGGCTGCGAATGCACAGCTTAGGAGGAAAGTAATACCCGCATGCTACGAATTTGATCTCTTGATGGTGCCCCGGAAAGGAACTCTGTCACGTGTACTTCCCACGTGAGCTTAGACGGCATCTCCACGAGAGTCTATCTACAAAAGGAACACCTTGAAGCAGGCTGCGAATGCACAGCTTAGGAGGAAAGCAGTACCCGCTTTCTATGAATTTGATCTCTTGATGGTGCTCCGGAAAGGAACTCTGGCACGTGTACTTCCCACGTGAGCTTAGCCGGCACCTCCACGAGACTCTATCCACAAAAGGAACACCTTGAATGTGGCTGCGAATGCACAGCTTTGGAGGAATGCGGTACCAGCATTCGACAAATATGTTCTCTTCATGGTGCCACGGAAAAGGACACGGGGAGTTGTACGTACCACGTGAGCTTAGCCGGCATCTCCACAAGAGTCTATCCACAAAAGGAACACCTTGAAGCTGGCTGCGAATGCACAGCTTAGGATTAAAGCAGTACCCACATGCTACGAATTTGATCTCTTGATGTTGCCCCGGAAAGGAACTCTGGCACGTGTACTTCCCAGGTTATCTTAGCCTGCATCTCCACGAGAGTCTATACACAAAATGAACACCATGAAGCTGGCTGCGAATGCACAGCTTAGGAGGAAAGCAATACCCGCATGCTACGAATTTGATCTCTTGAGGGTGCCCCGGAAAGGAACTCTGTCACGTGTACTTCCCACGTGAGCTTAGCCGGCATCTCCACGAGAGTCTATCCACAAAAGGTACACCTTGAAGCAGGCTGCGAATGCACAGCTTAGGAAGAAAGCAGTACCCGCTTTCTACGAATTTCATCTCTTGATGGTGCTCCGGAAAGGAAATCTGGCACGTGTACTTCCCAAGTGAGCTTAGCCGGCACCTCCACGAGACTCTATCCACAAAAGGAACACCTTGAAGGTGGCTGCGAATGCACAGCTTTGGAGGAATGCGGTACCAGCATTCGACAAATTTGTTCTCTTCATGGTGCCCCGGAAAAGGACTCGGGGAGTTATACTTACCACGTGAGCTTAGCCGGCATCTCCACCAGAGTCTATCCACAAAAGGAACACCTTGAAGCTGGCTGCGAAAGCACAGCTTAGGATTAAAGCAGTACCCACATGCTACGAATTTGATCTCTTGATGTTGCCCCGGAAAGGAACTCTGGCACGTGTACTTCCCAGGTTAGCTTAGCCGGCATCTCCACGAGAGTCTATACACAAAAGGAACACCATGAAGCTGGCTGCGAATGCACAGCTTAGGAGGAAAGCAATACCCGCATGCTACGAATTTGATCTCTTGAGGGTGCCCCGGAAAGGAACTCTGTCACGTGTACTTCCCACGTGAGCTTAGCCGGCATCTCCACGAGAGTCTATCCACAAAAGGAACACCTTGAAGCAGGCTGCGAATGCACAGCCTAGGAGGAAAGCAGTACCCGCTTTCTACGAATTTGATCTCTTGATGTTGCCCCGGAAAGGAACTCTGGCACCTGTACTTCCCAGGTTAGCTTAGACGGCATCTCCACGAGAGTCTATCCATAAAGGGAACACCTTAAAACTGGCTGTGAATGCACAGCTTAAGAGGAAAGCAGTACCCACATGCTACGAATTTGATCTCTTGATGGTGCTCCGGAAAGGAACTCTGACACGTGTACTTCCCAGGTTAGGTTAGCCGGCATCTCCACGAGAGTCTATACACAAAAGGAACACCATGAAGCTGGCTGCGAATGCACAGCTTAGGAGGAAAGTAATACCCGCATGCTACGAATCTGATCTCTTGATGGTGCCCCGGAAAGGAACTCTGTCACGTGTACTTCCCACGTGAGCTTAGACGGCATCTCCACGAGAGTCTATCTACAAAAGGAACACCTTGAAGCAGGCTGCGAATGCACAGCTTAGGAGGAAAGCAGTACCCGCTTTCTATGAATTTGATCTCTTGATGGTGCTCCGGAAAGGAACTCTGGCACGTGTACTTCCCACGTGAGCTTAACCGGCACCTCCACGAGACTCTATCCACAAAAGGAACACCTTGAATGTGGCTGCGAATGCACAGCTTTGGAGGAATGCGGTACCAGCATTCGACAAATATGTTCTCTTCATGGTGCCACGGAAAAGGACACGGGGAGTTGTACGTACCACGTGAGCTTAGCCGGCATCTCCACCAGAGTCTATCCACAAAAGGAACACCTTGAAGCTGGCTGCGAATGCACAGCTTAGGATTAAAGCAGTACCCACATGCTACGAATTTGATCTCTTGATGTTGCCCCGGAAAGGAACTCTGGCACGTGTACTTCCCAGGTTATCTTAGCCTGCATCTCCACGAGAGTCTATACACAAAATGAACACCATGAAGCTGGCTGCGAATGCACAGCTTAGGAGGAAAGCAATACCCGCATGCTACGAATTTGATCTCTTGAGGGTGCCCCGGAAAGGAACTCTGTCACGTGTACTTCCCACGTGAGCTTAGCCGGCATCTCCACGAGAGTCTATCCACAAAAGGTACACCTTGAAGCAGGCTGCGAATGCACAGCTTAGGAAGAAAGCAGTACCCGCTTTCTACGAATTTCATCTCTTGATGGTGCTCCGGAAAGGAAATCTGGCACGTGTACTTCCCAAGTGAGCTTAGCCGGCACCTCCACGAGACTCTATCCACAAAAGGAACACCTTGAAGGTGGCTGCGAATGCACAGCTTTGGAGGAATGCGGTACCAGCATTCGACAAATTTGTTCTCTTCATGGTGCCGCGGAAAAGGACTCGGGGAGTTATACTTACCACGTGAGCTTAGCCGGCATCTCCACCAGAGTCTATCCACAAAAGGAACACCTTGAAGCTGGCTGCGAAAGCACAGCTTAGGATTAAAGCAGTACCCACATGCTACGAATTTGATCTCTTGATGTTGCCCCGGAAAGGAACTCTGGCACGTGTACTTCCCAGGTTAGCTTAGCCGGCATCTCCACGAGAGTCTATACACAAAAGGAACACCATGAAGCTGGCTGCGAATGCACAGCTTAGGAGGAAAGCAATACCCGCATGCTACGAATTTGATCTCTTGAGGGTGCCCCGGAAAGGAACTCTGTCACGTGTACTTCCCACGTGAGCTTAGCCGGCATCTCCACGAGAGTCTATCCACAAAAGGAACACCTTGAAGCAGGCTGCGAATGCACAGCCTAGGAGGAAAGCAGTACCCGCTTTCTACGAATTTGATCTCTTGATGTTGCCCCGGAAAGGAACTCTGGCACCTGTACTTCCCAGGTTAGCTTAGACGGCATCTCCACGAGAGTCTATCCATAAAGGGAACACCTTAAAACTGGCTGTGAATGCACAGCTTAAGAGGAAAGCAGTACCCACATGCTACGAATTTGATCTCTTGATGGTGCTCCGGAAAGGAACTCTGACACGTGTACTTCCCAGGTTAGGTTAGCCGGCATCTCCACGAGAGTCTATACACAAAAGGAACACCATGAAGCTGGCTGCGAATGCACAGCTTAGGAGGAAAGTAATACCCGCATGCTACGAATTTGATCTCTTGATGGTGCCCCGGAAAGGAACTCTGTCATGTGTACTTCCCACGTGAGCTTAGACGGCATCTCCACGAGAGTCTATCCACAAAAGGAACACATTGAAGCAGGCTGCGAATGCACAGCTTAGGAGGAAAGCAGTACCCGCTTTCTATGAATTTGATCTCTTGATGGTGCTCCGGAAAGGAACTCTGGCACGTGTACTTCCCACGTGAGCTTAGCCGGCACCTCCACGAGACTCTATCCACAAAAGGAACACCTTGAAGGTGGCTGCGAATGCACAGCTTTGGAGGAATGCGGTACCAGCATTCGACAAATATGTTCTCTTCATGGTGCCACGGAAAAGGACACGGGGAGTTGTACTTACCACGTGAGCTTAGCCGGCATCTCCACCAGAGTCTATCCACAAAAGGAACACCTTGAATCTGGCTGCGAATGCACAGCTTAGGATTAAAGCAGTACCCACATGCTACGAATTTGATCTCTTGATGTTGCCCCGGAAAGGAACTCTGGCACGTGTACTTCCCAGGTTAGCTTAGCCTGCATCTCCACGAGAATCTATACACAAAATGAACACCATGAAGCTGGCTGCGAATGCACAGCTTAGGAGGAAAGCAATACCCGCATGCTACGAATTTGATCTCTTGAGGGTGCCCCGGAAATGAACTCTGTCACGTGTACTTCCCACGTGAGCTTAGCCGGCATCTCCACGAGACTCTATCCACAAAAGGAACACCTTGAATGTGGCTGCGAATGCACAGCTTTGGAGGAATGCGGTACCAGCATTCGACAAATATGTTCTCTTCATGGTGCCACGGAAAAGGACACGGGGAGTTGTACGTACCACGTGAGCTTAGCCGGCATCTCCACCAGAGTCTATCCACAAAAGGAACACCTTGAAGCTGGCTGCGAATGCACAGCTTAGGATTAAAGCAGTACCCACATGCTACGAATTTGATCTCTTGATGTTGCCCCGGAAAGGAACTCTGGCACGTGTACTTCCCAGGTTAGCTTAGGCTGCATCTCCACGAGAGTCTATACACAAAATGAACACCATGAAGCTGGCTGCGAATGCACAGCTTAGGAGGAAAGCAATACCCGCATGCTACGAATTTGATCTCTTGAGGGTGCCTCGGAAAGGAACTCTGTCACGTGTACTTCCCACGTGAGCTTAGCCGGCATCTCCACAAGAGTCTATCCACAAAAGGAACACCTTGAAGCAGGCTGCGAATGCACAGCTTAGGAAGAAAGCAGTACCCGCTTTCTACGAATTTCATCTCTTGATGGTGCTCCGGAAAGGAACTCTGGCACGTGTACTTCCCAAGTGAGCTTAGCCGGCACCTCCACGAGACTCTATCCACAAAAGGAACACCTTGAAGGTGGCTGCGAATGCACAGCTTTGGAGGAATGCGGTACCAGCATTCGACAAATTTGTTCTCTTCATGGTGCCCCGGAAAAGGACTCGGGGAGTTATACTTACCACGTGAGCTTAGCCGGCATCTCCACCAGAGTCTATCCACAAAAGGAACACCTTGAAGCTGGCTGCGAAAGCACAGCTTAGGATTAAAGCAGTACCCACATGCTACGAATTTGATCTCTTGATGTTGCCCCGGAAAGGAACTCTGGCAAGTGTACTTCCCAGGTTAGCTTAGCCGGCATCTCCACGAGAGTCTATACACAAAAGGAACACCATGAAGCTGGCTGCGAATGCACAGCTTTGGAGGAAAGCAATACCCGCATGCTACGAATTTGATCTCTTGAGGGTGCCCCGGAAAGGAACTCTGTCACGTGTACTTCCCACGTGAGCTTACCCGGCATCTCCACGAGAGTCTATCCACAAAAGGAACACCTTGAAGCAGGCTGCGAATGCACAGCCTAGGAGGAAAGCAGTACCCGCTTTCTACGAATTTGATCTCTTGATGGTGCACCGGAAAGCAACTCTGGCACGTGTACTTCCCACGTGAGCTTAGCCGGCACCTCCACGAGACTCTATCCACAAAAGGAACACCTTGAAGGTGGCTGCGAATGCACAGCTTTGGAGGAATGCGGTACCAGCATTCGACAAATTTGTTCTCTTCATGGTGCCCCGGAAATGGACTCGGGGAGTTGTACTTACCACGTGAGCTTAGCCGGCATCTCCACCAGAGTCTATCCACAAAAGGAACACCTTGAAGCTGGCTGCGAATGCACAGCTTAGGATTAAAGCAGTACCCACATGCTACGAATTTGATCTGTTGATGTTGCCCCGGAAAGGAACTCTGGCACCTGTACTTCCCAGGTTAGCTTAGACGGCATCTCCACGAGAGTCTATCCATAAAGGGAACACCTTAAAACTGGCTGTGAATGCACAGCTTAAGAGGAAAGCAGTACCCACATGCTACGAATTTGATCTCTTGATGGTGCTCCGGAAAGGAACTCTGACACGTGTACTTCCCAGGTTAGGTTAGCCGGCATCTCCACGAGAGTCTATACACAAAAGGAACACCATGAAGCTGGCTGCGAATGCACAGCTTAGGAGGAAAGTAATACCCGCATGCTACGAATTTGATCTCTTGAGGGTGCCCCGGAAAGGAACTCTGTCATGTGTACTTCCCACGTGAGCTTAGACGGCATCTCCACGAGAGTCTATCCACAAAAGGAACACATTGAAGCAGGCTGCGAATGCACAGCTTAGGAGGAAAGCAGTACCCGCTTTCTATGAATTTGATCTCTTGATGGTGCTCCGGAAAGGAACTCTGGCACGTGTACTTCCCACGTGAGCTTAGCCGGCACCTCCACGAGACTCTATCCACAAAAGGAACACCTTGAAGGTGGCTGCGAATGCACAGCTTTGGAGGAATGCGGTACCAGCATTCGACAAATATGTTCTCTTCATGGTGCCACGGAAAAGGACACGGGGAGTTGTACTTACCACGTGAGCTTAGCCGGCATCTCCACCAGAGTCTATCCACAAAAGGAACACCTTGAAGCTGGCTGCGAATGCACAGCTTAGGATTAAAGCAGTACCCACATGCTACGAATTTGATCTCTTGATGTTGCCCCGGAAAGGAACTCTGGCACGTGTACTTCCCAGGTTAGCTTAGCCTGCATCTCCACGAGAGTCTATACACAAAATGAACACCATGAAGCTGGCTGCGAATGCACAGCTTAGGAGGAAAGCAATACCCGCATGCTACGAATTTGATCTCTTGATGGTGCCCCGGAAAGGAACTCTGTCACGTGTACTTCCCACGTGAGCTTAGCCGGCATCTCCACGAGAGTCTATCCACAAAAGGAACACCTTGAAGCAGGCTGCGAATGCACAGCTTAGGAGGAATGCGGTACCAGCATTCGACAAATTTGTTCTCTTCATGGTGCCCCGGAAAAGGACTCGGGGAGTTGTACTTACCTCGTGAGCTTAGCCGGCATCTCCACCAGAGTGTATCCACAAAAGGAACACCTTGAAGGTGGCTGCGAATGCACAGCTTAAGAGGAAAGCAGTACCCACATGCTACGAATTTGATCTCTTGATGGTGCTCCGGAAAGGAACTCTGGCACGTGTACTTCCCAGGTTAGCTTAGCCGGCATCTCCACGAGAGTCTATACATAAAATGAACACCATGAAGCTGGCTGCGAATGCACAGCTTAGGAGGAAAGCAATACCCGCATGCTACGAATTTGATCCCTTGATGGTGCCCCGGAAAGGAACTCTGTCACGTGTACTTCCCACGTGAGCTTAGCCGGCATCTCCACGAGAGTCTATCCACAAAATGAACACCTTGAAGCAGGCTGCGAATGCACAGCTTAGGAGGAAAGCAGTACCCGCTTTCTACGAATTTGATCGCTTGATGGTGCTCCGGAAAGGAACTCTGGCACGTGTACTTACCACGTGAGCTTAGCCGGCACCTCCACGAGACTCTATCCACAAAAGGAACACCTTGAAGGTGGCTGCGAATGCACAGCTTTGGAGGAATGCGGTACCAGCATTCGACAAATTTGTTCTCTTCATGGTGCCCCGGAAAAGGACTCGGGGAGTTGTACTTACCACGTGAGCTTAGACGGCATCTCCACCAGAGTCTATCCACAAAAGGAACACCTTGAAGCTGGCTGCGAATGCACAGCTTAGGATTAAAGCAGTACCCACATGCTACGAATTTGATCTCTTGATGTTGCCCCGGAAAAGAACTCTGGCACGTGTACTTCCCAGGTTAGCTTAGCCTGCATCTCCACGAGAGTCTATACACAAAATGAACACCATGAAGCTGGCTGCGAATGCACAGCTTAGGAGGAAAGCAATACCCGCATGCTACGAATTTGATCTCTTGATGGTGCCCCGGAGAGGAACTCTGTCACGTGTACTTCCCACGTGAGCTTAGCCGGCATCTCCACGAGAGTCTATCCACAAAAGGAACACCTTGAAGCAGGCTGCGAATGCACAGCTTAGGAGGAATGCGGTACCAGCATTCGACAAATTTGTTCTCTTCATGGTGCCCCGGAAAAGGACTCGGGGAGTTGTACTTACCTCGTGAGCTTAGCCGGCATCTCCACCAGAGTGTATCCACAAAAGGAACACCTTGAAGGTGGCTGTGAATGCACAGCTTAGGATTAAAGCAGTACCCACATTCTACGAATTTGATCTGTTGATGTTGCCCCGGAAAGGAACTCTGGCCCGTGTACTTCCCAGGTTAGCTTAGCCGGCATCTCCACGAGAGTCTATCCATAAAGGGAACACCTTAAAACTGGCTGTGAATGCACAGCTTAAGAGGAAAGCAGTACCCACATGCTACGAATTTGATCTCTTGATGGTGCTCCGGAAAGCAACTCTGACACGTGTACTTCCCAGGTTAGCTTAGACGGCATCTCCACGAGAGTCTATACACAAAAGGAACACCATGAAGCTGGCTGCAAATGCACAGCTTAGGAGGAAAGCAATACCCGCATGCTACGAATTTGATCTCTTGATGGTGCCCCGGAAAGGAACTCTGTCACGTGTACTTCCCACGTGAGCTTAGCAGGCATCTCCACGAGAGTCTATCCACAAAAGGAACACCTTGAAGCAGGCTGCGAATGCACAGCTTAGGAAGAAAGCAGTACCCGCTTTCTACGAATTTCATCTCTTGATGGTGCTCCGGAAAGGAACTCTGGCACGTGTACATCCCAAGTGAGCTTAGCCGGCACCTCCACGAGACTCTATCCACAAAAGGAACACCTTGAAGGTGGCTGCGAATGCACAGCTTTGGAGGAATGCGGTACCAGCATTCGACAAATTTGTTCTCTTCATGGTGCCCTGGAAAAGGACTCGGGGAGTTATACTTACCACGTGAGCTTAGCCGGCATCTCCACCAGAGTCTATCCACAAAAGGAACACCTTGAAGCTGGCTGCGAATGCACAGCTTACGATTAAAGCAGTACCCACATGCTACGAATTTGATATGTTGATGTTGCCCCGGAAAGGAACTCTGGCACCTGTACTTCCCAGGTTAGCTTAGCCGGCATCTCCACGAGAGTCTATCCATAAAGGGAACACCTTAAAACTGGCTGTGAATGCACAGCTTAAGAGGAAAGCAGTACCCACATGCTACGAATTTGATCTCTTGATGGTGCTGCGGAAAGGAACTCTGACACGTGTACTTCCCACGTGAGCTTAGCCGGCACCTCCACAAGACTCTATCCACAAAAGGAACACCTTGAAAGTGGCTGCGAATGCACAGCTTTGGAGGAATGCGGTACCAGCATTCGACAAATTTGTTCTCTTCATGGTGCCTCGGAAAAGGACTTGGGGTGTTGTACTTCCCACGTGAGCTTAGCCGGCATCTCCACGAGAGTCTATCCACGAAAGGAACACCTTGAAGCAGGCTGCGAATGCACAGCTTAGGAGGAAAGCAGTACCCGCTTTCTACGAATTTGATCTCTTGATGGTGCTCCGGAAAGGAACTCTGGCACGTGTACTTCCCACGTGAGCTTAGCCAGCACCTCCACGAGACTCTATCCACAAAAGGAACACCTTGAAGGTGGCTGCGAATACACAGATTTGGAGGAATGCGGTACCAGCATTCGACAAATTTGTTCTCTTCATGGTGCCCCTGAAAAGGACTGGGGGAGTTGTACTTACCACGTGAGCTTAGCCGGCATCTCCACCAGAGTCTATCCACAAAAGGAACACCTTGAAGCTGGCTGTGAATGCACAGCTTACGATTAAAGCAGTACCCACATGCTACCAATTTGATCTTTTGATGTTGCCCCGGAAAGGAACTCTGGCACCTGTACTTCCCAGGTTAGCTTAGCCGGCATCTCCACGAGAGTCTATCCATAAAGGGAACACCTTAAAACTGGCTGTGAATGCACAGCTTAAGAGGAAAGCAGTACCCACATGCTACGAATTTGATCTCTTGATGGTGCTCCGGAAAGGAACTGTGACATGTGTACTAACCAGGTTAGGTTAGCCGGCATCTCCACGAGAGTCTATACACAAAAGGAACACCATGAAGCTGGCTGCGAATGCACAGCTTAGGATTAAAGCAGTACCCACATGCTACGAATTTGATCTCTTGATGTTGCCCCGGAAAGTAACTCTGGCACCTGTACTTCCCAGGTTAGCTTAGCCGGCATCTCCACGAGAGTCTATCCATAAAGGGAACACCTTAAAACTGGCTGTGAATGCACAGCTTAAGAGGAAAGCAGTACCCACATGCTACGAATTTGATCTCTTGATGTTGCTCCGGAAAGGAACTCTGGCACGTGTACTTCCCAGGTTAGCTTAGCCGGCATCTCCACGAGAGTCTATACACAAAATGAACACCATGAAGCTGGCTGCGAATGCACAGCTTAGGAGGAAAGCAATACCCGCATGCTACGAATTTGATCTCTTGATGGTGCCCCGGAAAGGAACTCTGTCACGTGTACTTCCCACGTGAGCTTAGCCGGCATCTCCACGAGAGTCTATCCACAAAAGGAACACCTTGAAGCAGGCTGCGAATGCACAGCTTAGGAGGAAAGCAGTACCCGCTTTCTACGAATTTGATCTCTTGATGGTGCTCCGGAAAGGAACTCTGGCACGTGTACTTCCCACGTGAGCTTAGCCGGCAGCTCCACGAGACTCTATCCACAAAAGGAACACCTTGAAGGTGGCTGCGAATGCACAGCTTTGGAGGAATGCGATACCAGCATTCGACAAATTTGTTCTCTTCATGGTGCCCCGGAAATGGACTCGGGGAGTTGTACTTACCACGTGAGCTTAGCCAGCATCTCCACCAGAGTGTATCCACAAAAGGAACACCTTGAAGCTGGCTGCGAACGCACAGCTTAGGATTAAAGCAGTACCCACATGCTACGAATTTGATCTCTTGATGTTGCCCCGGAAAGGAACTCTGGCACTTGTATTTCCCACGTTAGCTTAGCCGGCATCTCCACGAGAGTCTATCCATAAAGGGAAAACCTTAAAACTGGCTGTGAATGCACAGCTTAAGAGGAAAGCAGTACCCACATGCTACGAATTTGCTCTCTTGATGGTGCTCCGGAAAGCAACTCTGACACGTGTACTTCCCAGGTTAGCTTAGCCGGCATCTCCACAAGAGTCTATACACAAACGAAACACCATGAAGCTGGCTGCGAATGCACAGCTTAGGAGGAAAGCAATACCCGCATGCTACGAATTTGATCTCTTGATGGTGCCCCGGAAAGGAACTCTGTCACGTGTACTTCCCACGTGAGCTTAGCCGGCATCTCCACGAGAGTCTATCCACAAAAGGAACACCTTGAAGCAGGCTGCGAATGCACAGCTTAGGAGGAAAGCAGTACCCGCTTTCTACGAATTTGATGTCTTGATGGTGCTCCGGAAAGGAACTCTGGCACGTGTACTTCCCAAGTGAGCTTAGCCGGCACCTCCACGAGACTCTATCCACAAAAGGAACACCTTGAAAGTGGCTGCGAATGCACAGCTTTGGAGGAATGCGGTACCAGCATTCGACAAATTTGTTCTCTTCATGGTGCCCCGGAAAAGGACTCGGGGTGTTGTACTTACCACGTGAGCTTAGCCGGCATCTCCACCAGAGTCTATCCACAAAAGGAACACCTTGAAGCTGACTGCGAATGCACAGCTTAGGATTAAAGCAGTACCCACATGCTACGAATTTGATCTCTTGATGTTGCCCCGGAAAGGAACACTGGCACATGTACTTCCCAGGTTAGCTTAGCCGGCATCTCCACAAGAGTCTATACACAAAAGGAACACCATGAAGCTGGCTGCGAATGCACAGCTTAGGAGGAAAGCAATACTCGCATGCTACGAATTTGATCTCTTGATGGTGCCCCGGAAAGGAACTCTCTCACGTGTACTTCCCACGTGAGCTTAGCCGGCATTTCCACGAGAGTCTATCCACAAAAGGAACACCTTGAAGCAGGCTGCGAATGCACAGCTTAGGAGGAAATCAGTACCCGCTTTCTACGAATTTGATCTCTTGATGGTGCACCGGAAAGCAACTCTGGCACGTGTACTTCCCACGTGAGCTTAGCCGGCACCTTCACGAGACTCTATCCAGAAAAGGAACACCTTGAAGGTGGCTGCGAATGCACAGCTTTGGAGGAATGCGGTACCAGCATTCGACAAATTTGTTCTCTTCATGGTGCCCCGGAAATGGACTCGGGGAGTTGTACTTACCACGTGAGCTTAGCCGGCATCTCCACCAGAGTCTATCCACAAAAGGAACACCTTGAAGCTGGCTGCGAATGCACAGCTTAGGATTAAAGCAGTACCCACATGCTACGAATTTGATCTGTTGATGTTGCCCCGGAAAGGAACTCTGGCACCTGTACTTCCCAGGTTAGCTTAACCGGCATCTCCACGAGAGTCTATCCATAAAGGGAACACCTTAAAACTGGCTGTGAATGCACAGCTTAAGAGGAAAGCAGTACCCACATGCTACGAATTTGATCTCTTGATGGTGCTGCGGAAAGGAACTCTGACACGTGTACTTCCCAGGTTAGCTTAGCCGGCATCTCCACGAGAGTCTATACACAAAAGGAACACCATGAACCTGGCTGCGAATGCACAGCTTAGGAGGAAAGTAATACCTGCATGCTACGAATTTGATCTCTTGATGGTGCCCCGGAAAGGAACTCTGTCACGTGTACTTCCCACGTGAGCTTAGCCGGCATCTCCACGAGAGTCTATCCACAAAAGGAACACCTTGAAGCAGGCTGCGAATGCACAGCTTAGGAGGAAAGCAGTACCCGCTTTCTACGAATTTGATCTCTTGATGGTGCTCCAGAAAGGAACTCTGGCACGTGTACTTCCCACGTGAGCTTAGCCGGCACCTCCACGAGACTCTATCCACAAAAGGAACACCTTGAAAGTGGCTGCGAATGCACAGCTTTGGAGGAATGCGGTACCAGCATTCGACAAATTTGTTCTCTTCATGGTGCCTCGGAAAAGGACTCGGGGTGTTGTACTTACCACGTGAGCATAGCCGGCATCTCCACCAGAGTCTATCCACAAAAGGAACACCTTGAAGCTGGCTGCGAATGCACAGCTTAGGATTAAAGCAGTACCCACATGCTACGAATTTGATCTCTTGATGTTGCTCCGGAAAGGAACTCTGGCACGTGTACTTCCCAGGTTAGCTTAGCCGGCATCTCCACGAGAGTCTATACACAAAAGGAACACCATGAAGCTGGCTGCGAATGAACAGCTTAGGAGGAAAGTAATACCCGCATGCTACGAATTTGATCTTCGGATGGTGCCCCGGAAAGGAACTCTGTCACGTGTACTTCCCACGTGAGCTTAGACGGCATCTCCACGAGAGTCTATACATAAAATGAACACCATGAAGCTGGCTGCGAATGCACAGCTTAGGAGGAAAGCAATACCCGCATGCTACGAATTTGATCTCTTGATGGTGCCCCGGAAAGGAACTCTGTCACGTGTACTTCCCACGTGAGCTTAGCCGGCATCTCCACGAGAGTCTATCCACGAAAGGAACACCTTGAAGCAGGCTGCGAATGCACAGCTTAGGAGGAAAGCAGTACCCGCTTTCTACGAATTTGATCTCTTGATGGTGCTCCGGAAAGGAACTCTGGCACGTGTACTTCCCACGTGAGCTTAGCCAGCACCTCCACGAGACTCTATCCACAAAAGGAACACCTTGAAGGTGGCTGCGAATACACAGATTTGGAGGAATGCGGTACCAGCATTCGACAAATTTGTTCTCTTCATGGTGCCCCGGAAAAGGACTGGGGGAGTTGTACTTACCACGTGAGCTTAGCCGGCATCTCCACCAGAGTCTATCCACAAAAGGAACACCTTGAAGCTGGCTGTGAATGCACAGCTTACGATTAAAGCAGTACCCACATGCTACCAATTTGATCTTTTGATGTTGCCCCGGAAAGGATCTCTGGCACCTGTACTTCCCAGGTTAGCTTAGCCGGCATCTCCACGAGAGTCTATCCATAAAGGGAACAACTTAAAACTGGCTGTGAATGCACAGCTTAAGAGGAAAGCAGTACCCACATGCTACGAATTTGATCTCTTGATGGTGCTCCGGAAAGCAACTCTGACACGTGTACTTCCCAGGTTAACTTAGCCGGCATCTCCACGAGAGTCTATACGCAAAAGGAACACCATGAAGCTGGCTGCGAATGCACAGCTTAGAAGGAAAGTAATACCCGCATGCTACGAATTTGATCTCTTGATGGTGCCCCGGAAAGGAACTCTGTCACGTGTACTTCCCACGTGAGCTTAGCCGGCATCTCCACGAGAGTCTATCCACAAAAGGAACACCTTGAAGCAGGCTGCGAATGCACAGCTGAGGAGGAAAGCAGTACCCGCTTTCTACGAATTTGATCTCTTGATGGTGCTCCGGAAAGGAACTCTGGCACGTGTACTTCCCAAGTGAGCTTAGCCGGCACCTCCACGAGACTCTATCCACAAAAGGAACACCTTGAAAGTGGCTGCGAATGCACAGCTTTGGAGGAATGCGGTACCAGCATTCGACAAATTTGTTCTCTTCATGGTGCCACGGAAAAGGACACGGGGAGTTGTATTTACCACGTGAGCTTAGCCGGCATCTCCACCAGAGTCTATCCACAAAAGGAACACCTTGAAGCTGGCTGCGAATGCACAGCTTAGGATTAAAGCAGTACCCACATGCTACGAATTTGATCTCTTGATGTTGCCCCGGAAAGGATCTCTGGCACGTGTACTTCCCAGGTTAGCTTAGCCGGCATCTCCACGAGAGTCTATACACAAAATGAACACCATGAAGCTGGCTGCGAATGCACAGCTTAGGAGGAAAGCAATACCCGCATGCTACGAATTTGATCTCTTGAGGGTGCCCCGGAAAGGAACTCTGTCACGTGTACTTCCCACGTGAGCTTAGCCGGCATCTCCACGAGAGTCTATCCACAAAAGGAACACCTTGAAGCAGGCGGCGAATGCACAGCTTTGGAGGAATGCGGTACCAGCATTCGACAAATTTGTTCTCTTCATGGTGCCACGGAAAAGGACTCGGGGAGTTGTACTTACCTCGTGAGCTTAGCCGGCATCTCCACCAGAGTGTGTCCACAAAAGAACACCTTGAAGGTGGCTGCGAATGCACAGCTTAGGATTAAAGCAGTACCCACATTCTACGAATTTGATCTATTGATGTTGCCCCGGAAAGGAACTCTGGCACGTGTACTTCCCAGGTTAGCTTAGCCGGCATCTCCACGAGAGTCTATCCATAAAGGGAACACCTTAAAACTGGCTGTGAATGCACAGCTTAAGAGGAAAGCAGTACCCACATGCTACGAATTTGATCTCTTGATGGTGCTCCGGAAAGCAACTCTGACACGTGTACTTCCCAGGTTAGGTTAGCCGGCATCTCCACGAGAGTCTATACACAAAAGGAACACCATGAAGCTGGCTGCGAATGCACAGCTTAGGAGGAAAGCAATACTCGCATGCTACGAATTTGAGATCTGGATGGTGCCCCGGAAAGGAACTCTCTCACGTGTACTTCCCACGTGAGCTTAGCCGGCATCTCCACGAGAGTCTATCCACAAAAGGAACACCTTGAAGCAGGCTGCGAATGCACAGCTTAGGAGGAAATCAGTACCCGCTTTCTACGAATTTGATCTCTTGATGGTGCTCCGGAAAGGAACTCTGGCACGTGTACTTCCCACGTGAGCGTAGCCGGCACCTCCAAGAGACTCTATCCACAAAAGGAACACCTTGAAGGTGGCTGCGAATGCACAGCTTTGGAGGAATGCGGTACCAGCATTCGACAAATTTGTTCTCTTCATGGTGCCCCGGAAATGGACTCGGGGAGTTGTACTTACCACGTGAGCTTAGCCGGCATCTCCACCAGAGTCTATCCACAAAAGGAACACCTTGAAGCTGGCTGCGAATGCACAGCTTAGGATTAAAGCAGTACCCACATGCTACGAATTTGATCTGTTGATGTTGCCCCGGAAAGGAACTCTGGCACCTGTACTTCCCAGGTTAGCTTAACCGGCATCTCCACGAGAGTCTATCCATAAAGGGAACACCTTAAAACTGGCTGTGAATGCACAGCTTAAGAGGAAAGCAGTACCCACATGCTACGAATTTGATCTCTTGATTGTGCTCCGGAAAGGAACTCTGACATGTGTACTTCCCAGGTTAGGTTAGCCGGCATCTCCACGAGAGTCTATACACAAAAGGAACACCATGAAGCTGGCTGCGAATGCACAGCTTAGGAGGAAAGTAATACCCGCATGCTACGAATTTGATCTCTTGATGGTGCCCCGGAAAGGAACTCTGTCACGTGTACTTCCCACGTGAGCTTAGACGGCATCTCCACGAGAGTCTATCCACAAAAGGAACACCTTGAAGCAGGCTGCGAATGCACAGCTTAGGAGGAAAGCAGTACCCGCTTTCTATGAATTTGATCTCTTGATGTTGCTCCGGAAAGGAACTCTGGCACGTGTACTTCCCACGTGAGCTTAGCCGGCACCTCCACGAGACTCTATCCACAAAAGGAACACCTTGAATGTGGCTGCGAATGCACAGCTTTGGAGGAATGCGGTACCAGCATTCGACAAATATGTTCTCTTCATGGTGCCACGGAAAAGGACACGGGGAGTTGTACTTACCACGTGAGCTTTGCCGGCATCTCCACCAGAGTCTATCCACAAAAGGAACACCTTGAAGCTGGCTGCGAATGCACAGCTTAGAATTAAAGCAGTACCCACATGCTACGAATTTGATCTCTTGATGTTGCCCCGGAAAGGAACTCTGGCACGTGTACTTCCCAGGTTAGCTTAGCCTGCATCTCCACGAGAGTCTATACACAAAATGAACACCATGAAGCTGGCTGCGAATGCACAGCTTAGGAGGAAAGCAATACCCGCATGCTACGAATTTGATCTCTTGAGGGTGCCCCGGAAAGGAACTCTGTCACGTGTACTTCCCACGTGAGATTAGCCGGCATCTCCACGAGAGTCTATCCACAAAAGGAACACCTTGAAGCAGGCTGCGAATGCACAGCTTAGGAGGAATGCGGTACCAGCATTCGACAAATTTGTTCTCTTCATGGTGCCCCGGAAAAGGACTCGGGGAGTTGTACTTACCTCGTGAGCTTAGCCTGCATCTCCACGAGAGTCTATACACAAAAGGAACACCATGAAGCTGGCTGCGAATGCACAGCTTAGGAGGAAAGTAATACCCGCATGCTACGAATTTGATCTCTTGATGGTGCCCCGGAATGGAACTCTGTCACGTGTACTTCCCACGTGAGCTTAGACGGCATCTCCACGAGAGTCTATCCACAAAAGGAACACCTTGAAGCAGGCTGCGAATGCACAGCATAGGAGGAAAGCAGTACCCGATTTCTATGAATTTGATCTCTTCATGGTGCTCCGGAAAGGAACTCTGGAACGTGTACTTCCCACGTGAGCTTAGCCGGCACCTCCACAAGACTCTATCCACAAAAGGAACACCTTGAAGGTGGCTGCGAATGCACAGCTTTGGAGGAATGCGGTACCAGCATTCGACAAATTTGTTCTCTTCATGGTGCCACGGAAAAGGACACGGGGAGTTGTACTTACCACGTGAGCTTAGCCGGCATCTCCACCAGAGTCTATCCACAAAAGGAACACCTTGAAGCTGGCTGCGAATGCACAGCTTAGGATTAAAGCAGTACCCACATGCTACGAATTTGATCTCTTGATATTGCCCCGGAAAGGAACTCTGGCACGTGTACTTCCCAGGTTAGCTTAGCCTGCATCTCCACGAGAGTCTATACACAAAATGAACACCATGAAGCTGGCTGCGAATGCACAGCTTAGGAGGAAAGCAATACCCGCATGCTACGAATTTGATCTCTTGAGGGTGCCCCGGAAAGAAACTCTGTTACGTGTACTTCCAACGTGAGCTTAGCCGGCATCTCCACGAGAGTCTATCCACAAAAGGAACACCTTGAAGCAGGCGACGAATGCACAGCTTAGGAGGAATGCGGTACCAGCATTCGACAAATTTGTTCTCTTCATGGAGCCGCGGAAAAGGATTCGGGGTGTTGTACTTACCTCATGAGCTTAGCCGGCATCTCCACCAGAGTGTATCCACAAAAGGAACACCTTGAAGGTGGCTGCGAATGCACAGCTTAGGATTAAAGCAGTACCCACATTCTACGAATTTGATCTGTTGATGTTGCCCCGGAAAGGAACTCTGGCACGTGTACTTCCCAGGTTAGCTTAGCCGGCATCTCCACGAGAGTCTATCCATAAAGGGAACACCTTAAAACTGGCTGTGAATGCACAGCTTAAGAGGAAAGCAGTACCCACATGCTACGAATTTGATCTCTTGATGGTGCTCCGGAAAGCAACTCTGACACGTGTACTTCCCAGGTTAGGTTAGCCGGCATCTCCACGAGAGTCTATACACAAAAGGAACACCATGAAGCTGGCTGCGAATGCACAGCTTAGGAGGAAAGCAATACTCGCATGCTACGAATTTGATCTCTGGATGGTGCCCCGGAAAGGAACTCTCTCACGTGTACTTCCCACGTGAGCTTAGCCGGCATCTCCACGAGAGTCTATCCACAAAAGGAACACCTTGAAGCAGGCTGCGAATGCACAGCTTAGGAGGAAATCAGTACCCGCTTTCTACGAATTTGATCTCTTGATGGTGCTCCGGAAAGGAACTCTGGCACGTGTACTTCCCACGTGAGCTTAGCCGGCACCTCCAAGAGACTCTATCCACAAAAGGAACACCTTGAAGGTGGCTGCGAATGCACAGCTTTGGAGGAATGCGGTACCAGCATTCGACAAATTTGTTCTCTTCATGGTGCCCCGGAAATGGACTCGGGGAGTTGTACTTACCACGTGAGCTTAGCCGGCATCTCCACCAGAGTCTATCCACAAAAGGAACTCCTTGAAGCTGGCTGCGAATGCACAGCTTAGGATTAAAGCAGTACCCACATGCTACGAATTTGATCTGTTGATGTTGCCCCGGAAAGGAACTGTGGCACCTGTACTTCCCAGGTTAGCTTAGCCGGCATCTCCACGAGAGTCTATACATAAAGGGAACACCTTAAAACTGGCTGTGAATGCACAGCTTAAGAGGAAAGCAGTACCCACATGCTACGAATTTGATCTCTTGATTGTGCTCCGGAAAGGAACTCTGACATGTGTACTTCCCAGGTTAGGTTAGCCGGCATCTCCACGAGAGTCTATACACAAAAGGAACACCATGAAGCTGGCTGCGAATGCACAGCTTAGGAGGAAAGTAATACCCGCATGCTACGAATTTGATCTCTTGATGGTGCCCCGGAAAGGAACTCTGTCACGTGTACTTCCCACGTGAGCTTAGACGGCATCTCCACGAGAGTCTATCCACAAAAGGAACACCTTGAAGCAGGCTGCGAATGCACAGCTTAGGAGGAAAGCAGTACCCGCTTTCTATGAATTTGATCTCTTGATGGTGCTCCGGAAAGGAACTCTGGCACGTGTACTTCCCACGTGAGCTTAGCCGGCACCTCCACGAGACTCTATCCACAAAAGGAACACCTTGAATGTGGCTGCGAATGCACAGCTTTGGAGGAATGCGGTACCAGCATTCGACAAATATGTTCTCTTCATGGTGCCACGGAAAAGGACACGCGGAGTTGTACTTACCACGTGAGCTTTGCCGGCATCTCCACCAGAGTCTATCCACAAAAGGAACACCTTGAAGCTGGCTGCGAATGCACAGCTTAGGATTAAAGCAGTACCCACATGCTACGAATTTGATCTCTTGATGTTGCCCCGGAAAGGAACTCTGGCACGTGTACTTCCCAGGTTAGCTTAGCCTGCATCTCCACGAGAGTCTATACACAAAATGAACACCATGAAGCTGGCTGCGAATGCACAGCTTAGGAGGAAAGCAATACCCGCATGCTACGAATTTGATCTCTTGAGGGTGCCCCGGAAAGGAACTCTGTCACGTGTACTTCCCACGTGAGATTAGCCGGCATCTCCACGAGAGTCTATCCACAAAAGGAACACCTTGAAGCAGGCTGCGAATGCACAGCTTAGGAGGAATGCGGTACCAGCATTCGACAAATTTGTTCTCTTCATGGTGCCCCGGAAAAGGACTCGGGGAGTTGTACTTACCTCGTGAGCTTAGCCTGCATCTCCACGAGAGTCTATACACAAAAGGAACACCATGAAGCTGGCTGCGAATGCACAGCTTAGGAGGAAAGTAATACCCGCATGCTACGAATTTGATCTCTTGATGGTGCCCCGGAAAGGAACTCTATCACGTGTACTTCCCACGTGAGCTTAGACGGCATCTCCACGAGAGTCTATACACAAAAGGAACACCTTGAAGCAGGCTGCGAATGCACAGCATAGGAGGAAAGCAGTACCCGATTTCTATGAATTTGATCTCTTCATGGTGCTCCGGAAAGGAACTCTGGAACGTGTACTTCCCACGTGAGCTTAGCCGGCACCTCCACAAGACTCTATCCACAAAAGGAACACCTTGAAGGTGGCTGCGAATGCACAGCTTTGGAGGAATGCTGTACCAGCATTAGACAAATTTGTTCTCTTCATGGTGCCACGGAAAAGGAAATGGGGAGTTGTACTTACCACGTGAGCTTAGCCGGCATCTCCACCAGAGTCTATCCACAAAAGGAACACCTTGAAGCTGGCTGCGAATGCACAGCTTAGGATTAAAGCAGTACCCACATGCTACGAATTTGATCTCTTGATGTTGCCCCGGAAAGGAACTCTGGCACGTGTACTTCCCAGGTTAGCTTAGCCTGCATCTCCACGAGAGTCTATACACAAAATGAACACCATGAAGCTGGCTGCGAATGCACAGCTTAGGAGGAAAGCAATACTCGCATGCTACGAATTTGATCTCTTGATGGTGCCCCGGAAAGGAACTCTCTCACGTGTACTTCCCACGTGAGCTTAGCCGGCATCTCCACGACAGTGTATCCACAAAAGGAACACCTTGAAGCAGGCTGCGAATGCACAGCTTAGGAGGAAATCAGTACCCGCTTTCTACGAATTTGATCTCTTGATGGTGCACCGGAAAGCAACTCTGGCACGTGTACTTCCCACGTGAGCTTAGCCGGCACCTCCAAGAGACTCTATCCACAAAAGGAACACCTTGAATGTGGCTGCGAATGCACAGCTTTGGAGGAATGCGGTACCAGCATTCGACAAATTTGTTCTCTTCATGGTGCCCCGGAAAAGGACTCGGGGAGTTGTACTTACCACGTGAGCTTAGCCGGCATCTCCACCAGAGTGTATCCACAAAAGGAACACCTTGAAGCTGGCTGCGAATGCACAGCTTAGGATTAAAGCAGTACCCACATGCTACGAATTTCATCTCTTGATGTTGCCCCGGAAAGGAACTCTGGCACGTGTACTTCCCAGGTTAGCTTAGCCTGCATCTCCACGAGAGTCTATACACAAAATGAACACCATGAAGCTGGCTGCGAATGCACAGCTTAGGAGGAAAGCAATACCCGCATGCTACGAATTTGATCTCTTGAGGGTGCCCCGGAAATGAACTCTGTCACGTGTACTTCCCACGTGAGCTTAGCCGGCATCTCCACGAGAGTCTATCCACAAAAGGAACACCTTGAAGCAGGCTGCGAATGCACAGCTTAGGAGGAATGCGGTACCAGCATTCGACAAATTTGTTCTCTTCATGGTGCCCCGGAAAAGGACTCGGGGAGTTGTACTTACCTCGTGAGCTTAGCCTGCATCTCCACGAGAGTCTATACACAAAAGGAACACCATGAAGCTGGCTGCGAATGCACAGCTTAGGAGGAAAGTAATACCCGCATGCTACGAATTTGATCTCTTGATGGCGCCCCGGAAAGGAACTCTGTCACGTGTACTTCCCACGTGAGCTTAGACGGCATCTCCACGAGAGTCTATCCACAAAAGGAACACCTTGAAGCAGGCTGCGAATGCACAGCTTAGGAGGAAAGCTGTACCCGCTTTCTATGAATTTGATCTCTTGATGGTGCTCCGGAAAGGAACTCTGGCACGTGTACTTCCCACGTGAGCTTAGCCGGCACCTCCACGAGACTCTATCCACAAAAGGAACACCTTGAATGTGGCTGCGAATGCACAGCTTTGGAGGAATGCGGTACCAGCATTCGACAAATTTGTTCTCTTCATGGTGCCACGGAAAAGGAAATGGGGAGTTGTACTTACCACGTGAGCTTAGCCGGCATCTCCACCAGAGTCTATCCACAAAAGGAACACCTTGAAGCTGGCTGCGAATGCACAGCTTAGGATTAACGCAGTACCCACATGCTACGAATCTGATCACTTGATGTTGCCCCGGAAAGGAACTCTGGCACGTGTACTTCCCAGGTTAGCTTAGCCTGCATCTCCACGAGACTCTATACACAAAATGAACACCATGAAGCTGGCTGCGAATGCACAGCTTAGGAGGAAAGCAATACCCGCATGCTACGAATTTGATCTCTTGAGGGTGCCCCGGAAAGGAACTCTGTCACGTGTACTTCCCACGTGAGCTTAGCCGGCATCTCCACGAGAGTCTATCCACAAAAGGAACACCTTGAAGCAGGCTGCGAATGCACAGCTTAGGAGGAAAGCAGTACCCGCTTTCTATGAATTTGATCTCTTGATGGTGCTCCGGAAAGGAACTCTGGCACGTGTACTTCCCAAGTGAGCTTAGCCGGCACCTCCACGAGACTCTATCCACAAAAGGAACACCTTGAAAGTGGCTGCGAATGCACAGCTTTGGAGGAATGCGGTACCAGCATTCGACAAATTTGTTCTCTTCATGGTGCCCCGGAAAAGGACTCGGGGTGTTGTACTTACCACGTGAGCTTAGCCGGCATCTCCACCAGAGTCTATCCACAAAAGGAACACCTTGAAGCTGACTGCGAATGCACAGCTTAGGATTAAAGCAGTACCCACATGCTACGAATTTGATCTCTTGATGTTGCCCCGGAAAGGAACACTGGCACATGTACTTCCCAGGTTAGCTTAGCCGGCATCTCCACGAGAGTCTATACACAAAAGGAACACCATGAAGCTGGCTGCGAATGCACAGCTTAGGAGGAAAGCAATACCCGCATGCTACGAATTTGATCTCTTGAGGGTGCCCCGGAAATGAACTCTGTCACGTGTACTTCCCACGTGAGCTTAGCCGGCATCTCCACGAGAGTCTATCCACAAAAGGAACACCTTGAAGCAGGCTGCGAATGCACAGCTTAGGAGGAATGCGGTACCAGCATTCGACAAATTTGTTCTCTTCATGGTGCCCCGGAAAAGGACTCGGGGAGTTGTACTTACCTCGTGAACTTAGCCTGCATCTCCACGAGAGTCTATACACAAAAGGAACACCATGAAGCTGGCTGCGAATGCACAGCTTAGGAGGAAAGTAATACCCGCATGCTACGAATTTGATCTCTTGATGGTGCCCCGGAAAGGAACTCTGTCACGTGTACTTCCCACGTGAGCTTAGACGGCATCTCCACGAGAGTCTATCCACAAAAGGAACACCTTGAAGCAGGCTGCGAATGCACAGCTTAGGAGGAAAGCAGTACCTGCTTTCTTTGAATTTGATCTCTTGATGGTGCTCCGGAAAGGAACTCTGGAACGTGTACTTCCCACGTGAGCTTAGCCGGCACCTCCACAAGACTCTATCCACAAAAGGAACACCTTGAAGGTGGCTGCGAATGCACAGCTTTGGAGGAATGCGGTACCAGCATTCGACAAATTTGTTCTCTTCATGGTGCCACGGAAAAGGAAACGGGGAATTGTACTTACCACGTGAGCTTAGCCGGCATCTCCACCAGAGTCTATCCACAAAAGGAACACCTTGAAGCTGGCTGCGAATGCACAGCTTAGGATTAAAGCAGTACCCACATGCTACGAATTTGATCTCTTGATGTTGCCCCGGAAAGGAACTCTGGCACGTGTACTTCCCAGGTTAGCTTAGCCTGCATCTCCACGAGAGTCTATACACAAAATGAACACCATGAAGCTGGCTGCGAATGCACAGCTTAGGAGGAAAGCAATACCCGCATGCTACGAATTTGATCTCTTGAGGGTGCCCCGGAAAGGAACTCTGTCACGTGTACTTCCTACGTGAGCTTAGCCGGCATCTCCACGAGAGTCTATCCACAAAAGGAACACCTTGAAGAAGGCTGCGAATGCACAGCTTAGGAGGAAAGCAGTACCCGCTTTCTATGAATTTGATCTCTTGATGGTGCTCCGGAAAGGAACTCTGGCATGTGTACTTCCCAAGTGAGCTTAGCCGGCACCTCCACGAGACTCTATCCACAAAAGGAACACCTTGAAAGTGGCTGCGAATGCACAGCTTTGGAGGAATGCGGTACCAGCATTCGACAAATTTGTTCTCTTCATGGTGCCCCGGAAAAGGACTCGGGGTGTTGTACTTACCACGTGAGCTTAGCCGGCATCTCCACCAGAGTCTATCCACAAAAGGAACACCTTGAAGCTGACTGCGAATGCACAGCTTAGGATTAAAGCAGTACCCACATGCTACGAATTTGATCTGTTGATGTTGCCCCGGAAAGGAACTCTGGCACCTGTACTTCCCAGGTTAGCTTAGCCGGCATCTCCACGAGAGTCTATCCATAAAGGGAACACCTTAAAACTGGCTGTGAATGCACAGCTTAAGAGGAAAGCAGTACCCACATGCTACGAATTTGATCTCTTGATGGTGCTCCGGAAAGGAACTCTGACATGTGTACTTCCCAGGTTAGGTTAGCCGGCATTTCCACGAGAGTCTATACACAAAAGGAACACCATGAAGCTGGCTGCGAATGCACAGCTTAGGAGGAAAGCAATACTCGCATGCTCCGAATTTGATCTCTTGATGGTGCCCCGGAAAGGAACTCTCTCACGTGTACTTCCCACGTGAGCTTAGCCTGCATCTCCACGAGAGTCTATCCACAAAAGGAACACCTTGAAGCAGGCTGCGAATTCACAGCTTAGGAGGAAAGCAGTACCCGCTTTCTATGAATTTGATCTCTTGATGGTGCTCCGGAAAGGAACTCTGGCACGTGTACTTCCCACGTGAGCTTAGCCGGCACCTCCACGAGACTCTATCCACAAAAGGAACACCTTGAAGGTGGCTGCGAATGCACAGCTTTGGAGGAATGCGGTACCAGCATTCGACAAATTTGTTCTCTTCATGGTGCCACGGAAAAGGACACGGGGAGTTGTACTTACCACGTGAGCTTAGCCGGCATCTCCACCAGAGTCTATCCACAAAAGGAACACCTTGAAGCTGGCTGCGAATGCACAGCTTAGGATTAAAGCAGTACCCACATGCTACGAATTTGATCTCTTGATGTTGCCCCGGAAAGGAACTCTGGCACGTGTACTTCCCAGGTTAGCTTAGCCTGCATCTCCACGAGAGTCTATACACAAAATGAACACCATGAAGCTGGCTGCGAATGCACAGCTTAGGAGGAAAGCAATACCCGCATGCTACGAATTTGATCTCTTGAGGGTGCCCCGGAAAGAAACTCTGTCACGTGTACTTCCAACGTGAGCTTAGCCGGCATCTCCACGAGAGTCTATCCACAAAAGGAACACCTTGAAGCAGGCGACGAATGCACAGCTTAGGAGGAATGCGGTACCAGCATTCGACAAATTTGTTCTCTTCATGGTGCCGCGGAAAAGGATTCGGGGTGTTGTACTTACCTCATGAGCTTAGCCGGCATCTCCACCAGAGTGTATCCACAAAAGGAACACCTTGAAGGTGGCTGCGAATGCACAGCTTAGGATTAAAGCAGTACCCACATTCTACGAATTTGATCTGTTGATGTTCCCCCGAAAGGAACTCTGGCACGTGTACTTCCCAGGTTAGCTTAGCCGGCATCTCCACGAGAGTCTATCCATAAAGGGAACACCTTAAAACTGGCTGTGAATGCACAGCTTAAGAGGAAAGCAGTACCCACATGCTACGAATTTGATCTCTTGATGGTGCTCCGGAAAGCAACTCTGACACGTGTACTTCCCAGGTTAGGTTAGCCGGCATCTCCACGAGAGTCTATACACAAAAGGAAAACCATGAAGCTGGCTGCGAATGCACAGCTTAGGAGGAAAGCAATACTCGCATGCTACGAATTTGATCTCTGGATGGTGCCCCGGAAAGGAACTCTCTCACGTGTACTTCCCACGTGAGCTTAGCCGGCATCTCCACGAGAGTCTATCCACAAAAGGAACACCTTGAAGCAGGCTGCGAATGCACAGCTTAGGAGGAAATCAGTACCCGCTTTCTACGAATTTGATCTCTTGATGGTGCTCCGGAAAGGAACTCTGGCACGTGTACTTCCCACGTGAGCTTAGCCGGCACCTCCAAGAGACTCTATCCACAAAAGGAACACCTTGAAGGTGGCTGCGAATGCACAGCTTTGGAGGAATGCGGTACCAGCATTCGACAAATTTGTTCTCTTCATGGTGCCCCGGAAAAGGACTCGGGGAGTTGTACTTACCACGTGAGCTTAGCCGGCATCTCCACCAGAGTCTATCCACAAAAGGAACACCTTGAAGCTGGCTGCGAATGCACAGCTTAGGATTAAAGCAGTACCCACATGCTACGAATTTGATCTGTTGATGTTGCCCCGGAAAGGAACTCTGGCACCTGTACTTGCCAGGTTAGCTTAGCCGGCATCTCCACGAGAGTCTATCCATAAAAGGAACACCTTAAAACTGGCTGTGAATGCACAGCTTAAGAGGAAAGCAGTACCCACATGCTACGAATTTGATCTCTTGATTGTGCTCCGGAAAGGAACTCTGACATGTGTACTTCCCAGGTTAGGTTAGCCGGCATCTCCACGAGAGTCTATACACAAAAGGAACACCATGAAGCTGGCTGCGAATGCACAGCTTAGGAGGAAAGTAATACCCGCATGCTACGAATTTGATCTCTTGATGGTGCTCCGGAAAGGAACTCTGGCACGTGTACTTCCCACGTGAGCTTAGCCGGCACCTCCACGAGACTCTATCCACAAAAGGAACACCTTGAATGTGGCTGCGAATGCACAGCTTTGGAGGAATGCGGTACCAGCATTCGACAAATATGTTCTCTTCATGGTGCCACGGAAAAGGACACGGGGAGTTGTACTTACCACGTGAGCTTTGCAGGCATCTCCACCAGAGTCTATCCACAAAAGGAACACCTTGAAGCTGGCTGCGAATGCACAGCTTAGGATTAAAGCAGTACCCACATGCTACGAATTTGATCTCTTGATGTTGCCCCGGAAAGGAACTCTGGCACGTGTACTTCCCAGGTTAGCTTAGCCTGCATCTCCACGAGAGTCTATACACAAAATGAACACCATGAAGCTGGCTGCGAATGCACAGCTTAGGAGGAAAGCAATACCCGCATGCTACGAATTTGATCTCTTGAGGGTGCCCCGGAAAGGAACTCTGTCACGTGTACTTCCCACGTGAGATTAGCCGGCATCTCCACGAGAGTCTATCCACAAAAGGAACACCTTGAAGCAGGCTGCGAATGCACAGCTTAGGAGGAATGCGGTACCAGCATTCGACAAATTTGTTCTCTTCATGGTGCCCCGGAAAAGGACTCGGGGAGTTGTACTTACCTCGTGAGCTTAGCCTGCATCTCCACGAGAGTCTATACACAAAAGGAACACCATGAAGCTGGCTGCGAATGCACAGCTTAGGAGGAAAGTAATACCCGCATGCTACGAATTTGATCTCTTGATGGTGCCCCGGAAAGGAACTCTGTCACGTGTACTTCCCACGTGAGCTTAGACGGCATCTCCACGAGAGTCTATCCACAAAAGGAACACCTTGAAGCAGGCTGCGAATGCACAGCATAGGAGGAAAGCAGTACCCGATTTCTATGAATTTGATCTCTTCATGGTGCTCCGGAAAGGAACACTGGAACGTGTACTTCCCACGTGAGCTTAGCCGGCACCTCCACGAGACTCTATCCACAAAAGGAACACCTTGAAGGTGGCTGCGAATGCACAGCTTTGGAGGAATGCTGTACCAGCATTAGACAAATTTGTTCTCTTCATGGTGCCACGGAAAAGGAAATGGGGAGTTGTACTTACCACGTGAGCTTAGCCGGCATCTCCACCAGAGTCTATCCACAAAAGGAACACCTTGAAGCTGGCTGCGAATGCACAGCTTAGGATTAAAGCAGTACCCACATGCTACGAATTTGATCTCTTGATGTTGCCCCGGAAAGGAACTCTGGCACATGTACTTCCCAGGTTAGCTTAGCCTGCATCTCCACGAGAGTCTATACACAAAATGAACACCATGAAGCTGGCTGCGAATGCACAGCTTAGGAGGAAAGCAATACTCGCATGCTACGAATTTGATCTCTTGATGGTGCCCCGGAAAGGAACTCTCTCACGTGTACTTCCCACGTGAGCTTAGCCGGCATCTCCACGAGAGTGTATCCACAAAAGGAACACCTTGAAGCAGGCTGCGAATGCACAGCTTAGGAGGAAATCAGTACCCGCTTTCTACGAATTTGATCTCTTGATGGTGCACCGGAAAGCAACTCTGGCACGTGTACTTCCCACGTGAGCTTAGCCGGCACCTCCAAGAGACTCTATCCACAAAAGGAACACCTTGAATGTGGCTGCGAATGCACAGCTTTGGAGGAATGCGGTACCAGCATTCGACAAATTTGTTCTCTTCATGGTGCCCCGGAAAAGGACTCGGGGAGTTGTACTTACCACTTGAGCTTAGCCGGCATCTCCACCAGAGTCTATCCACAAAAGGAACACCTTGAAGCTGGCTGCGAATGCACAGCTTAGGATTAAAGCAGTACCCACATGCTACGAATTTCATCTCTTGATGTTGCCCCGGAAAGGAACTCTGGCACGTGTACTTCCCAGGTTAGCTTAGCCTGCATCTCCACGAGAGTCTATTCACAAAATGAACACCATGAAGCTGGCTGCGAATGCACAGCTTAGGAGGAAAGCAATACCCGCATGCTACGAATTTGATCTCTTGAGGGTGCCCCGGAAATGAACTCTGTCACGTGTACTTCCCACGTGAGCTTAGCCGGCATCTCCACGAGAGTCTATCCACAAAAGGAACACCTTGAAGCAGGCTGCGAATGCACAGCTTAGGAGGAATGCGGTACCAGCATTCGACAAATTTGTTCTCTTCATGGTGCCCCGGAAAAGGACTCGGGGAGTTGGACTTACCTCGTGAGCTTAGCCTGCATCTCCACGAGAGTCTATACACAAAAGGAACACCATGAAGCTGGCTGCGAATGCACAGCTTAGGAGGAAAGTAATACCCGCATGCTACGAATTTGATCTCTTGATGGTGCCCCGGAAAGGAACTCTGTCACGTGTACTTCCCACGTGAGCTTAGACGGCATCTCCACGAGAGTCTATCCACAAAAGGAACACCTTGAAGCAGGCTGCGAATGCACAGCTTAGGAGGAAAGCAGTACCCGCTTTCTATGAATTTGATCTCTTGATGGTGCTCCGGAAAGGAACTCTGGCACGTGTACTTCCCACGTGAGCTTAGCCGGCACCTCCACGAGACTCTATCCACAAAAGGAACACCTTGAATGTGGCTGCGAATGCACAGCTTGGGAGGAATGCGGTACCAGCATTCGACAAATTTGTTCTCTTCATGGTGCCACGGAAAAGGAAATGGGGAGTTGTACTTACCACGTGAGCTTAGCCGGCATCTCCACCAGAGTCTATCCACAAAAGGAACACCTTGAAGCTGGCTGCGAATGCACAGCTTAGGATTAAAGCAGTACCCACATGCTACGAATTTGATCTCTTGATGTTGCCCCGGAAAGGAACTCTGGCACGTGTACTTCCCAGGTTAGCTTAGCCTGCATCTCCACGAGAGTCTATACACAAAATGAACACCATGAAGCTGGCTGCGAATGCACAGCTTAGGAGGAAAGCAATACCCGCATGCTACGAATTTGATCTCTTGAGGGTGCCCCGGAAAGGAACTCTGTCACGTGTACTTCCCACGTGAGCTTAGCCGGCATCTCCACGAGAGTCTATCCACAAAAGGAACACCTTGAAGCAGGCTGCGAATGCACAGCTTAGGAGGAAAGCAGTACCCGCTTTCTATGAATTTGATCTCTTGATGGTGCTCCGGAAAGGAACTCTGGCACGTGTACTTCCCAAGTGAGCTTAGCCGGCACCTCCTTAGACTCTATCCACAAAAGGAACACCTTGAAAGTGGCTGCGAATGCACAGCTTTGGAGGAATGCGGTACCAGCATTCGACAAATTTGTTCTCTTCATGGTGCCCCGGAAAAGGACTCGGGGTGTTGTACTTACCACGTGAGCTTAGCCGGCATCTCCACCAGAGTCTATCCACAAAAGGAACACCTTGAAGCTGACTGCGAATGCACAGCTTAGGATTAAAGCAGTACCCACATGCTACGAATTTGATCTCTTGATGTTGCCCCGGAAAGGAACACTGGCACATGTACTTCCCAGGTTAGCTTAGCCGGCATCTCCACGAGAGTCTATACACAAAAGGAACACCATGAAGCTGGCTGCGAATGCACAGCTTAGGAGGAAAGCAATACTCGCATGCTACGAATTTGATCTCTTGATGGTGCCCCGGAAAGGAACTCTCTCACGTGTACTTCCCACGTGAGCTTAGCCGGCATCTCCACGAGAGTCTATCCACAAAAGGAACAACTTGAAGCAGGCTGCGAATGCACAGCTTAGGAGGAAATCAGTACCCGCTTTCTACGAATTTGATCTCTTGATGGTGCACCGGAAAGCAACTCTGGCACGTGTACTTCCCACGTGAGCTTAGCCGGCACCTCCAAGAGACTCTATCCACAAAAGGAACACCTTGAAGGTGGCTGCGAATGCACAGCTTTGGAGGAATGCGGTACCAGCATTCGACAAATTTGTTCTCTTCATGGTGCCCCGGAAATGGACTCGGGGAGTTGTACTTACCACATGAGCTTAGCCGGCATCTCCACCAGAGTCTATCCACAAAAGGAACACATTGAAGCTGGCTGCGAATGCACAGCTTAGGATTAAAGCAGTACCCACATGCAACGAATTTGATCTGTTGATGTTGCCCCGGAAAGGAACTCTGGCACCTGTACTTCCCAGGTTAGCTTAGCCGGCATCTCCACGAGAGTCTATCCATAAAGGGAACACCTTAAAACAGGCTGTGAATGCACAGCTTAAGAGGAAAGCAGTACCCACATGCTACGTATTTGATCTCTTGATGGTGCTCCGGAAAGGAACTCTGACATGTGTACTTCCCAGGATAGGTTAGCCGGCATCTCCACGAGAGTCTATACACAAAAGGAACACCATGAAGCTGGCTGCGAATGCACAGCTTAGGAGGAAAGCAATACTCGCATGCTACGAATTTGATCTCTTGATGGTGCCCCGGAAAGGAACTCTCTCACGTGTACTTCCCACGTGAGCTTAGCCGGCATCTCCACGAGAGTGTATCCACAAAAGGAACACCTTGAAGCAGGCTGCGAATGCACAGCTTAGGAGGAAATCAGTACCCGCTTTCTACGAATTTGATATCTTGATGATGCACCGGAAAGCAACTCTGGCACGTGTACTTCCCACGTGAGCTTAGCCGGCACCTCCAAGAGACTCTATCCACAAAAGGAACACCTTGAATGTGGCTGCAAATGCACAGCTTTGGAGGAATGCGGTACCAGCATTCGACAAATTTGTTCTCTTCATGGTGCCCCGGAAAAGGACTCGGGGAGTTGTACTTACCACGTGAGCTTAGCCGGCATCTCCACCAGAGTGTATCCACAAAAGGAACACCTTGAAGCTGGCTGCCAATGCACAGCTTAGGATTAAAGCAGTACCCACATGCTACGAATTTCATCTCTTGATGTTGCCCCGGAAAGGAACTCTGGCACGTGTACTTCCCAGGTTAGCTTAGCCTGCATCTCCACGAGAGTCTATACACAAAATGAACACCATGAAGCTGGCTGCGAATGCACAGCTTAGGAGGAAAGCAATACCCGCATGCTACGAATTTGATCTCTTGAGGGTGCCCCGGAAATGAACTCTGTCACGTGTACTTCCCACGTGAGCTTAGCCGGCATCTCCACGAGAGTCTATCCACAAAAGGAACACCTTGAAGCAGGCTGCGAATGCACAGCTTAGGAGGAATGCGGTACCAGCATTCGACAAATTTGTTCTCTTCATGGTGCCCCGGAAAAGGACTCGGGGAGTTGTACTTACCTCGTGAGCTTAGCCTGCATCTCCACGAGAGTCTATACACAAAAGGAACACCATGAAGCTGGCTGCGAATGCACAGCTTAGGAGGAAAGTAATACCCGCATGCTACGAATTTGATCTCTTGATGGTGCCCCGGAAAGGAACTCTGTCACGTGTACTTCCCACGTGAGCTTAGACGGCATCTCCACGAGAGTCTATCCACAAAAGGAACACCTTGAAGCAGGCTGCGAATGCACAGCTTAGGATGAAAGCAGTACCTGCTTTCTATGAATTTGATCTCTTGATGGTGCTCCGGAAAGGAACTCTGGAACGTGTACTTCCCACGTGAGCTTAGCCGGCACCTCCACAAGACTCTATCCACAAAAGGAACACCTTGAAGGTGGCTGCGAATGCACAGCTTTGGAGGAATGCGGTACCAGCATTCGACAAATTTGTTCTCTTCATGGTGCCACGGAAAAGGAAACGGGGAATTGTACTTACCACGTGAGCTTAGCCGGCATCTCCACCAGAGTCTATCCACAAAAGGAACACCTTGAAGCTGGCTGCGAATGCACAGCTTAGGATTAAAGCAGTACCCACATGCTACGAATTTGATCTCTTGATGTTGCCCCGGAAAGGAACTCTGGCACGTGTACTTCCCAGGTTAGCTTAGCCTGCATCTCCACGAGAGTCTATACACAAAATGAACACCATGAAGCTGGCTGCGAATGCACAGCTTAGGAGGAAAGCAATACCCGCATGCTACGAATTTGATCTCTTGAGGGTGCCCCGGAAAGGAACTCTGTCACGTGTACTTCCTACGTGAGCTTAGCCGGCATCTCCACGAGAGTCTATCCACAAAAGGAACACCTTGAAGCAGGCTGCGAATGCACAGCTTAGGAGGAAAGCAGTACCCGCTTTCTATGAATTTGATCTCTTGATGGTGCTCCGGAAAGGAACTCTGGCACGTGTACTTCCCAAGTGAGCTTAGCCGGCACCTCCACGAGACTCTATCCACAAAAGGAACACCTTGAAAGTGGCTGCGAATGCACAGCTTTGGAGGAATGCGGTACCAGCATTCGACAAATTTGTTCTCTGCATGGTGCCCCGGAAAAGGACTCGGGGTGTTGTACTTACCACGTGAGCTTAGCCGGCATCTCCACCAGAGTCTATCCACAAAAGGAACACCTTGAAGCTGACTGCGAATGCACAGCTTAGGATTAAAGCAGTACCCACATGCTACGAATTTGATCTCTTGATGTTGCCCCGGAAAGGAACACTGGCACATGTACTTCCCAGGTTAGCTTAGCCGGCATCTCCACGAGAGTCTATACACAAAAGGAACACCATGAAGCTGGCTGCGAATGCACAGCTTAGGAGGAAAGCAATACTCGCATGCTACGAATTTGATCTCTTGATGGTGCCCCGGAAAGGAACTCTCTCACGTGTACTTCCCACGTGAGCTTAGCCGGCATCTCCACGAGAGTCTATCCACAAAAGGAACACCTTGAAGCAGGCTGCGAATGCACAGCTTAGGAGGAAATCAGTACCCGCTTTCTACGAATTTGATCTCTTGATGGTGCACCGGAAAGCAACTCTGGCACGTGTACTTCCCACGTGAGCTTAGCCGGCACCTCCAAGAGACTCTATCCACAAAAGGAACACCTTGAAGGTGGCTGCGAATGCACAGCTTTGGAGGAATGCGGTACCAGAATTCGACAAATTTGTTCTCTTCATGGTGCCCCGGAAATGGACTCGGGGAGTTGTACTTACCACGTGAGCTTAGCCGGCATCTCCACCAGAGTCTATCCACAAAAGGAACACCTTGAAGCTGGCTGCGAATGCACAGCTTAGGATTAAAGCAGTACCCACATGCTACGAATTTGATCTGTTGATGTTGCCCCGGAAAGGAACTCTGGCACCTGTACTTCCCAGGTTAGCTTAGCCGGCATCTCCACGAGAGTCTATCCATAAAGGGAACACATTAAAACTGGCTGTGAATGCACAGCTTAAGAGGAAAGCAGTACCCACATGCTACGTATTTGATCTCTTGATGGTGCTCCGGAAAGGAACTCTGACATGTGTACTTCCCAGGTTAGGTTAGCCGGCATTTCCACGAGAGTCTATACACAAAAGGAACACCATGAAGTTGGCTGCGAATGCACAGCTTAGGAGGAAAGCAATACTCGCATGCTCCGAATTTGATCTCTTGATGGTGCCCCGGAAAGGAACTCTCTCACGTGTACTTCCCACGTGAGCTTAGCCGGCATCTCCACGAGAGTCTATACACAAAAGGAACACCTTGAAGCAGGCTGCGAATGCACAGCTTAGGAGGAAATCAGTACCCGCTTTCTACGAATTTGATCTCTTGATGGTGCACCGGAAAGCAACTCTGGCACGTGTACTTCCCACGTGAGCTTAGCTGGCACCTCCAAGAGACTCTATCCACAAAAGGAACACCTTGAAGGTGGCTGCGAATGCACAGCTTTGGAGGAATGCGGTACCAGCATTCGACAAATTTGTTCTCTTCATGGTGCCCCGGAAATGGACTCGGGGAGTTGTACTTACCACGTGAGCTTAGCCGGCATCTCCACCAGAGTCTATCCACAAAAGGAACACCTTGAAGCTGGCTGCGAATGCACAGCTTAGGATTAAAGCAGTACCCACATGCTACGAATTTGATCTGTTGATGTTGCCCCGGAAAGGAACTCTGGCACCTGTACTTCCCAGGTTAGCTTAACCGGCATCTCCACGAGAGTCTATCCATAAAGGGAACACATTAAAACTGGCTGTGAATGCACAGCTTAAGAGGAAAGCAGTACCCACATGCTACGAATTTGATCTCTTGATGGTGCTCCGGAAAGGAACTCTGACATGTGTACTTCCCAGGTTAGGTTAGCCGGCATCTCCACGAGAGTCTATACACAAAAGGAACACCATGAAGCTGGCTGCGAATGCACAGCTTAGGAGGAAAGCAATACTCGCATGCTACGAATTTGATCTCTTGATGGTGCCCCGGAAAGGAACACTCTCACGTGTACTTCCCACGTGAGCTTAGCCGGCATCTCCACGAGAGTCTATCCACAAAAGGAACACCTTGAAGCAGGCTGCGAATGCACAGCTTAGGAGGAAATCAGTACCCGCTTTCTACGAATTTGATCTCTTGATGGTGCACCGGAAAGCAACTCTGGCACGTGTACTTCCCACGTGAGCTTAGCCGGCACCTCCAAGAGACTCTATCCACAAAAGGAACACCTTGAAGGTGGCTGCGAATGCACAGCTTTGGAGGAATGCGGTACCAGCATTCGACAAATTTGTTCTCTTCATGGTGCCCCGGAAATGGACTCGGGGAGTTGTACTTACCACGTGAGCTTAGCCGGCATCTCCACCAGAGTCTATCCACAAAAGGAACACCTTGAAGCTGGCTGCGAATGAACAGCTTAGGATTAAAGCAGTACCCACATGCTATGAATTTGATCCGTTGATGTTGCCCCGGAAAGGAACTCTGGCACCTGTACTTCCCAGGTTAGCTTAGCCGGCATCTCCACGAGAGTCTATCCATAAAGGGAACACCTTAAAACTGGCTGTGAATGCACAGCTTAAGAGGAAAGCAGCACCCACATGCTACGAATTTGATCTCTTGATGGTGCTCCGGAAAGGAACTCTGACATGTGTACTTCCCAGGTTAGGTTAGCCGGCATCTCCACAAGAGTCTATACACAAAAGGAACAACATGAAGCTGGCTGCGAATGCACAGCTTAGGAGGAAAGTAATACCCGCATGCTACGAATTTGATCTCTTGATGGTGCCCCGGAAAGGAACTCTGTCACGTGTACTTCCCACGTGAGCTTAGACGGCATCTCCACGAGAGTCTATCCACAAAAGGAACACCTTGAAGCAGGCTGCGAATGCACAGCTTAGGAGGAAAGCAGTACCCGCTTTCTATGAATTTGATCTCTTGATGGTGCTCCGGAAAGGAACTCTGGCACGTGTACTTCCCACGTGAGCTTAGCCGGCACCTCCACGAGACTCTATCCACAAAAGGAAAACCTTGAATGTGGCTGCGAATGCACAGCTTTGGAGGAATGCGGTACCAGCATTCGACAAATATGTTCTCTTCATGGTGCCACGGAAAAGGACACGGGGAGTTGTACTTACCACGTGAGCATAGCCGGCATCTCCACCAGAGTCTATCCACAAAAGGAACACCTTGAAGCTGGCTGCGAATGCACAGCTTAGGATTAAAGCAGTACCCACATGCTATGAATTTGATCTCTTGATGTTGCCCCGGAAAGGAACTCTGGCACGTGTACTTCCCAGGTTAGCTTAGCCTGCACCTCCACGAGAGTCTATACACAAAATGAACACCATGAAGCTGGCTGCGAATGCACAGCTTAGGAGGAAAGCAATACCCGCATGCTACGAATTTGATCTCTTGAGGGTGCCCCGGAAAGGAACTCTGTCACGTGTACTTCCCACGTGAGCTTAGCCGGCATCTCCATGAGAGTCTATCCACAAAAGGAACACCTTGAAGCAGGCTGCGAATGCACAGCTTAGGAGGAATGCGGTACCAGCATTCGACAAATTTGTTCTCTTCATGGTGCCCCGGAAAAGGTCTCGGGGAGTTGTACTTACCTCGTGAGCTTAGCCTGCATCTCCACGAGAGTCTATACACAAAAGGAACACCATGAAGCTGGCTGCGAATGCACAGCTTAGGAGGAAAGTAATACCCGCATGCTACGAATTTGATCTCTTGATGGTGCCCCGGAAAGGAACTCTGTCACGTGTACTTCCCACGTGAGATTAGACGGCATCTCCACGAGAGTCTATCCACAAAAGGAACACCTTGAAGCAGGCTGCGAATGCACAGCTTAGGAGGAAAGCAGTACCCGCTTTCTATGAATTTGATCTCTTGATGGTGCTCCGGAAAGGAACTCTGGCACGTGTACTTCCCACGTGAGATTAGCCGGCATCTCCACGAGAGTCTATCCACAAAAGGAACACCTTGAAGCAGGCGGCGAATGCACAGCTTAGGAGGAATGCGGTACCAGCATTCGACAAATTTGTTCTCTTCATGGTGCCGCGGAAAAGGACTCGGGGAGTTGTACTTACCTCGTGAGCTTAGCCGGCATCTCCACCAGAGTGTATCCACAAAAGGAACACCTTGAAGGTGGCTGCGAATGCACAGCTTAGGATTAAAGCAGTACCCACATTCTACGAATTTGATCTGTTGATGTTGCCCCGGAAAGGAACTCTGGCACGTGTACTTCCCAGGTTAACTTAGCCGGCATCTCCACGAGAGTCTATCCATAAAGGGAACACCTTAAAACTGGCTGTGAATGCACAGCTTAAGAGGAAAGCAGTACCCACATGCTACGAATTTGATCTCTTGATGGTGCTCCGGAAAGGAACTCTGACATGTGTACTTCCCAGGTTAGGTTAGCCGGCATCTCCACGAGAGTCTATACACAAAAGGAACACCATGAAGCTGGCTGCGAATGCACAGCTTAGGAGGAAAGCAATACTCGCATGCTACGAATTTGATCTCTTGATGGTGCCCCGGAAAGGAACTCTCTCACGTGTACTTCCCACGTGAGCTTAGCCGGCATCTCCACGAGAGTCTATCCACAAAAGGAACACCTTGAAGCAGGCTGCGAATGCACAGCTTAGGAGGAAATCAGTACCGGCTTTCTACGAATTTGATCTCTTGATGGTGCACCAGAAAGCAACTCTGGCACGTGTACTTCCCACGTGAGCTTAGCCGGCACCTCCAAGAGACTCTATCCACAAAAGGAACACCTTGAAGGTGGCTGCGAATGCACAGCTTTGGAGGAATGCGGTACCAGCATTCGACAAATTTGTTCTCTTCATGGTGCCCCGGAAATGGACTCGGGGAGTTGTACTTACCACGTGAGCTTAGCCGGCATCTCCACCAGAGTCTATCCACAAAAGGAACACCTTGAAGCTGGCTGCGAATGCACAGCTTAGGATTAAAGCAGTACCCACATGCTACGAATTTGATCTGTTGATGTTGCCCCGGAAAGGAACTCTGGCACCTGTACTTCCCAGGTTAGCTTAGCCGGCATCTCCACGAGAGTCTATCCATAAAGGGAACACCTTAAAACTGGCTGTGAATGCACAGCTTAAGAGGAAAGCAGTACCCACATGCTACGAATTTGATCTCTTGATGGTGCTCCGGAAAGGAACTCTGACATGTGTACTTCCCAGGTTAGGTTAGCCGGCATCTCCACGAGAGTCTATACACAAAAGGAACACCATGAAGCTGGCTGCGAATGCACAGCTTAGGAGGAAAGTAATACCCGCATGCTACGAATTTGATCTCTTGATGGTGCCCCGGAAAGGAACTCTGTCACGTGTACTTCCCACGTGAGCTTAGACGGCATCTCCACGAGAGTCTATCCACAAAAGGAACACCTTGAAGCAGGCTGCGAATGCACAGCTTAGGAGGAAAGCAGTACCCGCTTTCTATGAATTTGATCTCTTGATGGTGCTCCGGAAAGGAACTCTGGCACGTGTACTTCCCACGTGAGCTTAGCCGGCACCTCCACGAGACTCTATCCACAAAAGGAACACCTTGAATGTGGCTGCGAATGCACAGCTTTGGAGGAATGCGGTACCAGCATTCGACAAATATGTTCTCTTCATGGTGCCACGGAAAAGGACACGGGGAGTTGTACTTACCACGTGAGCTTAGCCGGCATCTCCACCAGAGTCTATCCACAAAAGGAACACATTGAAGCTGGCTGCGAATGCACAGCTTAGGATTAAAGCAGTACCCACATGCTACGAATTTGATCAGTTGATGTTGCCCCGGAAAGGAACTCTGGCACGTGTACTTCCCAGGTTAGCTTAGCCTGCACCTCCACGAGAGTCTATACACAAAATGAACACCATGAAGCTGGCTGCGAATGCACAGCTTAGGAGGAAAGCAATACCCGCATGCTACGAATTTGATCTCTTCAGGGTGCCCCGGAAAGGAACTCTGTCACGTGTACTTCCCACGTGAGATTAGCCGGCATCTCCACGAGAGTCTATCCACAAAAGGAACACCTTGAAGCAGGCTGCGAATGCACAGCTTAGGAGGAATGCGGTACCAGCATTCGACAAATTTGTTCTCTTCATGGTGCCCCGGAAAAGGTCTCGGGGAGTTGTACTTACCTCGTGAGCTTAGCCTGCATCTCCACGAGAGTCTATACACAAAATGAACACCATGAAGCTGGCTGCGAATGCACAGCTTAGGAGGAAAGTAATACCCGCATGCTACGAATTTGATCTCTTGATGGTGCCCCGGAAAGGAACTCTGTCACGTGTACTTCCCACGTGAGATTAGACGGCATCTCCACGAGAGTCTATCCACAAAAGGAACACCTTGAAGCAGGCTGCGAATGCACAGCTTAGGAGGAAAGCAGTACCCGCTTTCTATGAATTTGATCTCTTGATGGTGCTCCGGAAAGGAACTCTGGCACGTGTACTTCCCACGTGAGATTAGCCGGCATCTCCACGAGAGTCTATCCACAAAAGGAACACCTTGAAGCAGGCGGCGAATGCACAGCTTAGGAGGAATGCGGTACCAGCATTCGACAAATTTGTTCTCTTCATGGTGCCGCGGAAAAGGACTCGGGGAGTTGTACTTACCTCGTGAGCTTAGCCGGCATCTCCACCAGAGTGTATCCACAAAAGGAACACCTTGAAGGTGGCTGCGAATGCACAGCTTAGGATTAAAGCAGTACCCACATTCTACGAATTTGATCTGTTGATGTTGCCCCGGAAAGGAACTCTGGCACGTGTACTTCCCAGGTTAACTTAGCAGGCATCTCCACGAGAGTCTATCCATAAAGGGAACACCTTAAAACTGGCTGTGAATGCACAGCTTAAGAGGAAAGCAGTACCCACATGCTACGAATTTGATCTCTTGATGGTGCTCCGGAAAGGAACTCTGACATGTGTACTTCCCAGGTTAGGTTAGACGGCATCTCCACGAGAGTCTATACACAAAAGGAACACCATGAAGCTGGCTGCGAATGCACAGCTTAGGAGGAAAACAATACTCGCATGCTACGAATTTGATTTCTTGATGGTGCCCCGGAAAGGAACTCTCTCACGTGTACTTCCCACGTGAGCTTAGCCGGCATCTCCACGAGAGTCTATCCACAAAAGGAACACCTTGAAGCAGGCTGCGAATGCACAGCTTAGGAGGAAATCAGTACCGGCTTTCTACGAATTTGATCTCTTGATGGTGCACCAGAAAGCAACTCTGGCACGTGTACTTCCCACGTGAGCTTAGCCGGCACCTCCAAGAGACTCTATCCACAAAAGGAACACCTTGAAGGTGGCTGCGAATGCACAGCTTTGGAGGAATGCGGTACCAGCATTCGACAAATTTGTTCTCTTCATGGTGCCCCGGAAATGGACTCGGGGAGTTGTACTTACCACGTGACCTTAGCCGGCATCTCCACCAGAGTCTATCCACAAAAGGAACACCTTGAAGCTTGCTGCGAATGCACAGCTTAGGATTAAAGCAGTACCCACATGCTACGAATTTGATCTGTTGATGTTGCCCCGGAAAGGAACTCTGGCACCTGTACTTCCCAGGTTAGCTTAGCCGGCATCTCCACGAGAGTCTATCCATAAAGGGAACACCTTAAAACTGGCTGTGAATGCACAGCTTAAGAGGAAAGCAGTACCCACATGCTACGAATTTGATCTCTTGATGGTGCTCCGGAAAGGAACTCTGACATGTGTACTTCCCAGGTTAGGTTAGCCGGCATCTCCACGAGAGTCTATACACAAAAGGAACACCATGAAGCTGGCTGCGAATGCACAGCTTAGGAGGAAAGTAATACCCGCATGCTACGAATTTGATCTCTTGATGGTGCCCCGGAAAGGAACTCTGTCACGTGTACTTCCCACGTGAGCTTAGACGGCATCTCCACGAGAGTCTATCCACAAAAGGAACACCTTGAAGCAGGCTGCGAATGCACAGCTTAGGAGGAAAGCAGTACCCGCTTTCTATGAATTTGATCTCTTGATGGTGCTCCGGAAAGGAACTCTGGCACGTGTACTTCCCACGTGAGCTTAGCCGGCACCTCCACGAGAGTCTATACACAAAATGAACACCATGAAGCTGGCTGCGAATGCACAGCTTAGGAGGAAAGCAATACCCGCATGCTACGAATTTGATCTCTTGATGGTGCACCAGAAAGCAACTCTGGCACGTGTACTTCCCACGTGAGCTTAGCCGGCACCTCCAAGAGACTCTATCCACAAAAGGAACACCTTGAATGTGGCTGCGAATGCACAGCTTTGGAGGAATGCGGTACCAGCATTCGACAAATATGTTCTCTTCATGGTGCCACGGAAAAGGACACGGGGAGTTGTACTTACCACGTGAGCTTAGCCGGCATCTCCACCAGAGTCTATCCACAAAAGGAACACATTGAAGCTGGCTGCGAATGCACAGCTTAGGATTAAAGCAGTACCCACATGCTACGAATTTGATCTCTTGATGTTGCCCCGGAAAGGAACTCTGGCACGTGTACTTCCCAGGTTAGCTTAGCCTGCACCTCCACGAGAGTCTATACACAAAATGAACACCATGAACCTGGCTGCGAATGCACAGCTTAGGAGGAAAGCAATACCCGCATGCTACGAATTTGATCTCTTCAGGGTGCCCCGGAAAGGAACTCTGTCACGTGTACTTCCCACGTGAGATTAGCCGGCATCTCCACGAGAGTCTATCCACAAAAGGAACACCTTGAAGCAGGCTGCGAATGCACAGCTTAGGAGGAATGCGGTACCAGCATTCGACAAATTTCTTCTCTTCATGGTGCCCCGGAAAAGGTCTCGGGGAGTTGTACTTACCTCGTGAGCTTAGCCTGCATCTCCACGAGAGTCTATACACAAAAGGAACACCATGAAGCTGGCTGCGAATGCACAGCTTAGGAGGAAAGTAATACCCGCATGCTACGAATTTGATCTCTTGATGGTGCCCCGGAAAGGAACTCTGTCACGTGTACTTCCCACGTGAGCTTAGACGGCATCTCCAAGAGAGTCTATCCACAAAAGGAACACCTTGAAGCAGGCTGCGAATGCACAGCTTAGGAGGAAAGCAGTACCCGCTTTCTATGAATTTGATCTCTTGATGGTGCTCCGGAAAGGAACTCTGGCACGTGTACTTCCCACGTGAGCTTAGCCGGCACCTCCACAAGACTCTATCCACAAAAGGAACACCTTGAAGGTGGCTGCGAATGCAGAGCTTTGGAGGAATGCGGTACCAGCATTCGACAAATTTGTTCTCTTCATGGTGCCACGGAAAAGGAAACGGGGAATTGTACTTACCACGTGAGCTTAGCCGGCATCTCCACCAGAGTCTATCCACAAAAGGAACACCTTGAAGCTGGCTGCGAATTCACAGCTTAGGATTAAAGCAGTACCCACATGCTACGAATTTGATCTCTTGATGTTTCCCCGTAAAGGAACTCTGGCACGTGTACTTCCCAGGTTAGCTTAGCCTGCATCTCCACGAGAGTCTATACACAAAATGAACACCATGAAGCTGGCTGCGAATGCACAGCTTAGGAGGAAAGCAATACCCGCATGCTACGAATTTGATCTCTTGAGGGTGCCCCGGAAAGGAACTCTGTCACGTGTACTTCCCACGTGAGCTTAGCCGGCATCTCCACGAGAGTCTATCCACAAAAGGAACACCTTGAAGCAGGCGGCGAATGAACAGCTTAGGAGGAATGCGGTACCAGCATTCGACAAATTTGTTCTCTTCATGGTGCCGCGGAAAAGGACTCGGGGAGTTGTACTTACCTCGTGAGCTTAGCCGGCATCTCCACCAGAGTGTATCCACAAAAGGAACACCTTGAAGGTGGCTGCAAATGCACAGCTTAGGATTAAAGCAGTACCCACATTCTATGAATTTGATCTGTTGATGTTGCCCCGGAAAGGAACTCTGGCACGTGTACTTCCCAGGTTAACTTAGCCGGCATCTCCACGAGAGTCTATCCATAAAGGGAACACCTTAAAACTGGCTGTGAATGCACAGCTTAAGAGGAAAGCAGTACCCACATGCTACGAATTTGATCTCTTGATGGTGCTCCGGAAAGGAACTCTGACATGTGTACTTCCCAGGTTAGGTTAGCCGGCATCTCCACGAGAGTCTATACACAAAAGGAACACCATGAAGCTGGCTGCGAATGCACAGCTTAGGAGGAAAGCAATACTCGCATGCTACGAATTTGATCTCTTGATGGTGCCCCGGAAAGGAAATCTCTCACGTGTACTTCCCACGTGAGCTTAGCCGGCATCTCCACGAGAGTCTATCCACAAAAGGAACACCTTGAAGCAGGCTGCGAATGCACAGCTTAGGAGGAAATCAGTACCCGCTTTCTACGAATTTGATCTCTTGATGGTGCACCGGAACGCAACTCTGGCACGTGTACTTCCCACGTGAGCTTAGCCGGCACCTCCAAGAGACTCTATCCACAAAAGGAACACCTTGAAGGTGGCTGCGAATGCACAGCTTTGGAGGAATGCGGTACCAGCATTCGACAAATTTGTTCTCTTCATGGTGCCCCGGAAATGGACTCGGGGAGTTGTACTTACCACGTGAGCTTAGCCGGCATCTCCACCAGAGTCTATCCCCAAAAGGAACACCTTGAAGCTGGCTGCGAATGCACAGCTTAGGATTAAAGCAGTACCCACATGCTACGAATTTGATCTGTTGATGTTGCCCCGGAAAGGAACTCTGGCACCTGTACTTCCCAGGTTAGCTTAGCCGGCATATCCACGAGAGTCTATCCATAAAGGGAACACCTTAAACCTGGCTGTGAATGCACAGCTTAAGAGGAAAGCAGTACCCACATGCTACGAATTTGATCTCTTGATGGTGCTCCGGAAAGGAACTCTGACATGTGTACTTCCCAGGTTAGGTTAGCCGGCATCTCCACGAGAGTCTATACACAAAAGGAACACCATGAAGCTGGCTGCGAATGCACAGCTTAGGAGGAAAGTAATACCCGCATGCTACGAATTTGATCTCTTGATGGTGCCCCGGAAAGGAACTCTGTCACGTGTACTTCCCACGTGAGCTTAGACGGCATCTCCACGAGAGTCTATCCACAAAAGGAACACCTTGAAGCAGGCTGCGAATGCACAGCTTAGGAGGAAAGCAGTACCCGCTTTCTATGAATTTGATCTCTTGATGGTGTTCCGGAAAGGAACTCTAGCACGTGTACTTCCCACGTGAGCTTAGCCGGCACCTCCACAAGACTCTATCCACAAAAGGAACACCTTGAAGGTGGCTGCGAATGCACAGCTTTGGAGGAATGCGGTACCAGCATTCGACAAATTTGTTCTCTTCATGGTGCCACGGAAAAGGAAACGGGGAGTTGTACTTACCACGTGAGCTTAGCCGGCATCTCCACCAGAGTCTATCCACAAAAGGAACACCTTGAAGCTGGCTGCGAATGCACAGCTTAGGATTAAAGCAGTATCCACATGCTACGAATTTGATCTCTTGATGTTTCCCCGGAAAGGAACTCTGGCACGTGTACTTCCCAGGTTAGCTTAGCCTGCATCTCCACGAGAGTCTATACACAAAATGAACACAATGAAGCTGGCTGCGAATGCACAGTTTAGGAGGAAAGCAATACCCGCATGCTACGAATTTGATCTCTTGAGGGTGCCCCGGAAAGGAACTCTGTCACGTGTACTTCCCACGTGAGCTTAGCCGGCATCTCCACGAGAGTCTATCCACAAAAGGAACACCTTGAAGCAGGCGGCAAATGCACAGCTTAGGAGGAATGCGGTACCAGCATTCGACAAATTTGTTCTCTTCATGGTGCCGCGGAAAAGGACTCGGGGAGTTGTACTTACCTCGTGAGCTTAGCCGGGATCTCCACCAGAGTGTATCCACAAAAGGAACACCTTGAAGGTGGCTGCGAATGCACAGCTTAGGATTAAAGCAGTACCCACATTCTACGAATTTGATCTGTTGATGTTGCCCCGGAAAGGAACTCTGGCACGTGTACTTCCCAGGTTAACTTAGCCGGCATCTCCATGAGAGTCTATCCATAAAGGGAACACCTTAAAACTGGCTGTGAATGCACAGCTTAAGAGGAAAGCAGTACCCACATGCTACGAATTTGATCTCTTGATGGTGCTCCGGAAAGCATCTCTGACACGTGTACTTCCCAGGTTAGCTTAGATGGCATCTCCACGAGAGTCTATACACAAAATGAACACCATGAAGCTGGCTGCAAATGCACAGCTTAGGAGGAAAGCAATACCCGCATGCTACGAATTTTATCTCTTGATGGTGCCCCGGAAAGGAACTCTGTCACGTGTACTTCACACGTGAGCTTAGCCGGCATCTCCACGAGAGTCTATCCACAAAAGGAACACCTTGAAGCAGGCTGCGAATGCACAGCTTAGGAGGAAAGCAGTACCCGCTTTCTACGAATTTTATCTCTTGATGGTGCTCCGGAAAGGAACTCTGGCACGTGTACTTCCCACGTGAGCTTAGCCGGCACCTCCACGAGACTCTATCCACAAAAGGAACACCTTGAAGTTGGCTGCGAATGCAAAGATTTGGAGGAATGCGGTACCAGCATTCGACAAATTTGTTCTCTTCATGGTGCCCCCGAAAAGGTCTCGGGGAGTTGTACTTACCACGTGAGCTTAGCCGGCATCTCCACCAGAGTCTATACACAAAAGGAACCCCTTGAAGCTGGCTGCGAATGCACAGCTTAGGATTAAAGCAGTACCCACATGCTACGAATTTGATCTCTTGATGTTGCCCCGGAAAGGAACTCTGGCACGTGTATTTCCCAGGTTAGCTTAGCCGGCATCTCCAAGAGAGTCTATCCATAAAGGGAACACCTTAAAACTGGCTGTGAATGCACAGCTTAAGAGGAAAGCAGTACCCACATGCTACGAATTTGCTCTCTTGATGGTGCTGCGGAAAGCAACTCTGACACGTGTACTTCCCAGGTTAGCTTAGCCGGCATCTCCACGAGAGTCTATACACAAAATGAACACCATGAAGCTGGCTGCGAATGTACAGCTTAGGAGGAAAGCAATACCCGCATGCTACGAATTTGATCTCTTGATGGTGCCCCGGAAAGGAACTCTGTCACGTGAACTTCCCACGTGAGCTTAGCCGGCATCTCCACGAGAGTCTATCCACAAAAGGAACACCTTGAAGCAGGCTGCGAATGCACAGCTTAGGAGGAAAGCAGTACCTGCTTTCTACGAATTTGATCTCTTGATGGTGCTCCGGAAAGGAACTCTGGCACGTGTACTTCCCACGTGAGCTTAGCCGGCACCTCGACGAGACTCTATCCACAAAAGGAACACCTTGAAGGTGGCTGCGAATGCACAGCTTTGGAGGAATGCGGTACCAGCATTCGACAAATTTGTTCTCTTCATGGTGCCCCGGAAAAGGACTCGGGGAGTTGTACTTACCAGGTGAGCTTAGCCGGCATCTCCACCAGAGTGTATCCACAAAAGGAACACCGTGAAGCTGGCTGCGAATGCACAGCTTAGGATTAAAGCAGTACCCACATGCTACGAATTTGATCTCTTGATGTTGCCCCGGAAAGGAACTCTGGCACGTGTATTTCCCAGGTTAGCTTAGCCGGCATCTCCACGAGAGTCTATCCATAAAGGGAACACCTTAAAACTGGCTGTGAATGCACAGCTTAAGAGGAAAGCAGTACCCACATGCTACGAATTTGCTCTCTTGATGGTGCTCCGGAAAGCAACTCTGACACGTGTACTTCCCAGGTTAGCTTAGCCGGCATCTCCACGAGAGTCTATACACAAAAGAAACACCATGAAGCTGGCTGCGAATGCACAGCTTAGGAGGAAAGCAATACCCGCATGCTACGAATTTGATCTCTTGATGGTGCCCCGGAAAGGAACTCTGTCACGTGTACTTCCCACGTGAGCTTAGCCGGCATCTCCACGAGAGTCTATCCACAAAAGGAACACATTGAAGCAGGCTGCGAATGCACAGCTTAGGAGGAAAGCAGTACCCGCTTTCTACGAATTTGATCTCTTGATGGTGCTCCGGAAAGGAACTCTGGCACGTGTACTTCCCAAGTGAGCTTAGCCGGCACCTCCACGAGACTCTATCCACAAAAGGAACACCTTGAAAGTGGCTGCGAATGCACAGCTTTGGAGGAATGCGGTACCAGCATTCGACAAATTTGTTCTCTTCATGGTGCCCCGGAAAAGGACTCGGGGTGTTGTACTTACCACGTGAGCTTAGCCGGCATCTCCAACAGAGTCTATCCACAAAAGGAACACCTTGAAGCTGGCTGCAAATGCACAGCTTAGGATTAAAGCAGTACCCACATGCTACGAATTTGATCTCTTGATGTTGCCCCGGAAAGGAACTCTGGCACATGTACTTCCCAGGTTAGCTTAGCCGGCATCTCCACGAGAGTCTATACACAAAAGGAACACCATGAAGCTGGCTGCGAATGCACAGCCTAGGAGGAAAGCAATACTCGCATGCTACGAATTTGATCTCTTGATGGTGCCCCGGAAAGGAACTCTCTCACGTGTACTTCCCACGTGAGCTTAGCCAGCATCTCCACGAGAGTCTATCCATAAAGGGAACACCTTAAAACTGGCTGTGAATGCACAGCTTAGGAGGAAAGCAGTACCCGCTTTCTATGAATTTGATCTCTTGATGGTGCTCCGGAAAGGAACTCTGGCACGTGTACTTCCCACGTGAGCTTAGCCGGCACCTCCACGAGAGTCTATACACAAAATGAACACCATGAAGCTGGCTGCGAATGCACAGCTTAGGAGGAAAGCAATACCCGCATGCTACGAATTTGATCTCTTGATGGTGCACCAGAAAGCAACTCTGGCACGTGTACTTCCCACGTGAGCTTAGCCGGCACCTCCAAGAGACTCTATCCACAAAAGGAACACCTTGAATGTGGCTGCGAATGCACAGCTTTGGAGGAATGCGGTACCAGCATTCGACAAATATGTTCTCTTCATGGTGCCACGGAAAAGGACACGGGGAGTTGTACTTACCACGTGAGCTTAGCCGGCATCTCCACCAGAGTCTATCCACAAAAGGAACACATTGAAGCTGGCTGCGAATGCACAGCTTAGGATTAAAGCAGTACCCACATGCTACGAATTTGATCTCTTGATGTTGCCCCGGAAAGGAACTCTGGCACGTGTACTTCCCAGGTTAGCTTAGCCTGCACATCCACGAGAGTCTATACACAAAATGAACACCATGAAGCTGGCTGCAAATGCACAGCTTAGGAGGAAAGCAATACCCGCATGCTACGAATTTGATCTCTTCAGGGTGCCCCGGAAAGGAACTCTGTCACGTGTACTTCCCACGTGAGATTAGCCGGCATCTCCACGAGAGTCTATCCACAAAAGGAACACCTTGAAGCAGGCTGCGAATGCACAGCTTAGGAGGAATGCGGTACCAGCATTCGACAAATTTCTTCTCTTCATGGTGCCCCGGAAAAGGTCTCGGGGAGTTGTACTTACCTCGTGAGCTTAGCCTGCATCTCCACGAGAGTCTATACACAAAAGGAACACCATGAAGCTGGCTGCGAATGCACAGCTTAGGAGGAAAGTAATACCCGCATGCTACGAATTTGATCTCTTGATGGTGCCCCGGAAAGGAACTCTGTCACGTGTACTTCCCACGTGAGCTTAGACGGCATCTCCAAGAGAGTCTATCCACAAAAGGAACACCTTGAAGCAGGCTGCGAATGCACAGCTTAGGAGGAAAGCAGTACCCGCTTTCTATGAATTTGATCTCTTGATGGTGCTCCGGAAAGGAACTCTGGCACGTGTACTTCCCACGTGAGCTTAGCCGGCACCTCCACAAGACTCTATCCACAAAAGGAACACCTTGAAGGTGGCTGCGAATGCAGAGCTTTGGAGGAATGCGGTACCAGCATTCGACAAATTTGTTCTCTTCATGGTGCCACGGAAAAGGAAACGGGGAGTTGTACTTACCACGTGAGCTTAGCCGGCATCTCCACCAGAGTCTATCCACAAAAGGAACACCTTGAAGCTGGCTGCGAATGCACAGCTTAGGATTAAAGCAGTACCCACATGCTACGAATTTGATCTCTTGATGTTTCCCCGTAAAGGAACTCTGGCACGTGTACTTCCCAGGTTAGCTTAGCCTGCATCTCCACGAGAGTCTATACACAAAATGAACACCATGAAGCTGGCTGCGAATGCACAGCTTAGGAGGAAAGCAATACCCGCATGCTACGAATTTGATCTCTTGAGGGTGCCCCGGAAAGGAACTCTGTCACGTGTACTTCCCACGTGAGCTTAGCCGGCATCTCCACGAGAGTCTATCCACAAAAGGAACACCTTGAAGCAGGCGGCGAATGAACAGCTTAGGAGGAATGCGGTACCAGCATTCGACAAATTTGTTCTCTTCATGGTGCCGCGGAAAAGGACTCGGGGAGTTGTACTTACCTCGTGAGCTTAGCCGGCATCTCCACCAGAGTGTATCCACAAAAGGAACACCTTGAAGGTGGCTGCAAATGCACAGCTTAGGATTAAAGCAGTACCCACATTCTATGAATTTGATCTGTTGATGTTGCCCCGGAAAGGAACTCTGGCACGTGTACTTCCCAGGTTAACTTAGCCGGCATCTCCACGAGAGTCTATCCATAAAGGGAACACCTTAAAACTGGCTGTGAATGCACAGCTTAAGAGGAAAGCAGTACCCACATGCTACGAATTTGATCTCTTGATGGTGCTCCGGAAAGGAACTCTGACATGTGTACTTCCCAGGTTAGGTTAGCCGGCATCTCCACGAGAGTCTATACACAAAAGGAACACCATGAAGCTGGCTGCGAATGCACAGCTTAGGAGGAAAGCAATACTCGCATGCTACGAATTTGATCTCTTGATGGTGCCCCGGAAAGGAAATCTCTCACGTGTACTTCCCACGTGAGCTTAGCCGGCATCTCCACGAGAGTCTATCCACAAAAGGAACACCTTGAAGCAGGCTGCGAATGCACAGCTTAGGAGGAAATCAGTACCCGCTTTCTACGAATTTGATCTCTTGATGGTGCACCGGAACGCAACTCTGGCACGTGTACTTCCCACGTGAGCTTAGCCGGCACCTCCAAGAGACTCTATCCACAAAAGGAACACCTTGAAGGTGGCTGCGAATGCACAGCTTTGGAGGAATGCGGTACCAGCATTCGACAAATTTGTTCTCTTCATGGTGCCCCGGAAATGGACTCGGGGAGTTGTACTTACCACGTGAGCTTAGCCGGCATCTCCACCAGAGTCTATCCCCAAAAGGAACACCTTGAAGCTGGCTGCGAATGCACAGCTTAGGATTAAAGCAGTACCCACATGCTACGAATTTGATCTGTTGATGTTGCCCCGGAAAGGAACTCTGGCACCTGTACTTCCCAGGTTAGCTTAGCCGGCATATCCACGAGAGTCTATCCATAAAGGGAACACCTTAAAACTGGCTGTGAATGCACAGCTTAAGAGGAAAGCAGTACCCACATGCTACGAATTTGATCTCTTGATGGTGCTCCGGAAAGGAACTCTGACATGTGTACTTCCCAGGTTAGGTTAGCCGGCATCTCCACGAGAGTCTATACACAAAAGGAACACCATGAAGCTGGCTGCGAATGCACAGCTTAGGAGGAAAGTAATACCCGCATGCTACGAATTTGATCTCTTGATGGTGCCCCGGAAAGGAACTCTGTCACGTGTACTTCCCACGTGAGCTTAGACGGCATCTCCACGAGAGTCTATCCACAAAAGGAACACCTTGAAGCAGGCTGCGAATGCACAGCTTAGGAGGAAAGCAGTACCCGCTTTCTATGAATTTGATCTCTTGATGGTGTTCCGGAAAGGAACTCTAGCACGTGTACTTCCCACGTGAGCTTAGCCGGCACCTCCACAAGACTCTATCCACAAAAGGAACACCTGGAAGGTGGCTGCGAATGCACAGCTTTGGAGGAATGCGGTACCAGCATTCGACAAATTTGTTCTCTTCATGGTGCCACGGAAAAGGAAACGGGGAGTTGTACTTACCACGTGAGCTTAGCCGGCATCTCCACCAGAGTCTATCCACAAAAGGAACACCTTGAAGCTGGCTGCGAATGCACAGCTTAGGATTAAAGCAGTATCCACATGCTACGAATTTGATCTCTTGATGTTTCCCCGGAAAGGAACTCTGGCACGTGTACTTCCCAGGTTAGCTTAGCCTGCATCTCCACGAGAGTCTATACACAAAATGAACACAATGAATCTGGCTGCGAATGCACAGCTTAGGAGGAAAGCAATACCCGCATGCTACGAATTTGATCTCTTGAGGGTGCCCCGGAAAGGAACTCTGTCACGTGTACTTCCCACGTGAGCTTAGCCGGCATCTCCACGAGAGTCTATCCACAAAAGGAACACCTTGAAGTTGGCTGCGAATGCAAAGATTTGGAGGAATGCGGTACCAGCATTCGACAAATTTGTTCTCTTCATGGTGCCCCCGAAAAGGTCTCGGGGAGTTGTACTTACCACGTGAGCTTAGCCGGCATCTCCACCAGAGTCTATACACAAAAGGAACCCCTTGAAGCTGGCTGCGAATGCACAGCTTAGGATTAAAGCAGTACCCACATGCTACGAATTTGATCTCTTGATGTTGCCCCGGAAAGGAACTCTGGCACGTGTATTTCCCAGGTTAGCTTAGCCGGCATCTCCAAGAGAGTCTATCCATAAAGGGAACACCTTAAAACTGGCTGTGAATGCACAGCTTAAGAGGAAAGCAGTACCCACATGCTACGAATTTGCTCTCTTGATGGTGCTGCGGAAAGCAACTCTGACACGTGTACATCCCAGGTTAGCTTAGCCGGCATCTCCACGAGAGTCTATACACAAAATGAACACCATGAAGCTGGCTGCGAATGTACAGCTTAGGAGGAAAGCAATACCCGCATGCTACGAATTTGATCTCTTGATGGTGCCCCGGAAAGGAACTCTGTCACGTGAACTTCCCACGTGAGCTTAGCCGGCATCTCCACGAGAGTCTATCCACAAAAGGAACACCTTGAAGCAGGCTGCGAATGCACAGCTTAGGAGGAAAGCAGTACCTGCTTTCTACGAATTTGATCTCTTGATGGTGCTCCGGAAAGGAACTCTGGCACGTGTACTTCCCACGTGAGCTTAGCCGGCACCTCGACGAGACTCTATCCACAAAAGGAACACCTTGAAGGTGGCTGCGAATGCACAGCTTTGGAGGAATGCGGTACCAGCATTCGACAAATTTGTTCTCTTCATGGTGCCCCGGAAAAGGACTCGGGGAGTTGTACTTACCAGGTGAGCTTAGCCGGCATCTCCACCAGAGTGTATCCACAAAAGGAACACCGTGAAGCTGGCTGCGAATGCACAGCTTAGGATTAAAGCAGTACCCACATGCTACGAATTTGATCTCTTGATGTTGCCCCGGAAAGGAACTCTGGCACGTGTATTTCCCAGGTTAGCTTAGCCGGCATCTCCACGAGAGTCTATCCATAAAGGGAACACCTTAAAACTGGCTGTGAATGCACAGCTTAAGAGGAAAGCAGTACCCACATGCTACGAATTTGCTCTCTTGATGGTGCTCCGGAAAGCAACTCTGACACGTGTACTTCCCAGGTTAGCTTAGCCGGCATCTCCACGAGAGTCTATACACAAAAGAAACACCATGAAGCTGGCTGCGAATGCACAGCTTAGGAGGAAAGCAATACCCGCATGCTACGAATTTGATCTCTTGATGGTGCCCCGGAAAGGAACTCTGTCACGTGTACTTCCCACGTGAGCTTAGCCGGCATCTCCACGAGAGTCTATCCACAAAAGGAACACATTGAAGCAGGCTGCGAATGCACAGCTTAGGAGGAAAGCAGTACCCGCTTTCTACGAATTTGATCTCTTGATGGTGCTCCGGAAAGGAACTCTGGCACGTGTACTTCCCAAGTGAGCTTAGCCGGCACCTCCACGAGACTCTATCCACAAAAGGAACACCTTGAAAGTGGCTGCGAATGCACAGCTTTGGAGGAATGCGGTACCAGCATTCGACAAATTTGTTCTCTTCATGGTGCCCCGGAAAAGGACTCGGGGTGTTGTACTTACCACGTGAGCTTAGCCGGCATCTCCAACAGAGTCTATCCACAAAAGGAACACCTTGAAGCTGGCTGCAAATGCACAGCTTAGGATTAAAGCAGTACCCACATGCTACGAATTTGATCTCTTGATGTTGCCCCGGAAAGGAACTCTGGCACATGTACTTCCCAGGTTAGCTTAGCCGGCATCTCCACGAGAGTCTATACACAAAAGGAACACCATGAAGCTGGCTGCGAATGCACAGCCTAGGAGGAAAGCAATACTCGCATGCTACGAATTTGATCTCTTGATGGTGCCCCGGAAAGGAACTCTCTCACGTGTACTTCCCACGTGAGCTTAGCCAGCATCTCCACGAGAGTCTATCCATAAAGGGAACACCTTAAAACTGGCTGTGAATGCACAGCTTAAGAGGAAAGCAGTACCCACATGCTACGAATTTGATCTCTTGATATTGCCCCGGAAAGGAACTCTGGCACATGTACTTCCCAGGTTAGCTTAGCCGGCATCTCCAAGAGAGTCTATACACAAAAGGAACACCATGAAGCTGGCTGCGAATGCACAGCTTAGGAGGAAAGCAATACTCGCATGCTACGAATTTGATCTCTTGATGGTGCCCCGGAAAGGAACTCTCTCACGTGTACTTCCCACGTGAGCTTAGCCAGCATCTCCACGAGAGTCTATCCACAAAAGGAACACCTTGAAGCAGGCTGCGAATGCACAGCTTAGGAGGAAATCAGTACCCGCTTTCTACGAATTTGATCTCTTGATGGTGCTCCGGAAAGGAACTCTGGCACGTGTACTTCCCACGTGAGCTTAGCCGGCACCTCCACAAGACTCTATCCACAAAAGGAACACCTTGAAGGTGGCTGCGAATGCACAGCTTTGCAGGAATGCGGTACCAGCATTCGACAAATTTGTTCTCTTCATGGTGCCCCGGAAAAGGACTCGGGGAGTTGTACTTACCACGTGAGCTTAGCCGGCATCTCCAACAGAGTCTATCCACAAAAGGAACACCTTGAAGCTGGCTGCGACTGCACAGCTTAGGATTAAAGCAGTACCCACATGCTACGAATTTGATCAGTTGATGTTGCCCAGGAAAGGAACTCTGGCACCTGTACTTCCCTGGTTAGCTTAGCCGGCATCTCCACGAGAGTCTATCCATAAAGGGAACACCTTAAAACTGGCTGTGAATGCACAGCTTAAGAGGAAAGCAGTACCCACATGCTACGAATTTGATCTCTTGATGGTACCCCGGAAAGGAACTCTGTCACGTGTACTTCCCACGTGAGCTTAGACGGCATCTCCACGAGAGTCTATCCACAAAAGGAACACCTTGAAGCAGGCTGCGAATGCACAGCTTAGGAGGAAAGCAGTACCCGCTTTCTATGAATTTGATCTCTTGATGGTGCTCCGGAAAAGAACTCTGGCACGTGTACTTCCCACGTGAGCTTAGCCGGCACCTCCACGAGACTCTATCCACAAAAGGAACACCTTGAAGGTGGCTGTGAATGCACAGCTTTGGAGGAATGCGGTACCAGCATTCGACAAATTTGTTCTCTTCATGGTGCCCCGGAAAAGGACTCGGGGAGTTGTACTTACCACGTGAGCTTAGCCGGCATCTCCACCAGAGTGTATCCACAAAAGGAACACCTTGAAGCTGGCTGCGAATGCACAGCTTAGGATTAAAGCAGTACCCACATGCTACGAATTTGATCAGTTGATGTTGCCCAGGAAAGGAACTCTGGCACCTGTACTTCCCTGGTTAGCTTAGCCGGCATCTCCACGAGAGTCTATCCATAAAGGGAACACCTTAAAACTGGCTGTGAATGCACAGCTTAAGAGGAAAGCAGTACCCACATGCTCCGAATTTGATCTCTTGATGGTACCCCGGAAAGGAACTCTGTCACGTGTACTTCCCACGTGAGCTTAGACGGCATCTCCACGAGAGTCTATCCACAAAAGGAACACCTTGAAGCAGGCTGCGAATGCACAGCTTAGGAGGAAAGCAGTACCCGCTTTCTATGAATTTGATCTCTTGATGGTGCTCCGGAAAAGAACTCTGGCACGTGTACTTCCCACGTGAGCTTAGCCGGCACCTCCACGAGACTCTATCCACAAAAGGAACACCTTGAAGGTGGCTGTGAATGCACAGCTTTGGAGGAATGCGGTACCAGCATTCCACAAATTTGTTCTCTTCATGGTGCCCCGGAAAAGGACTCGGGGAGTTGTACTTACCACGTGAGCTTAGCCGGCATCTCCACCAGAGTGTATCCACAAAAGGAACACCTTGAAGCTGGCTGCGAATGCACAGCTTAGGATTAAAGCAGTACCCACATGCTACGAATTTGATCTGTTGATGTTGCCCCGGAAAGGAACTCTGGCACCTGTACTTCCCAGGTTAGCTTAGCCGGCATCTCCACGAGAGTCTATCCATAAAGGGAACACCTTAAAACTGGCTGTGAATGCACAGCTTAAGAGGAAAGCAGTACCCACATGCTACGAATTTGCTCTCTTGATGGTGCTCCGGAAAGCAACTCTGTCACGTGTACTTCCCAGGTTAGCTTAGCCGGCATCTCCACGAGAGTCTATACACAAAAGAAACACCATGAAGCTGGCTGCGAATGCACAGCTTAGGAGGAAAGCAATACCCGCATGCTACGAATTTGATCTCTTGATGGTGCCCCGGAAAGGAACTCTCTCACGTGTACTTCCCACGTGAGCTTAGCCGGCATCTCCACGAGAGTCTATCCACAAAAGGAACACCTTGAAGCAGGCTGCGAATGCACAGCTTAGGAGGAAATCAGTACCCGCTTTCTACGAATTTGATCTCTTGATGGTGCACAGGAAAGCAACTCTGGCACGTGTACTTCCCACGTGAGCTTAGCCGGCACCTCCAAGAGACTCTATCCACAAAAGGAACACCTTGAAGGTGGCTGCGAATGCACAGCTTTGGAGGAATGCGGTACCAGCATTCGACAAATTTGTTCTCTTCATGGTGCCCCGGAAAAGGACTCACGGATTTGTACTTACCACGTGAGCTTAGCCGGCATCTCCACCAGAGTGTATCCACAAAAGGAACACCTTGAAGCTGGCTGCGAATGCACAGCTTAGGATTAAAGCAGTACCCACATGCTACGAATTTGATCTGTTGATGTTGCCCCGGAAAGGAACTGGGGCACCTGTACTTCCCAGGTTAGCTTAGCCGGCATCTCCACGAGAGTCTATCCATAAAGGGAACACCTTAAAACTGGCTGTGAATGCACAGCTTAAGAGGAAAGCAGTACCCACATGCTACGAATTTGATCTCTTGATGGTGCTCCGGAAAGGAACTCTGACACGTGTACTTCCCAGGTTAGGTTAGCCGGCATCTCCACGAGAGTCCATACACAAAAGGAACACCATGAAGCTGGCTGCGAATGCACAGCTTAGGAGGAAAGTAATAACCGCATGCTACGAATTTGATCTCTTGATGGTGCCCCGGAAAGGAACTCTGTCACGTGTACTTCCCACGTGAGCTTAGACGGCATCTCCACGAGAGTCTATCCACAAAAGGAACACCTTGAAGCAGGCTGCGAATGCACAGCTTAGGAGCAAAGCAGTAACCGCTTTCTATGAATTTGATCTCTTGATGGTGCTCCGGAAAGGAACTCTGGCATGTGTACTTCCCACGTGAGCTTAGCCGGCACCTCCACGAGACTCTATCCACAAAAGGAACACCTTGAATGTGGCTGCGAATGCACAGCTTTGGAGGAATGCGGTACCAGCATTCGACAAATTTGTTCTCTTCATGGTGCCACGGAAAAGGACACGGGGAGTTGTACTTACCACGTGAGCTTTGCCGGCATCTCCACCAGAGTCTATCCACAAAAGGAACACCTTGAAGCTGGCTGCGAATGCACAGCTTACGATTAAAGCAGTACCCACATGCTACGAATTTGATCTCTTGATGTTGCCCCGGAAAGGAACTCTGGCACGTGTACTTCCCAGGTTAACTTAGCCTGCATCTCCACGAGAGTCTATACACAAAATGAACACCATGAAGCTGGCTGCGAATGCACAGCTTAGGAGGAAAGCAATATCCGCATGCTACAAATTTGATCTCTTGAGTGTGCCCCAGAAAGGAACTCTGTCACGTGTACTTCCCACGTGAGCTTAGCCGGCATCTCCACGAGAGTCTATCCACAAAAGGAACACCTTGAAGCAGGCGGCGAATGCACAGCTTTGGAGGAATGCGGTACCAGCATTCGACAAATTTGTTCTCTTCATGGTGCCGCGGAAAAGGACTCGGGGAGTTGTACTTACCTCGTGAGCTTAGCCGGCATCTCCACCAGAGTGTATCCACAAAAGGAACACCTTGAAGGTGCCTGCGAATGCACAGCTTAGGATTAAAGCAGTACCCACATTCTACGAATTTGATCAGTTGATGTTGCCCCGGAAAGGAACTCTGGCACGTGTACTTCCCATGTTAGCTTAGCCGGCATCTCCACGAGAGTCTATCCATAAAGGGAACACCTTAAAACTGGCTGTGAATGAACAGCTTAAGAGGAAAGCAGTACCCACATGCTACGAATTTGATCTCTTGATGGTGCTCCGGAAAGTAACTCTGACACGTGTACTTCCCAGGTTAGCTTAGACGGCATCTCCACGAGAGTCTATACACAAAAGGAACACCATGAAGCTGGCTGCAAATGCACAGCTTAGGAGGAAAGCAATACCCGCATGCTACGAATTTGATCTCTTGATGGTGCCCCGGAAAGGAACTCTGTCACATATACTTCCCACGTGAGCTTAGCCGGCATCTCCACGAGAGTCTATCCACAAAAGGAACACCTTGAAGCAGGCTGCGAATGCACAGCTTAGGAGGAAAGCAGTACCCGCTTTCTACGAATTTGATCTCTTTATGGTGCTCCAGAAAGGAACTCTGGCACGTGTACTTCCCACGTGAGCTTAGCCGGCACTTCGACGAGACTCTATCCACAAAAGGAACACCTTGAAGGTGGCTGCGAATGCACAGCTTTGGAGGAAAGCAATACCCGCATGCTACAAATTTGATCTCTTGAGGGTGCCCCAGAAAGGAACTCTGTCACGTGTACTTCCCACGTGAGCTTAGCCGGCATCTCCACGAGAGTCTATCCACAAAAGGAACACCTTGAAGCAGGCGGCGAATGCACAGCTTAGGAGGAATGCGGTACCAGCATTCGACAAATTTGTTCTCTTCATGGTGCCGCGGAAAAGGACTCGGGGAGTTGTACTTACCTCGTGAGCTTAGCCGGCATCTCCACCAGAGTGTATCCACAAAAGGAACACCTTGAAGGTGCCTGCGAATGCACAGCTTAGGATTAAAGCAGTACCCACATTCTACGAATTTGATCAGTTGATGTTGCCCCGGAAAGGAACTCTGGCACGTGTACTTCCCAGGTTAGCTTAGCCGGCATCTCCACGAGAGTCTATCCATAAAGGGAACACCTTAAAACTGGCTGTGAATGCACAGCTTAAGAGGAAAGCAGTACCCACATGCTACGAATTTGATCTCTTGATGGTGCTCCGGAAAGTAACTCTGACACGTGTACTTCCCAGGTTAGCTTAGACGGCATCTCCACGAGAGTGTATACACAAAAGGAACACCATGAAGCTGGCTGCAAATGCACAGCTTAGGAGGAAAGCAATACCCGCATGCTACGAATTTGATCTCTTGATGGTGCCCCGGAAAGGAACTCTGTCACGTGTACTTCCCACGTGAGCTTAGCCGGCATCTCCACGAGAGTCTATCCACAAAAGGAACACCTTGAAGCAGGCTGCGAATGCACAGCTTAGGAGGAAAGCAGTACCCGCTTTCTACGAATTTGATCTCTTGATGGTGCTCCGGAAAGGAACTCTGGCACGTGTACTTCCCACGTGAGCTTAGCCGGCACTTCGACGAGACTCTATCCACAAAAGGAACACCTTGAAGGTGGCTGCGAATGCACAGCTTTGGAGGAATGCGGTACCAGCATTCGACAAATTTGTTCTCTTCATGGTGCCCCGGAAAAGGACTCGGGCTGTTGTACTTACCACGTGAGCTTAGCCGGCATCTCCACCAGAGTCTATCCACAAAAGGAACACCTTGAAGCTGGCTGAGAATGCACAGCTTAGGATTAAAGCAGTACCCACATGCAACGAATTTGATCTCTTGATGTTGCCCCGGAAAGGAACTCTGGCACGTGTACTTCCCAGGTTAGCTTAGCCGGCATCTCCACGAGAGTCTATACACAAAAGGAACACCATGAAGCTGGCTGCCAATGCACAGCTTAGGAGGAAAGCAATACCCGCATGCTACGAATTTGATCTCTTGATGGTGCCCCGGAAAGGAACTCTGTCACGTGTATTTCCCACGTGAGCTTAGCCGACATCTCCACGAGAGTCTATCCACAATAGGAACACCTTGAAGCGGGCTGCGAATGCACAGCTTAGGAGGAAAGCAGTACCCGCTTTCTACGAATTTGGTCTCTTGATGGTGCTCCGGAAAGGAACTCTGGCACGTGTACTTCCCACGTGAGCTTAGCTGGCACCTCCACGAGACTCTATCCACAAAAGGAACACCTTGAAAGTGGCTGCGAATGCACAGCTTTGGAGGAATGCGGTACCAGCATTCGACAAATTTGTTCTCTTCATGGTGCCGCGGAAAAGGACTCGGGGAGTTGTACTTACCTCGTGAGCTTAGCCGGCATCTCCACCAGAGTGTATCCACAAAAGGAACACCTTGAAGGTGCCTGCGAATGCACAGCTTAGGATTAAAGCAGTACCCACATTCTACGAATTTGATCAGTTGATGTTGCCCCGGAAAGGAACTCTGGCACGTGTACTTCCCATGTTAGCTTAGCCGGCATCTCCACGAGAGTCTATCCATAAAGGGAACACCTTAAAACTGGCTGTGAATGAACAGCTTAAGAGGAAAGCAGTACCCACATGCTACGAATTTGATCTCTTGATGGTGCTCCGGAAAGTAACTCTGACACGTGTACTTCCCAGGTTAGCTTAGACGGCATCTCCACGAGAGTCTATACACAAAAGGAACACCATGAAGCTGGCTGCAAATGCACAGCTTAGGAGGAAAGCAATACCCGCATGCTACGAATTTGATCTCTTGATGGTGCCCCGGAAAGGAACTCTGTCACATATACTTCCCACGTGAGCTTAGCCGGCATCTCCACGAGAGTCTATCCACAAAAGGAACACCTTGAAGCAGGCTGCGAATGCACAGCTTAGGAGGAAAGCAGTACCCGCTTTCTACGAATTTGATCTCTTTATGGTGCTCCAGAAAGGAACTCTGGCACGTGTACTTCCCACGTGAGCTTAGCCGGCACTTCGACGAGACTCTATCCACAAAAGGAACACCTTGAAGGTGGCTGCGAATGCACAGCTTTGGAGGAAAGCAATACCCGCATGCTACAAATTTGATCTCTTGAGGGTGCCCCAGAAAGGAACTCTGTCACGTGTACTTCCCACGTGAGCTTAGCCGGCATCTCCACGAGAGTCTATCCACAAAAGGAACACCTTGAAGCAGGCGGCGAATGCACAGCTTAGGAGGAATGCGGTACCAGCATTCGACAAATTTGTTCTCTTCATGGTGCCGCGGAAAAGGACTCGGGGAGTTGTACTTACCTCGTGAGCTTAGCCGGCATCTCCACCAGAGTGTATCCACAAAAGGAACACCTTGAAGGTGCCTGCGAATGCACAGCTTAGGATTAAAGCAGTACCCACATTCTACGAATTTGATCAGTTGATGTTGCCCCGGAAAGGAACTCTGGCACGTGTACTTCCCAGGTTAGCTTAGCCGGCATCTCCACGAGAGTCTATCCATAAAGGGAACACCTTAAAACTGGCTGTGAATGCACAGCTTAAGAGGAAAGCAGTACCCACATGCTACGAATTTGATCTCTTGATGGTGCTCCGGAAAGTAACTCTGACACGTGTACTTCCCAGGTTAGCTTAGACGGCATCTCCACGAGAGTGTATACACAAAAGGAACACCATGAAGCTGGCTGCAAATGCACAGCTTAGGAGGAAAGCAATACCCGCATGCTACGAATTTGATCTCTTGATGGTGCCCCGGAAAGGAACTCTGTCACGTGTACTTCCCACGTGAGCTTAGCCGGCATCTCCACGAGAGTCTATCCACAAAAGGAACACCTTGAAGCAGGCTGCGAATGCACAGCTTAGGAGGAAAGCAGTACCCGCTTTCTACGAATTTGATCTCTTGATGGTGCTCCGGAAAGGAACTCTGGCACGTGTACTTCCCACGTGAGCTTAGCCGGCACTTCGACGAGACTCTATCCACAAAAGGAACACCTTGAAGGTGGCTGCGAATGCACAGCTTTGGAGGAATGCGGTACCAGCATTCGACAAATTTGTTCTCTTCATGGTGCCCCGGAAAAGGACTCGGGCTGTTGTACTTACCACGTGAGCTTAGCCGGCATCTCCACCAGAGTCTATCCACAAAAGGAACACCTTGAAGCTGGCTGAGAATGCACAGCTTAGGATTAAAGCAGTACCCACATGCAACGAATTTGATCTCTTGATGTTGCCCCGGAAAGGAACTCTGGCACGTGTACTTCCCAGGTTAGCTTAGTCGGCATCTCCACGAGAGTCTATACACAAAAGGAACACCATGAAGCTGGCTGCCAATGCACAGCTTAGGAGGAAAGCAATACCCGCATGCTACGAATTTGATCTCTTGATGGTGCCCCGGAAAGGAACTCTGTCACGTGTATTTCCCACGTGAGCTTAGCCGACATCTCCACGAGAGTCTTTCCACAATAGGAACACCTTGAAGCGGGCTGCGAATGCACAGCTTAGGAGGAAAGCAGTACCCGCTTTCTACGAATTTGGTCTCTTGATGGTGCTCCGGAAAGGAACTCTGGCACGTGTACTTCCCACGTGAGCTTAGCTGGCACCTCCACGAGACTCTATCCACAAAAGGAACACCTTGAAAGTGGCTGCGAATGCACAGCTTTGGAGGAATGCGGTACCAGCATTCGACAAATTTGTTCTCTTCATGGTGCCCCGGAAAAGGACTCGGGGAGTTGTACTTACCACGTGAGCTTAGCTGGCATCTCCACCAGAGTCTATCCACAAAAGGAACACCTTGAAGCTGGCTGAGAATGCACAGCTTAGGATTAAAGCAGTACCCACATGCTACGAATTTGATCTCTTGATGTTGCCCCGGAAAGGAACTCTGGAACGTGTACTTCCCAGGTTAGCTTAACCGGCATCTCCACGAGAGTCTATCCATAAAGGGAACACCTTAAAACTGGCTGTGAATGCACAGCTTAAGAGGAAAGCAGTACCCACATGCTACGAATTTGATCTATTGATGGTGCTCCCGAAAGCAACTCTGACACGTGTACTTCCCAGGTTAGCTTAGCCGGCATCTCCACGAGAGTCTATACACAAAAGGAACACCATGAAGCTGGCTGCGAATGCACAGCTTAGGAGGAAGGCAATACCCGCATGCTACGAATTTGATCACTTGATGGTGCCCCGGAAAGGAACTCTGTCACGTGTACTTCGCACGTGAGCTTAGCCGACATCTCCACGAGAGTCTATCCACAAAAGGAACAACTTGAAGCAGGCTGCGAATGCACAGCTTAGGAGGAAAGCAGTACCCGCTTTCTACGAATTTGATCTCTTGATGGTGCTCCGGAAAGGAACTCTGGCACGTGTACTTCCCACGTGAGCTTAGCCGGCACCTCCACGAGGCTCTATCCACAAAAGGAACACCTTGAAGCTGGCTGCGAATGCACAGCTTAGGATTAAAGCAGTACCCACATGCTACGAATTTGATCAGTTGATGTTGCCCAGGAAAGGAACTCTGGCACCTGTACTTCCCTGGTTAGCTTAGCCGGCATCTCCACGAGAGTCTATCCATAAAGGGAACACCTTAAAACTGGCTGTGAATGCACAGCTTAAGAGGAAAGCAGTACCCACATGCTCCGAATTTGATCTCTTGATGGTACCCCGGAAAGGAACTCTGTCACGTGTACTTCCCACGTGAGCTTAGACGGCATCTCCACGAGAGTCTATCCACAAAAGGAACACCTTGAAGCAGGCTGCGAATGCACAGCTTAGGAGGAAAGCAGTACCCGCTTTCTATGAATTTGATGTCTTGATGGTGCTCCGGAAAAGAACTCTGGCACGTGTACTTCCCACGTGAGCTTAGCCGCTACCTCCACGAGACTCTATCCACAAAAGGAACACCTTGAAGGTGGCTGTGAATGCACAGCTTTGGAGGAATGCGGTACCAGCATTCGACAAATTTGTTCTCTTCATGGTGCCCCGGAAAAGGACTCGGGGAGTTGTACTTACCACGTGAGCTTAGCCGGCATCTCCACCAGAGTGTATCCACAAAAGGAACACCTTGAAGCTGGCTGCGAATGCACAGCTTAGGATTAAAGCAGTACCCACATGCTACGAATTTGATCTGTTGATGTTGCCCCGGAAAGGAACTCTGGCACCTGTACTTCCCAGGTTAGCTTAGCCGGCATCTCCACGAGAGTCTATCCATAAAGGGAACACCTTAAAACTGGCTGTGAATGCACAGCTTAAGAGGAAAGCAGTACCCACATGCTACGAATTTGCTCTCTTGATGGTGCTCCGGAAAGCAACTCTGTCACGTGTACTTCCCAGGTTAGCTTAGCCGGCATCTCCACGAGAGTCTATACACAAAATGAACACCATTAAGCTGGCTGCGAATGCACAGCTTAGGAGGAAAGCAATACCCGCAGGCTACAAATTTGATCTCTTGAGGGTGCCCCAGAAAGGAACTCTGTCACGTGTACTTCCCACGTGAGCTTAGCCGGCATCTCCACGAGAGTCTATCCACAAAAGGAACACCTTGAAGCAGGCGGCGAATGCACAGCTTAGGAGGAATGCGGTACCAGCATTCGACAAATTTGTTCTCTTCATGGTGCCGCGGAAAAGGACTCGGGGAGTTGTACTTACCTCGTGAGCTTAGCCGGCATCTCCACCAGAGTGTATCCACAAAAGGAACACCTTGAAGGTGCCTGCGAATGCACAGCTTAGGATTAAAGCAGTACCCACATTCTACGAATTTGATCAGTTGATGTTGCCCCGGAAAGGAACTCTGGCACGTGTACTTCCCAGGTTAGCTTAGCCGGCATCTCCACGAGAGTCTATCCATAAAGGGAACACCTTAAAACTGGCTGTGAATGCACAGCTTAAGAGGAAAGCAGTACCCACATGCTACGAATTTGATCTCTTGATGGTGCTCCGGAAAGTAACTCTGACACGTGTACTTCCCAGGTTAGCTTATACGGCATCTCCACGAGAGTCTATACACAAAAGGAACACCATGAAGCTGGCTGCAAATGCACAGCTTAGGAGGAAAGCAATACCCGCATGCTACGAATTTGATCTCTTGATGGTGCCCCGGAAAGGAACTCTGTCACGTGTACTTCCCACGTGAGCTTAGCCGGCATCTCCACGAGAGTCTATCCACAAAAGGAACACCTTGAAGCAGGCTGCGAATGCACAGCTTAGGATTAAAGCAGTACCCGCTTTCTACGAATTTGATCTCTTGATGGTGCTCCGGAAAGGAACTCTGGCACGTGTACTTCCCACGTGAGCTTAGCCGGCACTTCGACGAGACTCTATCCACAAAAGGAACACCTTGAAGGTGGCTGCGAATGCACAGCTTTGGAGGAATGCGGTACCAGCATTCGACAAATTTGTTCTCTTCATGGTGCCCCGGAAAAGGACTCGGGGAGTTGTACTTACCACGTGAGCTTAGCCGGCATCTCCACCAGAGTGTATCCACAAAAGGAACACCTTGAAGCTGGCTGCGAATGCACAGCTTAGGATTAAAGCAGTACCCACATGCTACGAATTTGATCTCTTGATGTTGCCCCGGAAAGGAACTCTGGCACGTGTATTTCCCAGGTTAGCTTAGCCGGCATCTCCACGAGAGTCTATCCATAAAGGGAACACCTTAAAACTGGCTGTGAATGCACAGCTTAAGAGGAAAGCAGTACCCACATGCTACGAATTTGCTCTCTTGATTGTGCTCCGGAAAGCAACTCTGACACGTGTACTTCCCAGGTTAGCTTAGCCAGCATCTCCACGAGAGTCTATACACAAAAGAAACACCATGAAGCTGGCTGCGAATGCACAGCTTAGGAGGAAAGCAATACCCGCATGCTACGAATTTGATCTCTTGATGGTGCCCCGGAAAGGAACTCTGTCACGTGTACTTCCCACGTGAGCTTAGCCGGCATCTCCACGAGAGTCTATCCACAAAAGGAACACCTTGAAGCAGGCTGCGAATGCACAGCTTAGGAGGAAAGCAGTACCCGCTTTCTACGAATTTGATCTCTTGATGGTGCTCCGGAAAGGAACTCTGGCACGTGTACTTCCCAAGTGAGCTTAGCCGGCACCTCCACGAGACTCTATCCACAAAAGGAACACCTTGAAAGTGGCTGCGAATGCACAGCTTTGGAAGAATGCGGTACCAGCATTCGACAAATTTGTTCTCTTCATGGTGCCCCGGAAAAGGACTCGGGGTGTTGTACTTACCACGTGAGCTTAGCCGGCATCTCCACCAGAGTCTATCCACAAAAGGAACACCTTGAAGCTGGCTGCGAATGCACAGCTTACGATTAAAGCAGTACCCACATGCTACGAATTTGATCTCTTGATGTTGCCCCGGAAAGGAACTCTGGCACGTGTACTTCCCAGGTTAGCTTAGCCTGCATCTCCACGAGAGTCTATACACAAAATGAACACCATGAAGCTGGCTGCGAATGCACAGCTTAGGAGGAAAGCAATACCCGCATGCTACAAATTTGATCTCTTGAGGGTGCCCCAGAAAGGAACTCTGTCACGTGTACTTCCCACGTGAGCTTAGCCGGCATCTCCACGAGAGTCTATCCACAAAAGGAACACCTTAAAGCAGGCGGCGAATGCACAGCTTAGGAGGAATGCGGTACCAGCATTCGACAAATTTGTTCTCTTCATGGTGCCGCGGAAAAGGACTCGGGGAGTTGTACTTACCTCGTGAGCTTAGCCGGCATCTCCACCAGAGTGTATCCACAAAAGGAACACCTTGAAGGTGCCTGCGAATGCACAGCTTAGGATTAAAGCAGTACCCACATTCTACGAATTTGATCAGTTGATGTTGCCCCGGAAAGGAACTCTGGCACGTGTACTTCCCAGGTTAGCTTAGCCGGCATCTCCACGAGAGTCTATCCATAAAGGGAACACCTTAAAACTGGCTGTGAATGCACAGCTTAAGAGGAAAGCAGTACCCACATGCTACGAATTTGATCTCTTGATGGTGCTCCGGAAAGTAACTCTGACACGTGTACTTCCCAGGTTAGCTTATACGGCATCTCCACGAGAGTCTATACACAAAAGGAACACCATGAAGCTGGCTGCAAATGCACAGCTTAGGAGGAAAGCAATACCCGCATGCTACGAATTTGATCTCTTGATGGTGCCCCGGAAAGGAACTCTGTCACGTGTACTTCCCACGTGAGCTTAGCCGGCATCTCCACGAGAGTCTATCCACAAAAGGAACACCTTGAAGCAGGCTGCGAATGCACAGCTTAGGATTAAAGCAGTACCCGCTTTCTACGAATTTGATCTCTTGATGGTGCTCCGGAAAGGAACTCTGGCACGTGTACTTCCCACGTGAGCTTAGCCGGCACTTCGACGAGACTCTATCCACAAAAGGAACACCTTGAAGGTGGCTGCGAATGCACAGCTTTGGAGGAATGCGGTACCAGCATTCGACAAATTTGTTCTCTTCATGGTGCCCCGGAAAAGGACTCGGGGAGTTGTACTTACCACGTGAGCTTAGCCGGCATCTCCACCAGAGTGTATCCACAAAAGGAACACCTTGAAGCTGGCTGCGAATGCACAGCTTAGGATTAAAGCAGTACCCACATGCTACGAATTTGATCTCTTGATGTTGCCCCGGAAAGGAACTCTGGCACGTGTATTTCCCAGGTTAGCTTAGCCGGCATCTCCACGAGAGTCTATCCATAAAGGGAACACCTTAAAACTGGCTGTGAATGCACAGCTTAAGAGGAAAGCAGTACCCACATGCTACGAATTTGCTCTCTTGATTGTGCTCCGGAAAGCAACTCTGACACGTGTACTTCCCAGGTTAGCTTAGCCAGCATCTCCACGAGAGTCTATACACAAAAGAAACACCATGAAGCTGGCTGCGAATGCACAGCTTAGGAGGAAAGCAATACCCGCATGCTACGAATTTGATCTCTTGATGGTGCCCCGGAAAGGAACTCTGTCACGTGTACTTCCCACGTGAGCTTAGCCGGCATCTCCACGAGAGTCTATCCACAAAAGGAACACCTTGAAGCAGGCTGCGAATGCACAGCTTAGGAGGAAAGCAGTACCCGCTTTCTACGAATTTGATCTCTTGATGGTGCTCCGGAAAGGAACTCTGGCACGTGTACTTCCCAAGTGAGCTTAGCCGGCACCTCCACGAGACTCTATCCACAAAAGGAACACCTTGAAAGTGGCTGCGAATGCACAGCTTTGGAGGAATGCGGTACCAGCATTCGACAAATTTGTTCTCTTCATGGTGCCCCGGAAAAGGACTCGGGGTGTTGTACTTACCACGTGAGCTTAGCCGGCATCTCCACCAGAGTCTATCCACAAAAGGAACACCTTGAAGCTGGCTGCGAATGCACAGCTTACGATTAAAGCAGTACCCACATGCTACGAATTTGATCTCTTGATGTTGCCCCGGAAAGGAACTCTGGCACGTGTACTTCCCAGGTTAGCTTAGCCTGCATCTCCACGAGAGTCTATACACAAAATGAACACCATGAAGCTGGCTGCGAATGCACAGCTTAGGAGGAAAGCAATACCCGCATGCTACAAATTTGATCTCTTGAGGGTGCCCCAGAAAGGAACTCTGTCACGTGTACTTCCCACGTGAGCTTAGCCGGCATCTCCACGAGAGTCTATCCACAAAAGGAACACCTTAAAGCAGGCGGCGAATGCACAGCTTAGGAGGAATGCGGTACCAGCATTCGACAAATTTGTTCTCTTCATGGTGCCGCGGAAAAGGACTCGGGGAGTGGTACTTACCTCGTGAGCTTAGCCGGCATCTCCCCCACAGTGTATCCACAAAAGGAACACCTTGAAGGTGGCTGCGAATGCACAGCTTAGGATTAAAGCAGTACCCACATTCTACGAATTTGATCTGTTGATGTTGCCCCGGAAAGGAACTCTGGCACGTGTACTTCCCAGGTTAGCTTAGCCGGCATCTCCACGAGAGACTATCCATAAAGGGAACACCTTAAAACTGGCTGTGAATGCACAGCTTAAGAGGAAAGCAGTACCCACATGCTACGAATTTGATCTCTTGATGGTGCTCCGGAAAGCAACTCTGACACGTGTACTTCCCAGATTAGCTTAGACGGCATCTCCACGAGAGTCTATACACAAAAGGAACACCATGAAGCTGGCTGCAAATGCACAGCTTAGGAGGAAAGCAATACCCGCATGCTACGAATTTGATCTCTTGATGGTGCCCCGGAAAGGAACTCTGTCACGTGTACTTCCCACGTGAGCTTAGCCGTCATCTCCACGAGAGTCTATCCACAAAAGGAACACCTTGAAGCAGGCTGCGAATGCACAGCTTAGGAGGAAAGTAGTACCCGCTTTCTACGAATTTTATCTCATGATGGTGCTCCGGAAAGGAACTCTGGCACGTGTACTTCCCACGTGAGCTTAGCCGGCACCTCCACGAGACTCTATCCACAAAAGGAACACCTTGAAGTTGGCTGCGAATGCAAAGATTTGGAGGAATGCGGTACCAGCATTCTACAAATTTGTTCTCTTCATGGTGCCCCCGAAAAGGTCTCGGGGAGTTGTACTTACCACGTGAGCTTAGCCGGCATCTCCACCAGAGTCTATACACAAAAGGAACCCCTTGAAGCTGGCTGCGAATACACAGCTTAGGATTAAAGCAGTACCCACATGCTACGAATTTGATCTCTTGATGTTGCCCCGGAAAGGAAATCTGGCACGTGTACTTCCCAGGTTAGATTAGCCGGCATGTCCACGAGAGTCTATACACAAAATGAACACCATGAAGCTGGCTGCGAATGCACAGCTTAGGAGGAAAGCAATACCCGCATGCTACGAATTTGATCTCTTGATGGTGCCACGGAAAGGAACTCTGTCACGTCTACTTCCCCCGTGAGCTTAGCCGGCATCTCCACGAGAGTCTATCCACAAAAGGAACACCTTCAAGCAGGCTGCGAATGCACAGCTTAGGAGGAAAGCAGTACCCGCTTTCTACGAATTTGATCTCTTGATGGTGCTCCGGAAAGGAACTCTGGCACGTGTACTTCCCACGTGAGCTTAGCCGGCACCTCGACGAGACTCTATCCACAAAAGGAACACCTTGAAGGTGGCTGCGAATGCACAGCTTTGGAGGAATGTGGTACCAGCATTCGACAAATTTGTTCTCTTCATGGTGCCCCGGAAAAGGACTCGGGGAGTTGTACTTACCACGTGAGCTTAGCCGGCATCTCCACCAGAGTGTATCCACAAAAGGTACACCGTGAAGCTGGCTGCGAATTCACAGCTTAGGATTAAAGCAGTACCCACATGCTACGAATTTGCTCTCTTGATGGTGCACCGGAAAGCAACTCTGACACGTGTACTTCCCAGGTTAGCTTAGCCGGCATCTCCACGAGAGTCTATACACAAAAGAAACACCATGAAGCTGGCTGCGAATGCACAGCTTAGGAGGAAAGCAATACCCGCATGCTACGAATTTGATCTCTTGATGGTGCCCCGGAAAGGAACTCTGTCACGTGTATTTCCCACGTGAGCTTAGCCGGCATCTCCACGAGAGTCTATCCACAAAAGGAACACCTTGAAGCAGGCTGCGAATGCACAGCTTAGGAGGAAAGCAGTACCCGCTTTCTACGAATTTGATCTCTTGATGGTGCTCCGGAAAGGAACTCTGGCACGTGTACTTCCCACGTGAGCTTAGCCGGCACCTCCACGAGACTCTATCCACAAAAGGAACACCTTGAAGGTGGCTGCGAATGCACAGCTTTGGAGGAATGCGGTACCAGCATTCGACAAATTTGTTCTCTTCATGGTGCCCCAGAAATGGACTCGGGGAGTTGTGCTTACCACGTGAGCTTAGCCGGCATCTCCACCAGAGTCTATCCACAAAAGGAACACCTTGAAGCTGGCTGCGAATGCACAGCTTAGGATTAAAGCAGTACCCACGTGCTACGAATTTGATCTCTTGATGTTGCCCCGGAAAGGAACTCTGGCACCTGTACTTCCCAGGTTAGCTTAGCCGGCATCTCCACGAGAGTCTATCCATAAAGGGAACACCTTAAAACTGGCTGTGAATGCACAGCTTAAGAGGAAAGCAGTACCCACATGCTACGAATTTGATCTCTTGATGTTGCCCCGGAAAGGAACTCTGGCACGTGTACTTCCCAGGTTAGCATAGCCTGCATCTCCACGAGAGTATATACACAAAATGAACACCATGAAGCTGGCTGCGAATGCACAGCTTAGGAGGAAAGCAATACCCGCATGCTACGAATTTGATCTCTTTAGGGTGCCCCGGAAAGGAACTCTGTCACGTGTACTTCCCACGTGAGATTAGCCGGCATCTCCACGAGAGTCTATCCACAAAAGGAACACCTTGAAGCAGGCTGCGAATGCAGAGATTAGGAGGAATGCGGTACCAGCATTCGACAAATTTGTTCTCTTCATGGTGCCCCGAAAAAGGACTCGGGGAGTTGTAATTACCTCGTGAGCTTAGCCGGCATCTCCACCAGAGTGTATCCACAAAAGGAACACCTTGAAGGTGGCTGCGAATGCACAGCTTAAGAGGAAAGCAATACCCGCATGCTACGAATTTGATCTCTTGATGGTGCCCCGGAAAGGAACTCTGTCACGTGTACTTCCCACGTGAGCTTAGCCGGCATCTCCACGAGAGTCTATCCACAAAAGTAACACCTTGAAGCAGGCTGCGAATGCACAGCTTAGGAGGAAATCAGTACCCGCTTTCTACGAATTTGATCTCTTGATGGTGCTCCGGAAAGGAACTCTGTCACGTGTACTTCCCACGTGAGCGTAGCCGGCATCTCCACGAGAGTCTATCCACAAAAGTAACACCTTGAAGCAGGCTGCGAATGCACAGCTTAGGAGGAAAGCAGTACCCGCTTTCTACGAATTTGATCTCTTGATGGTGCCCCGGAAAGGAACTCTGTCACGTGTACTTCCCACGTGAGCTTAGCCGGCATCTCCACGAGAGTCTATACACAAAATGAACACCATGAAGCTGGCTGCGAATGCACAGCTTAGGATTAAAGCAGTACCCACATGCTACGAATTTGATCTGTTGATGTGGCACCAGAAAGGAACACTGGCACCTGTACTTCCCAGGTTAGCTTAGCCGGCATCTCCACGAGAGTCTATCCATAAAGGGAACACCTTAAAACTGGCTGTGAATGCACAGCTTAAGAGGAAAGCAGTACCCACATGCTACGAATTTGATCTCTTGATGGTGCTCCGGAAAGGAACTCTGACACGTGTACTTCCCAGGTTAGGTTAGCCAGCATCTCCACGAGAGTCTATACACAAAAGGAACACCATGATGCTGGCTGCGAATGCACAGCTTAGGGGGAAAGTAATAACCGCATGCTACGAATTTGATCTCTTGATGGTGCCCCGGAAAGGAACTCTGTCACGTGTACTTCCCACTTGAGCTTAGACGGCATCTCCACGAGAGTATATCCACAAAAGGAACACCTTGAAGCAGGCTGCGAATGCACAGCTTAGGAGGAAAGCAGTACCCGCTTTCTACGAATTTGATCTCTTGATGGTGCTCCGGAAAGGAACTCTGGCACGTGTACTTCCCACGTGAGCTTAGCCGGCACCTCCACGAGACTCTATCCACAAAAGGAACACCTTGAATGTGGCTGCGAATGCACAGGTTTGGAGGAATGCGGTACCAGCATTCGACAAATTTGTTCTCTTCATGGTGCCACGGAAAAGGACACGGGGAGTTGTACTTACCACGTGAGCTTAGCCGGCCTCTCCACGAGAGTCTATCCACAAAAGGAACACCTTGAAGCAGGCGGCGAATGCACAGCTTAGGAGGAATGCGGTACCAGCATTCGACAAATTTGTTCTCTTCATGGTGCCGCGGAAAAGGACTCGGGGAGTTGTACTTACCTCGTGAGCTTAGCCGGCATCTCCACCAGAGTGTATCCACAAAAGGAACACCTTGAAGGTGGCTGCGAATGCACAGCTTAGGATTAAAGCAGTACCCACATTCTACGAATTTGATCTGTTTATGTTGCCCCGGAAAGGACCTCTGGCACGTGTACTTCCCAGGTTAGCTTAGCCGGCACCTCCACGAGAGTCTATCCATAAAGGGAACACCTTAAAACTGGCTGTGAATGCACAGCTTAAGAGGAAAGCAGTACCCACATGCTACGAATTTGATCTCTTGATGGTGCTCCGGAAAGCAACTCTGACACGTGTACTTCCCAGGTTAGCTTAGACGGCATCTCCACGAGAGTCTATACACAAAAGGAACACCATGAAGCTGGCTGCAAATGCACAGCTTAGGAGGAAAGCAATACCCGCATGCTACGAATTTGATCTCTTGATGGTGCCCCGGAAAGGAACTCTCTCACGTGTACTTCCCACGTGAGCTTAGCCGGCATCTCCACGAGAGTCTATCCACAAAAACACCTTGAAGCAGGCTGCGAATGCACAGCTTAGGAGGAAAGCAGTACCCGCTTTCTATGAATTTTATCTCTTGATGGTGCTCCGGAAATGAACTCTGGCACGTGTACTTCCCACGTGAGCTTAGCCGGCACCTCCACGAGACTCTATCCACAAAAGGAACACCTTGAAGTTGGCTGCGAATGCACAGCTTTGGAGGAATGCGGTACCAGCATTCGACAAATTTGTTCTCTTCCTGGTGCCCCCGAAAAGGTCTCGGGGAGTTGTACTTACCACGTGAGCTTAGCCGGCATCTCCACCAGAGTCTATCCACAAAAGGAACCCCTTGAAGCTGGCTGCGAATGCACAGCTTAGGATTAAAGCAGTACCCAAATGCTACGAATTTGATCTCTTGATGTTGCCCCGGAAAGGAACTCTGGCACGTGTACTTCCCAGGTTAGCTTAGCCGGCACCTCCACGAGACTCTATCCACAAAAGAAACACCTTGAAGGTGGCTGCGAATGCACAGCTTTGGAGGAATGCGGTACCAGCATTCGACAAATTTGTTCTCTTCATGGTGCCCCGGAAAAGGACTCGGGGAGTTGTACTTACCACGTGAGCTTAGCCGGCATCTCCACCAGAGTGTATCCACAAAAGGAACACCTTGAAGCTGGCTGCGAATGCACAGCTTAGGATTAAAGCAGTACCCACATGCTACGAATTTGATCTCTTGATGTTGCCCCGGAAAGGAACTCTGGCACGTGTACTTCCCAGGTTAGCTTAGCCGGCATCTCCACGAGAGTCTATCCATAAAGGGAACACCTTAAACCTGGCTGTGAATGCACAGCTTAAGAGGAAAGCAGTACCCACATACTACGAATTTGATCTCTTGATGGTGCCCCGGAAAGGAACTCTGTCACGTGTACTTCCCACGTGAGCTTAGCCGGCATCTCCACGAGAGTCTATCCACAAAAGGAACACCTTGAAGCCGGCTGTGAATGCACAGCTTAGGAGGAAAGCAGTATCCGCTTTCTACGAATTTGATCTCTTGATGGTGCTCCGGAAAGGAACTCTGGCACGTGTACTTCCCACGTGAGCTTAGCCGGCACCTCCACAAGACTCTATCCACAAAAGGAACACCTTGAAAGTGGCTGCGAATGCACAGCTTTGGAGGAATGCGGTACCAGCATTCGACAAATTTGTTCTCTTCATGGTGCCCCGGAAAAGGACTCGGGGAGTTGTACTTACCACGTGAGCTTAGCCGGCATCTCCACCAGAGTGTATCCACAAAAGGAACACCTTGAAGCTGGCTGCGAATGCACAGCTTAGGATTAAAGCAGTACCCACATGCTACGAATTTGATCTCTTGATGTTGCCCCGGAAAGGAACTCTGGCACGTGTATTTCCCAGGTTAGCTTAGCCGGCATCTCCACGAGAGTCTATCCATAAAGGGAACACCTTAAAACTGGCTGTGAATGCACAGCTTAAGAGGAAAGCAGTACCCACATGCTAGGAATTTGCTCTCTTGATGGTGCTCCGGAAAGCAACTCTGCCACGTGTACTTCCCAGGTTAGCTTAGCCGGCATCTCCACGAGAGTCTATACACAAAAGAAACACCATGAAGCTGGCTGCGAATGCACAGCTTAGGAGGAAAGCAATACCCGCATGCTACGAATTTGATCTCTTGATGGTGCCCCGGAAAGGAACTCTGTCACGTGTACTTCCCACGTGATCTTAGCCGGCATCTCCACCTAGAGTCTATCCACAAAAGGAACACCTTTAAGCTGGCTGCGAATGCACAGCTTACGATTAAAGCAGTACCCACATGCTACCAATTTGATCTGTTGATGTTGCCCCGGAAAGGAACTCTGGCACCTGAACTTCCCAGGTTAGCTTAGCCGGCATCTCCACGAGAGTCTATCCATAAAGGGAACACCTTAAAACTGGCTGTGAATGCACAGCTTAAGAGGAAAGCAGTACCCACATGCTACGAATTTGATCTCTTGATGGTGCTCCGGAAAGAAACTCTGACACGTGTACTTCCCAGGTTAGCTTAGCCGGCATCTCCACGAGAGTCTATACACAAAAGGAACACCATGAAGCTGGCTGCGAATGCACAGCTTAGGAGAAAAGTAATACCCGCATGCTACGAATTTGATCTCTTGATGGTGCCCCGGAAAGGAACTCTGTCACGTGTACTTCCCACGTGAGCTTAGCCGGCATCTCCACGAGAGTCTATCCACAAAAGGAACACCTTGAAGCAGGCTGCGAATGCACAGCTTAGGAGGAAAGCAGTACCCGCTTTCTACGAATTTGATCTCTTGATGGTGCTCCGGAAAGGAACTCTGGCACGTGTACTTCCCACGTGAGCTTAGCCGGCACCTCCACGAGACCCTATCCACAAAAGGAACACCTTGAAGTGGGCTGCGAATGCACAGCTTTGGAGGAATGCGGTACCAGCATTCGACAAATTTGTTCTCTTCATGGTGCCCCCGAAAAGGTCTCGGGGAGTTGTACTTACCACGTGAGCTTAGCCGGCATCTCCACCAGAGTCTATCCACAAAAGGAACCCCTTGAAGCTGGCTGCGAATGCACAGCTTAGGATTAAAGCAGTACCCACATGCTACGAATTTGATCTCCTGATGTTGCCCCGGAAAGGAACTCTGGCACGTGTATTTCCCATCTTAGCTTAGCCGGCATCTCCACGAGAGTCTATACACAAAATGAACACCATGAAGCTGGCTGCGAATGCACAGCTTAGGAGGAAAGCAATACCCGCATGCTACGAATTTGATCTCTTGATGGTGCCCCAGAAAGGAACTCTGTCACGTGTACTTCCCACGTGAGCTTAGCCGGCATCTCCACCAGAGTGTATCCACAAGAGGAACACCTTGAAGCTGGCTGCGAATGCACAGCTTAGGATTAAAGCAGTACCCACATGCTACGAATTTGATCTCTTGATGTTGCCCCGGAAAGGAACTCTGGCACGTGTACTTCCCAGGTTAGCTTAGCCGGCATCTCCACGAGAGTCTATCCATAAAGGGAACACCTTAAAACTGGCTGTGAATGCACAGCTTAAGAGGAAAGCAGTACCCACATGCTACGAATTTGATCTCTTGATGTTGCCCCGGAAAGGAACTCTGGCACGTGTACTTCCCAGGTTAGCTTAGCCGGCATCTCCACGAGAGTCTATCCACAAAAGGAACACCTTGAAGCAGGCTGCGAATGCACAGCATAGGAAGAAAGCAGTACCCGCTTTCTACGAATTTGATCTCTTGATGGTGCTCCGGAAAGGAACTCTGGCACGTGTACTTCCCAAGTGAGCTTAGCCGGCACCTCCACGAGAATCTATCCACAAAAGGAACACCTTGAAGGTGGCTGCGAATGCACAGCTTTGGAGGAATGCGGTACGAGCATTCGACAAATTTGTTCTCTTCATGGTGCCCCGGAAAAGGACTCGGGGAGTTGTACTTACCACGTGAGCTTGCCGGCATCTCCACCAGAGTGTATCCACAAAAGGAACACCTTGAAGCTGGCTGCGAATGCACAGCTTAGGATTAAAGCAGTACCCACATGCTACGAATTTGATCTCTTGATGTTGCCCCCGAAAGGAACTCTGGCACGTGTACTTCCCAGGTTAGCTTAGCCGGCATCTCCACGAGAGTCTATACACAAAATGAACACCATGAAGCTGGCTGCGAATGCACAGCTTAGGAGGAAAGCAATACCCGCATGCTACGAATTTGATCTCTTGATGGTGCCCCGGAAAGGAACTCTGTCACGTGTACTTCCCACGTGAGCTTAGCCAGCATCTCCACGAGAGTCTATCCACAAAAGGAACACCTTGAAGCCGGCTGTGAATGCACAGCTTAGGAGGAAAGCAGTATCCGCTTTCTACGAATTTGATCTCTTGATGGTGCTCCGGAAAGGAACTCTGGCACGTGTACTTCCCACGTGAGCTTAGCCGGCACCTCCACAAGACTCTATCCACAAAAGGAACACCTTGAAAGTGGCTGCGAATGCACAGCTTTGGAGGAATGCGGTACCAGCATTCGACAAATTTGTTCTCTTCATGGTGCCCCGGAAAAGGACTCGGGGAGTTGTACTTACCACGTGAGCTTAGCCGGCATCTCCACCAGAGTGTATCCACAAAAGGAACACCTTGAAGCTGGCTGCGAATGCACAGCTTAGGATTAAAGCAGTACCCACATGCTAGGAATTTGCTCTCTTGATGGTGCTCCGGAAAGCAAATCTGCCACGTGTACTTCCCAGGTTAGCTTAGCCGGCATCTCCACGAGAGTCTATACACAAAAGAAACACCATGAAGCTGGCTGCGAATGCACAGCTTAGGAGGAAAGCAATACCCGCATGCTACGAATTTGATCTCTTGATGGTGCCCCGGAAAGGAACTCTGTCACGTGTACTTCCCACGTGAGCTTAGCCGGCATCTCCACCTAGAGTCTATCCACAAAAGGAACACCTTTAACCTGGCTGCGAATGCACAGCTTACGATTAAAGCAGTACCCACATGCTACCAATTTGATCTGTTGATGTTGCCCCGGAAAGGAACTCTGGCACCTGAACTTCCCAGGTTAGCTTAGCCGGCATCTCCACGAGAGTCTATCCATAAAGGGAACACCTTAAAACTGGCTGTGAATGCACAGCTTAAGAGGAAAGCAGTACCCACATGCTACGAATTTGATCTCTTGATGGTGCTCCGGAAAGAAACTCTGACACGTGTACTTCCCAGGTTAGCTTAGCCGGCATCTCCACGAGAGTCTATACACAAAAGGAACACCATGAAGCTGGCTGCAAATGCACAGCTTAGGAGGAAAGCAATACCCGCATGCTACGAATTTGATCTCTTGATGGTGCCCCGGAAAGGAACTCTGTCACGTGTACTTCCCACGTGAGCTTAGCCGGCATCTCCACGAGAGTCTATCCACAAAAGGAACACCTTGAAGCAGGCTGCGAATGCACAGCTTAGGAGGAAAGCAGTACCCGCTTTCTACGAATTTGATCTCTTGATGGTGCTCCGGAAAGGAACTCTGGCACGTGTACTTCCCAAGTGAGCTTAGCCGGCACCTCCACGAGACTCTATCCACAAAGGGAACACCTTGAAAGTGGCTGCGAATGCACAGCTTTGGAGGAATGCGGTACCAGCATTCGACAAATTTGTTCTCTTCATGGTGCCCCGGAAAAGGACTCGGGGTGTTGTACTTACCACGTGAGCTTAGCCGGCATCTCCACCAGAGTCTATCCACAAAAGGAACACCTTGAAGCTGGCTGCGAATGCACAGCTTAGGATTAAAGCAGTACCCACATGCTACGAATTTGATCTCATGATGTTGCCCCGGAAAGGAACTCTGGCACGTGTACTTCCCAGGTTAGCTTAGCCGGCACCTCCACGAGACTCTATCCACAAAAGGAACACCTCGAAGGTGGCTGCGAATGCACAGCTTTGGAGGAATGCGGTACCAGCATTCGACAAATTTGTTCTCTTCATGGTGCCCCGGAAAAGGACTCGGGGAGTTGTACTTACCACGTGAGCTTAGCCGGCATCTCCACCAGAGTGTATCGACAAAAGGAACACCTTGAAGCTGGCTGCGAATGCACAGCTTAGGATTAAAGCAGTACCCACATGCTACGAATTTGATCTCTTGATGTTGCCCCGGAAAGGAACTCTGGCACGTGTATTTCCCAGGTTAGCTTAGCCGGCATCTCCACGAGAGTCTATCCATAAAGGGAACACCTTAAAACTGGCTGTGAATGCACAGCTTACGAGGAAAGCAGTACCCACATGCTACGAATTTGCTCTCTTGATGGTGCTCCGGAAAGCAACTCTGACACGTGTACTTCCCAGGTTAGCTTCGCCGGCATCTCCACGAGAGTCTATACACAAAAGAAACACCATGAAGCTGGCTGCGAATGCACAGCTTAGGAGGAAAGCAATACCCGCATGCTACGAATTTGATCTCTTGATGGTGCCCCGGAAAGGAACTCTGTCACGTGTACTTCCCACGTGAGCTTAGCCGGCATCTCCACGAGAGTCTATCCACAAAAGGAACACCTTGAAGCCGGCTGTGAATGCACAGCTTAGGAGGAAAGCAGTATCCGCTTTCTACGAATTTGATCTCTTGATGGTGCTCCGGAAAGGAACTCTGGCACGTGTACTTCCCACGTGAGCTTAGCCGGCACCTCCACAAGACTCTATCCACAAAAGGAACACCTTGAAAGTGGCTGCGAATGCACAGCTTTGGAGGAATGCGGTACCAGCATTCGACAAATTTGTTCTCTTCATGGTGCCCCGGAAAAGGACTCGGGGAGTTGTACTTACCACGTGAGCTTAGCCGGCATCTCCACCAGAGTGTATCCACAAAAGGAACACCTTGAAGCTGGCTGCGTATGCACAGCTTAGGATTAAAGCAGTACCCACATGCTACGAATTTGATCTCTTGATGTTGCCCCGGAAAGGAACACTGGCACGTGTATTTCCAAGGTTAGCTTAGCCGGCATCTCCACGAGAGTCTATCCATAAAGGGAACACCTTAAAACTGGCTGTGAATGCACAGCTTAAGAGGAAAGCAGTACCCACATGCTAGGAATTTGCTCTCTTGATGGTGCTCCGGAAAGCAACTCTGACACGTGTACTTCCCAGGTTAGCTTAGCCGGCATCTCCACGAGAGTCTATACACAAAAGAAACACCATGAAGCTGGCTGCGAATGCACAGCTTAGGAGGAAAGCAATACCCGCATGCTACGAATTTGATCTCTTGATGGTGCCCCGGAAAGGAACTCTGTCACGTGTACTTCCCACGTGAGCTTAGCCGGCATCTCCACCTAGAGTCTATCCACAAAAGGAACACCTTTAAGCTGGCTGCGAATGCACAGCTTACGATTAAAGCAGTACCCACATGCTACCAATTTGATGTGTTGATGTTGCCCCGGAAAGGAACTCTGGCACCTGAACTTCCCAGGTTAGCTTAGCCGGCATCTCCACGAGAGTCTATCCATAAAGGGAACACCTTAAAACTGGCTGTGAATGCACAGCTTAAGAGGAAAGCAGTACCCACATGCTACGAATTTGATCTCTTGATGGTGCTCCGGAAAGAAACTCTGACACGTGTACTTCCCAGGTTAGCTTAGCCGGCATCTCCACGAGAGTCTATCCACAAAAGGAACACCTTGAAGCAGGCTGCGAATGCACAGCTTAGGAGGAAAGCAGTACCCGCTTTCTACGAATTTGATCTCTTGATGGTGCTCCGGAAAGGAACTCTGGCACGTGTACTTCCCACGTGAGCTTAGCCGGCACCTCCACGAGACCCTATCCACAAAAGGAACACCTTGAAGTGGGCTGCGAATGCACAGCTTTGGAGGAATGTGGTACCAGCATTCGACAAATTTGTTCTCTTCATGGTGCCCCTGAAAAGGTCTCGGGGAGTTGTACTTACCACGTGAGCTTAGCCGGCATCTCCACCAGAGTCTATCCACAAAAGGAACCCCTTGAAGCTGGCTGCGAATGCACAGCTTAGGATTAAAGCAGTACCCACATGCTACGAATTTGATCTCCTGATGTTGCCCCGGAAAGGAACTCTGGCACGTGTATTTCCCATCTTAGCTTAGCCGGCATCTCCACGAGAGTCTATACACAAAATGAACACCATGAAGCTGGCTGCGAATGCACAGCTTAGGAGGAAAGCAATACCCGCATGCTACGAATTTGATCTCTTGATGGTGCCCCAGAAAGGAACTCTGTCACGTGTACTTCCCACGTGAGCTTAGCCGGCATCTCCACCAGAGTGTATCCACAAGAGGAACACCTTGAAGCTGGCTGCGAATGCACAGCTTAGGATTAAAGCAGTACCCACATGCTACGAATTTGATCTCTTGATGTTGCCCCGGAAAGGAACTCTGGCACGTGTACTTCCCAGGTTAGCTTAGCCGGCATCTCCACGAGAGTCTATCCATAAAGGGAACACCTTAAAACTGGCTGTGAATGCACAGCTTAAGAGGAAAGCAGTACCCACATGCTACGAATTTGATCTCTTGATGTTGCCCCGGAAAGGAACTCTGGCACGTGTACTTCCCAGGTTAGCTTAGCCGGCATCTCCACGAGAGTCTATCCACAAAAGGAACACCTTGAAGCAGGCTGCGAATGCACAGCATAGGAAGAAAGCAGTACCCGCTTTCTACGAATTTGATCTCTTGATGGTGCTCCGGAAAGGAACTCTGGCACGTGTACTTCCCAAGTGAGCTTAGCCGGCACCTCCACGAGAATCTATCCACAAAAGGAACACCTTGAAGGTGGCTGCGAATGCACAGCTTTGGAGGAATGCGGTACGAGCATTCGACAAATTTGTTCTCTTCATGGTGCCCCGGAAAAGGACTCGGGGAGTTGTACTTACCACGTGAGCTTGCCGGCATCTCCACCAGAGTCTATCCACAAAAGGAACACCTTGAAGCTGGCTGCGAATGCACAGCTTAGGATTAAAGCAGTACCCACATGCTACGAATTTGATCTCTTGATGTTGCCCCCGAAAGGAACTCTGGCACGTGTACTTCCCAGGTTAGCTTAGCCGGCATCTCCACGAGAGTCTATACACAAAATGAACACCATGAAGCTGGCTGCGAATGCACAGCTTAGGAGGAAAGCAATACCCGCATGCTACGAATTTGATCTCTTGATGGTGCACCGGAAAGGAACTCTGTCACGTGTACTTCCCACGTGAGCTTAGCCAGCATCTCCACGAGAGTCTATCCACAAAAGGAACACCTTGAAGCCGGCTGTGAATGCACAGCTTAGGAGGAAAGCAGTATCCGCTTTCTACGAATTTGATCTCTTGATGGTGCTCCGGAAAGGAACTCTGGCACGTGTACTTCCCACGTGAGCTTAGCCGGCACCTCCACAAGACTCTATCCACAAAAGGAACACCTTGAAAGTGGCTGCGAATGCACAGCTTTGGAGGAATGCGGTACCAGCATTCGACAAATTTGTTCTCTTCATGGTGCCCCGGAAAAGGACTCGGGGAGTTGTACTTACCACGTGAGCTTAGCCGGCATCTCCACAAGAGTGTATCCACAAAAGGAACACCTTGAAGCTGGCTGCGAATGCACAGCTTAGGATTAAAGCAGTACCCACATGCTACGAATTTGATCTCTTGATGTTGCCCCGGAAAGGAACTCTGGCACGTGTATTTCCCAGGTTAGCTTAGCCGGCATCTCCACGAGAGTCTATCCATAAAGGGAACACCTTAAAACTGGCTGTGAATGCACAGCTTAAGAGGAAAGCAGTACCCACATGCTAGGAATTTGCTCTCTTGATGGTGCTCCGGAAAGCAACTCTGCCACGTGTACTTCCCAGGTTAGCTTAGCCGGCATCTCCACGAGAGTCTATACACAAAAGAAACACCATGAAGCTGGCTGCGAATGCACAGCTTAGGAGGAAAGCAATACCCGCATGCTACGAATTTGATCTCTTGATGGTGCCCCGGAAAGGAACTCTGTCACGTGTACTTCCCACGTGATCTTAGCCGGCATCTCCACCTAGAGTCTATCCACAAAAGGAACACCTTTAAGCTGGCTGCGAATGCACAGCTTACGATTAAAGCAGTACCCACATGCTACCAATTTGATCTGTTGATGTTGCCCCGGAAAGGAACTCTGGCACCTGAACTTCCCAGGTTAGCTTAGCCGGCATCTCCACGAGAGTCTATCCATAAAGGGAACACCTTAAAACTGGCTGTGAATGCACAGCTTAAGAGGAAAGCAGTACCCACATGCTACGAATTTGATCTCTTGATGGTGCTCCGGAAAGAAACTCTGACACGTGTACTTCCCAGGTTAGCTTAGCCGGCATCTCCACGAGAGTCTATACACAAAAGGAACACCATGAAGCTGGCTGCGAATGCACAGCTTAGGAGAAAAGTAATACCCGCATGCTACGAATTTGATCTCTTGATGGTGCCCCGGAAAGGAACTCTGTCACGTGTACTTCCCACGTGAGCTTAGCCGGCATCTCCACGAGAGTCTATCCACAAAAGGAACACCTTGAAGCAGGCTGCGAATGCACAGCTTAGGAGGAAAGCAGTACCCGCTTTCTACGAATTTGATCTCTTGATGGTGCTCCGGAAAGGAACTCTGGCACGTGTACTTCCCACGTGAGCTTAGCCGGCACCTCCACGAGACCCTATCCACAAAAGGAACACCTTGAAGTGGGCTGCGAATGCACAGCTTTGGAGGAATGCGGTACCAGCATTCGACAAATTTGTTCTCTTCATGGTGCCCCCGAAAAGGTCTCGGGGAGTTGTACTTACCACGTGAGCTTAGCCGGCATCTCCACCAGAGTCTATCCACAAAAGGAACCCCTTGAAGCTGGCTGCGAATGCACAGCTTAGGATTAAAGCAGTACCCACATGCTACGAATTTGATCTCCTGATGTTGCCCCGGAAAGGAACTCTGGCACGTGTATTTCCCATCTTAGCTTAGCCGGCATCTCCACGAGAGTCTATACACAAAATGAACACCATGAAGCTGGCTGCGAATGCACAGCTTAGGAGGAAAGCAATACCCGCATGCTACGAATTTGATCTCTTGATGGTGCCCCAGAAAGGAACTCTGTCACGTGTACTTCCCACGTGAGCTTAGCCGGCATCTCCACCAGAGTGTATCCACAAGAGGAACACCTTGAAGCTGGCTGCGAATGCACAGCTTAGGATTAAAGCAGTACCCACATGCTACGAATTTGATCTCTTGATGTTGCCCCGGAAAGGAACTCTGGCACGTGTACTTCCCAGGTTAGCTTAGCCGGCATCTCCACGAGAGTCTATCCATAAAGGGAACACCTTAAAACTGGCTGTGAATGCACAGCTTAAGAGGAAAGCAGTACCCACATGCTACGAATTTGATCTCTTGATGTTGCCCCGGAAAGGAACTCTGGCACGTGTACTTCCCAGGTTAGCTTAGCCGGCATCTCCACGAGAGTCTATCCACAAAAGGAACACCTTGAAGCAGGCTGCGAATGCACAGCATAGGAAGAAAGCAGTACCCGCTTTCTACGAATTTGATCTCTTGATGGTGCTCCGGAAAGGAACTCTGGCACGTGTACTTCCCAAGTGAGCTTAGCCGGCACCTCCACGAGAATCTATCCACAAAAGGAACACCTTGAAGGTGGCTGCGAATGCACAGCTTTGGAGGAATGCGGTACGAGCATTCGACAAATTTGTTCTCTTCATGGTGCCCCGGAAAAGGACTCGGGGAGTTGTACTTACCACGTGAGCTTGCCGGCATCTCCACCAGAGTCTATCCACAAAAGGAACACCTTGAAGCTGGCTGCGAATGCACAGCTTAGGATTAAAGCAGTACCCACATGCTACGAATTTGATCTCTTGATGTTGCCCCCGAAAGGAACTCTGGCACGTGTACTTCCCAGGTTAGCTTAGCCGGCATCTCCACGAGAGTCTATACACAAAATGAACACCATGAAGCTGGCTGCGAATGCACAGCTTAGGAGGAAAGCAATACCCGCATGCTACGAATTTGATCTCTTGATGGTGCCCCGGAAAGGAACTCTGTCACGTGTACTTCCCACGTGAGCTTAGCCAGCATCTCCACGAGAGTCTATCCACAAAAGGAACACCTTGAAGCCGGCTGTGAATGCACAGCTTAGGAGGAAAGCAGTATCCGCTTTCTACGAATTTGATCTCTTGATGGTGCTCCGGAAAGGAACTCTGGCACGTGTAATTCCCACGTGAGCTTAGCCGGCACCTCCACAAGACTCTATCCACAAAAGGAACACCTTGAAAGTGGCTGCGAATGCACAGCTTTGGAGGAATGCGGTACCAGCATTCGACAAATTTGTTCTCTTCATGGTGCCCCGGAAAAGGACTCGGGGAGTTGTACTTACCACGTGAGCTTAGCCGGCATCTCCACCAGAGTGTATCCACAAAAGGAACACCTTGAAGCTGGCTGCGAATGCACAGCTTAGGATTAAAGCAGTACCCACATGCTACGAATTTGATCTCTTGATGTTGCCCCGGAAAGGAACTCTGGCACGTGTATTTCCCAGGTTAGCTTAGCCGGCATCTCCACGAGAGTCTATCCATAAAGGGAACACCTTAAAACTGGCTGTGAATGCACAGCTTAAGAGGAAAGCAGTACCCACATGCTAGGAATTTGCTCTCTTGATGGTGCTCCGGAAAGCAACTCTGCCACGTGTACTTCCCAGGTTAGCTTAGCCGGCATCTCCACGAGAGTCTATACACAAAAGAAACACCATGAAGCTGGCTGCGAATGCACAGCTTAGGAGGAAAGCAATACCCGCATGCTACGAATTTGATCTCTTGATGGTGCCCCGGAAAGGAACTCTGTCACGTGTACTTCCCACGTGAGCTTAGCCGGCATCTCCACCTAGAGTCTATCCACAAAAGGAACACCTTTAACCTGGCTGCGAATGCACAGCTTACGATTAAAGCAGTACCCACATGCTACCAATTTGATCTGTTGATGTTGCCCCGGAAAGGAACTCTGGCACCTGAACTTCCCAGGTTAGCTTAGCCGGCATCTCCACGAGAGTCTATCCATAAAGGGAACACCTTAAAACTGGCTGTGAATGCACAGCTTAAGAGGAAAGCAGTACCCACATGCTACGAATTTGATCTCTTGATGGTGCTCCGGAAAGAAACTCTGACACGTGTACTTCCCAGGTTAGCTTAGCCGGCATCTCCACGAGAGTCTATACACAAAAGGAACACCATGAAGCTGGCTGCAAATGCACAGCTTTGGAGGAATGCGGTACCAGCATTCGACAAATTTGTTCTCTTCATGGTGTCCCGGAAAAGGACTCGGAGAGTTGTACTTACCACGTGAGCTTAGCCGGCATCTCCACCAGAGTGTATCCACAAAAGGAACACCTTGAAGCTGGCTGTGAATGCACAGCTTAGGATTAAAGCAGTACCCACATGCTACGAATTTGATCTCTTGATGTTGCCCCGGAAAGGAACTCTGGCACGTGTACTTCCCAGGTTAGCTTAGCCAGCATCTCCACGAGAGTCTATCCACAAAAGGAACACCTTGAATCAGGCTGCGAATGCACAGCTTAGGAAGAAAGCAGTACCCGCTTTCTACGAATTTGATCTCTTGATGGTGCTCCGGAAAGGAACTCTGGCACGTGTACTTCCCAGGTTAGCTTAGCCGGCATCTCCACGAGAGTCTATCCATAAAGGGAACACCTTAAAACTGGCTGTGAATGCACAGCTTAAGAGGAAAGCAGTACCCACATGCTACGAATTTGATCTCTTGATGGTGCTCCGGAAAGAAACTCTGACACGTGTACTTCCCAGGTTAGCTTAGCCGGCATCTCCACGAGAGTCTATACACAAAAGGAACACCATGAAGCTGGCTGCGAATGCACAGCTTAGGAGGAAAGCAATACCCGCATGCTACGAATTTGATCTCTTGATGGTGCCCCGGAAAGGAACTCTGTCACGTGTACTTCCCACGTGAGCTTAGCCGGCATCTCCACGAGAGTCTATCCACAAAAGGAACACCTTGAAGCAGGCTGCGAATGCACAGCTTAGGAGGAAAGCAGTACCCGCTTTCTACGAATTTGATCTCTTGATGGTGCTCCGGAAAGGAACTCTGGCACGTGTACTTCCCAAGTGAGCTTAGCCGGCACCTCCACGAGACTCTATCCACAAAGGGAACACCTTGAAAGTGGCTGCGAATGCACAGCTTTGGAGGAATGCGGTACCAGCATTCGACAAATTTGTTCTCTTCATGGTGCCCCGGAAAAGGACTCGGGGTGTTGTACTTACCACGTGAGCTTAGCCGGCATCTCCACCAGAGTCTATCCACAAAAGGAACACCTTGAAGCTGGCTGCGAATGCACAGCTTAGGATTAAAGCAGTACCCACATGCTACGAATTTGATCTCTTGATGTTGCCCCGGAAAGGAACTCTGGCACGTGTACTTCCCAGGTTAGCTTAGCCGGCATCTCCACGAGAGTCTATACACAAAAGGAACACCATGAAGCTGGCTGCGAATGCACAGCTTAGGAGGAAAGCAATACTCGCATGCTACGAATTTGATCTCTTGATGGTGCCCCGGAAAGGAACTCTCTCACGTGTACTTCCCAAGTGAGCTTAGCCGGCATCTCCACGAGAGTCTATCCACAAAAGGAACACCTTGAAGCAGGCTGCGAATGCACAGCTTAGGAGGAAATCAGTACCCGCTTTCTACGAATTTGATCTCTTGATGGTGCACCGGAAAGCAACTCTGGCACGTGTACTTCCCACGTGAGCTTAGCCGGCACCTCCACGAGACTCTATCCACAAAAGGAACACCTTGAAGGTGGCTGCGAATGCACAGCTTTGGAGAAATGAGGTACCAGCATTCGACAAATTTGTTCTCTTCATGGTGCCCCCGAAAAGGTCTCGGGGAGTTGTACTTACCACGTGAGCTTAGCCGGCATCTCCACCAGAGTCTATCCACAAAAGGAACCCCTTGAAGCTGGCTGCGAATGCACAGCGTAGGATTAAAGCAGTACCCAAATGCTACGAATTTGATCTCATGATGTTGCCCCGGAAAGGAACTCTGGCACGTGTACTTCCCAGGTTAGCTTAGCCGGCACCTCCACGAGACTCTATCCACAAAAGGAACACCTCGAAGGTGGCTGCGAATGCACAGCTTTGGAGGAATGCGGTACCAGCATTCGACAAATTTGTTCTCTTCATGGTGCCCCGGAAAAGGACTCGGGGAGTTGTACTTACCACGTGAGCTTAGCCGGCATCTCCACCAGAGTGTATCGACAAAAGGAACACCTTGAAGCTGGCTGCGAATGCACAGCTTAGGATTAAAGCAGTACCCACATGCTACGAATTTGATCTCTTGATGTTGCCCCGGAAAGGAACTCTGGCACGTGTATTTCCCAGGTTAGCTTAGCCGGCATCTCCACGAGAGTCTATCCATAAAGGGAACACCTTAAAACTGGCTGTGAATGCACAGCTTACGAGGAAAGCAGTACCCACATGCTACGAATTTGCTCTCTTGATGGTGCTCCGGAAAGCAACTCTGACACGTGTACTTCCCAGGTTAGCTTCGCCGGCATCTCCACGAGAGTCTATACACAAAAGAAACACCATGAAGCTGGCTGCGAATGCACAGCTTAGGAGGAAAGCAATACCCGCATGCTACGAATTTGATCTCTTAATGGTGCCCCGGAAAGGAACTCTGTCACGTGTACTTCCCACGTGAGCTTAGCCGGCATCTCCACGAGAGTCTATCCACAAAAGGAACACCTTGAAGCCGGCTGTGAATGCACAGCTTAGGAGGAAAGCAGTATCCGCTTTCTACGAATTTGATCTCTTGATGGTGCTCCGGAAAGGAACTCTGGCACGTGTACTTCCCACGTGAGCTTAGCCGGCACCTCCACAAGACTCTATCCACAAAAGGAACACCTTGAAAGTGGCTGCGAATGCACAGCTTTGGAGGAATGCGGTACCAGCATTCGACAAATTTGTTCTCTTCATGGTGCCCCGGAAAAGGACTCGGGGAGTTGTACTTACCACGTGAGCTTAGCCGGCATCTCCACCAGAGTGTATCCACAAAAGGAACACCTTGAAGCTGGCTGCGTATGCACAGCTTAGGATTAAAGCAGTACCCACATGCTACGAATTTGATCTCTTGATGTTGCCCCGGAAAGGAACACTGGCACGTGTATTTCCAAGGTTAGCTTAGCCGGCATCTCCACGAGAGTCTATCCATAAAGGGAACACCTTAAAACTGGCTGTGAATGCACAGCTTAAGAGGAAAGCAGTACCCACATGCTAGGAATTTGCTCTCTTGATGGTGCTCCGGAAAGCAACTCTGACACGTGTACTTCCCAGGTTAGCTTAGCCGGCATCTCCACGAGAGTCTATACACAAAAGAAACACCATGAAGCTGGCTGCGAATGCACAGCTTAGGAGGAAAGCAATACCCGCATGCTACGAATTTGATCTCTTGATGGTGCCCCGGAAAGGAACTCTGTCACGTGTACTTCCCACGTGAGCTTAGCCGGCATCTCCACCTAGAGTCTATCCACAAAAGGAACACCTTTAAGCTGGCTGCGAATGCACAGCTTACGATTAAAGCAGTACCCACATGCTACCAATTTGATGTGTTGATGTTGCCCCGGAAAGGAACTCTGGCACCTGAACTTCCCAGGTTAGCTTAGCCGGCATCTCCACGAGAGTCTATCCATAAAGGGAACACCTTAAAACTGGCTGTGAATGCACAGCTTAAGAGGAAAGCAGTACCCACATGCTACGAATTTGATCTCTTGATGGTGCTCCGGAAAGAAACTCTGACACGTGTACTTCCCAGGTTAGCTTAGCCGGCATCTCCACGAGAGTCTATACACAAAAGGAACACCATGAAGCTGGCTGCGAATGCACAGCTTAGGAGAAAAGTAATACCCGCATGCTACGAATTTGATCTCTTGATGGTGCCCCGGAAAGGAACTCTGTCACGTGTACTTCCCACGTGAGCTTAGCCGGCATCTCCACGAGAGTCTATCCACAAAAGGAACACCTTGAAGCAGGCTGCGAATGCACAGCTTAGGAGGAAAGCAGTACCCGCTTTCTACGAATTTGATCTCTTGATGGTGCTCCGGAAAGGAACTCTGGCACGTGTACTTCCCACGTGAGCTTAGCCGGCACCTCCACGAGACCCTATCCACAAAAGGAACACCTTGAAGTGGGCTGCGAATGCACAGCTTTGGAGGAATGTGGTACCAGCATTCGACAAATTTGTTCTCTTCATGGTGCCCCCGAAAAGGTCTCGGGGAGTTGTACTTACCACGTGAGCTTAGCCGGCATCTCCACCAGAGTCTATCCACAAAAGGAACCCCTTGAAGCTGGCTGCGAATGCACAGCTTAGGATTAAAGCAGTACCCACATGCTACGAATTTGATCTCCTGATGTTGCCCCGGAAAGGAACTCTGGCACGTGTATTTCCCATCTTAGCTTAGCCGGCATCTCCACGAGAGTCTATACACAAAATGAACACCATGAAGCTGGCTGCGAATGCACAGCTTAGGAGGAAAGCAATACCCGCATGCTACGAATTTGATCTCTTGATGGTGCCCCAGAAAGGAACTCTGTCACGTGTACTTCCCACGTGAGCTTAGCCGGCATCTCCACCAGAGTGTATCCACAAAAGGAACACCTTGAAGCTGGCTGCGAATGCACAGCTTAGGATTAAAGCAGTACCCACATGCTACGAATTTGATCTCTTGATGTTGCCCCGGAAAGGAACTCTGGCACGTGTACTTCCCAGGTTAGCTTAGCCGGCATCTCCACGAGAGTCTATCCATAAAGGGAACACCTTAAAACTGGCTGTGAATGCACAGCTTAAGAGGAAAGCAGTACCCACATGCTACGAATTTGATCTCTTGATGTTGCCCCGGAAAGGAACTCTGGCACGTGTACTTCCCAGGTTAGCTTAGCCGGCATCTCCACGAGAGTCTATCCACAAAAGGAACACCTTGAAGCAGGCTGCGAATGCACAGCATAGGAAGAAAGCAGTACCCGCTTTCTACGAATTTGATCTCTTGATGGTGCTCCGGAAAGGAACTCTGGCACGTGTACTTCCCAAGTGAGCTTAGCCGGCACCTCCACGAGAATCTATCCACAAAAGGAACACCTTGAAGGTGGCTGCGAATGCACAGCTTTGGAGGAATGCGGTACGAGCATTCGACAAATTTGTTCTCTTCATGGTGCCCCGGAAAAGGACTCGGGGAGTTGTACTTACCACGTGAGCTTGCCGGCATCTCCACCAGAGTCTATCCACAAAAGGAACACCTTGAAGCTGGCTGCGAATGCACAGCTTAGGATTAAAGCAGTACCCACATGCTACGAATTTGATCTCTTGATGTTGCCCCCGAAAGGAACTCTGGCACGTGTACTTCCCAGGTTAGCTTAGCCGGCATCTCCACGAGAGTCTATACACAAAATGAACACCATGAAGCTGGCTGCGAATGCACAGCTTAGGAGGAAAGCAATACCCGCATGCTACGAATTTGATCTCTTGATGGTGCCCCGGAAAGGAACTCTGTCACGTGTACTTCCCACGTGAGCTTAGCCAGCATCTCCACGAGAGTCTATCCACAAAAGGAACACCTTGAAGCCGGCTGTGAATGCACAGCTTAGGAGGAAAGCAGTATCCGCTTTCTACGAATTTGATCTCTTGATGGTGCTCCGGAAAGGAACTCTGGCACGTGTACTTCCCACGTGAGCTTAGCCGGCACCTCCACAAGACTCTATCCACAAAAGGAACACCTTGAAAGTGGCTGCGAATGCACAGCTTTGGAGGAATGCGGTACCAGCATTCGACAAATTTGTTCTCTTCATGGTGCCCCGGAAAAGGACTCGGGGAGTTGTACTTACCACGTGAGCTTAGCCGGCATCTCCACCAGAGTGTATCCACAAAAGGAACACCTTGAAGCTGGCTGCGAATGCACAGCTTAGGATTAAAGCAGTACCCACATGCTACGAATTTGATCTCTTGATGTTGCCCCGGAAAGAAACTCTGGAACGTGTATTTCCCAGGTTAGCTTAGCCGGCATCTCCACGAGAGTCTATCCATAAAGGGAACACCTTAAAACTGGCTGTGAATGCACAGCTTAAGAGGAAAGCACTACCCACATGCTAGGAATTTGCTCTCTTGATGGTGCTCCGGAAAGCAACTCTGACACGTGTACTTCCCAGGTTAGCTTAGCCGGCATCTCCACGAGAGTCTATACACAAAAGAAACACCATGAAGCTGGCTGCGAATGCACAGCTTAGGAGGAAAGCAATACCCGCATGCTACGAATTTGATCTCTTGATGGTGCCCCGGAAAGGAACTCTGTCACGTGTACTTCCCACGTGAGCTTAGCCGGCATCTCCACCTAGAGTCTATCCACAAAAGGAACACCTTTAAGCTGGCTGCGAATGCACAGCTTACGATTAAAGCAGTACCCACATGCTACCAATTTGATCTGTTGATGTTGCCCCGGAAAGGAACTCTGGCACCTGAACTTCCCAGGTTAGCTTAGCCGGCATCTCCACGAGAGTCTATCCATAAAGGGAACACCTAAAACTGGCTGTGAATGCACAGCTTAAGAGGAAAGCAGTACCCACATGCTACGAATTTGATCTCTTGATGGTGCTCCGGAAAGAAACTCTGACACGTGTACTTCCCAGGTTAGCTTAGCCGGCATCTCCACGAGAGTCTATACACAAAAGGAACACCATGAAGCTGGCTGCGAATGCACAGCTTAGGAGAAAAGTAATACCCGCATGCTACGAATTTGATCTCTTGATGGTGCCCCGGAAAGGAACTCTGTCACGTGTACTTCCCACGTGAGCTTAGACGGCATCTCCACGAGAGTCTATCCACAAAAGGAACACCTTGAAGCAGGCTGCGAATGCACAGCTTAGGAGGAAAGCAGTACCCGCTTTCTACGAATTTGATCTCTTGATGGTGCTCCGGAAAGGAACTCTGGCACGTGTACTTCCCACGTGAGCTTAGCCGGCACCTCCACGAGACCCTATCCACAAAAGGAACACCTTGAAGTGGGCTGCGAATGCACAGCTTTGGAGGAATGCGGTACCAGCATTCGACAAATTTGTTCTCTTCATGGTGCCCCCGAAAAGGTCTCGGGGAGTTGTACTTACCACGTGAGCTTAGCCGGCATCTCCACCAGAGTCTATCCACAAAAGGAACCCCTTGAAGCTGGCTGCGAATGCACAGCTTAGGATTAAAGCAGTACCCACATGCTACGAATTTGATCTCCTGATGTTGCCCCGGAAAGGAACTCTGGCACGTGTATTTCCCATCTTAGCTTAACCGGCATCTCCACGAGAGTCTATACACAAAATGAACACCATGAAGCTGGCTGCGAATGCACAGCTTAGGAGGAAAGCAATACCCGCATGCTACGAATTTGATCTCTTGATGGTGCCCCAGAAAGGAACTCTGTCACGTGTACTTCCCACGTGAGCTTAGCCGGCATCTCCACCAGAGTGTATCCACAAAAGGAACACCTTGAAGCTGGCTGCGAATGCACAGCTTAGGATTAAAGCAGTACCCACATGCTACGAATTTGATCTCTTGATGTTGCCCCGGAAAGGAACTCTGGCACGTGTACTTCCCAGGTTAGCTTAGCCGGCATCTCCACGAGAGTCTATCCATAAAGGGAACACCTTAAAACTGGCTGTGAATGCACAGCTTAAGAGGAAAGCAGTACCCACATGCTACGAATTTGATCTCTTGATGTTGCCCCGGAAAGGAACTCTGGCACGTGTACTTCCCAGGTTAGCTTAGCCGGCATCTCCACGAGAGTCTATCCACAAAAGGAACACCTTGAAGCAGGCTGCGAATGCACAGCATAGGAAGAAAGCAGTACCCGCTTTCTACGAATTTGATCTCTTGATGGTGCTCCGGAAAGGAACTCTGGCACGTGTACTTCCCAAGTGAGCTTAGCCGGCACCTCCACGAGAATCTATCCACAAAAGGAACACCTTGAAGGTGGCTGCGAATGCACAGCTTTGGAGGAATGCGGTACGAGCATTCGACAAATTTGTTCTCTTCATGGTGCCCCGGAAAAGGACTCGGGGAGTTGTACTTACCACGTGAGCTTGCCGGCATCTCCACCAGAGTCTATCCACAAAAGGAACACCTTGAAGCTGGCTGCGAATGCACAGCTTAGGATTAAAGCAGTACCCACATGCTACGAATTTGATCTCTTGATGTTGCCCCCGAAAGGAACTCTGGCACGTGTACTTCCCAGGTTAGCTTAGCCGGCATCTCCACGAGAGTCTATACACAAAATGAACACCATGAAGCTGGCTGCGAATGCACAGCTTAGGAGGAAAGCAATACCCGCATGCTACGAATTTGATCTCTTGATGGTGATCCAGAAAGGAACTCTGGCACGTGTACTTCCCACGTGAGCTTAGCCGGCATCTCCACGAGAGTCTATCCACAAAAGGAACACCTTGAAGCCGGCTGTGAATGCACAGCTTAGGAGGAAAGCAGTACCCGCTTTCTACGAATTTGATCTCTTGATGGTGATCCAGAAAGGAACTCTGGCACGTGTACTTCCCACGTGAGCTTAGCCGGCACCTCCACGAGACTCTATCCACAAAAGGAACACCTTGAAGGTGGCTGCAAATGCACAGCTTTGGAGGAATGCGGTACCAGCATTCGACAAATTTGTTCTCTTCATGGTGTCCCGGAAAAGGACTCGGAGAGTTGTACTTACCACGTGAGCTTAGCCGGCATCTCCACCAGAGTGTATCCACAAAAGGAACACCTTGAAGCTGGCTGTGAATGCACAGCTTAGGATTAAAGCAGTACCCACATGCTACGAATTTGATCTCTTGATGTTGCCCCGGAAAGGAACTCTGGCACGTGTACTTCCCAGGTTAGCTTAGCCAGCATCTCCACGAGAGTCTATCCACAAAAGGAACACCTTGAATCAGGCTGCGAATGCACAGCTTAGGAAGAAAGCAGTACCCGCTTTCTACGAATTTGATCTCTTGATGGTGCTCCGGAAAGGAACTCTGGCACGTGTACTTCCCAGGTTAGCTTAGCCGGCATCTCCACGAGAGTCTATCCATAAAGGGAACACCTTAAAACTGGCTGTGAATGCACAGCTTAAGAGGAAAGCAGTACCCACATGCTACGAATTTGATCTCTTGATGGTGCTCCGGAAAGAAACTCTGACACGTGTACTTCCCAGGTTAGCTTAGCCGGCATCTCCACGAGAGTCTATACACAAAAGGAACACCATGAAGCTGGCTGCGAATGCACAGCTTAGGAGGAAAGCAATACCCGCATGCTACGAATTTGATCTCTTGATGGTGCCCCGGAAAGGAACTCTGTCACGTGTACTTCCCACGTGAGCTTAGCCGGCATCTCCACGAGAGTCTATCCACAAAAGGAACACCTTGAAGCAGGCTGCGAATGCACAGCTTAGGAGGAAAGCAGTACCCGCTTTCTACGAATTTGATCTCTTGATGGTGCTCCGGAAAGGAACTCTGGCACGTGTACTTCCCAAGTGAGCTTAGCCGGCACCTCCACGAGACTCTATCCACAAAGGGAACACCTTGAAAGTGGCTGCGAATGCACAGCTTTGGAGGAATGCGGTACCAGCATTCGACAAATTTGTTCTCTTCATGGTGCCCCGGAAAAGGACTCGGGGTGTTGTACTTACCACGTGAGCTTAGCCGGCATCTCCACCAGAGTCTATCCACAAAAGGAACACCTTGAAGCTGGCTGCGAATGCACAGCTTAGGATTAAAGCAGTACCCACATGCTACGAATTTGATCTCTTGATGTTGCCCCGGAAAGGAACTCTGGCACGTGTACTTCCCAGGTTAGCTTAGCCGGCATCTCCACGAGAGTCTATACACAAAAGGAACACCATGAAGCTGGCTGCGAATGCACAGCTTAGGAGGAAAGCAATACTCGCATGCTACGAATTTGATCTCTTGATGGTGCCCCGGAAAGGAACTCTCTCACGTGTACTTCCCAAGTGAGCTTAGCCGGCATCTCCACGAGAGTCTATCCACAAAAGGAACACCTTGAAGCAGGCTGCGAATGCACAGCTTAGGAGGAAATCAGTACCCGCTTTCTACGAATTTGATCTCTTGATGGTGCACCGGAAAGCAACTCTGGCACGTGTACTTCCCACGTGAGCTTAGCCGGCACCTCCACGAGACTCTATCCACAAAAGGAACACCTTGAAGGTGGCTGCGAATGCACAGCTTTGGAGAAATGAGGTACCAGCATTCGACAAATTTGTTCTCTTCATGGTGCCCCCGAAAAGGTCTCGGGGAGTTGTACTTACCACGTGAGCTTAGCCGGCATCTCCACCAGAGTCTATCCACAAAAGGAACCCCTTGAAGCTGGCTGCGAATGCACAGCGTAGGATTAAAGCAGTACCCAAATGCTACGAATTTGATCTCATGATGTTGCCCCGGAAAGGAACTCTGGCACGTGTACTTCCCAAGTGAGCTTAGCCGGCACCTCCACGAGACTCTATCCACAAAAGGAACACCTTGAAGGTGGCTGCGAATGCACAGCTTTGGAGGAATGCGGTACCAGCATTCGACAAATTTGTTCTCTTCATGGTGCCCCGGAAAAGGACTCGGGGAGTTGTACTTACCACGTGAGCTTAGCCGGCATCTCCACCAGAGTGTATCGACAAAAGGAACACCTTGAAGCTGGCTGCGAATGCACAGCTTAGGATTAAAGCAGTACCCACATGCTACGAATTTGATCTCTTGATGTTGCCCCGGAAAGGAACTCTGGCACGTGTATTTCCCAGGTTAGCTTAGCCGGCATCTCCACGAGAGTCTATCCATAAAGGGAACACCTTAAAACTGGCTGTGAATGCACAGCTTACGAGGAAAGCAGTACCCACATGCTACGAATTTGCTCTCTTGATGGTGCTCCGGAAAGCAACTCTGACACGTGTACTTCCCAGGTTAGCTTCGCCGGCATCTCCACGAGAGTCTATACACAAAAGAAACACCATGAAGCTGGCTGCGAATGCACAGCTTAGGAGGAAAGCAATACCCGCATGCTACGAATTTGATCTCTTGATGGTGCCCCGGAAAGGAACTCTGTCACGTGTACTTCCCACGTGAGCTTAGCCGGCATCTCCACCAGAGTCTATCCACAAAAGGAACACCTTGAAGCTGGCTGCGAATGCACAGCTTACGATTAAAGCAGTACCCACATGCTACCAATTTGATCTGTTGATGTTGCCCCGGAAAGGAACTCTGGCACCTGACCTTCCCAGGTTAGCTTAGCCGGCATCTCCACGAGAGTCTATCCATAAAGGGAACACCTTAAAACTGGCTGTGAATGCACAGCTTAAGAGGAAAGCAGTACCCACATGCTACGAATTTGATCTCTTGATGGTGCTCCGGAAAGAAACTCTGACACGTGTACTTCCCAGGTTAGCTTAGCCGGCATGTCCACGAGAGTCTATACACAAAAGGAACACCATGAAGCTGGCTGCGAATGCACAGCTTAGGAGGAAAGTAATACCCGCATGCTACGAATTTGATCTCTTGATGGTGCCCCGGAAAGGAACTCTGTCACGTGTACTTCCCACGTGAGCTTAGCCGGCATCTCCACGAGAGTCTATCCACAAAAGGAACACCTTGAAGCAGGCTGCGAATGCACAGCTTAGGAGGAAAGCAGTACCGCATTCTACGAATTTGATCTCTTGATGGTGCTCCGGAAAGGAACTCTGGCACGTGTACTTCCCACGTGAGCTTAGCCGGCACCTCCACGAGACCCTATCCACAAAAGGAACACCTTGAAGTGGGCTGCGAATGCACAGCTTTGGAGGAATGCGGTACCAGCATTCAACAAATTTGTTCTCTTCATGGTGCCCCGGAAAAGGTCTCGGGGAGTTGTACTTACCACGTGAGCTTAGCCGGCATCTCCACCAGAGTCTATCCACAAAAGGAACCCCTTGAAGCTGGCTGCGAATGCACAGCTTAGGATTAAAGCAGTACCCACATGCTACGAATTTGATCTCCTGATGTTGCCCCGGAAAGGAACTCTGGCACGTGTACTTCCCATCTTAGCTTAGCCGGCATCTCCACGAGAGTCTATACACAAAATGAACACCATGAAGCTGGCTGCGAATGCACAGCTTAGGAGGAAAGCAATACCCGCATGCTACGAATTTGATCTCTTGATGGTGCCCCGGAAAGGAGCTCTGTCACGTGTACTTCCTACGTGAGCTTAGCCGGCATCTCCACCAGAGTGTATCCACAAAAGGAACACCTTGAAACTGGCTGCGAATGCACAGCTTAGGATTAAAGCAGTACCCACATGCTACGAATTTGATCTCTTGATGTTGCCCCGGAAAGGAACTCTGGCACGTGTACTTCCCAGGTTAGCTTAGCCGGCATCTCCACGAGAGTCTATCCATAAAGGGAACACCTTAAAACTGGCTGTGAATGCACAGCTTAAGAGGAAAGCAGTACCCACATGCTACGAATTTGATCTCTTGATGTTGCCCCGGAAAGGAACTCTGGCACGTGTACTTCCCAGGTTAGCTTAGCCGGCATCTCCACGAGAGTCTATCCACAAAAGGAACACCTTGAAGCTGGCTGCGAATGCACAGCTTAGGAGGAAAGCAATACCCGCATGCTACGAATTTGATCTCTTGATGGTGCTCCAGAAAGGAACTCTCTCACGTGTACTTCCCAAGTGAGCTTAGCGGGCACCTCCACGAGACTCTATCCACAAAGGGAACACCTTGAAAGTGGCTGCGAATGCACAGCTTTGGAGGAATGCGGTACCAGCATTCGACAAATTTGTTCTCTTCCTGGTGCCCCGGAAAAGGACTCGGGGTGTTGTAATTACCACGTGAGCTTAGCCGGCATCTCCACCAGAGTCTATCCACAAAAGGAACACCTTGAAGCTGGCTGCGAATGCACAGCTTAGGATTAAAGCAGTACCCACATGCTACGAATTTGATCTCTTGATGTTGCCCCGGAAAGGAACTCTGGCACGTGTACTTCCCAGGTTAGCTTAGCCGGCATCTCCACGAGAGTCTATACACAAAAGAAACACCATGAAGCTGGCTGCGAATGCACAGCTTAGGAGGAAAGCAATACTCGCATGCTACGAATTTGATCTCTTGATGGTGCCCCGGAAAGGAACTCTCTCACGTGTACTTCCCAAGTGAGCTTAGCCGGCATCTCCACGAGAGTCTATCCATAAAGGGAACACCTTAAAACTGGCTGTGAATGCACAGCTTAAGAGGAAAGCAGTACCCACATGCTACGAATTTGCTCTCTTGATGGTGCTCCGGAAAGCAACTCTGACACGTGTACTTCCCAGGTTAGCTTAGCCGGCATCTCCACGAGAGTCTATACACAAAAGAAACACCATGAAGCTGGCTGCGAATGCACAGCTTAGGAGGAAAGCAATACCCGCATGCTACGAATTTGATCTCTTGATGGTGCCCCGGAAAGGAACTCTGTCACGTGTACTTCCCACGTGAGCTTAGCCGGCATCTCCACCAGAGTCTATCCACAAAAGGAACACCTTGAAGCTGGCTGCGAATGCACAGCTTACGATTAAAGCAGTACCCACATGCTACCAATTTGATCTGTTGATGTTGCCCCGGAAAGGAACTCTGGCACCTGACCTTCCCAGGTTAGCATAGCCGGCATCTCCACGAGAGTCTATCCATAAAGGGAACACCTTAAAACTGGCTGTGAATGCACAGCTTAAGAGGAAAGCAGTACCCACATGCTACGAATTTGATCTCTTGATGGTGCCCCGGAAAGGAACTCTGTCACGTGTACTTCCCACGTGAGCTTAGCCGGCATCTCCACGAGAGTCTATCCACAAAAGGAACACCTTGAAGCAGGCTGCGAATGCACAGCTTAGGAGGAAAGCAGTACCGCATTCTACGAATTTGATCTCTTGATGGTGCTCCGGAAAGGAACTCTGGCACGTGTACTTCCCACGTGAGCTTAGCCGGCACCTCCACGAGACCCTATCCACAAAAGGAACACCTTGAAGTGGGCTGCGAATGCACAGCTTTGGAGGAATGCGGTACCAGCATTCGACAAATTTGTTCTCTTCATGGTGCCCCCGAAAAGGTCTCGGGGAGTTGTACTTACCACGTGAGCTTAGCCGGCATCTCCACCAGAGTCTATCCACAAAAGGAACCCCTTGAAGCTGGCTGCGAATGCACAGCTTAGGATTAAAGCAGTACCCACATGCTACGAATTTGATCTCCTGATGTTGCCCCGGAAAGGAACTCTGGCACGTGTACTTCCCATCTTAGCTTAGCCGGCATCTCCACGAGAGTCTATACACAAAATGAACACCATGAAGCTGGCTGCGAATGCACAGCTTAGGAGGAAAGCAATACCCGCATGCTACGAATTTGATCTCTTGATGGTGCCCCGGAAAGGAGCTCTGTCACGTGTACTTCCTACGTGAGCTTAGCCGGCATCTCCACCAGAGGGTATCCACAAAAGGAACACCTTGAATCTGGCTGCGAATGCACAGCTTAGGATTAAAGCAGTACCCACATGCTACGAATTTGATCTCTTGATGTTGCCCCGGAAAGGAACTCTGGCACGTGTACTTCCCAGGTTAGCTTAGCCGGCATCTCCACGAGAGTCTATCCATAAAGGGAACACCTTAAAACTGGCTGTGAATGCACAGCTTAAGAGGAAAGCAGTACCCACATGCTACGAATTTGATCTCTTGATGTTGCCCCGGAAAGGAACTCTGGCACGTGTACTTCCCCGGTTAGCTTAGCCGGCATCTCCACGAGAGTCTATCCACAAAAGGAACACCTTGAAGCTGGCTGCGAATGCACAGCTTAGGAGGAAAGCAATACCCGCATGCTACGAATTTGATCTCTTGATGGTGCCCCGGAAAGGAACTCTCTCACGTGTACTTCCCACGTGAGCTTAGCCGGCATCTCCACGAGAGTCTATCCACAAAAGGAACACCTTGAAGCAGGCTGCGAATGCACAGCTTAGGAAGAAAGCAGTACCCGCTTTCTACGAATTTGATCTCTTGATGGTGCTCCGGAAAGGAACTCTGGCACGTGTACTTCCCAAGTGAGCTTAGCCGGCACCTCCACGAGAATCTATCCACAAAAGGAACACCTTGAAGGTGGCTGCGAATGGACAGCTTTGGAGGAATGCGGTACCAGCATTCGACAAATTTGTTCTCTTCATGGTGCCCCGGAAAAGGACTCGGGGAGTTGTACTTACCACGTGAGCTTGCCGGCATCTCCACCAGAGTCTATCCACAAAAGGAACACCTTGAAGCTGGCTGCGAATGCACAGCTTAGGATTAAAGCAGTACCCACATGCTACGAATTTGATCTCTTGATGTTGCCCCCGAAAGGAACTCTGGCACGTGTACTTCCCAGGTTAGCTTAGCCGGCATCTCCACGAGAGTCTATACACAAAATGAACACCATGAAGCTGGCTGCGAATGCACAGCTTAGGAGGAAAGCAATAACCGCATGCTACGAATTTGATCTCTTGATGGTGCCCCGGAAAGGAACTCTGTCACGTGTACTTCCCACGTGAGCTTAGCCGGCATCTCCACGAGAGTCTATCCACAAAAGGAACACCTTGAAGCAGGCTGCGAATGCACAGCTTAGGAGGAAAGCAGTACCCGCTTTCTACGAATTTGATCTCTTGATGGTGCTCCGGAAAGGAACTCTGGCACGTGTACTTCCCAAGTGAGCTTAGCCGGCACCTCCACGAGACTCTATCCACAAAAGGAACACCTTGAAAGTGGCTGCGAATGCACAGCTTTGGAGGAATGCGGTACCAGCATTCGACAAATTTATTCTCTTCATGGTGCCCCGCAAAAGGACTCGGGGTGTTGTACTTACCACGTGAGCTTAGCCGGCATCTCCACCAGAGTCTATCCACAAAAGGAACACCTTGAAGCTGGCTGCGAATGCACAGCTTAGGATTAAAGCAGTACCCACATGCTACGAATTTGATCTCTTGATGTTGCCCCGGAAAGGAACTCTGGCACGTGTACTTCCCAGGTTAGCTTAGCCGGCATCTCCACGAGAGTCTATACACAAAAGGAACACCATGAAGCTGGCTGCGAATGCACAGCTTAGGAGGAAAGCAATACTCGCATGCTACGAATTTGATCTCTTGATGGTGCCCCGGAAAGGAACTCTCTCACGTGTACTTCCCAAGTGAGCTTAGCCGGCATCTCCACGAGAGTCTATCCATAAAGGGAACACCTTAAAACTGGCTGTGAATGCACAGCTTAAGAGGAAAGCAGTACCCACATGCTAGGAATTTGCTCTCTTGATGGTGCTCCGGAAAGCAACTCTGACACGTGTACTTCCCAGGTTAGCTTAGCCGGCATCTCCACGAGAGTCTATACACAAAAGAAACACCATGAAGCTGGCTGCGAATGCACAGCTTAGGAGGAAAGCAATACCCGCATGCTACGAATTTGATCTCTTGATGGTGCCCCGGAAAGGAACTCTGTCACGTGTACTTCCCACGTGAGCTTAGCCGGCATCTCCACCAGAGTCTATCCACAAAAGGAACACCTTGAAGCTGGCTGCGAATGCACAGCTTACGATTAAAGCAGTACCCACATGCTACCAATTTGATCTGTTGATGTTGCCCCGGAAAGGAACTCTGGCACCTGACCTTCCCAGGTTAGCTTAGCCGGCATCTCCACGAGAGTCTATCCATAAAGGGAACACCTTAAAACTGGCTGTGAATGCACAGCTTAAGAGGAAAGCAGTACCCACATGCTACGAATTTGATCTCTTGATGGTGCTCCGGAAAGAAACTCTGACACGTGTACTTCCCAGGTTAGCTTAGCCGGCATGTCCACGAGAGTCTATACACAAAAGGAACACCATGAAGCTGGCTGCGAATGCACAGCTTAGGAGGAAAGTAATACCCGCATGCTACGAATTTGATCTCTTGATGGTGCCCCGGAAAGGAACTCTGTCACGTGTACTTCCCACGTGAGCTTAGCCGGCATCTCCACGAGAGTCTATCCACAAAAGGAACACCTTGAAGCAGGCTGCGAATGCACAGCTTAGGAGGAAAGCAGTACCGCATTCTACGAATTTGATCTCTTGATGGTGCTCCGGAAAGGAACTCTGGCACGTGTACTTCCCACGTGAGCTTAGCCGGCACCTCCACGAGACCCTATCCACAAAAGGAACACCTTGAAGTGGGCTGCGAATGCACAGCTTTGGAGGAATGCGGTACCAGCATTCGACAAATTTGTTCTCTTCATGGTGCCCCCGAAAAGGTCTCGGGGAGTTGTACTTACCACGTGAGCTTAGCCGGCATCTCCACCAGAGTCTATCCACAAAAGGAACCCCTTGAAGCTGGCTGCGAATGCACAGCTTAGGATTAAAGCAGTACCCACATGCTACGAATTTGATCTCCTGATGTTGCCCCGGAAAGGAACTCTGGCACGTGTACTTCCCATCTTAGCTTAGCCGGCATCTCCACGAGAGTCTATACACAAAATGAACACCATGAAGCTGGCTGCGAATGCACAGCTTAGGAGGAAAGCAATACCCGCATGCTACGAATTTGATCTCTTGATGGTGCCCCGGAAAGGAGCTCTGTCACGTGTACTTCCTACGTGAGCTTAGCCGGCATCTCCACCAGAGTGTATCCACAAAAGGAACACCTTGAATCTGGCTGCGAATGCACAGCTTAGGATTAAAGCAGTACCCACATGCTACGAATTTGATCTCTTGATGTTGCCCCGGAAAGGAACTCTGGCACGTGTACTTCCCAGGTTAGCTTAGCCGGCATCTCCACGAGAGTCTATCCATAAAGGGAACACCTTAAAACTGGCTGTGAATGCACAGCTTAAGAGGAAAGCAGTACCCACATGCTACGAATTTGATCTCTTGATGTTGCCCCGGAAAGGAACTCTGGCACGTGTACTTCCCCGGTTAGCTTAGCCGGCATCTCCACGAGAGTCTATCCACAAAAGGAACACCTTGAAGCTGGCTGCGAATGCACAGCTTAGGAGGAAAGCAATACCCGCATGCTACGAATTTGATCTCTTGATGGTGCCCCGGAAAGGAACTCTCTCACGTGTACTTCCCACGTGAGCTTAGCCGGCATCTCCACGAGAGTCTATCCACAAAAGGAACACCTTGAAGCAGGCTGCGAATGCACAGCTTAGGAAGAAAGCAGTACCCGCTTTCTACGAATTTGATCTCTTGATGGTGCTCCGGAAAGGAACTCTGGCACGTGTACTTCCCAAGTGAGCTTAGCCGGCACCTCCACGAGAATCTATCCACAAAAGGAACACCTTGAAGGTGGCTGCGAATGGACAGCTTTGGAGGAATGCGGTACCAGCATTCGACAAATTTGTTCTCTTCATGGTGCCCCGGAAAAGGACTCGGGGAGTTGTACTTACCACGTGAGCTTGCCGGCATCTCCACCAGAGTCTATCCACAAAAGGAACACCTTGAAGCTGGCTGCGAATGCACAGCTTAGGATTAAAGCAGTACCCACATGCTACGAATTTGATCTCTTGATGTTGCCCCCGAAAGGAACTCTGGCACGTGTACTTCCCAGGTTAGCTTAGCCGGCATCTCCACGAGAGTCTATACACAAAATGAACACCATGAAGCTGGCTGCGAATGCACAGCTTAGGAGGAAAGCAATAACCGCATGCTACGAATTTGATCTCTTGATGGTGCCCCGGAAAGGAACTCTGTCACGTGTACTTCCCACGTGAGCTTAGCCGGCATCTCCACGAGAGTCTATCCACAAAAGGAACACCTTGAAGCAGGCTGCGAATGCACAGCTTAGGAGGAAAGCAGTACCCGCTTTCTACGAATTTGATCTCTTGATGGTGCTCCGGAAAGGAACTCTGGCACGTGTACTTCCCAAGTGAGCTTAGCCGGCACCTCCACGAGACTCTATCCACAAAAGGAACACCTTGAAAGTGGCTGCGAATGCACAGCTTTGGAGGAATGCGGTACCAGCATTCGACAAATTTATTCTCTTCATGGTGCCCCGCAAAAGGACTTGGGGTGTTGTACTAACCACGTGAGCTTAGCCGGCATCTCCACCAGAGTCTATCCACAAAAGGAACACCTTGAAGCTGGCTGCGAATGCACAGCTTAGGATTAAAGCAGTACCCACATGCTACGAATTTGATCTCTTGATGTTGCCCCGGAAAGGAACTCTGGCACGTGTACTTCCCAGGTTAGCTTAGCCGGCATCTCCACGAGAGTCTATACACAAAAGGAACACCATGAAGCTGGCTGCGAATGCACAGCTTAGGAGGAAAGCAATACTCGCATGCTACGAATTTGATCTCTTCATGGTGCCCCGGAAAGGAACTCTCTCACGTGTACTTCCCAAGTGAGCTTAGCCGGCATCTCCACGAGAGTCTATCCACAAAAGGAACACCTTGAAGCAGGCTGCGAATGCACAGCTTAGGAGGAAATCAGTACCCGCTTTCTACGAATTTGATCTCTTGATGGTGCACCGGAAAGCAACTCTGGCCCGTGTACTTCCCACGTGAGCTTAGCTGGCACCTCCACGAGACTCTATCCACAAAAGGAACACCTTGAAGGTGGCTGCGAATGCACAGCATTGGAGGACTGCGGTACCAGCATTCGACAAATTTGTTCTCTTCATGGTGCCCCGGAAATGGACTCGGGGAGTTGTACTTACCACGTGAGCTTAGCCGGCATCTCCACCAGAGTCTATCCACAAAAGGAACACCTTGAAGCTGGCTGCGAATGCACAGCTTAGGAGGAAAGTAATACCCGCATGCTACGAATTTGATCTCTTGATGTTGCCCCGGAAAGGAACTCTGGCACGTGTATTTCCCAGGTTAGCTTAGCCGGCATATCCACGAGAGTCTATCCATAAAGGGAACACCTTAAAACTGGCTGTGAATGCACAGCTTAAGAGGAAAGCAGTACCCACATGCTACGAATTTGATCTCTTGATGGTGCTCCGGAAAGGAACTCTGACACGTGTACTTCCCAGGTTAGGTTAGCCGACATCTCCACGAGAGTCTATACACAAAAGGAACACCATGAAGCTGGCTGCGAATGCACAGCTTAGGAGGAAAGCAATACCCGCATGCTACGAATTTGATCTCTTGATGGTGCTCCGGAAAGGAACTCTGGCACGTGTACTTCCCACGTGAGCTTAGCCGGCACCTCCACGAGACTCTATCCACAAAAGGAACACCTTGAATGTGGCTGCGAATGCACAGCTTTGGAGGAATGAGGTACCAGCATTCGACAAATTTGTTCTCTTCATGGTGCCACGGAAAAGGACACGGGAAGTTGTACTTACCACGTGAGCTTAGCCGGCATCTCCACCAGAGTCTATCCACAAAAGGAACACCTTGAAGCTGGCTGAGAATGCACAGCTTAGGAGGAAAGCAATACCCGCATGCTACGAATTTGATCTCTTGATGGTGCCCCGGAAAGGAACTCTGTCACGTGTACTTCCCACGTGAGCATAGCCGGCATCTCCACGAGAGTCTATCCACAAAAGGAACACCTTGAAGTAGGCTGTGAATGCACAGCTTAGGAGGAAAGCAGTACCCGCTTTCTACGAATTTGATCTCTTGATGGTGCTCCGGAAAGGAACTCTGGCACGTGTACTTCACACGTGAGTTTAGCCGGCACCTCCACGAGACTCTATCCAGAAAAGGAACAACTTGAAGGTGGCTGCGAATGCACAGCTTTGGAGGAATGCGGTACCAGCATTCGACAAATTTGTTCTCTTCATGGTGCCCCGGAAAAGGACTCGGGGAGTTGTACTTACCACGTGAGCTTAGCCAGCATCTCCACCAGAGTGTATCCACAAAAGGAACACCTTGAAGCTGGCTGCGAATGCACAGCTTAGGATTAAAGCAGTACCCACATGCTACGAATTTGATCTCTTGATGTTGCCCCGGAAAGGAACTCTGGCACGTGTACTTCCCAGGTTAGCTTAGCCGGCATCTCCACGAGAGTCTATACACAAAATGAACACCATGAAGCTGGCTGCGAATGCACAGATTAGGAGGAAAGCAATACCCGCATGCTACGAATTTGATCTCTTGATGGTGCCCCGGAAAGGAGCTCTGTCACGTGTACTTCCTACGTGAGCTTAGCCGGCATCTCCACCAGAGTGTATCCACAAAAGGAACACCTTGAATCTGGCTGCGAATGCACAGCTTAGGATTAAAGCAGTACCCACATGCTACGAATTTGATCTCTTGATGTTGCCCCGGAAAGGAACTCTGGCACGTGTACTTCCCAGGTTAGCTTAGCCGGCATCTCCACGAGAGTCTATCCATAAAGGGAACACCTTAAAACTGGCTGTGAATGCACAGCTTAAGAGGAAAGCAGTACCCACATGCTACGAATTTGATCTCTTGATGTTGCCCCGGAAAGGAACTCTGGCACGTGTACTTCCCCGGTTAGCTTAGCCGGCATCTCCACGAGAGTCTATCCACAAAAGGAACACCTTGAAGCTGGCTGCGAATGCACAGCTTAGGAGGAAAGCAATACCCGCATGCTACGAATTTGATCTCTTGATGGTGCCCCGGAAAGGAACTCTCTCACGTGTACTTCCCACGTGAGCTTAGCCGGCATCTCCACGAGAGTCTATCCACAAAAGGAACACCTTGAAGCAGGCTGCGAATGCACAGCTTAGGAAGAAAGCAGTACCCGCTTTCTACGAATTTGATCTCTTGATGGTGCTCCGGAAAGGAACTCTGGCACGTGTACTTCCCAAGTGAGCTTAGCCGGCACCTCCACGAGAATCTATCCACAAAAGGAACACCTTGAAGTTGGCTGCGAATGGACAGCTTTGGAGGAATGCGGTACCAGCATTCGACAAATTTGTTCTCTTCATGGTGCCCCGGAAAAGGACTCGGGGAGTTGTACTTACCACGTGAGCTTGCCGGCATCTCCACCAGAGTCTATCCACAAAAGGAACACCTTGAAGCTGGCTGCGAATGCACAGCTTAGGATTAAAGCAGTACCCACATGCTACGAATTTGATCTCTTGATGTTGCCCCCGAAAGGAACTCTGGCACGTGTACTTCCCAGGTTAGCTTAGCCGGCATCTCCACGAGAGTCTATACACAAAATGAACACCATGAAGCTGGCTGCGAATGCACAGCTTAGGAGGAAAGCAATAACCGCATGCTACGAATTTGATCTCTTGATGGTGCCCCGGAAAGGAACTCTGTCACGTGTACTTCCCACGTGAGCTTAGCCGGCATCTCCACGAGAGTCTATCCACAAAAGGAACACCTTGAAGCAGGCTGCGAATGCACAGCTTAGGAGGAAAGCAGTACCCGCTTTCTACGAATTTGATCTCTTGATGGTGCTCCGGAAAGGAACTCTGGCACGTGTACTTCCCAAGTGAGCTTAGCCGGCACCTCCACGAGACTCTATCCACAAAAGGAACACCTTGAAAGTGGCTGCGAATGCACAGCTTTGGAGGAATGCGGTACCAGCATTCGACAAATTTATTCTCTTCATGGTGCCCCGCAAAAGGACTCGGGGTGTTGTACTTACCACGTGAGCTTAGCCGGCATCTCCACCAGAGTCTATCCACAAAAGGAACACCTTGAAGCTGGCTGCGAATGCACAGCTTAGGATTAAAGCAGTACCCACATGCTACGAATTTGATCTCTTGATGTTGCCCCGGAAAGGAACTCTGGCACGTGTACTTCCCAGGTTAGCTTAGCCGGCATCTCCACGAGAGTCTATACACAAAAGGAACACCATGAAGCTGGCTGCGAATGCACAGCTTAGGAGGAAAGCAATACTCGCATGCTACGAATTTGATCTCTTGATGGTGCCCCGGAAAGGAACTCTCTCACGTGTACTTCCCAAGTGAGCTTAGCCGGCATCTCCACGAGAGTCTATCCACAAAAGGAACACCTTGAAGCAGGCTGCGAATGCACAGCTTAGGAGGAAATCAGTACCCGCTTTCTACGAATTTGATCTCTTGATGGTGCACCGGAAAGCAACTCTGGCCCGTGTACTTCCCACGTGAGCTTAGCCGGCACCTTCACGAGACTCTATCCACAAAAGGAACACCTTGAAGGTGGCTGCGAATGCACAGCATTGGAGGACTGCGGTACCAGCATTCGACAAATTTGTTCTCTTCATGGTGCCCCGGAAATGGACTCGGGGAGTTGTACTTACCACGTGAGCTTAGCCGGCATCTCCACCAGAGTCTATCCACAAAAGGAACACCTTGAAGCTGGCTGCGAATGCACAGCTTAGGAGGAAAGTAATACCCGCATGCTACGAATTTGATCTCTTGATGTTGCCCCGGAAAGGAACTCTGGCACGTGTATTTCCCAGGTTAGCTTAGCCGGCATATCCACGAGAGTCTATCCATAAAGGGAACACCTTAAAACTGGCTGTGAATGCACAGCTTAAGAGGAAAGCAGTACCCACATGCTACGAATTTGATCTCTTGATGGTGCTCCGGAAAGGAACTCTGACACGTGTACTTCCCAGGTTAGGTTAGCCGACATCTCCACGAGAGTCTATACACAAAAGGAACACCATGAAGCTGGCTGCGAATGCACAGCTTAGGAGGAAAGCAATACCCGCATGCTACGAATTTGATCTCTTGATGGTGCTCCGGAAAGGAACTCTGGCACGTGTACTTCCCACGTGAGCTTAGCCGGCACCTCCACGAGACTCTATCCACAAAAGGAACACCTTGAATGTGGCTGCGAATGCACAGCTTTGGAGGAATGAGGTACCAGCATTCGACAAATTTGTTCTCTTCATGGTGCCACGGAAAAGGACACGGGAAGTTGTACTTACCACGTGAGCTTAGCCGGCATCTCCACCAGAGTCTATCCACAAAAGGAACACCTTGAAGCTGGCTGAGAATGCACAGCTTAGGAGGAAAGCAATACCCGCATGCTACGAATTTGATCTCTTGATGGTGCCCCGGAAAGGAACTCTGTCACGTGTACTTCCCACGTGAGCATAGCCGGCATCTCCACGAGAGTCTATCCACAAAAGGAACACCTTGAAGTAGGCTGTGAATGCACAGCTTAGGAGGAAAGCAGTACCCGCTTTCTACGAATTTGATCTCTTGATGGTGCTCCGGAAAGGAACTCTGGCACGTGTACTTCACACGTGAGTTTAGCCGGCACCTCCACGAGACTCTATCCAGAAAAGGAACAACTTGAAGGTGGCTGCGAATGCACAGCTTTGGAGGAATGCGGTACCAGCATTCGACAAATTTGTTCTCTTCATGGTGCCCCGGAAAAGGACTCGGGGAGTTGTACTTACCACGTGAGCTTAGCCAGCATCTCCACCAGAGTGTATCCACAAAAGGAACACCTTGAAGCTGGCTGCGAATGCACAGCTTAGGATTAAAGCAGTACCCACATGCTACGAATTTGATCTCTTGATGTTGCCCCGGAAAGGAACTCTGGCACGTGTACTTCCCAGGTTAGCTTAGCCGGCATCTCCACGAGAGTCTATACACAAAATGAACACCATGAAGCTGGCTGCGAATGCACAGATTAGGAGGAAAGCAATACCCGCATGCTACGAATTTGATCTCTTGATGGTGCTCCAGAAAGGAACTCTGGCACGTGTACTTCCCACGTGAGCTTAGCCGGCACCTCCAAGAGACTCTATCCACAAAAGGAACACCTTGAAGGTGGCTGCAAATGCACAGCTTTGGAGGAATGCGGTACCAGCATTCGACAAATTTGTTCTCTTCATGGTGCCCCGGAAAAGGACTCGGAGAGTTGTACTTACCACGTGAGCTTAGCCGGCATCTCCACCAGAGTGTATCCAAAAAAGGAACACCTTGAAGCTGGCTGCGAATGCACAGCTTAGGATTAAAGCAGTACCCACATGCTACGAATTTGATCTCTTGATGTTGCCCCGGAAAGGAACTCTGGCACGTGTACTTCCCAGGTTAGCTTAGCCGGCATCTCCACGAGAGTCTATCCATAAAGGGAACACCTTAAAACTGGCTGTGAATGCACAGCTTAAGAGGAAAGCAGTACCCACATGCTACGAATTTGCTCTCTTCATGGTGCTCCGGAAAGTAACTCTGACACGTGTACTTCCCAGGTTAGCTTAGCCGGCATCTCACGAGAGTCTATACACAAAAGAAACACCATGAAGCTGGCGGCGAATGCACAGCTTAGGAGGAAAGCAATACCCGCATGCTACGAATTTGATCTCTTGATGGTGCCCCGGAAAGGAACTCTGTCACGTGTACTTCCCACGTGAGCTTAGCCGGCATCTCCACGACAGTCTATCCACAAAAGGAACACCTTGAATCAGGCTGCGAATGCACAGCTTAGGAAGAAAGCAGTACCCGCTTTCTACGAATTTGATCTCTTGATGGTGCTCCGGAAAGGAACTCTGGCACGTGTACTTCCCAGGTTAGCTTAGCCGGCATCTCCACGAGAGTCTATCCATAAAGGGAACACCTTAAAACTGGCTGTGAATGCACAGCTTAAGAGGAAAGCAGTACCCACATGCTACGAATTTGATCTCTTGATGTTGCCCCGGAAAGGAACTCTGGCACGTGTACTTCCCAGGTTAGCTTAGCCGGAATCTCCACGAGAGTCTATACACAAAAGGAACACCATGAAGCTGGCTGCGAATGCACAGCTTAGGAGAAAAGCAATACCCGCATGCTACGAATTTGATCTCTTGAGGGTGCCCCGGAAAGGAACTCTGTCACGTGTACTTCCCACGTGAGCTTAGCCGGCATCTCCACGAGAGTCTATCCACAAAAGGAACACCTTGAAGCAGGCTGCGAATGCACAGCATAGGAAGAAAGCAGTACCCGCTTTCTACGAATTTGATCTCTTGATGGTGCTCCGGAAAGGAACTCTGGCACGTGTACTTCCCAAGTGAGCTTAGCCGGCACCTCCACGAGAATCTATCCACAAAAGGAACACCTTGAAGGTGGCTGCGAATGCACAGCTTTGGAGGAATGCTTTACGAGCATTCGACAAATTTGTTCTCTTCATGGTGCCCCGGAAAAGGACTCGGGGAGTTGTACTTACCACGTGAGCTTGCCGGCATCTCCACCAGAGTCTATCCACAAAAGGAACACCTTGAAGCTGGCTACGAATGCACAGCTTAGGATTAAAGCAGTACCCACATGCTACGAATTTGATCTCTTGATGTTGCCCCCGAAAGGAACTCTGGCACGTGTACTTCCCAGGTTAGCTTAGCCGGCATCTCCACGAGAGTCTATACACAAAATGAACACCATGAAGCTGGCTGCGAATGCACAGCTTAGGAGGAAAGCAATACCCGCATGCTACGAATTTGATCTCTTGATGGTGATCCAGAAAGGAACTCTGGCACGTGTACTTCCCACGTGAGCTTAGCCGGCATCTCCACGAGAGTCTATCCACAAAAGGAACACCTTGAAGCCGGCTGTGAATGCACAGCTTAGGAGGAAAGCAGTACCCGCTTTCTACGAATTTGATCTCTTGATGGTGATCCAGAAAGGAACTCTGGCACGTGTACTTCCCACGTGAGCTTAGCCGGCACCTCCACGAGACTCTATCCACAAAAGGAACACCTTGAAGGTGGCTGCAAATGCACAGCTTTGGAGGAATGCGGTACCAGCATTCGACAAATTTGTTCTCTTCATGGTGTCCCGGAAAAGGACTCGGAGAGTTGTACTTACCACGTGAGCTTAGCCGGCATCTCCACGAGAGTCTATCCATAAAGGGAACACCTTAAAACTGGCTGTGAATGCACAGCTTAAGAGGAAAGCAGTACCCACATGCTACGAATTTGATCTCTTGATGGTGCTCCGGAAAGAAACTCTGGCACGTGTACTTCCCAGGTTAGCTTAGCCGGCATCTCCACGAGAGTCTATACACAAAAGGAACACCATGAAGCTGGCTGCGAATGCACAGCTTAGGAGGAAAGCAATACTCGCATGCTACGAATTTGATCTCTTGATGGTGCCCCGGAAAGGAACTCTCTCACGTGTACTTCCCAAGTGAGCTTAGCCGGCATCTCCACGAGAGTCTATCCACAAAAGGAACACCTTGAAGCAGGCTGCGAAAGCACAGCTTAGGAGGAAATCAGTACCCGCTTTCTACGAATTTGATCTCTTGATGGTGCACCGGAAAGCAACTCTGGCACGTGTACTTCCCACGTGAGCTTAGCCGGCACCTCCACGAGACTCTATCCACAAAAGGAACACCTTGAAGTTGGCTGCGAATGCACAGCTTTGGAGAAATGAGGTACCAGCATTCGACAAATTTGTTCTCTTCATGGTGCCCCCGAAAAGGTCTCGGGGAGTTGTACTTACCACGTGAGCTTAGCCGGCATCTCCACCAGAGTCTATCCACAAAAGGAACCCCTTGAAGCTGGCTGCGAATGCACAGCGTAGGATTAAAGCAGTACCCAAATGCTACGAATTTGATCTCATGATGTTGCCCCGGAAAGGAACTCTGGCACGTGTACTTCCCAGGTTAGCTTAGCCGGCACCTCCACGAGACTCTATCCACAAAAGGAACACCTTGAAGGTGGCTGCGAATGCACAGCTTTGGAGGAATGCGGTACCAGCATTCGACAAATTTGTTCTCTTCATGGTGCCCCGGAAAAGGACTCGGGGAGTTGTATTTACCACGTGAGCTTATCCGGCATCTCCACCAGAGTGTATCGACAAAAGGAACACCTTGAAGCTGGCTGCGAATGCACAGCTTAGGATTAAAGCAGTACCCACATGCTACGAATTTGATCTCTTGATGTTGCCCCGGAAAGGAACTCTGGCACGTGTATTTCCCAGGTTAGCTTAGCCGGCATCTCCACGAGAGTCTATCCATAAAGGGAACACCTTAAAACTGGCTGTGAATGCACAGCTTAAGAGGAAAGCAGTACCCACATGCTACGAATTTGCTCTCTTGATGGTGCTCCGGAAAGCAACTCTGACACGTGTACTTCCCAGGTTAGCTTAGCCGGCATCTCCACGAGAGTCTATACACAAAAGAAACACCATGAAGCTGGCTGCGAATGCACAGCTTAGGAGGAAAGCAATACCCGCATGCTACGAATTTGATCTCTTGATGGTGCCCCGGAAAGGAACTCTGTCACGTGTACTTCCCACGTGAGCTTAGCCGGCATCTCCACCAGAGTCTATCCACAAAAGGAACACCTTGAAGCTGGCTGCGAATGCACAGCTTACGATTAAAGCAGTACCCACATGCTACCAATTTGATCTGTTGATGTTGCCCCGGAAAGGAACTCTGGCACCTGACCTTCCCAGGTTAGCTTAGCCGGCATCTCCACGAGAGTCTATCCATAAAGGGAACACCTTAAAACTGGCTGTGAATGCACAGCTTAAGAGGAAAGCAGTACCCACATGCTACGAATTTGATCTCTTGATGGTGCTCCGGAAAGAAACTCTGACACGTGTACTTCCCAGGTTAGCTTAGCCGGCATGTCCACGAGAGTCTATACAGAAAAGGAACACCATGAAGCTGGCTGCGAATGCACAGCTTAGGAGGAAAGTAATACCCGCATGCTACGAATTTGATCTCTTGATGGTGCCCCGGAAAGGAACTCTGTCACGTGTACTTCCCACGTGAGGTTAGCCGGCATCTCCACGAGAGTCTATCCACAAAAGGAACACCTTGAAGCAGGCTGCGAATGCACAGCTTAGGAGGAAAGCAGTACCGCATTCTACGAATTTGATCTCTTGATGGTGCTCCGGAAAGGAACTCTGGAACGTGTACTTCCCACGTGAGCTTAGCCGTCACCTCCACGAGACCCTATCCACAAAAGGAACACCTTGAAGTGGGCTGCGAATGCACAGCTTTGGAGGAATGCGGTACCAGCATTCGACAAATTTGTTCTCTTCATGCTGACCCGAAAAGGTCTCGGGGAGTTGTACTTACCACGTGAGCTTAGCCGGCATCTCCACCAGAGTCTATCCACAAAAGGAACCCCTTGAAGCTGGCTGCGAATGCACAGCTTAGGATTAAAGCAGTTCCCACATGCTACGAATTTGATCTCCTGATGTTGCCCCGGAAAGGAACTCTGGCACGTGTACTTCCCATCTTAGCTTAGCCGGCATCTCCACGAGAGTCTATACACAAAATGAACACCATGAAGCTGGCTGCGAATGCACAGCTTAGGAGGAAAGCAATACCCGCATGCTACGAATTTGATCTCTTGATGGTGCCCCGGAAAGGAGCTCTGTCACGTGTACTTCCTACGTGAGCTTAGCCGGCATCTCCACAAGAGTGTATCCACAAAAGGAACACCTTGAAGCTGGCTGCGAATGCACAGCTTAGGATTAAAGCAGTACCCACATGCTACGAATTTGATCTCTTGATGTTGCCCCGGAAAGGAACTCTGGCACGTGTACTTCCCAGGTTAGCTTAGCCGGCATCTCCACGAGAGTCTATCCATAAAGGGAACACCTTAAAACTGGCTGTGAATGCACAGCTTAAGAGGAAAGCAGTACCCACATGCTACGAATTTGATCTCTTGATGTTGCCCCGGAAAGGAACTCTGGCACGTGTACTTCCAAGGTTAGCTTAGCCGGCATCTCCACGAGAGTCTATCCACAAAAGGAACACCTTGAAGCTGGCTGCGAATGCACAGCTTAGGAGGAAAGCAATACCCGCATGCTACGAATTTGATCTCTTGATGGTGCCCCGGAAAGGAACTCTCTCACGTGTACTTCCCACGTGAGCTTAGCCGGCATCTCCACGAGAGTCTATCCACAAAAGGAACACCTTGAAGCAGGCTGCGAATGCACAGCTTAGGAAGAAAGCAGTACCCGCTTTCTACGAATTTGATCTCTTGATGGTGCTCCGGAAAGGAACTCTGGCACGTGTACTTCCCAAGTGAGCTTAGCCGGCACCTCCACGAGAATGTATCCACAAAAGGGACACCTTGAAGGTGGCTGCGAATGGACAGCTTTGGAGGAATGCGGTACCAGCATTCGACAAATTTGTTCTCTTCATGGTGCCCCGGAAAAGGACTCGGGGAGTTGTACTTACCACGTGAGCTTGCCGGCATCTCCACCAGAGTCTATCCACAAAAGGAACACCTTGAAGCTGGCTGCGAATGCACAGCTTAGGATTAAAGCAGTACCCACATGCTACGAATTTGATCTCTTGATGTTGCCCCCGAAAGGAACTCTGGCACGTGTACTTCCCAGGTTAGCTTAGCCGGCATCTCCACGAGAGTCTATACACAAAATGAACACCATGAAGCTGGCTGCGAATGCACAGCTTAGGAGGAAAGCAATACCCGCATGCTACGAATTTGATCTCTTGAGGGTGCCCCGGAAAGGAACTCTGTCACGTGTACTTCCCACGTGAGCTTAGCCGGCATCTCCACGAGAGTCTATCCACAAAAGGAACACCTTGAAGCAGGCTGCGAATGCACAGCTTAGGAGGAATGCGGTACCAACATTCGACAAATTTGATCTCTTCATGGTGCTCCGGAAAGGAACTCTGGCACGTGTACTTCCCAAGTGAGCTTAGCCGGCACCTCCACGAGACTCTATCCACAAAAGGAACACCTTGAAAGTGGCTGCGAATGCACAGCTTTGGAGGAATGCGGTACCAGCATTCGACAAATTTATTCTCTTCATGGTGCCCCGCAAAAGGACTCGGGGTGTTGTACTTACCACGTGAGCTTAGCCGGCATCTCCACCAGAGTCTATCCACAAAAGGAACACCTTGAAGCTGGCTGCGAATGCACAGCTTAGGATTAAAGCAGTACCCACATGCTACGAATTTGATCTCTTGATGTTGCCCCGGAAAGGAACTCTGGCACGTGTACTTCCCAGGTTAGCTTAGCCGGCATCTCCACGAGAGTCTATACACAAAAGGAACACCATGAAGCTGGCTGCGAATGCACAGCTTAGGAGGAAAGCAATACTCGCATGCTACGAATTTGATCTCTTGATGGTGCCCCGGAAAGGAACTCTCTCACGTGTACTTCCCAAGTGAGCTTAGCCGGCATCTCCACGAGAGTCTATCCACAAAAGGAACACCTTGAAGCAGGCTGCGAATGCACAGCTTAGGAGGAAATCAGTACCCGCTTTCTACGAATTTGATCTCTTGATGGTGCACCGGAAAGCAACTCTGGCCCGTGTACTTCCCACGTGAGCTTAGCCGGCACCTTCACGAGACTCTATCCACAAAAGGAACACCTTGAAGTTGGCTGCGAATGCACAGCATTGGAGGACTGCGGTACCAGCATTCGACAAATTTGTTCTCTTCATGGTGCCCCGGAAATGGACTCGGGGAGTTGTACTTACCACGTGAGCTTAGCCGGCATCTCCACCAGAGTCTATCCACAAAAGGAACACCTTGAAGCTGGCTGCGAATGCACAGCTTAGGAGGAAAGTAATACCCGCATGCTACGAATTTGATCTCTTGATGTTGCCCCGGAAAGGAACTCTGGCACGTGTATTTCCCAGGTTAGCTTAGCCGGCATATCCACGAGAGTCTATCCATAAAGGGAACACCTTAAAACTGGCTGTGAATGCACAGCTTAAGCGGAAAGCAGTACCCACATGCTACGAATTTGATCTCTTGATGGTGCTCCGGAAAGGAACTCTGACACGTGTACTTCCCAGGTTAGGTTAGCCGACATCTCCACGAGAGTCTATACACAAAAGGAACACCATGAAGCTGGCTGCGAATGCACAGCTTAGGAGGAAAGCAATACCCGCATGCTACGAATTTGATCTCTTGATGGTGCTCCGGAAAGGAACTCTGGCACGTGTACTTCCCACGTGAGCTTAGCCGGCACATCCACGAGACTCTATCCACAAAAGGAACACCTTGAAGGTGGCTGCGAATGCACAGCTTTGGAGGAATGAGGTACCAGCATTCGACAAATTTGTTCTCTTCATGGTGCCACGGAAAAGGACACGGGAAGTTGTACTTACCACGTGAGCTTAGCCGGCATCTCCACCAGAGTCTATCCACAAAAGGAACACCTTGAAGCTGGCTGAGAATGCACAGCTTAGGAAGAAAGCAATACCCGCATGCTACGAATTTGATCTCTTGATGGTGCCCCGGAAAGGAACTCTGTCACGTGTACTTCCCACGTGAGCATAGCCGGCATCTCCACGAGAGTCTATCCACAAAAGGAACACCTTGAAGTAGGCTGTGAATGCACAGCTTAGGAGGAAAGCAGTACCCGCTTTCTACGAATTTGATCTCTTGATGGTGCTCCGGAAAGGAACTCTGGCACGTGTACTTCACACGTGAGTTTAGCCGGCACCTCCACGAGACTCTATCCAGAAAAGGAACAACTTGAAGGTGGCTGCGAATGCACAGCTTTGTAGGAATGCGGTACCAGCATTCGACAAATTTGTTCTCTTCATGGTGCCCCGGAAAAGGACTCGGGGAGTTGTACTTACCACGTGAGCTTAGCCAGCATCTCCACCAGAGTGTATCCACAAAAGGAACACCTTGAAGCTGGCTGCGAATGCACAGCTTAGGATTAAAGCAGTACCCACATGCTACGAATTTGATCTCTTGATGTTGCCCCGGAAAGGAACTCTGGCACGTGTACTTCCCAGGTTAGCTTAGCCGGCATCTCCACGAGAGTCTATCTATAAAGGGAACACCTTAAACCTGGCTGTGAATGCACAGCTTAAGAGGAAAGCAGTACCCACATGCTACGAATTTGATCTCTTGATGTTGCCCCAGAAAGAACTCTGGCACGTGTACTTCCCAGGTTAGCTTAGCCGGCATCTCCACGAGAGTCTATACACAAAATGAACACCATGAAGCTGGCTGCGAATGCACAGATTAGGAGGAAAGCAATACCCGCATGCTACGAATTTGATCTCTTGATGGTGCTCCAGAAAGGAACTCTGGCACGTGTACTTCCCACGTGAGCTTAGCTGGCACCTCCAAGAGACTCTATCCACAAAAGGAACACCTTGAAGGTGGCTGCAAATGCACAGCTTTGGAGGAATGCGGTACCAGCATTCGACAAATTTGTTCTCTTCATGGTGCCCCGGAAAAGGACTCGGAGAGTTGTACTTACCACGTGAGCTTAGCCGGCATCTCCACCAGAGTGTATCCAAAAAAGGAACACCTTGAAGCTGGCTGCGAATGCACAGCTTAGGATTAAAGCAGTACCCACATGCTACGAATTTGATCTCTTGATGTTGCCCCGGAAAGGAACTCTGGCACGTGTACTTCCCAGGTTAGCTTAGCCGGCATCTCCACGAGAGTCTATCCATAAAGGGAACACCTTAAAACTGGCTGTGAATGCACAGCTTAAGAGGAAAGCAGTACCCACATGCTACGAATTTGCTCTCTTGATGGTGCTCCGGAAAGTAACTCTGACACGTGTACTTCCCAGGTTAGCTTAGCCGGCATCTCACGAGAGTCTATACACAAAAGAAACACCATGAAGCTGGCTGCGAATGCACAGCTTAGGAGGAAAGCAATACCCGCATGCTACGAATTTGATCTCTTGATGGTGCCCCGGAAAGGAACTCTGTCACGTGTACTTCCCACGTGAGCTTAGCCGGCATCTCCACGAGAGTCTATCCACAAAAGGAACACCTTGAATCAGGCTGCGAATGCACAGCTTAGGAAGAAAGCAGTACCCGCTTTCTACGAATTTGATCTCTTGATGGTGCTCCGGAAAGGAACTCTGGCACGTGTACTTCCCAGGTTAGCTTAGCCGGCATCTCCACGAGAGTCTATCCATAAAGGGAACACCTTAAAACTGGCTGTGAATGCACAGCTTAAGAGGAAAGCAGTACCCACATGCTACGAATTTGATCTCTTGATGTTGCCCCGGAAAGGAACTCTGGCACGTGTACTTCCCAGGTTAGCTTAGCCGGCATCTCCACGAGAGTCTATACACAAAAGGAACACCATGAAGCTGGCTGCGAATGCACAGCTTAGGAGGAAAGCAATACCCGCATGCTACGAATTTGATCTCTTGAGGGTGCCCCGGAAAGGAACTCTGTCACGTGTACTTCCCACGTGAGCTTAGCCGGCATCTCCACGAGAGTCTATCCACAAAAGGAACACCTTGAAGCAGGCTGCGAATGCACAGCTTAGGAGGAATGCGGTACCAACATTCGACAAATTTGTTCTCTTCATGGTGCTCCGGAAAGGAACTCTGGCACGTGTACTTCCCAAGTGAGCTTAGCCGGCACCTCCACGAGACTCTATCCACAAAAGGAACACCTTGAAAGTGGCTGCGAATTCACAGCTTTGGAGGAATGCGGTACCAGCATTCGACAAATTTGTTCTCTTCATGGTGCCCCCGAAAAGGACTCGGGGTGTTGTACTTACCACGTGAGCTTAGCCGGCATCTCCACCAGAGTCTATCCACAAAAGGAACACCTTGAAGCTGGCTGCGAATGCACAGCTTAGGATTAAAGCAGTACCCACATGCTACGAATTTGATCTCTTGATGTTGCCCCGGAAAGGAACTCTGGCACGTGTACTTCCCAGGTTAGCTTAGCCGGCATCCCCACGAGAGTCTATACACAAAAGGAACACCATGAAGCTGGCTGCGAATGCACAGCTTAGGAGGAAAGCAATACTCGCATGCTACGAATTTGATCTCTTCATGGTGCCCCGGAAAGGAACTCTCTCACGTGTACTTCCCAGGTGAGCTTAGCCGGCATCTCCACGAGAGTCTATCCACAAAAGGAACACCTTGAAGCTGGCTGCGAATGCACAGCTTAGGATTAAAGCAGTACCCACATGCTACGAATTTGATCTCTTGATGTTGCCCCGGAAAGGAACTCTGGCACCTGTACTTCCCAGGTTAGCTTAGCCGGCATCTCCACGAGAGTCTATCCATAAAGGGAACACCTTAAAACTGGCTGTGAATGCACAGCTTAAGAGGAAAGCAGTACCCACATGCTACGAATTTGATCTCTTGATGGTGCTCCGGAAAGGAACTCTGACACGTGTACTTCCCAGGTTAGGTTAGCCGGCATCTCCACGAGAGGCTATACACAAAAGGAACACCATGAAGCTGGCTGCGAATGCACAGCTTAGGAGGAAAGTAATACCCGCATGCTACGAATTTGATATCTTGATGGTGCCCCGGAAAGGAACTCTGGCACGTGTATTTCCCAGGTTAGCTTAGCCGGCATCTCCACGAGAGTCTATCCAGAAAGGGAACACCTTAAAACTGGCTGTGAATGCACAGCTTAAGAGGAAAGCAGTACCGACATGCTACGAATTTGATCTCTTGGTGGTGCTCCGGAAAGGAACTCTGAAACGTGTACTTCCCAGGTTAGGTTAGCCGGCATCTCCACGAGAGGCTATACACAATAGGAACACCATGAAGCTGGCTGCGAATGCACAGCTTAGGAGGAAAGTAATACCCGCATGCTACGAATTTAATCTCTTGATGTTGCCCCGGAAAGGAACTCTGGCACGTGTATTTCCCAGGTTAGCTTAGACGGCTTCTCCACGAGAGTCTATCCATAAAGGGAACACCTTAAAACTGGCTGTGAATGCACAGCTTAAGAGGAAAGCAGTACCTACATGCTACGAATTTCATCTCTTGATGGTGCTCCGGAAAGAAACTCTGACACGTGTACTTCCCAGGTTAGCTTAGCCGGCATCTCCACGAGAGTCTATACACAAAAGGAACACCATGAAGCTGGCTGCGAATGCACAGCTTAGGAGGAAAGTAATACCCGCATGCTATGAATTTGATCTCTTGATGGTGCCCCGGAAAGGAACTCTGTCACGTGTACTTCCCACGTGAGCTTAGCTGGCATCTCCACGAGAGTCTATCCACAAAAGGAACACCTTGAAGCAGGCTGCGAATGCACAGCTTAGGAGGAAAGCAGTACCCGCTTTCTACGAATTTGATCTCTTGATGGTGCTCCGGAAAGGAACTCTGGCACGTGTACTTCCCACGTGAGCTTAGCCGGCACCTCCACGAGACTCTATCCACAAAAGGAACACCTTGAAGGTGGCTGCGAATGCACAGCTTTGGAGGAATGCGGTACCAGCATTCGACAAATATGTTCTCTTCATGGTGCCCCGGAAAAGGACACGGGGAGTTGTACTTACCACGTGAGCTTAGCCGGCATCTCCACCAGAGTCTATCCACAAAAGGAACACCTTGAAGCTGGCTGCGAATGCACAGCTTAGGATTAAAGCAGTACCCACATGCTACGAATTTGATCTCTTGATGTTGCCCCGGAAAGGAACTCTGGCACGTGTACTTCCCAGGTTAGCTTAGCCTGCATCTCCACGAGAGTCTATACACAAAATGAACACCATGAAGCTGGCTGCGAATGCACAGCTTAGGAGGAAAGCAATACCCGCATGCTACGAATTTGATCTCTTGAGGGTGCCCCGGAAAGGAACTCTGTCACGTGTACTTCCCACGTGAGCTTAGCCGGTATCTCCACGAGAGTCTATCCACAAAAGGAACACCTTGAAGCAGGCTGCGAATGCACAGCTTAGGAGGAATGCGGTACCAACATTCGACAAATTTGTTCTCTTCATGGTGCCCCGGAAAAGGACTCGGGGAGTTGTACTTACCTCGTGAGCTTAGCCGGCATCTCCACCAGAGTGTATCCACAAAAGGAACACCTTGAAGGTGGCTGCGAATGCACAGCTTAAGAGGAAAGCAGTACCCACATGCTACGAATTTGATCTCTTGATTGTGCTCCGGAAAGCAACTCTGACACGTGTACTTCCCAGGTTAGCTTAGACGGCATCTCCACGAGAGTCTATCCATAAAGGGAACACCTTAAAACTGGCTGTGAATGCACAGCTTAAGAGGAAAGCAGTACCCACATGCTACGAATTTGATCTCTTGATGTGGCCCAGAAAGGAACTCTGGCACGTGTACTTCCCAGGTTAGCTTAGCCGGCATCTCCACGAGAGTCTATACACAAAATGAACACCATGAAGCTGGCTGCGAATGCACAGCTTAGGAGGAAAGCAATACCCGCATGCTACGAATTTGATCTCTTGATGGTGCTCCAGAAAGGAACTCTGGCACGTGTACTTCCCACGTGAGCTTAGCCGGCACCTCCACGAGACTCTATCCACAAAAGGAACACCTTGAAGGTGGCTGCAAATGCACAGTTTTGGAGGAATGCGGTACCAGCATTCGACAAATTTGTTCTCTTCATGGTGCCCCGGAAAAGGACTCGGAGAGTTGTACTTACCACGTGAGCTTAGCCGGCATCTCCACCAGAGTGGATCCACAAAAGGAACACCTTGAAGCTGGCGGCGAATGCACAGCTTAGGATTAAAGCACTACCCACATGCTACGAATTTGATCTCTTGATGTTGCCCCGGAAAGGAACTCTGGCACGTGTACTTCCCAGGTTAGCTTAGCCGGCATCTCCACGAGAGTCTATCCATAAAGGGAACACCTTAAAACTGGCTGTGAATGCACAGCTTAAGAGGAAAGCAGTACCCACATGCTACGAATTTGATCTCTTGATGGTGCTCCGGAAAGAAACTCTGACACGTGTACTTCCCAGGTTAGCTTAGCCGGCATGTCCACGAGAGTCTATACACAAAAGGAACACCATGAAGCTGGCTGCGAATGCACAGCTTAGGAGGAAAGTAATACCCGCATGCTACGAATTTGATCTCTTGATGGTGCCCCGGAAAGGAACTCTGTCACGTGTACTTCCCACGTGAGGTTAGCCGGCATCTCCACGAGAGTCTATCCACAAAAGGAACACCTTGAAGCAGGCTGCGAATGCACAGCTTAGGAGGAAAGCAGTACCGCATTCTACGAATTTGATCTCTTGATGGTGCTCCGGAAAGGAACTCTGGCACGTGTACTTCCCACGTGAGCTTAGCCGTCACCTCCACGAGACCCTATCCACAAAAGGAACACCTTGAAGTGGGCTGCGAATGCACAGCTTTGGAGGAATGCGGTACCAGCATTCGACAAATTTGTTCTCTTCATGGTGCCCCCGAAAAGGTCTCGGGGAGTTGTACTTACCACGTGAGCTTAGCCGGCATCTCCACCAGAGTCTATCCACAAAAGGAACCCCTTGAAGCTGGCTGCGAATGCACAGCTTAGGATTAAAGCAGTTCCCACATGCTACGAATTTGATCTCCTGATGTTGCCCCGGAAAGGAACTCTGGCACGTGTACTTCCCATCTTAGCTTAGCCGGCATCTCCACGAGAGTCTATACACAAAATGAACACCATGAAGCTGGCTGCGAATGCACAGCTTAGGAGGAAAGCAATACCCGCATGCTACGAATTTGATCTCTTGATGGTGCCCCGGAAAGGAGCTCTGTCACGTGTACTTCCTACGTGAGCTTAGCCGGCATCTCCACCAGAGTGTATCCACAAAAGGAACACCTTGAAGCTGGCTGCGAATGCACAGCTTAGGATTAAAGCAGTACCCACATGCTACGAATTTGATCTCTTGATGTTGCCCCGGAAAGGAACTCTGGCACGTGTACTTCCCAGGTTAGCTTAGCCGGCATCTCCACGAGAGTCTATCCATAAAGGGAACACCTTAAAACTGGCTGTGAATGCACAGCTTAAGAGGAAAGCAGTACCCACATGCTACGAATTTGATCTCTTGATGTTGCCCCGGAAAGGAACTCTGGCACGTGTACTTCCCAGGTTAGCTTAGCCGGCATCTCCACGAGAGTCTATCCACAAAAGGAACACCTTGAAGCTGGCTGCGAATGCACAGCTTAGGAGGAAAGCAATACCCGCATGCTACGAATTTGATCTCTTGATGGTGCCCCGGAAAGGAACTCTCTCACGTGTACTTCCCACGTGAGCTTAGCCGGCATCTCCACGAGAGTCTATCCACAAAAGGAACACCTTGAAGCAGGCTGCGAATGCACAGCTTAGGAAGAAAGCAGTACCCGCTTTCTACGAATTTGATCTCTTGATGGTGCTCCGGAAAGGAACTCTGGCACGTGTACTTCCCAAGTGAGCTTAGCCGGCACCTCCACGAGAATGTATCCACAAAAGGAACACCTTGAAGGTGGCTGCGAATGGACAGCTTTGGAGGAATGCGGTACCAGCATTCGACAAATTTGTTCTCTTCATGGTGCCCCGGAAAAGGACTCGGGGAGTTGTACTTACCACGTGAGCTTGCCGGCATCTCCACCAGAGTCTATCCACAAAAGGAACACCTTGAAGCTGGCTGCGAATGGACAGCTTAGGATTAAAGCAGTACCCACATGCTACGAATTTGATCTCTTGATGTTGCCCCCGAAAGGAACTCTGGCACGTGTACTTCCCAGGTTAGCTTAGCCGGCATCTCCACGAGAGTCTATACACAAAATGAACACCATGAAGCTGGCTGCGAATGCACAGCTTAGGAGGAAAGCAATACCCGCATGCTACGAATTTGATCTCTTGATGGTGCCCCGGAAAGGAACTCTGTCACGTGTACTTCCCACGTGAGCTTAGCCGGCATCTCCACGAGAGTCTATCCACAAAAGGAACACCTTGAAGCAGGCTGCGAATGCACAGCTTAGGAGGAAAGCAGTACCCGCTTTCTTCGAATTTGATCTCTTGATGGTGCTCCGGAAAGGAACTCTGGCACGTGTACTTCCCAAGTGAGCTTAGCCGGCACCTCCACGAGACTCTATCCACAAAAGGAACACCTTGAAAGTGGCTGCGAATGCACAGCTTTGGAGGAATGCGGTACCAGCATTCGACAAATTTATTCTCTTCATGGTGCCCCGCAAAAGGACTCGGGGTGTTGTACTTACCACGTGAGCTTAGCCGGCATCTCCACCAGAGTCTATCCACAAAAGGAACACCTTGAAGCTGGCTGCGAATGCACAGCTTAGGATTAAAGCAGTACCCACATGCTACGAATTTGATCTCTTGATGTTGCCCCGGAAAGGAACTCTGGCACGTGTACTTCCCAGGTTAGCTTAGCCGGCATCTCCACGAGAGTCTATACACAAAAGGAACACCATGAAGCTGGCTGCGAATGCACAGCTTAGGAGGAAAGCAATACTCGCATGCTACGAATTTGATCTCTTGATGGTGCCCCGGAAAGGAACTCTCTCACGTGTACTTCCCAAGTGAGCTTAGCCGGCATCTCCACGAGAGTCTATCCACAAAAGGAACACCTTGAAGCAGGCTGCGAATGCACAGCTTAGGAGGAAATCAGTACCCGCTTTCTACGAATTTGATCTCTTGATGGTGCACCGGAAAGCAACTCTGGCCCGTGTACTTCCCACGTGAGCTTAGCCGGCACCTTCACGAGACTCTATCCACAAAAGGAACACCTTGAAGTTGGCTGCGAATGCACAGCATTGGAGGACTGCGGTACCAGCATTCGACAAATTTGTTCTCTTCATGGTGCCCCGGAAATGGACTCGGGGAGTTGTACTTACCACGTGAGCTTAGCCGGCATCTCCACCAGAGTCTATCCACAAAAGGAACACCTTGAAGCTGGCTGCGAATGCACAGCTTAGGAGGAAAGTAATACCCGCATGCTACGAATTTGATCTCTTGATGTTGCCCCGGAAAGGAACTCTGGCACGTGTATTTCCCAGGTTAGCTTAGCCGGCATATCCACGAGAGTCTATCCATAAAGGGAACACCTTAAAACTGGCTGTGAATGCACAGCTTAAGCGGAAAGCAGTACCCACATGCTACGAATTTGATCTCTTGATGGTGCTCCGGAAAGGAACTCTGACACGTGTACTTCCCAGGTTAGGTTAGCCGACATCTCCACGAGAGTCTATACACAAAAGGAACACCATGAAGCTGGCTGCGAATGCACAGCTTAGGAGGAAAGCAATACCCGCATGCTACGAATTTGATCTCTTGATGGTGCTCCGGAAAGGAACTCTGGCACGTGTACTTCCCACGTGAGCTTAGCCGGCACCTCCACGAGACTCTATCCACAAAAGGAACACCTTGAAGGTGGCTGCGAATGCACAGCTTTGGAGGAATGAGGTACCAGCATTCGACAAATTTGTTCTCTTCATGGTGCCACGGAAAAGGACACGGGAAGTTGTACTTACCACGTGAGCTTAGCCGGCATCTCCACCAGAGTCTATCCACAAAAGGAACACCTTGAAGCTGGCTGAGAATGCACAGCTTAGGAGGAAAGCAATACCCGCATGCTACGAATTTGATCTCTTGATGGTGCCCCGGAAAGGAACTCTGTCACGTGTACTTCCCACGTGAGCATAGCCGGCATCTCCACGAGAGTCTATCCACAAAAGGAACACCTTGAAGTAGGCTGTGAATGCACAGCTTAGGAGGAAAGCAGTACCCGCTTTCTACGAATTTGATCTCTTGATGGTGCTCCGGAAAGGAACTCTGGCACGTGTACTTCACACGTGAGTTTAGCCGGCACCTCGACGAGACTCTATCCAGAAAAGGAACAACTTGAAGGTGGCTGCGAATGCACAGCTTTGGAGGAATGCGGTACCAGCATTCGACAAATTTGTTCTCTTCATGGTGCCCCGGAAAAGGACTCGGGGAGTTGTACTTACCACGTGAGCTTAGCCAGCATCTCCACCAGAGTGTATCCACAAAAGGAACACCTTGAAGCTGGCTGCGAATGCACAGCTTAGGATTAAAGCAGTACCCACATGCTACGAATTTGATCTCTTGATGTTGCCCCGGAAAGGAACTCTGGCACGTGTACTTCCCAGGTTAGCTTAGCCGGCATCTCCACGAGAGTCTATCTATAAAGGGAACACCTTAAACCTGGCTGTGAATGCACAGCTTAAGAGGAAAGCAGTACCCACATGCTACGAATTTGATCTCTTGATGTTGCCCCAGAAAGAACTCTGGCACGTGTACTTCCCAGGTTAGCTTCGCCGGCATCTCCACGAGAGTCTATACACAAAATGAACACCATGAAGCTGGCTGCGAATGCACAGATTAGGAGGAAAGCAATACCCGCATGCTACGAATTTGATCTCTTGATGGTGCTCCAGAAAGGAACTCTGGCACGTGTACTTCCCACGTGAGCTTAGCTGGCACCTCCAAGAGACTCTATCCACAAAAGGAACACCTTGAAGGTGGCTGCAAATGCACAGCTTTGGAGGAATGCGGTACCAGCATTCGACAAATTTGTTCTCTTCATGGTGCCCCGGAAAAGGACTCGGAGAGTTGTACTTACCACGTGAGCTTAGCCGGCATCTCCACCAGAGTGTATCCAAAAAAGGAACACCTTGAAGCTGGCTGCGAATGCACAGCTTAGGATTAAAGCAGTACCCACATGCTACGAATTTGATCTCTTGATGTTGCCCCGGAAAGGAACTCTGGCACGTGTACTTCCCAGGTTAGCTTAGCCGGCATCTCCACGAGAGTCTATCCATAAAGGGAACACCTTAAAACTGGCTGTGAATGCACAGCTTAAGAGGAAAGCAGTACCCACATGCTACGAATTTGCTCTCTTGATGGTGCTCCGGAAAGTAACTCTGACACGTGTACTTCCCAGGTTAGCTTAGCCGGCATCTCACGAGAGTCTATACACAAAAGAAACACCATGAAGCTGGCTGCGAATGCACAGCTTAGGAGGAAAGCAATACCCGCATGATACGAATTTGATCTCTTGATGGTGCCCCAGAAAGGAACTCTGTCACGTGTACTTCCCACGTGAGCTTAGCCGGCATCTCCACGAGAGTCTATCCACAAAAGGAACACCTTGAAGCCGGCTGTGAATGCACAGCTTAGGAGGAAAGCAGTACCCGCTTTCTACGAATTTGATCTCTTGATGGTGCTCCGGAAAGGAACTCTGGCACGTGTACTTCCCAGGTTAGCTTAGCCGGCATCTCCACGAGAGTCTATCCATAAAGGGAACACCTTAAAACTGGCTGTGAATGCACAGCTTAAGAGGAAAGCAGTACCCACATGCTACGAATTTGATCTCTTGATGTTGCCCCGGAAAGGAACTCTGGCACGTGTACTTCCCAGGTTAGCTTAGCCGGCATCTCCACGAGAGTCTATACACAAAATGAACACCATGAAGCTGGCTGCGAATGCACAGCTTAGGAGGAAAGCAATACCCGCATGCTACGAATTTGATCTCTTGAGGGTGCCCCGGAAAGGAACACTGTCACGTGTACTTCCCACGTGAGCTTAGCCGGCATCTCCACGAGAGTCTATCCACAAAAGGAACACCTTGAAGCAGGCTGCGAATGCACAGCTTAGGAGGAATGCGGTACCAACATTCGACAAATTTGTTCTCTTCATGGTGCTCCGGAAAGGAACTCTGGCACGTGTACTTCCCAAGTGAGCTTAGCCGGCACCTCCACGAGACTCTATCCACAAAAGGAACACCTTGAAAGTGGCTGCGAATTCACAGCTTTGGAGGAATGCGGTACCAGCATTCGACAAATTTGTTCTCTTCATGGTGCCCCCGAAAAGGACTCGGGGTGTGGTACTTACCACGTGAGCTTAGCCGGCATCTCCACCAGAGTCTATCCACAAAAGGAACACCTTGAAGCTGGCTGCGAATGCACAGCTTAGGATTAAAGCAGTACCCACATGCTACGAATTTGATCTCTTGATGTTGCCCCGGAAAGGAGCTCTGGCACGTGTACTTCCCAGGTTAGCTTAGCCGGCATCCCCACGAGAGTCTATACACAAAAGGAACACCATGAAGCTGGCTGCGAATGCACAGCTTAGGAGGAAAGCAATACTCGCATGCTACGAATTTGATCTCTTCATGGTGCCCCGGAAAGGAACTCTCTCACGTGTACTTCCCAAGTGAGCTTAGCCGGCATCTCCACGAGAGTCTATCCACAAAAGGAACACCTTGAAGCTGGCTGCGAATGCACAGCTTAGGATTAAAGCAGTACCCACATGCTACGAATTTGATCTCTTGATGTTGCCCCGGAAAGGAACTCTGGCACCTGTACTTCCCAGGTTAGCTTAGCCGGCATCTCCACGAGAGTCTATCCATAAAGGGAACACCTTAAAACTGGCTGTGAATGCACAGCTTAAGAGGAAAGCAGTACCCACATGCTACGAATTTGATCTCTTGATGGTGCTCCGGAAAGGAACTCTGACACGTGTACTTCCCAGGTTAGGTTAGCCGGCATCTCCACGAGAGGCTATACACAAAAGGAACACCATGAAGCTGGCTGCGAATGCACAGCTTAGGAGGAAAGTAATACCCGCATGCTACGAATTTGATCTCTTGATGTTGCCCCGGAAAGGAACTCTGGCACGTGTATTTCCCAGGTTAGCTTAGCCGGCATCTCCACGAGAGTCTATCCATAAAGGGAACACCTTAAAACTGGCTGTGAATGCACAGCTTAAGAGGAAAGCAGTACCGACATGCTACGAATTTGATCTCTTGGTGGTGCTCCGGAAAGGAACTCTGACACGTGTACTTCCAAGGTTAGGTTAGCCGGCATCTCCACGAGAGTCTATACACAAAAGGAACACCATGAAGCTGGCTGCGAATGCACAGCTTAGGAGGAAAGTAATACCCGCATGCTACGAATTTGGTCTCTTGATGTTGCCCCGGAAAGGAACTCTGGCACGTGTATTTCCCAGGTTAGCTTAGACGGCTTCTCCACGAGAGTCTATCCATAAAGGGAACACCTTAAAACTGGCTGTGAATGCACAGCTTAAGAGGAAAGCAGTACCTACATGCTACGAATTTCATCTCTTGATGGTGCTCCGGAAAGAAACTCTGACACGTGTACTTCCCAGGTTAGCTTAGCCGGCATCTCCACGAGAGTCTATACACAAAAGGAACACCATGAAGCTGGCTGCGAATGCACAGCTTAGGAGGAAAGTAATACCCGCATGCTATGAATTTGATCTCTTGATGGTGCCCCGGAAAGGAACTCTGTCACGTGTACTTCCCACGTGAGCTTAGCTGGCATCTCCACGAAAGTCTATCCACAAAAGGAACACCTTGAAGCAGGCTGCGAATGCACAGCTTAGGAGGAAAGCAGTACCCGCTTTCTACGAATTTGATCTCTTGATGGTGCTCCGGAAAGGAACTCTGGCACGTGTACTTCCCACGTGAGCTTAGCCGGCACCTCCACGAGACTCTATCCACAAAAGGAACACCTTGAAGGTGGCTGCGAATGCACAGCTTTGGAGGAATGCGGTACCAGCATTCGACAAATATGTTCTCTTCATGGTGCCCCGGAAAAGGACACGGGGAGTTGTACTTACCACGTGAGCTTAGCCGGCATCTCCACCAGAGTCTATCCACAAAAGGAACACCTTGAAGCTGGCTGCGAATGCACAGCTTAGGATTAAAGCAGTACCCACATGCTACGAATTTGATCTCTTGATGTTGCCCCGGAAAGGAACTCTGGCACGTGTACTTCCCAGGTTAGCTTAGCCTGCATCTCCACGAGAGTCTATACACAAAATGAACACCATGAAGCTGGCTGCGAATGCACAGCTTAGGAGGAAAGCAATACCCGCATGCTACGAATTTGATCTCTTGAGGGTGCCCCGGAAAGGAACTCTGTCACGTGTACTTCTCACGTGAGCTTAGCCGGTATCTCCACGAGAGTCTATCCACAAAAGGAACACCTTGAAGCAGGCTGCGAATGCACAGCTTAGGAGGAATGCGGTACCAACATTCGACAAATTTGTTCTCTTCATGGTGCCCCGGAAAAGGACTCGGGGAGTTGTACTTACCTCGTGAGCTTAGCCGGCATCTCCACCAGAGTGTATCCACAAAAGGAACACCTTGAAGGTGGCTGCGAATGCACAGCTTAAGAGGAAAGCAGTACCCACATGCTACGAATTTGATCTCTTGATTGTGCTCCGGAAAGCAACTCTGACACGTGTACTTCCCAGGTAAGCTTAGACGGCATCTCCACGAGAGTCTATCCATAAAGGGAACACCTTAAAACTGGCTGTGAATGCACAGCTTAAGAGGAAAGCAGTACCCACATGCTACGAATTTGATCTCTTGATGTGGCCCAGAAAGGAACTCTGGCACGTGTACTTCCCAGGTTAGCTTAGCCGGCATCTCCACGAGAGTCTATACACAAAATGAACACCATGAAGCTGGCTGCGAATGCACAGCTTAGGAGGAAAGCAATACCCGCATGCTACGAATTTGATCTCTTGATGGTGCTCCAGAAAGGAACTCTGGCACGTGTACTTCCCACGTGAGCTTAGCCGGCACCTCCACGAGACTCTATCCACAAAAGGAACACCTTGAAGGTGGCTGCAAATGCACAGCTTTGGAGGAATGCGGTACCAGCATTCGACAAATTTGTTCTCTTCATGGTGCCCCGGATAAGGACTCGGAGAGTTGTACTTACCACGTGAGCTTAGCCGGCATCTCCACCAGAGTGGATCCACAAAAGGAACACCTTGAAGCTGGCGGCGAATGCACAGCTTAGGATTAAAGCAGTACCCACATGCTACGAATTTGATCTCTTGATGTTGCCCCGGAAAGGAACTCTGGCACGTGTACTTCCCAGGTTAGCATAGCCGGCATCTCCACGAGAGTCTATCCATAAAGGGAACACCTTAAAACTGGCTGTGAATGCACAGCTTAAGAGGAAAGCAGTACCCACATGCTACGAATTTGCTCTCTTGATGGTGTTCCGGAAAGTAACTCTGACACGTGTACTTCCCAGGTTAGCTTAGCCGGCATCTCCACGAGAGTCTATACACAAAAGAAACACCATGAAGCTGGCTGCGAATGCACAGCTTAGGAGGAAAGCAATACCCGCATGCTACGAATTTGATCTCTTGATGGTGCCCCGGAAAGGAACTCTGTCACGTGTACTTCCCACGTGAGCTTAGCCGGCATCTCCACGAGAGTCTATCCACAAAAGGAACACCTTGAAGGTGGCTGCGAATGCACAGCTTAGGAAGAAAGCAGTACCCGCTTTCTACGAATTTGATCTCTTGATGGTGCTCTGGAAAGGAACTCTGGCACGTGTACTTCCCAGGTTAGCTTAGCCGGCATCTCCACGAGAGTCTATCCATAAAGGGAACACCTTAAAACTGGCTGTGAATGCACAGCTTAAGAGGAAAGCAGTACCGACATGCTACGAATTTGATCTCTTGGTGGTGCTCCGGAAAGGAACTCTGAAACGTGTACTTCCCAGGTTAGGTTAGCCGGCATCTCCACGAGAGGCTATACACAATAGGAACACCATGAAGCTGGCTGCGAATGCACAGCTTAGGAGGAAAGTAATACCCGCATGCTACGAATTTGATCTCTTGATGTTGCCCCGGAAAGGAACTCTGGCACGTGTATTTGCAGGTTAGCTTAGACGGCTTCTCCACGAGAGTCTATCCATAAAGGGAACACCTTAAAACTGGCTGTGAATGCACAGCTTAAGAGGAAAGCAGTACCTACATGCTACGAATTTCATCTCTTGATGGTGCTCCGGAAAGAAACTCTGACACGTGTACTTCCCAGGTTAGCTTAGCCGGCATCTCCACGAGAGTCTATACACAAAAGGAACACCATGAAGCTGGCTGCGAATGCACAGCTTAGGAGGAAAGTAATACCCGCATGCTATGAATTTGATCTCTTGATGGTGCCCCGGAAAGGAACTCTGTCACGTGTACTTCCCACGTGAGCTTAGCTGGCATCTCCACGAGAGTCTATCCACAAAAGGAACACCTTGAAGCAGGCTGCGAATGCACAGCTTAGGAGGAAAGCAGTACCCGCTTTCTACGAATTTGATCTCTTGATGGTGCTCCGGAAAGGAACTCTGGCACGTGTACTTCCCACGTGAGCTTAGCCGGCACCTCCACGAGACTCTATCCACAAAAGGAACACCTTGAAGGTGGCTGCGAATGCACAGCTTTGGAGGAATGCGGTACCAGCATTCGACAAATATGTTCTCTTCATGGTGCCCCGGAAAAGGACACGGGGAGTTGTACTTACCACGTGAGCTTAGCCGGCATCTCCACCAGAGTCTATCCACAAAAGGAACACCTTGAAGCTGGCTGCGAATGCACAGCTTAGGATTAAAGCAGTACCCACATGCTACGAATTTGATCTCTTGATGTTGCCCCGGAAAGGAACTCTGGCACGTGTACTTCCCAGGTTAGCTTAGCCTGCATCTCCACGAGAGTCTATACACAAAATGAACACCATGAAGCTGGCTGCGAATGCACAGCTTAGGAGGAAAGCAATACCCGCATGCTACGAATTTGATCTCTTGAGGGTGCCCCGGAAAGGAACTCTGTCACGTGTACTTCCCACGTGAGCTTAGCCGGTATCTCCACGAGAGTCTATCCACAAAAGGAACACCTTGAAGCAGGCTGCGAATGCACAGCTTAGGAGGAATGCGGTACCAACATTCGACAAATTTGTTCTCTTCATGGTGCCCCGGAAAAGGACTCGGGGAGTTGTACTTACCTCGTGAGCTTAGCCGGCATCTCCACCAGAGTGTATCCACAAAAGGAACACCTTGAAGGTGGCTGCGAATGCACAGCTTAAGAGGAAAGCAGTACCCACATGCTACGAATTTGATCTCTTGATTGTGCTCCGGAAAGCAACTCTGACACGTGTACTTCCCAGGTTAGCTTAGACGGCATCTCCACGAGAGTCTATCCATAAAGGGAACACCTTAAAACTGGCTGTGAATGCACAGCTTAAGAGGAAAGCAGTACCCACATGCTACGAATTTGATCTCTTGATGTGGCCCAGAAAGGAACTCTGGCACGTGTACTTCCCAGGTTAGCTTAGCCGGCATCTCCACGAGAGTCTATACACAAAATGAACACCATGAAGCTGGCTGCGAATGCACAGCTTAGGAGGAAAGCAATACCCGCATGCTACGAATTTGATCTCTTGATGGTGCTCCAGAAAGGAACTCTGGCACGTGTACTTCCCACGTGAGCTTAGCCGGCACCTCCACGAGACTCTATCCACAAAAGGAACACCTTGAAGGTGGCTGCAAATGCACAGTTTTGGAGGAATGCGGTACCAGCATTCGACAAATTTGTTCTCTTCATGGTGCCCCGGAAAAGGACTCGGAGAGTTGTACTTACCACGTGAGCTTAGCCGGCATCTCCACCAGAGTGGATCCACAAAAGGAACACCTTGAAGCTGGCGGCGAATGCACAGCTTAGGATTAAAGCACTACCCACATGCTACGAATTTGATCTCTTGATGTTGCCCCGGAAAGGAACTCTGGCACGTGTACTTCCCAGGTTAGCTTAGCCGGCATCTCCACGAGAGTCTATCCATAAAGGGAACACCTTAAAACTGGCTGTGAATGCACAGCTTAAGAGGAAAGCAGTACCGACATGCTACGAATTTGATCTCTTGGTGGTGCTCCGGAAAGGAACTCTGACACGTGTACTTCCAAGGTTAGGTTAGCCGGCATCTCCACGAGAGTCTATACACAAAAGGAACACCATGAAGCTGGCTGCGAATGCACAGCTTAGGAGGAAAGTAATACCCGCATGCTACGAATTTGGTCTCTTGATGTTGCCCCGGAAAGGAACTCTGGCACGTGTATTTCCCAGGTTAGCTTAGACGGCTTCTCCACGAGAGTCTATCCATAAAGGGAACACCTTAAAACTGGCTGTGAATGCACAGCTTAAGAGGAAAGCAGTACCTACATGCTACGAATTTCATCTCTTGATGGTGCTCCGGAAAGAAACTCTGACACGTGTACTTCCCAGGTTAGCTTAGCCGGCATCTCCACGAGAGTCTATACACAAAAGGAACACCATGAAGCTGGCTGCGAATGCACAGCTTAGGAGGAAAGTAATACCCGCATGCTATGAATTTGATCTCTTGATGGTGCCCCGGAAAGGAACTCTGTCACGTGTACTTCCCACGTGAGCTTAGCTGGCATCTCCACGAAAGTCTATCCACAAAAGGAACACCTTGAAGCAGGCTGCGAATGCACAGCTTAGGAGGAAAGCAGTACCCGCTTTCTACGAATTTGATCTCTTGATGGTGCTCCGGAAAGGAACTCTGGCACGTGTACTTCCCACGTGAGCTTAGCCGGCACCTCCACGAGACTCTATCCACAAAAGGAACACCTTGAAGGTGGCTGCGAATGCACAGCTTTGGAGGAATGCGGTACCAGCATTCGACAAATATGTTCTCTTCATGGTGCCCCGGAAAAGGACACGGGGAGTTGTACTTACCACGTGAGCTTAGCCGGCATCTCCACCAGAGTCTATCCACAAAAGGAACACCTTGAAGCTGGCTGCGAATGCACAGCTTAGGATTAAAGCAGTACCCACATGCTACGAATTTGATCTCTTGATGTTGCCCCGGAAAGGAACTCTGGCACGTGTACTTCCCAGGTTAGCTTAGCCTGCATCTCCACGAGAGTCTATACACAAAATGAACACCATGAAGCTGGCTGCGAATGCACAGCTTAGGAGGAAAGCAATACCCGCATGCTACGAATTTGATCTCTTGAGGGTGCCCCGGAAAGGAACTCTGTCACGTGTACTTCTCACGTGAGCTTAGCCGGTATCTCCACGAGAGTCTATCCACAAAAGGAACACCTTGAAGCAGGCTGCGAATGCACAGCTTAGGAGGAATGCGGTACCAACATTCGACAAATTTGTTCTCTTCATGGTGCCCCGGAAAAGGACTCGGGGAGTTGTACTTACCTCGTGAGCTTAGCCGGCATCTCCACCAGAGTGTATCCACAAAAGGAACACCTTGAAGGTGGCTGCGAATGCACAGCTTAAGAGGAAAGCAGTACCCACATGCTACGAATTTGATCTCTTGATTGTGCTCCGGAAAGCAACTCTGACACGTGTACTTCCCAGGTAAGCTTAGACGGCATCTCCACGAGAGTCTATCCATAAAGGGAACACCTTAAAACTGGCTGTGAATGCACAGCTTAAGAGGAAAGCAGTACCCACATGCTACGAATTTGATCTCTTGATGTGGCCCAGAAAGGAACTCTGGCACGTGTACTTCCCAGGTTAGCTTAGCCGGCATCTCCACGAGAGTCTATACACAAAATGAACACCATGAAGCTGGCTGCGAATGCACAGCTTAGGAGGAAAGCAATACCCGCATGCTACGAATTTGATCTCTTGATGGTGCTCCAGAAAGGAACTCTGGCACGTGTACTTCCCACGTGAGCTTAGCCGGCACCTCCACGAGACTCTATCCACAAAAGGAACACCTTGAAGGTGGCTGCAAATGCACAGCTTTGGAGGAATGCGGTACCAGCATTCGACAAATTTGTTCTCTTCATGGTGCCCCGGATAAGGACTCGGAGAGTTGTACTTACCACGTGAGCTTAGCCGGCATCTCCACCAGAGTGGATCCACAAAAGGAACACCTTGAAGCTGGCGGCGAATGCACAGCTTAGGATTAAAGCAGTACCCACATGCTACGAATTTGATCTCTTGATGTTGCCCCGGAAAGGAACTCTGGCACGTGTACTTCCCAGGTTAGCATAGCCGGCATCTCCACGAGAGTCTATCCATAAAGGGAACACCTTAAAACTGGCTGTGAATGCACAGCTTAAGAGGAAAGCAGTACCCACATGCTACGAATTTGCTCTCTTGATGGTGTTCCGGAAAGTAACTCTGACACGTGTACTTCCCAGGTTAGCTTAGCCGGCATCTCCACGAGAGTCTATACACAAAAGAAACACCATGAAGCTGGCTGCGAATGCACAGCTTAGGAGGAAAGCAATACCCGCATGCTACGAATTTGATCTCTTGATGGTGCCCCGGAAAGGAACTCTGTCACGTGTACTTCCCACGTGAGCTTAGCCGGCATCTCCACGAGAGTCTATCCACAAAAGGAACACCTTGAAGGTGGCTGCGAATGCACAGCTTAGGAAGAAAGCAGTACCCGCTTTCTACGAATTTGATCTCTTGATGGTGCTCTGGAAAGGAACTCTGGCACGTGTACTTCCCAGGTTAGCTTAGCCGGCATCTCCACGAGAGTCTATCCATAAAGGGAACACCTTAAAACTGGCTGTGAATGCACAGCTTAAGAGGAAAGCAGTACCGACATGCTACGAATTTGATCTCTTGGTGGTGCTCCGGAAAGGAACTCTGAAACGTGTACTTCCCAGGTTAGGTTAGCCGGCATCTCCACGAGAGGCTATACACAATAGGAACACCATGAAGCTGGCTGCGAATGCACAGCTTAGGAGGAAAGTAATACCCGCATGCTACGAATTTGATCTCTTGATGTTGCCCCGGAAAGGAACTCTGGCACGTGTATTTGCAGGTTAGCTTAGACGGCTTCTCCACGAGAGTCTATCCATAAAGGGAACACCTTAAAACTGGCTGTGAATGCACAGCTTAAGAGGAAAGCAGTACCTACATGCTACGAATTTCATCTCTTGATGGTGCTCCGGAAAGAAACTCTGACACGTGTACTTCCCAGGTTAGCTTAGCCGGCATCTCCACGAGAGTCTATACACAAAAGGAACACCATGAAGCTGGCTGCGAATGCACAGCTTAGGAGGAAAGTAATACCCGCATGCTATGAATTTGATCTCTTGATGGTGCCCCGGAAAGGAACTCTGTCACGTGTACTTCCCACGTGAGCTTAGCTGGCATCTCCACGAGAGTCTATCCACAAAAGGAACACCTTGAAGCAGGCTGCGAATGCACAGCTTAGGAGGAAAGCAGTACCCGCTTTCTACGAATTTGATCTCTTGATGGTGCTCCGGAAAGGAACTCTGGCACGTGTACTTCCCACGTGAGCTTAGCCGGCACCTCCACGAGACTCTATCCACAAAAGGAACACCTTGAAGGTGGCTGCGAATGCACAGCTTTGGAGGAATGCGGTACCAGCATTCGACAAATATGTTCTCTTCATGGTGCCCCGGAAAAGGACACGGGGAGTTGTACTTACCACGTGAGCTTAGCCGGCATCTCCACCAGAGTCTATCCACAAAAGGAACACCTTGAAGCTGGCTGCGAATGCACAGCTTAGGATTAAAGCAGTACCCACATGCTACGAATTTGATCTCTTGATGTTGCCCCGGAAAGGAACTCTGGCACGTGTACTTCCCAGGTTAGCTTAGCCTGCATCTCCACGAGAGTCTATACACAAAATGAACACCATGAAGCTGGCTGCGAATGCACAGCTTAGGAGGAAAGCAATACCCGCATGCTACGAATTTGATCTCTTGAGGGTGCCCCGGAAAGGAACTCTGTCACGTGTACTTCCCACGTGAGCTTAGCCGGTATCTCCACGAGAGTCTATCCACAAAAGGAACACCTTGAAGCAGGCTGCGAATGCACAGCTTAGGAGGAATGCGGTACCAACATTCGACAAATTTGTTCTCTTCATGGTGCCCCGGAAAAGGACTCGGGGAGTTGTACTTACCTCGTGAGCTTAGCCGGCATCTCCACCAGAGTGTATCCACAAAAGGAACACCTTGAAGGTGGCTGCGAATGCACAGCTTAAGAGGAAAGCAGTACCCACATGCTACGAATTTGATCTCTTGATTGTGCTCCGGAAAGCAACTCTGACACGTGTACTTCCCAGGTTAGCTTAGACGGCATCTCCACGAGAGTCTATCCATAAAGGGAACACCTTAAAACTGGCTGTGAATGCACAGCTTAAGAGGAAAGCAGTACCCACATGCTACGAATTTGATCTCTTGATGTGGCCCAGAAAGGAACTCTGGCACGTGTACTTCCCAGGTTAGCTTAGCCGGCATCTCCACGAGAGTCTATACACAAAATGAACACCATGAAGCTGGCTGCGAATGCACAGCTTAGGAGGAAAGCAATACCCGCATGCTACGAATTTGATCTCTTGATGGTGCTCCAGAAAGGAACTCTGGCACGTGTACTTCCCACGTGAGCTTAGCCGGCACCTCCACGAGACTCTATCCACAAAAGGAACACCTTGAAGGTGGCTGCAAATGCACAGTTTTGGAGGAATGCGGTACCAGCATTCGACAAATTTGTTCTCTTCATGGTGCCCCGGAAAAGGACTCGGAGAGTTGTACTTACCACGTGAGCTTAGCCGGCATCTCCACCAGAGTGGATCCACAAAAGGAACACCTTGAAGCTGGCGGCGAATGCACAGCTTAGGATTAAAGCACTACCCACATGCTACGAATTTGATCTCTTGATGTTGCCCCGGAAAGGAACTCTGGCACGTGTACTTCCCAGGTTAGCTTAGCCGGCATCTCCACGAGAGTCTATCCATAAAGGGAACACCTTAAAACTGGCTGTGAATGCACAGCTTAAGAGGAAAGCAGTACCCACATGCTACGAATTTGATCTCTTGATGGTGCTCCGGAAAGAAACTCTGACACGTGTACTTCCCAGGTTAGCTTAGCCGGCATGTCCACGAGAGTCTATACACAAAAGGAACACCATGAAGCTGGCTGCGAATGCACAGCTTAGGAGGAAAGTAATACCCGCATGCTACGAATTTGATCTCTTGATGGTGCCCCGGAAAGGAACTCTGTCACGTGTACTTCCCACGTGAGGTTAGCCGGCATCTCCACGAGAGTCTATCCACAAAAGGAACACCTTGAAGCAGGCTGCGAATGCACAGCTTAGGAGGAAAGCAGTACCGCATTCTACGAATTTGATCTCTTGATGGTGCTCCGGAAAGGAACTCTGGCACGTGTACTTCCCACGTGAGCTTAGCCGTCACCTCCACGAGACCCTATCCACAAAAGGAACACCTTGAAGTGGGCTGCGAATGCACAGCTTTGGAGGAATGCGGTACCAGCATTCGACAAATTTGTTCTCTTCATGGTGCCCCCGAAAAGGTCTCGGGGAGTTGTACTTACCACGTGAGCTTAGCCGGCATCTCCACCAGAGTCTATCCACAAAAGGAACCCCTTGAAGCTGGCTGCGAATGCACAGCTTAGGATTAAAGCAGTTCCCACATGCTACGAATTTGATCTCCTGATGTTGCCCCGGAAAGGAACTCTGGCACGTGTACTTCCCATCTTAGCTTAGCCGGCATCTCCACGAGAGTCTATACACAAAATGAACACCATGAAGCTGGCTGCGAATGCACAGCTTAGGAGGAAAGCAATACCCGCATGCTACGAATTTGATCTCTTGATGGTGCCCCGGAAAGGAGCTCTGTCACGTGTACTTCCTACGTGAGCTTAGCCGGCATCTCCACCAGAGTGTATCCACAAAAGGAACACCTTGAAGCTGGCTGCGAATGCACAGCTTAGGATTAAAGCAGTACCCACATGCTACGAATTTGATCTCTTGATGTTGCCCCGGAAAGTAACTCTGGCACGTGTACTTCCCAGGTTAGCTTAGCCGGCATCTCCACGAGAGTCTATCCATAAAGGGAACACCTTAAAACTGGCTGTGAATGCACAGCTTAAGAGGAAAGCAGTACCCACATGCTACGAATTTGATCACTTGATGTTGCCCCGGAAAGGAACTCTGGCACGTGTACTTCCCAGGTTAGCTTAGCCGGCATCTCCACGAGAGTCTATCCACAAAAGGAACACCTTGAAGCTGGCTGCGAATGCACAGCTTAGGAGGAAAGCAATACCCGCATGCTACGAATTTGATCTCTTGATGGTGCCCCGGAAAGGAACTCTCTCACGTGTACTTCCCACGTGAGCTTAGCCGGCATCTCCACGAGAGTCTATCCACAAAAGGAACACCTTGAAGCAGGCTGCGAATGCACAGCTTAGGAAGAAAGCAGTACCCGCTTTCTACGAATTTGATCTCTTGATGGTGCTCCGGAAAGGAACTCTGGCACGTGTACTTCCCAAGTGAGCTTAGCCGGCACCTCCACGAGAATGTATCCACAAAAGGAACACCTTGAAGGTGGCTGCGAATGGACAGCTTTGGAGGAATGCGGTACCAGCATTCGACAAATTTGTTCTCTTCATGGTGCCCCGGAAAAGGACTCGGGGAGTTGTACTTACCACGTGAGCTTGCCGGCATCTCCACCAGAGTCTATCCACAAAAGGAACACCTTGAAGCTGGCTGCGAATGGACAGCTTAGGATTAAAGCAGTACCCACATGCTACGAATTTGATCTCTTGATGTTGCCCCCGAAAGGAACTCTGGCACGTGTACTTCCCAGGTTAGCTTAGCCGGCATCTCCACGAGAGTCTATACACAAAATGAACACCATGAAGCTGGCTGCGAATGCACAGCTTAGGAGGAAAGCAATACCCGCATGCTACGAATTTGATCTCTTGATGGTGCCCCGGAAAGGAACTCTGTCACGTGTACTTCCCACGTGAGCTTAGCCGGCATCTCCACGAGAGTCTATCCACAAAAGGAACACCTTGAAGCAGGCTGCGAATGCACAGCTTAGGAGGAAAGCAGTACCCGCTTTCTTCGAATTTGATCTCTTGATGGTGCTCCGGAAAGGAACTCTGGCACGTGTACTTCCCAAGTGAGCTTAGCCGGCACCTCCACGAGACTCTATCCACAAAAGGAACACCTTGAAAGTGGCTGCGAATGCACAGCTTTGGAGGAATGCGGTACCAGCATTCGACAAATTTATTCTCTTCATGGTGCCCCGCAAAAGGACTCGGGGTGTTGTACTTACCACGTGAGCTTAGCCGGCATCTCCACCAGAGTCTATCCACAAAAGGAACACCTTGAAGCTGGCTGCGAATGCACAGCTTAGGATTAAAGCAGTACCCACATGCTACGAATTTGATCTCTTGATGTTGCCCCGGAAAGGAACTCTGGCACGTGTACTTCCCAGGTTAGCTTAGCCGGCATCTCCACGAGAGTCTATACACAAAAGGAACACCATGAAGCTGGCTGCGAATGCACAGCTTAGGAGGAAAGCAATACTCGCATGCTACGAATTTGATCTCTTGATGGTGCCCCGGAAAGGAACTCTCTCACGTGTACTTCCCAAGTGAGCTTAGCCGGCATCTCCACGAGAGTCTATCCACAAAAGGAACACCTTGAAGCAGGCTGCGAATGCACAGCTTAGGAGGAAATCAGTACCCGCTTTCTACGAATTTGATCTCTTGATGGTGCACCGGAAAGCAACTCTGGCCCGTGTACTTCCCACGTGAGCTTAGCCGGCACCTTCACGAGACTCTATCCACAAAAGGAACACCTTGAAGTTGGCTGCGAATGCACAGCATTGGAGGACTGCGGTACCAGCATTCGACAAATTTGTTCTCTTCATGGTGCCCCGGAAATGGACTCGGGGAGTTGTACTTACCACGTGAGCTTAGCCGGCATCTCCACCAGAGTCTATCCACAAAAGGAACACCTTGAAGCTGGCTGCGAATGCACAGCTTAGGAGGAAAGTAATACCCGCATGCTACGAATTTGATCTCTTGATGTTGCCCCGGAAAGGAACTCTGGCACGTGTATTTCCCAGGTTAGCTTAGCCGGCATATCCACGAGAGTCTATCCATAAAGGGAACACCTTAAAACTGGCTGTGAATGCACAGCTTAAGCGGAAAGCAGTACCCACATGCTACGAATTTGATCTCTTGATGGTGCTCCGGAAAGGAACTCTGACACGTGTACTTCCCAGGTTAGGTTAGCCGACATCTCCACGAGAGTCTATACACAAAAGGAACACCATGAAGCTGGCTGCGAATGCACAGCTTAGGAGGAAAGCAATACCCGCATGCTACGAATTTGATCTCTTGATGGTGCTCCGGAAAGGAACTCTGGCACGTGTACTTCCCACGTGAGCTTAGCCGGCACCTCCACGAGACTCTATCCACAAAAGGAACACCTTGAAGGTGGCTGCGAATGCACAGCTTTGGAGGAATGAGGTACCAGCATTCGACAAATTTGTTCTCTTCATGGTGCCACGGAAAAGGACACGGGAAGTTGTACTTACCACGTGAGCTTAGCCGGCATCTCCACCAGAGTCTATCCACAAAAGGAACACCTTGAAGCTGGCTGAGAATGCACAGCTTAGGAGGAAAGCAATACCCGCATGCTACGAATTTGATCTCTTGATGGTGCCCCGGAAAGGAACTCTGTCACGTGTACTTCCCACGTGAGCATAGCCGGCATCTCCACGAGAGTCTATCCACAAAAGGAACACCTTGAAGTAGGCTGTGAATGCACAGCTTAGGAGGAAAGCAGTACCCGCTTTCTACGAATTTGATCTCTTGATGGTGCTCCGGAAAGGAACTCTGGCACGTGTACTTCACACGTGAGTTTAGCCGGCACCTCGACGAGACTCTATCCAGAAAAGGAACAACTTGAAGGTGGCTGCGAATGCACAGCTTTGGAGGAATGCGGTACCAGCATTCGACAAATTTGTTCTCTTCATGGTGCCCCGGAAAAGGACTCGGGGAGTTGTACTTACCACGTGAGCTTAGCCAGCATCTCCACCAGAGTGTATCCACAAAAGGAACACCTTGAAGCTGGCTGCGAATGCACAGCTTAGGATTAAAGCAGTACCCACATGCTACGAATTTGATCTCTTGATGTTGCCCCGGAAAGGAACTCTGGCACGTGTACTTCCCAGGTTAGCTTAGCCGGCATCTCCACGAGAGTCTATCTATAAAGGGAACACCTTAAACCTGGCTGTGAATGCACAGCTTAAGAGGAAAGCAGTACCCACATGCTACGAATTTGATCTCTTGATGTTGCCCCAGAAAGAACTCTGGCACGTGTACTTCCCAGGTTAGCTTAGCCGGCATCTCCACGAGAGTCTATACACAAAATGAACACCATGAAGCTGGCTGCGAATGCACAGATTAGGAGGAAAGCAATACCCGCATGCTACGAATTTGATCTCTTGATGGTGCTCCAGAAAGGAACTCTGGCACGTGTACTTCCCACGTGAGCTTAGCTGGCACCTCCAAGAGACTCTATCCACAAAAGGAACACCTTGAAGGTGGCTGCAAATGCACAGCTTTGGAGGAATGCGGTACCAGCATTCGACAAATTTGTTCTCTTCATGGTGCCCCGGAAAAGGACTCGGAGAGTTGTACTTACCACGTGAGCTTAGCCGGCATCTCCACCAGAGTGTATCCAAAAAAGGAACACCTTGAAGCTGGCTGCGAATGCACAGCTTAGGATTAAAGCAGTACCCACATGCTACGAATTTGATCTCTTGATGTTGCCCCGGAAAGGAACTCTGGCACGTGTACTTCCCAGGTTAGCTTAGCCGGCATCTCCACGAGAGTCTATCCATAAAGGGAACACCTTAAAACTGGCTGTGAATGCACAGCTTAAGAGGAAAGCAGTACCCACATGCTACGAATTTGCTCTCTTGATGGTGCTCCGGAAAGTAACTCTGACACGTGTACTTCCCAGGTTAGCTTAGCCGGCATCTCACGAGAGTCTATACACAAAAGAAACACCATGAAGCTGGCTGCGAATGCACAGCTTAGGAGGAAAGCAATACCCGCATGATACGAATTTGATCTCTTGATGGTGCCCCAGAAAGGAACTCTGTCACGTGTACTTCCCACGTGAGCTTAGCCGGCAACTCCACGAGAGTCTATCCACAAAAGGAACACCTTGAAGCCGGCTGTGAATGCACAGCTTAGGAGGAAAGCAGTACCCGCTTTCTACGAATTTGATCTCTTGATGGTGCTCCGGAAAGGAACTCTGGCACGTGTACTTCCCAGGTTAGCTTAGCCGGCATCTCCACGAGAGTCTATCCATAAAGGGAACACCTTAAAACTGGCTGTGAATGCACAGCTTAAGAGGAAAGCAGTACCCACATGCTACGAATTTGATCTCTTGATGTTGCCCCGGAAAGGAACTCTGGCACGTGTACTTCCCAGGTTAGCTTAGCCGGCATCTCCACGAGAGTCTATACACAAAATGAACACCATGAAGCTGGCTGCGAATGCACAGCTTAGGAGGAAAGCAATACCCGCATGCTACGAATTTGATCTCTTGAGGGTGCCCCGGAAAGGAACACTGTCACGTGTACTTCCCACGTGAGCTTAGCCGGCATCTCCACGAGAGTCTATCCACAAAAGGAACACCTTGAAGCAGGCTGCGAATGCACAGCTTAGGAGGAATGCGGTACCAACATTCGACAAATTTGTTCTCTTCATGGTGCTCCGGAAAGGAACTCTGGCACGTGTACTTCCCAAGTGAGCTTAGCCGGCACCTCCACGAGACTCTATCCACAAAAGGAACACCTTGAAAGTGGCTGCGAATTCACAGCTTTGGAGGAATGCGGTACCAGCATTCGACAAATTTGTTCTCTTCATGGTGCCCCCGAAAAGGACTCGGGGTGTGGTACTTACCACGTGAGCTTAGCCGGCATCTCCACCAGAGTCTATCCACAAAAGGAACACCTTGAAGCTGGCTGCGAATGCACAGCTTAGGATTAAAGCAGTACCCACATGCTACGAATTTGATCTCTTGATGTTGCCCCGGAAAGGAACTCTGGCACGTGTACTTCCCAGGTTAGCTTAGCCGGCATCCCCACGAGAGTCTATACACAAAAGGAACACCATGAAGCTGGCTGCGAATGCACAGCTTAGGAGGAAAGCAATACTCGCATGCTACGAATTTGATCTCTTCATGGTGCCCCGGAAAGGAACTCTCTCACGTGTACTTCCCAAGTGAGCTTAGCCGGCATCTCCACGAGAGTCTATCCACAAAAGGAACACCTTGAAGCTGGCTGCGAATGCACAGCTTAGGATTAAAGCAGTACCCACATGCTACGAATTTGATCTCTTGATGTTGCCCCGGAAAGGAACTCTGGCACCTGTACTTCCCAGGTTAGCTTAGCCGGCATCTCCACGAGAGTCTATCCATAAAGGGAACACCTTAAAACTGGCTGTGAATGCACAGCTTAAGAGGAAAGCAGTACCCACATGCTACGAATTTGATCTCTTGATGGTGCTCCGGAAAGGAACTCTGACACGTGTACTTCCCAGGTTAGGTTAGCCGGCATCTCCACGAGAGGCTATACACAAAAGGAACACCATGAAGCTGGCTGCGAATGCACAGCTTAGGAGGAAAGTAATACCCGCATGCTACGAATTTGATCTCTTGATGTTGCCCCGGAAAGGAACTCTGGCACGTGTATTTCCCAGGTTAGCTTAGCCGGCATCTCCACGAGAGTCTATCCATAAAGGGAACACCTTAAAACTGGCTGTGAATGCACAGCTTAAGAGGAAAGCAGTACCGACATGCTACGAATTTGATCTCTTGGTGGTGCTCCGGAAAGGAACTCTGACACGTGTACTTCCAAGGTTAGGTTAGCCGGCATCTCCACGAGAGTCTATACACAAAAGGAACACCATGAAGCTGGCTGCGAATGCACAGCTTAGGAGGAAAGTAATACCCGCATGCTACGAATTTGGTCTCTTGATGTTGCCCCGGAAAGGAACTCTGGCACGTGTATTTCCCAGGTTAGCTTAGACGGCTTCTCCACGAGAGTCTATCCATAAAGGGAACACCTTAAAACTGGCTGTGAATGCACAGCTTAAGAGGAAAGCAGTACCTACATGCTACGAATTTCATCTCTTGATGGTGCTCCGGAAAGAAACTCTGACACGTGTACTTCCCAGGTTAGCTTAGCCGGCATCTCCACGAGAGTCTATACACAAAAGGAACACCATGAAGCTGGCTGCGAATGCACAGCTTAGGAGGAAAGTAATACCCGCATGCTATGAATTTGATCTCTTGATGGTGCCCCGGAAAGGAACTCTGTCACGTGTACTTCCCACGTGAGCTTAGCTGGCATCTCCACGAAAGTCTATCCACAAAAGGAACACCTTGAAGCAGGCTGCGAATGCACAGCTTAGGAGGAAAGCAGTACCCGCTTTCTACGAATTTGATCTCTTGATGGTGCTCCGGAAAGGAACTCTGGCACGTGTACTTCCCACGTGAGCTTAGCCGGCACCTCCACGAGACTCTATCCACAAAAGGAACACCTTGAAGGTGGCTGCGAATGCACAGCTTTGGAGGAATGCGGTACCAGCATTCGACAAATATGTTCTCTTCATGGTGCCCCGGAAAAGGACACGGGGAGTTGTACTTACCACGTGAGCTTAGCCGGCATCTCCACCAGAGTCTATCCACAAAAGGAACACCTTGAAGCTGGCTGCGAATGCACAGCTTAGGATTAAAGCAGTACCCACATGCTACGAATTTGATCTCTTGATGTTGCCCCGGAAAGGAACTCTGGCACGTGTACTTCCCAGGTTAGCTTAGCCTGCATCTCCACGAGAGTCTATACACAAAATGAACACCATGAAGCTGGCTGCGAATGCACAGCTTAGGAGGAAAGCAATACCCGCATGCTACGAATTTGATCTCTTGAGGGTGCCCCGGAAAGGAACTCTGTCACGTGTACTTCTCACGTGAGCTTAGCCGGTATCTCCACGAGAGTCTATCCACAAAAGGAACACCTTGAAGCAGGCTGCGAATGCACAGCTTAGGAGGAATGCGGTACCAACATTCGACAAATTTGTTCTCTTCATGGTGCCCCGGAAAAGGACTCGGGGAGTTGTACTTACCTCGTGAGCTTAGCCGGCATCTCCACCAGAGTGTATCCACAAAAGGAACACCTTGAAGGTGGCTGCGAATGCACAGCTTAAGAGGAAAGCAGTACCCACATGCTACGAATTTGATCTCTTGATTGTGCTCCGGAAAGCAACTCTGACACGTGTACTTCCCAGGTAAGCTTAGACGGCATCTCCACGAGAGTCTATCCATAAAGGGAACACCTTAAAACTGGCTGTGAATGCACAGCTTAAGAGGAAAGCAGTACCCACATGCTACGAATTTGATCTCTTGATGTGGCCCAGAAAGGAACTCTGGCACGTGTACTTCCCAGGTTAGCTTAGCCGGCATCTCCACGAGAGTCTATACACAAAATGAACACCATGAAGCTGGCTGCGAATGCACAGCTTAGGAGGAAAGCAATACCCGCATGCTACGAATTTGATCTCTTGATGGTGCTCCAGAAAGGAACTCTGGCACGTGTACTTCCCACGTGAGCTTAGCCGGCACCTCCACGAGACTCTATCCACAAAAGGAACACCTTGAAGGTGGCTGCAAATGCACAGCTTTGGAGGAATGCGGTACCAGCATTCGACAAATTTGTTCTCTTCATGGTGCCCCGGATAAGGACTCGGAGAGTTGTACTTACCACGTGAGCTTAGCCGGCATCTCCACCAGAGTGGATCCACAAAAGGAACACCTTGAAGCTGGCGGCGAATGCACAGCTTAGGATTAAAGCAGTACCCACATGCTACGAATTTGATCTCTTGATGTTGCCCCGGAAAGGAACTCTGGCACGTGTACTTCCCAGGTTAGCATAGCCGGCATCTCCACGAGAGTCTATCCATAAAGGGAACACCTTAAAACTGGCTGTGAATGCACAGCTTAAGAGGAAAGCAGTACCCACATGCTACGAATTTGCTCTCTTGATGGTGTTCCGGAAAGTAACTCTGACACGTGTACTTCCCAGGTTAGCTTAGCCGGCATCTCCACGAGAGTCTATACACAAAAGAAACACCATGAAGCTGGCTGCGAATGCACAGCTTAGGAGGAAAGCAATACCCGCATGCTACGAATTTGATCTCTTGATGGTGCCCCGGAAAGGAACTCTGTCACGTGTACTTCCCACGTGAGCTTAGCCGGCATCTCCACGAGAGTCTATCCACAAAAGGAACACCTTGAAGCAGGCTGCGAATGCACAGCTTAGGAAGAAAGCAGTACCCGCTTTCTACGAATTTGATCTCTTGATGGTGCTCTGGAAAGGAACTCTGGCACGTGTACTTCCCAGGTTAGCTTAGCCGGCATCTCCACGAGAGTCTATCCATAAAGGGAACACCTTAAAACTGGCTGTGAATGCACAGCTTAAGAGGAAAGCAGTACCCACATGTTACGAATTTGATCTCTTGATGTTGCCCCGGAAAGGAACTCTGGCACGTGTACTTCCCAGGTTAGCTTAGCCGGCATCTCCACGAGAGTCTATACACAAAAGGAACACCATGAAGCTTGCTGCGAATGCACAGCTTAGGAGGAAAGAAATACCCGCATGCTACGAATTTGATCTCTTGAGGGTGCCCCGGAAAGGAACTCTGTCACGTGTACTTCCCACGTGAGCTTAGCCGGCATCTCCACGAGAGTCTATCCACAAAAGGAACACCTTGAAGCAGGCTGCGAATGCACAGCTTAGGAGGAATGCGGTACCAACATTCGACAAATTTGTTCTCTTCATGGTGCTCCGGAAAGGAACTCTGGCACGTGTACTTCCCAAGTGAGCTTAGCCGGCACCTCCACGAGACTCTATCCACAAAAGGAACACCTTGAAAGTGGCTGCGAATTCACAGCTTTGGAGGAATGCGGTACCAGCATTCGACAAATTTGTTCTCTTCATGGTGCCCCCGAAAAGGACTCGGGGTGTTGTACTTACCACGTGAGCTTAGCCGGCATCTCCACCAGAGTCTATCCACAAAAGGAACACCTTGAAGCTGGCTGCGAATGCACAGCTTAGGATTAAAGCAGTACCCACATGCTACGAATTTGATCTCTTGATGTTGCCCCGGAAAGGAACTCTGGCACGTGTACTTCCCAGTTTAGCTTAGCCGGCATCTCCACGAGAGTCTATACACAAAAGGAACACCATGAAGCTGGCTGCGAATGCACAGCTTAGGAGGAAAGCAATACTCGCATGCTACGAATTTGATCTCTTCATGGTGCCCCGGAAAGGAACTCTCTCACGTGTACTTCCCAAGTGAGCCTAGCCGGCATCTCCACGAGAGTCTATCCACAAAAGGAACACCTTGAAGCAGGCTGCGAATGCACAGCTTAGGAGGAAATCAGTACCCGCTTTCTACGAATTTGATCTCTTGATGGTGCACCGGAAAGCAACTCTGGCACGTGTACTTCCCACGTGAGCTTAGCCGGCACCTCCACGAGACTCTATCCACAAAAGGAACACCTTGAAGCTGGCTGCGAATGCACAGCTTAGGATTAAAGCAGTACCCACATGCTACGAATTTGATCTCTTGATGTTGCCCCGGAAAGGAACTCTGGCACCTGTACTTCCCAGGTTAGCTTAGCCGGCATCTCCACGAGAGTCTATCCATAAAGGGAACACCTTAAAACTGGCTGTGAATGCACAGCTTAAGAGGAAAGCAGTACCCACATGCTACGAATTTGATCTCTTGATGGTGCTCCGGAAAGGAACTCTGACACGTGTACTTCCCAGGTTAGGTTAGCCGGCATCTCCACGAGAGGCTATACACAAAAGGAACACCATGAAGCTGGCTGCGAATGCACAGCTTAGGAGGAAAGTAATACCCGCATGCTACGAATTTGATCTCTTGATGTTGCCCCGGAAAGGAACTCTGGCACGTGTATTTCCCAGGTTAGCTTAGCCGGCATCTCCACGAGAGTCTATCCATAAAGGGAACACCTTAAAACTGGCTGTGAATGCACAGCTTAAGAGGAAAGCAGTACCCACATGCTACGAATTTGATCTCTTGGTGGTGCTCCGGAAAGGAACTCTGACACGTGTACTTCCCAGGTTAGCTTAGCCGGCATCTCACGAGAGTCTATACACAAAAGAAACACCATGAAGCTGGCTGCGAATGCACAGCTTAGGAGGAAAGCAATACCCGCATGCTACGAATTTGATCTCTTGATGGTGCCCCAGAAAGGAACTCTGTCACGTGTACTTCCCACGTGAGCTTAGCCGGCATCTCCACGAGAGTCTATCCACAAAAGGAACACCTTGAATCAGGCTGCGAATGCACAGCTTAGGAAGAAAGCAGTACCCGCTTTCTACGAATTTGATCTCTTGATGGTGCTCCGGAAAGGAACTCTGGCACGTGTACTTCCCAGGTTAGCTTAGCCGGCATCTCCACGAGAGTCTATCCATAAAGGGAACACCTTAAAACTGGCTGTGAATGCACAGCTTAAGAGGAAAGCAGTACCCACATGCTACGAATTTGATCTCTTGATGTTGCCCCGGAAAGGAACTCTGGCACGTGTACTTCCCAGGTTAGCTTAGCCGGCATCTCCACGAGAGTCTATACACAAAAGGAACACCATGAAGCTGGCTGCGAATGCACAGCTTAGGAGGAAAGCAATACCCGCATGCTACGAATTTGATCTCTTGAGGGTGCCCCGGAAAGGAACACTGTCACGTGTACTTCCCACGTGAGCTTAGCCGGCATCTCCACGAGAGTCTATCCACAAAAGGAACACCTTGAAGCAGGCTGCGAATGCACAGCTTAGGAGGAATGCGGTACCAACATTCGACAAATTTGTTCTCTTCATGGTGCTCCGGAAAGGAACTCTGGCACGTGTACTTCCCAAGTGAGCTTAGCCGGCACCTCCACGAGACTCTATCCACAAAAGGAACACCTTGAAAGTGGCTGCGAATTCACAGCTTTGGAGGAATGCGGTACCAGCATTCGACAAATTTGTTCTCTTCATGGTGCCCCCGAAAAGGACTCGGGGTGTGGTACTTACCACGTGAGCTTAGCCGGCATCTCCACCAGAGTCTATCCACAAAAGGAACACCTTGAAGCTGGCTGCGAATGCACAGCTTAGGATTAAAGCAGTACCCACATGCTACGAATTTGATCTCTTGATGTTGCCCCGGAAAGGAACTCTGGCACGTGTACTTCCCAGGTTAGCTTAGCCGGCATCCCCACGAGAGTCTATACACAAAAGGAACACCATGAAGCTGGCTGCGAATGCACAGCTTAGGAGGAAAGCAATACTCGCATGCAACGAATTTGATCTCTTCATGGTGCCCCGGAAAGGAACTCTCTCACGTGTACTTCCCAAGTGAGCTTAGCCGGCATCTCCACGAGAGTCTATCCACAAAAGGAACACCTTGAAGCTGGCTGCGAATGCACAGCTTAGGATTAAAGCAGTACCCACATGCTACGAATTTGATCTCTTGATGTTGCCCCGGAAAGGAACTCTGGCACCAGTACTTCCCAGGTTAGCTTAGCCGGCATCTCCACGAGAGTCTATCCATAAAGGGAACACCTTAAAACTGGCTGTGAATGCACAGCTTAAGAGGAAAGCAGTACCCACATGCTACGAATTTGATCTCTTGATGGTGCTCCGGAAAGGAACTCTGACACGTGTACTTCCCAGGTTAGGTTAGCCGGCATCTCCACGAGAGGCTATACACAAAAGGAACACCATGAAGCTGGCTGCGAATGCACAGCTTAGGAGGAAAGTAATACCCGCATGCTACGAATTTGATCTCTTGATGTTGCCCCGGAAAGGAACTCTGGCACGTGTATTTCCCAGGTTAGCTTAGCCGGCATCTCCACGAGAGTCTATCCATAAAGGGAACACCTTAAAACTGGCTGTGAATGCACAGCTTAAGAGGAAAGCAGTACCGACATGCTACGAATTTGATCTCTTGGTGGTGCTCCGGAAAGGAACTCTGACACGTGTACTTCCAAGGTTAGGTTAGCCGGCATCTCCACGAGAGGCTATACACAAAAGGAACACCATGAAGCTGGCTGCGAATGCACAGCTTAGGAGGAAAGTAATACCCGCATGCTACGAATTTGATCTCTGGATGTTGCCCCGGAAAGGAACTCTGGCACGTGTATTTCCCAGGTTAGCTTAGACGGCTTCTCCACGAGAGTCTATCCATAAAGGGAACACCTTAAAACTGGCTGTGAATGCACAGCTTAAGAGGAAAGCAGTACCTACATGCTACGAATTTCATCTCTTGATGGTGCTCCGGAAAGAAACTCTGACACGTGTACTTCCCAGGTTAGCTTAGCCGGCATCTCCACGAGAGTCTATACACAAAAGGAACACCATGAAGCTGGCTGCGAATGCACAGCTTAGGAGGAAAGTAATACCCGCATGCTATGAATTTGATCTCTTGATGGTGCCCCGGAAAGGAACTCTGTCACGTGTACTTCCCACGTGAGCTTAGCTGGCATCTCCACGAGAGTCTATCCACAAAAGGAACACCTTGAAGCAGGCTGCGAATGCACAGCTTAGGAGGAAAGCAGTACCCGCTTTCTACGAATTTGATCTCTTGATGGTGCTCCGGAAAGGAACTCTGGCACGTGTACTTCCCACGTGAGCTTAGCCGGCACCTCCACGAGACTCTATCCACAAAAGGAACACCTTGAAGGTGGCTGCGAATGCACAGCTTTGGAGGAATGCGGTACCAGCATTCGACAAATATGTTCTCTTCATGGTGCCCTGGAAAAGGACACGGGGAGTTGTACTTACCACGTGAGCTTAGCCGGCATCTCCACCAGAGTCTATCCACAAAAGGAACACCTTGAAGCTGGCTGCGAATGCACAGCTTAGGATTAAAGCAGTACCCACATGCTACGAATTTGATCTCTTGATGTTGCCCCGGAAAGGAACTCTGGCACGTGTACTTCCCAGGTTAGCTTAGCCTGCATCTCCACGAGAGTCTATACACAAAATGAACACCATGAAGCTGGCTGCGAATGCACAGCTTAGGAGGAAAGCAATACCCGCATGCTACGAATTTGATCTCTTGAGGGTGCCCCGGAAAGGAACTCTGTCACGTGTACTTCTCACGTGAGCTTAGCCGGTATCTCCACGAGAGTCTATCCACAAAAGAACACCTTGAAGCAGGCTGCGAATGCACAGCTTAGGAGGAATGCGGTACCAACATTCGACAAATTTGTTCTCTTCATGGTGCCCCGGAAAAGGACTCGGGGAGTTGTACTTACCTCGTGAGCTTAGCCGGCATCTCCACCAGAGTGTATCCACAAAAGGAACACCTTGAAGGTGGCTGCGAATGCACAGCTTAAGAGGAAAGCAGTACCCACATGCTACGAATTTGATCTCTTGATTGTGCTCCGGAAAGCAACTCTGACACGTGTACTTCCCAGGTTAGCTTAGACGGCATCTCCACGAGAGTCTATCCATAAAGGGAACACCTTAAAACTGGCTGTGAATGCACAGCTTAAGAGGAAAGCAGTACCCACATGCTACGAATTTGATCTCTTGATGTGGCCCAGAAAGGAACTCTGGCACGTGTACTTCCCAGGTTAGCTTAGCCGGCATCTCCACGAGAGTCTATACACAAAATGAACACCATGAAGCTGGCTGCGAATGCACAGCTTAGGAGGAAAGCAATACCCGCATGCTACGAATTTGATCTCTTGATGGTGCTCCAGAAAGGAACTCTGGCACGTGTACTTCCCACGTGAGCTTAGCCGGCACCTCCACGAGACTCTATCCACAAAAGGAACACCTTGAAGGTGGCTGCAAATGCACAGCTTTGGAGGAATGCGGTACCAGCATTCGACAAATTTGTTCTCTTCATGGTGCCCCGGATAAGGACTCGGAGAGTTGTACTTACCACGTGAGCTTAGCCGGCATCTCCACCAGAGTGGATCCACAAAAGGAACACCTTGAAGCTGGCTGCGAATGCACAGCTTAGGATTAAAGCAGTACCCACATGCTACGAATTTGATCTCTTGATGTTGCCCCGGAAAGGAACTCTGGCACGTGTACTTCCCAGGTTAGCTTAGCCGGCATCTCCACGAGAGTCTATACACAAAAGGAACACCATGAAGCTGGCTGCGAATGCACAGCTTAGGAGGAAAGCAATACTCGCATGCTACGAATTTGATCTCTTCATGGTGCCCCGGAAAGGAACTCTCTCACGTGTACTTCCCAAGTGAGCCTAGCCGGCATCTCCACGAGAGTCTATCCACAAAAGGAACACCTTGAAGCAGGCTGCGAATGCACAGCTTAGGAGGAAATCAGTACCCGCTTTCTACGAATTTGATCTCTTGATGGTGCACCGGAAAGCAACTCTGGCACGTGTACTTCCCACGTGAGCTTAGCCGGCACCTCCACGAGACTCTATCCACAAAAGGAACACCTTGAAGCTGGCTGCGAATGCACAGCTTAGGATTAAAGCAGTACCCACATGCTACGAATTTGATCTCTTGATGTTGCCCCGGAAAGGAACTCTGGCACCTGTACTTCCCAGGTTAGCTTAGCCGGCATCTCCACGAGAGTCTATCCATAAAGGGAACACCTTAAAACTGGCTGTGAATGCACAGCTTAAGAGGAAAGCAGTACCCACATGCTACGAATTTGATCTCTTGATGGTGCTCCGGAAAGGAACTCTGACACGTGTACTTCCCAGGTTAGGTTAGCCGGCATCTCCACGAGAGGCTATACACAAAAGGAACACCATGAAGCTGGCTGCGAATGCACAGCTTAGGAGGAAAGTAATACCCGCATGCTACGAATTTGATCTCTTGATGTTGCCCCGGAAAGGAACTCTGGCACGTGTATTTCCCAGGTTAGCTTAGCCGGCATCTCCACGAGAGTCTATCCATAAAGGGAACACCTTAAAACTGGCTGTGAATGCACAGCTTAAGAGGAAAGCAGTACCCACATGCTACGAATTTGATCTCTTGGTGGTGCTCCGGAAAGGAACTCTGACACGTGTACTTCCCAGGTTAGCTTAGCCGGCATCTCACGAGAGTCTATACACAAAAGAAACACCATGAAGCTGGCTGCGAATGCACAGCTTAGGAGGAAAGCAATACCCGCATGCTACGAATTTGATCTCTTGATGGTGCCCCAGAAAGGAACTCTGTCACGTGTACTTCCCACGTGAGCTTAGCCGGCATCTCCACGAGAGTCTATCCACAAAAGGAACACCTTGAATCAGGCTGCGAATGCACAGCTTAGGAAGAAAGCAGTACCCGCTTTCTACGAATTTGATCTCTTGATGGTGCTCCGGAAAGGAACTCTGGCACGTGTACTTCCCAGGTTAGCTTAGCCGGCATCTCCACGAGAGTCTATCCATAAAGGGAACACCTTAAAACTGGCTGTGAATGCACAGCTTAAGAGGAAAGCAGTACCCACATGCTACGAATTTGATCTCTTGATGTTGCCCCGGAAAGGAACTCTGGCACGTGTACTTCCCAGGTTAGCTTAGCCGGCATCTCCACGAGAGTCTATACACAAAAGGAACACCATGAAGCTGGCTGCGAATGCACAGCTTAGGAGGAAAGCAATACCCGCATGCTACGATTTTGATCTCTTGAGGGTGCCCCGGAAAGGAACACTGTCACGTGTACTTCCCACGTGAGCTTAGCCGGCATCTCCACGAGAGTCTATCCACAAAAGGAACACCTTGAAGCAGGCTGCGAATGCACAGCTTAGGAGGAATGCGGTACCAACATTCGACAAATTTGTTCTCTTCATGGTGCTCCGGAAAGGAACTCTGGCACGTGTACTTCCCAAGTGAGCTTAGCCGGCACCTCCACGAGACTCTATCCACAAAAGGAACACCTTGAAAGTGGCTGCGAATTCACAGCTTTGGAGGAATGCGGTACCAGCATTCGACAAATTTGTTCTCTTCATGGTGCCCCCGAAAAGGACTCGGGGTGTGGTACTTACCACGTGAGCTTAGCCGGCATCTCCACCAGAGTCTATCCACAAAAGGAACACCTTGAAGCTGGCTGCGAATGCACAGCTTAGGATTAAAGCAGTACCCACATGCTACGAATTTGATCTCTTGATGTTGCCCCGGAAAGGAACTCTGGCACCTGTACTTCCCAGGTTAGCTTAGCCGGCATCTCCACGAGAGTCTATCCATAAAGGGAACACCTTAAAACTGGCTGTGAATGCACAGCTTAAGAGGAAAGCAGTACCCACATGCTACGAATTTGATCTCTTGATGGTGCTCCGGAAAGGAACTCTGACACGTGTACTTCCCAGGTTAGGTTAGCCGGCATCTCCACGAGAGGCTATACACAAAAGGAACACCATGAAGCTGGCTGCGAATGCACAGCTTAGGAGGAAAGTAATACCCGCATGCTACGAATTTGATCTCTTGATGTTGCCCCGGAAAGGAACTCTGGCACGTGTATTTCCCAGGTTAGCTTAGCCGGCATCTCCACGAGAGTCTATCCATAAAGGGAACACCTTAAAACTGGCTGTGAATGCACAGCTTAAGAGGAAAGCAGTACCGACATGCTACGAATTTGATCTCTTGGTGGTGCTCCGGAAAGGAACTCTGACACGTGTACTTCCAAGGTTAGGTTAGCCGGCATCTCCACGAGAGGCTATACACAAAAGGAACACCATGAAGCTGGCTGCGAATGCACAGCTTAGGAGGAAAGTAATACCCGCATGCTACGAATTTGATCTCTGGATGTTGCCCCGGAAAGGAACTCTGGCACGTGTATTTCCCAGGTTAGCTTAGACGGCTTCTCCACGAGAGTCTATCCATAAAGGGAACACCTTAAAACTGGCTGTGAATGCACAGCTTAAGAGGAAAGCAGTACCTACATGCTACGAATTTCATCTCTTGATGGTGCTCCGGAAAGAAACTCTGACACGTGTACTTCCCAGGTTAGCTTAGCCGGCATCTCCACGAGAGTCTATACACAAAAGGAACACCATGAAGCTGGCTGCGAATGCACAGCTTAGGAGGAAAGTAATACCCGCATGCTATGAATTTGATCTCTTGATGGTGCCCCGGAAAGGAACTCTGTCACGTGTACTTCCCACGTGAGCTTAGCTGGCATCTCCACGAGAGTCTATCCACAAAAGGAACACCTTGAAGCAGGCTGCGAATGCACAGCTTAGGAGGAAAGCAGTACCCGCTTTCTACGAATTTGATCTCTTGATGGTGCTCCGGAAAGGAACTCTGGCACGTGTACTTCCCACGTGAGCTTAGCCGGCACCTCCACGAGACTCTATCCACAAAAGGAACACCTTGAAGGTGGCTGCGAATGCACAGCTTTGGAGGAATGCGGTACCAGCATTCGACAAATATGTTCTCTTCATGGTGCCCCGGAAAAGGACACGGGGAGTTGTACTTACCACGTGAGCTTAGCCGGCATCTCCACCAGAGTCTATCCACAAAAGGAACACCTTGAAGCTGGCTGCGAATGCACAGCTTAGGATTAAAGCAGTACCCACATGCTACGAATTTGATCTCTTGATGTTGCCCCGGAAAGGAACTCTGGCACGTGTACTTCCCAGGTTAGCTTAGCCTGCATCTCCACGAGAGTCTATACACAAAATGAACACCATGAAGCTGGCTGCGAATGCACAGCTTAGGAGGAAAGCAATACCCGCATGCTACGAATTTGATCTCTTGAGGGTGCCCCGGAAAGGAACTCTGTCACGTGTACTTCTCACGTGAGCTTAGCCGGTATCTCCACGAGAGTCTATCCACAAAAGGAACACCTTGAAGCAGGCTGCGAATGCACAGCTTAGGAGGAATGCGGTACCAACATTCGACAAATTTGTTCTCTTCATGGTGCCCCGGAAAAGGACTCGGGGAGTTGTACTTACCTCGTGAGCTTAGCCGGCATCTCCACCAGAGTGTATCCACAAAAGGAACACCTTGAAGGTGGCTGCGAATGCACAGCTTAAGAGGAAAGCAGTACCCACATGCTACGAATTTGATCTCTTGATTGTGCTCCGGAAAGCAACTCTGACACGTGTACTTCCCAGGTTAGCTTAGACGGCATCTCCACGAGAGTCTATCCATAAAGGGAACACCTTAAAACTGGCTGTGAATGCACAGCTTAAGAGGAAAGCAGTACCCACATGCTACGAATTTGATCTCTTGATGTGGCCCAGAAAGGAACTCTGGCACGTGTACTTCCCAGGTTAGCTTAGCCGGCATCTCCACGAGAGTCTATACACAAAATGAACACCATGAAGCTGGCTGCGAATGCACAGCTTAGGAGGAAAGCAATACCCGCATGCTACGAATTTGATCTCTTGATGGTGCTCCAGAAAGGAACTCTGGCACGTGTACTTCCCACGTGAGCTTAGCCGGCACCTCCACGAGACTCTATCCACAAAAGGAACACCTTGAAGGTGGCTGCAAATGCACAGCTTTGGAGGAATGCGGTACCAGCATTCGACAAATTTGTTCTCTTCATGGTGCCCCGGATAAGGACTCGGAGAGTTGTACTTACCACGTGAGCTTAGCCGGCATCTCCACCAGAGTGGATCCACAAAAGGAACACCTTGAAGCTGGCGGCGAATGCACAGCTTAGGATTAAAGCAGTACCCACATGCTACGAATTTGATCTCTTGATGTTGCCCCGGAAAGGAACTCTGGCACGTGTACTTCCCAGGTTAGCATAGCCGGCATCTCCACGAGAGTCTATCCATAAAGGGAACACCTTAAAACTGGCTGTGAATGCACAGCTTAAGAGGAAAGCAGTACCCACATGCTACGAATTTGCTCTCTTGATGGTGTTCCGGAAAGTAACTCTGACACGTGTACTTCCCAGGTTAGCTTAGCCGGCATCTCCACGAGAGTCTATACACAAAAGAAACACCATGAAGCTGGCTGCGAATGCACAGCTTAGGAGGAAAGCAATACCCGCATGCTACGAATTTGATCTCTTGATGGTGCCCCGGAAAGGAACTCTGTCACGTGTACTTCCCACGTGAGCTTAGCCGGCATCTCCACGAGAGTCTATCCACAAAAGGAACACCTTGAAGCAGGCTGCGAATGCACAGCTTAGGAAGAAAGCAGTACCCGCTTTCTACGAATTTGATCTCTTGATGGTGCTCTGGAAAGGAACTCTGGCACGTGTACTTCCCAGGTTAGCTTAGCCGGCATCTCCACGAGAGTCTATCCATAAAGGGAACACCTTAAAACTGGCTGTGAATGCACAGCTTAAGAGGAAAGCAGTACCCACATGTTACGAATTTGATCTCTTGATGTTGCCCCGGAAAGGAACTCTGGCACGTGTACTTCCCAGGTTAGCTTAGCCGGCATCTCCACGAGAGTCTATACACAAAAGGAACACCATGAAGCTTGCTGCGAATGCACAGCTTAGGAGGAAAGAAATACCCGCATGCTACGAATTTGATCTCTTGAGGGTGCCCCGGAAAGGAACTCTGTCACGTGTACTTCCCACGTGAGCTTAGCCGGCATCTCCACGAGAGTCTATCCACAAAAGGAACACCTTGAAGCAGGCTGCGAATGCACAGCTTAGGAGGAATGCGGTACCAACATTCGACAAATTTGTTCTCTTCATGGTGCTCCGGAAAGGAACTCTGGCACGTGTACTTCCCAAGTGAGCTTAGCCGGCACCTCCACGAGACTCTATCCACAAAAGGAACACCTTGAAAGTGGCTGCGAATTCACAGCTTTGGAGGAATGCGGTACCAGCATTCGACAAATTTGTTCTCTTCATGGTGCCCCCGAAAAGGACTCGGGGTGTTGTACTTACCACGTGAGCTTAGCCGGCATCTCCACCAGAGTCTATCCACAAAAGGAACACCTTGAAGCTGGCTGCGAATGCACAGCTTAGGATTAAAGCAGTACCCACATGCTACGAATTTGATCTCTTGATGTTGCCCCGGAAAGGAACTCTGGCACGTGTACTTCCCAGGTTAGCTTAGCCGGCATCTCCACGAGAGTCTATACACAAAAGGAACACCATGAAGCTGGCTGCGAATGCACAGCTTAGGAGGAAAGCAATACTCGCATGCTACGAATTTGATCTCTTCATGGTGCCCCGGAAAGGAACTCTCTCACGTGTACTTCCCAAGTGAGCCTAGCCGGCATCTCCACGAGAGTCTATCCACAAAAGGAACACCTTGAAGCAGGCTGCGAATGCACAGCTTAGGAGGAAATCAGTACCCGCTTTCTACGAATTTGATCTCTTGATGGTGCACCGGAAAGCAACTCTGGCACGTGTACTTCCCACGTGAGCTTAGCCGGCACCTCCACGAGACTCTATCCACAAAAGGAACACCTTGAAGCTGGCTGCGAATGCACAGCTTAGGATTAAAGCAGTACCCACATGCTACGAATTTGATCTCTTGATGTTGCCCCGGAAAGGAACTCTGGCACCTGTACTTCCCAGGTTAGCTTAGCCGGCATCTCCACGAGAGTCTATCCATAAAGGGAACACCTTAAAACTGGCTGTGAATGCACAGCTTAAGAGGAAAGCAGTACCCACATGCTACGAATTTGATCTCTTGATGGTGCTCCGGAAAGGAACTCTGACACGTGTACTTCCCAGGTTAGGTTAGCCGGCATCTCCACGAGAGGCTATACACAAAAGGAACACCATGAAGCTGGCTGCGAATGCACAGCTTAGGAGGAAAGTAATACCCGCATGCTACGAATTTGATCTCTTGATGTTGCCCCGGAAAGGAACTCTGGCACGTGTATTTCCCAGGTTAGCTTAGCCGGCATCTCCACGAGAGTCTATCCATAAAGGGAACACCTTAAAACTGGCTGTGAATGCACAGCTTAAGAGGAAAGCAGTACCCACATGCTACGAATTTGATCTCTTGGTGGTGCTCCGGAAAGGAACTCTGACACGTGTACTTCCCAGGTTAGGTTAGCCGGCATCTCCACGAGAGGCTATACACAAAAGGAACACCATGAAGCTGGCTGCGAATGCACAGCTTAGGAGGAAAGTAATACCCGCATGCTACGAATTTGATCTCTTGATGTTGCCCCGGAAAGGAACTCTGGCACGTGTATTTCCCAGGTTAGCTTAGCCGGCATCTCCACGAGAGTCTATCCATAAAGGGAACACCTTAAAACTGGCTGTGAATGCACAGCTTAAGAGGAAAGCAGTACCCACATGCTACGAATTTCATCTCTTGATGGTGCTCCGGAAAGAAACTCTGACACGTGTACTTCCCAGGTTAGCTTAGCCGGCATCTCCACGAGAGGCTATACACAAAATGAACACCATGAAGCTGGCTGCGAATGCACAGCTTAGGAGGAAAGCAATACCCGCATGCTACGAATTTGATCTCTTGAGGGTGCCCCGGAAAGGAACTCTGTCACGTGTACTTCCCACGTGAGCTTAGCCGGCATCTCCACGAGAGTCTATCCACAAAAGGAACACCTTGAAGCAGGCTGCGAATGCACAGCTTAGGAGGAATGCGGTACCAACATTCGACAAATTTGTTCTCTTCATGGTGCTCCGGAAAGGAACTCTGGCACGTGTACTTCCCAAGTGAGCTTAGCCGGCACCTCCACGAGACTCTATCCACAAAAGGAACACCTTGAAAGTGGCTGCGAATTCACAGCTTTGGAGGAATGTTGTACCAGCATTCGACAAATTTGTTCTCTTCATGGTGCCCCCGAAAAGGACTCGGGGTGTTGTACTTACCACGTGAGCTTATCCGGCATCTCCACCAGAGTCTATCCACAAAAGGAACACCTTGAAGCTGGCTGCGAATGCACAGCTTAGGATTAAAGCAGTACCCACATGCTACGAATTTGATCTCTTGATGTTGCCCCGGAAAGGATCTCTGGCACGTGTACTTCCCAGGTTAGCTTAGCCGGCATCTCCACGAGAGTCTATACACAAAAGGAACACCATGAAGCTGGCTGCGAATGCACAGCTTAGGAGGAAAGCAATACTCGCATGCTACGAATTTGATCTCTTCATGGTGCCCCGGAAAGGAACTCTCTCACGTGTACTTCCCAGGTTAGCTTAGCCGGCATCTCCACGAGAGGCTATACAAAAAATGAACACCATGAAGCTGGCTGCGAATGCACAGCTTAGGAGGAAAGCAATACCCGCATGCTACGAATTTGATCTCTTGAGGGTGCCCCGGAAAGGAACTCTGTCACGTGTACTTCCCACGTGAGCTTAGCCGGCATCTCCACGAGAGTCTATCCACAAAAGGAACACCTTGAAGCAGGCTGCGAATGCACAGCTTAGGAGGAATGCGGTACCAACATTCGACAAATTTGTTCTCTTCATGGTGCCCCGGAAAAGGACTCGGGGAGTTGTACTTACCTCGTGAGCTTAGCCGGCATCTCCACCAGAGTGTATCCACAAAAGGAACACCTTGAAGGTGGCTGCGAATGCACAGCTTAAGAGGAAAGCAGTACCCACATGCTACGAATTTGATCTCTTGATGGTGCTCCGGAAAGCAACTCTGACACGTGTACTTCCCAGGTTAGCTTAGACGGCATCTCCACGAGAGTCTATCCATAAAGGGAACACCTTAAAACTGGCTGTGAATGCACAGCTTAAGAGGAAAGCAGTACCCACATGCTACGAATTTGATCTCTTGATGTTGCCCCAGAAAGGAACTCTGGCACGTGTACTTCCCAGGTTAGCTTAGCCGGCATCTCCACGAGAGTCTATACACAAAATGAACACCATGAAGCTGGCTGCGAATGCACAGCTTAGGAGGAAAGCAATACCCGCATGCTACGAATTTGATCTCTTGATGGTGCTCCAGAAAGGAACTCTGGCACGTGTACTTCCCACGTGAGCTTAGCCGGCACCTCCACGAGACTCTATCCACAAAAGGAACACCTTGAAGGTGGCTGCAAATGCACAGCTTTGGAGGAATGCGGTACCAGCATTCGACAAATTTGTTCTCTTCATGGTGCCCCGGAAAAGGACTCGGAGAGTTGTACTTACCACGTGAGCTTAGCCGGCATCTCCACCAGAGTGGATCCACAAAAGGAACACCTTGAAGCTGGCGGCGAATGCACAGCTTAGGATTAAAGCAGTACCCACATGCTACGAATTTGATCTCTTGATGTTGCCCCGGAAAGGAACTCTGGCACGTGTACTTCCCAGGTTAGCTTAGACGGCATCTCCACGAGAGTCTATCCATAAAGGGAACACCTTAAAACTGGCTGTGAATGCACAGCTTAAGAGGAAAGCAGTACCCACATGCTACGAATTTGCTCTCTTGATGGTGCTCCGGAAAGGAACTCTGACACGTGTACTTCCCAGGTTAGCTTAGCCGGCATCTCCACGAGAGTCTATACACAAAAGAAACACCATGAAGCTGGCTGCGAATGCACAGCTTAGGAGGAAAGCAATACCCGCATGCTACGAATTTGATCTCTTGATGGTGCCCCGAAAAGGAACTCTGTCACGTGTACTTCCCACGTGAGCTTAGCCGGCATCTCCACGAGAGTCTATCCACAAAAGGAACACCTTGAATCAGGCTGCGAATGCACAGCTTAGGAAGAAAGCAGTACGCGCTTTCTACGAATTTGATCTCTTGATGGTGCTCCGGAAAGGAACTCTGGCACGTGTACTTCCCAGGTTAGCTTAGCCGGCATCTCCACGAGAGTCTATCCATAAAGGGAACACGTTAAAACTGGCTGTGAATGCACAGCTTAAGAGGAAAGCAGTACCCACATGCTACGAATTTGATCTCTTGATGTTGCCCCAGAAAGGAACTCTGGCACGTGTACTTCCCAGGTTAGCTTAGCCGGCATCTCCACGAGAGTCTATACACAAAAGGAACACCATGAAGCTGGCTGCGAATGCACAGCTTAGGAGGAAAGCAATACCCGCATGCTACGAATTTGATCTCTTGAGGGTGCCCCGGAAAGGAACTCTGTCACGTGTACTTCCCACGTGAGCTTAGCCGGCATCTCCACGAGAGTCTATCCACAAAAGGAACACCTTGAAGCAGGCTGCGAATGCACAGCTTAGGAGGAATGCGGTACCAACATTCGACAAATTTGTTCTCTTCATGGTGCTCCGGAAAGGAACTCTGGCACGTGTACTTCCCAAGTGAGCTTAGCCGGCACTTCCACGAGACTCTATCCACAAAAGGAACACCTTGAAAGTGGCTGCGAATTCACAGCTTTGGAGGAATGCGGTACAAGCATTCGACAAATTTGTTCTCTTCATGGTGCCCCTGAAAAGGACTCGGGGTGTTGTACTTACCACGTGAGCTTAGCCGGCATCTCCACCAGAGTCTATCCACAAAAGGAACACCTTGAAGCTGGCTGCGAATGCACAGCTTAGGATTAAAGCAGTACCCACATGCTACGAATTTGATCTCTTGATGTTGCCCCGGAAAGGAACTCTGGCACGTGTACTTCCCAGGTTAGCTTAGCCGGCATCTCCACGAGAGTCTATACACAAAAGGAACACCATGAAGCTGGCTGCGAATGCACAGCTTAGGAGGAAAGCAATACTCGCATGCTACGAATTTGATCTCTTCATGGTGCCCCGGAAAGGAACTCTGTCACGTGTACTTCCCAAGTGAGCTTAGCCGGCATCTCCACGAGAGTCTATCCACAAAAGGAACACCTTGAAGCAGGCTGCGAATGCACAGCTTAGGAGGAAATCAGTACCCGCTTTCTACGAATTTGATCTCTTGATGGTGCACCGGAAAGCAACTCTGGCACGTGTACTTCCCACGTGAGCTTAGCCGGCACCTCCACGAGACTCTATCCACAAAAGGAACACCTTGAAGCTGGCTGCGAATGCACAGTTTAGGATTAAAGCAGTACCCACATGCTACGAATTTGATCTCTTGATGTTGCCCCGGAAAGGAACTCTGGCACCTGTACTTCCCAGGTTAGCTTAGCCTGCATCTCCACGAGAGTCTATACACAAAATGAACACCATGAAGCTGGCTGCGAATGCACAGCTTAGGAGGAAAGCAATACCCGCATGCTACGAATTTGATCTCTTGAGGGTGCCCCGGAAAGGAACTCTGTCACGTGTACTTCCCACGTGAGCTTAGCCGGTATCTCCACGAGAGTCTATCCACAAAAGGAACACCTTGAAGCAGGCTGCGAATGCACAGCTTAGGAGGAATGCGGTACCAACATTCGACAAATTTTTTCTCTTCATGGTGCCCCGGAAAAGGACTCGGGGAGTTGTACTTACCTCGTGAGCTTAGCCGGCATCTCCACCAGAGTGTATCCACAAAAGGAACACCTTGAAGGTGGCTGCGAATGCACAGCTTAAGAGGAAAGCAGTACCCACATGCTACGAATTTGATCTCTTGATTGTGCTCCGGAAAGCAACTCTGACACGTGTACTTCCCAGGTTAGCTTAGACGGCATCTCCACGAGAGTCTATCCATAAAGGGAACACCTTAAAACTGGCTGTGAATGCACAGCTTAAGAGGAAAGCAGTACCCACATGCTACGAATTTGATCTCTTGATGTTGCCCCAGAAAGGAACTCTGGCACGTGTACTTCCCAGGTTAGCTTAGCCGGCATCTCCACGAGAGTCTATACACAAAATGAACACCATGAAGCTGGCTGCGAATGCACAGCTTAGGAGGAAAGCAATACCCGCATGCTACGAATTTGATCTCTTTATGGTGCTCCAGAAAGGAACTCTGGCACGTGTACTTCCCACGTGAGCTTAGCCGGCACCTCCACGAGACTCTATCCACAAAAGGAACACCTTGAAGGTGGCTGCAAATGCACAGCTTTGGAGGAATGCGGTACCAGCATTCGACAAATTTGTTCTCTTCATGGTGCCCCGGAAAAGGACTCGGAGAGTTGTACTTACCACGTGAGCTTAGCCGGCATCTCCACCAGAGTGGATCCACAAAAGGAACACCTTGAAGCTGGCGGCGAATGCACAGCTTAGGATTAAAGCAGTACCCACATGCTACGAATTTGATCTCTTGATGTTGCCCCGGAAAGGAACTCTGGCACGTGTACTTCCCAGGTTAGCTTAGCCGGCATCTCCACGAGAGTCTATCCATAAAGGGAACACCTTAAAACTGGCTGTGAATGCACAGCTTAAGAGGAAAGCAGTACCCACATGCTACGAATTTGATCTCTTGATGTTGCCCCGGAAAGGAACTCTGGCACGTGTACTTCCCAGGTTAGCTTAGCCGGCATCTCCACGAGAGTCTATACACAAAAGGAACACCATGAAGCTTGCTGCGAATGCACAGCTTAGGAGGAAAGCAATACCCGCATGCTACGAATTTGATCTCTTGAGGGTGCCCCGGAAAGGAACTCTGTCACGTGTACTTCCCACGTGAGCTTAGCCGGCATCTCCACGAGAGTCTATCCACAAAAGGAACACCTTGAAGCAGGCTGCGAATGCACAGCTTAGGAGGAATGCGGTACCAACATTCGACAAATTTGTTCTGTTCATGGTGCTCCGGAAAGGAACTCTGGCACGTGTACTTCCCAAGTGAACTTAGCCGGCACCTCCACGAGACTCTATCCACAAAAGGAACACCTTGAAAGTGGCTGCGAATTCACAGCTTTGGAGGAATGCGGTACCATCATTCTACAAATTTGTTCTCTTCATGGTGCCCCCGAAAAGGACTCGGGGTGTTGTACTTACCACGTGAGCTTAGCCGGCATCTCCACCAGAGTCTATACACAAAAGGAACACCATGAAGCTGGCTGCGAATGCACAGCTTAGGAGGAAAGCAATACTCGCATGCTACGAATTTGATCTCTTCATGGTGCCCCGGAAAGGAACTCTCTCACGTGTACTTCCCAAGTGAGCCTAGCCGGCATCTCCACGAGAGTCTATCCACAAAAGGAACACCTTGAAGCAGGCTGCGAATGCACAGCTTAGGAGGAAATCAGTACCCGCTTTCTACGAATTTGATCTCTTGATGGTGCACCGGAAAGCAACTCTGGCACGTGTACTTCCCACGTGAGCTTAGCCGGCACCTCCACGAGACTCTATCCACAAAAGGAACACCTTGAAGCTGGCTGCGAATGCACAGCTTAGGATTAAAGCAGTACCCACATGCTACGAATTTGATCTCTTGATGTTGCCCCGGAAAGGAACTCTGGCACCTGTACTTCCCAGGTTAGCTTAGCCGGCATCTCCACGAGAGTCTATCCATAAAGGGAACACCTTAAAACTGGCTGTGAATGCACAGCTTAAGAGGAAAGCAGTACCCACATGCTACGAATTTGATCTCTTGATGGTGCTCCGGAAAGGAACTCTGACACGTGTACTTCCCAGGTTAGGTTAGCCGGCATCTCCACGAGAGGCTATACACAAAAGGAACACCATGAAGCTGGCTGCGAATGCACAGCTTAGGAGGAAAGCAATACTCGCATGCTACGAATTTGATCTCTTGATGTTGCCCCGGAAAGGAACTCTGGCACGTGTATTTCCCAGGTTAGCTTAGCCGGCATCTCCACGAGAGTCTATCCATAAAGGGAACACCTTAAAACCGGCTGTGAATGCACAGCTTAAGAGGAAAGCAGTACCCACATGCTACGAATTTGATCTCTTGGTGGTGCTCCGGAAAGGAACTCTGACACGTGTACTTCCCAGGTTAGGTTAGCCGGCATCTCCACGAGAGGCTATACACAAAAGGAACACCATGAAGCTGGCTGCGAATGCACAGCTTAGGAGGAAAGTAATACCCTCATGCTCCGAATTTGATCTCTTGATGTTGCCCCGGAAAGGAACTCTGGCACGTGTATTTCCCAGGTTAGCTTAGCCGGCATCTCCACGAGAGTCTATCCATAAAGGGAACACCTTAAAACTGGCTGTGAATGCACAGCTTAAGAGGAAAGCAGTACCCACATGCTACGAATTTCATCTCTTGATGGTGCTCCGGAAAGAAACTCTGACACGTGTACTTCCCAGGTTAGCTTAGCCGGCATCTCCACGAGAGGCTATACACAAAATGAACACCATGAAGCTGGCTGCGAATGCACAGCTTAGGAGGAAAGCAATACCCGCATGCTACGAATTTGATCTCTTGAGGGTGCCCCGGAAAGGAACTCTGTCACGTGTACTTCCCACGTGAGCTTAGCCGGCATCTCCTCGAGAGTCTATCCACAAAAGGAACACCTTGAAGCAGGCTGCGAATGCACAGCTTAGGAGGAATGCGGTACCAACATTCGACAAATTTGTTCTCTTCATGGTGCTCCGGAAAGGAACTCTGGCACGTGTACTTCCCAAGTGAGCTTAGCCGGCACCTCCACGAGACTCTATCCACAAAAGGAACACCTTGAAAGTGGCTGCGAATTCAGAGCTTTGGAGGAATGCGGTACCAGCATTCGACAAATTTGTTCTCTTCATGGTGCCCCCGAAAAGGACTCGGGGTGTTGTACTTACCACGTGAGCTTAGCCGGCATCTCCACCAGAGTCTATCCACAAAAGGAACACCTTGAAGCTGGCTGCGAATGCACAGCTTAGGATTAAAGCAGTACCCACATGCTACGAATTTGATCTCTTGATGTTGCCCCGGAAAAGGAACTCTGGCACGTGTACTTCCCAGGTTAGCTTAGCCGGCATCTCCACGAGAGTCTATACACAAAAGGAACACCATGAAGCTGGCTGCAAATGCACAGCTTAGGAGGAAAGCAATACTCGCATGCTACGAATTTGATCTCTTCATGGTGCCCCGGAAAGGAACTCTCTCACGTGTACTTCCCAGGTTAGCTTAGCCTGCATCTCCACGAGAGTCTATACAAAAAATGAACACCATGAAGCTGGCTGCGAATGCACAGCTTAGGAGGAAAGCAATACCCGCATGCTACGAATTTGATCTCTTGATGTTGCCCCGGAAAGGAACTCTGGCACGTGTACTTCCCAGGTTAGCTTAGCCGGCATCTCCACGAGAGTCTATCCATAAAGGGAACACCTTAAAACTGGCTGTGAATGCACAGCTTAAGAGGAAAGCAGTACCCACATGCTACGAATTTGATCTCTTGATGGTGCTCCGGAAAGCAACTCTGACACGTGTACTTCCCTGGTTAGCTTAGACGGCATCTCCACGAGAGTCTATCCATAAAGGGAACACCTTAAAACTGGCTGTGAATGCACAGCTTAAGAGGAAAGCAGTACCCACATGCTACGAATTTGATCTCTTGATGTTGCCCCAGAAAGGAACTCTGGCACGTGTACTTCCCAGGTTAGCTTAGCCGGCATCTCCACGAGAGTCTATACACAAAAGGAACACCTTGAAGCTGGCTGCGAATGCACAGCTTAGGATTAAAGCAGTACCCACATGCTACGAATTTGATCTCTTGATGTTGCCCCGGAAAGGAACTCTGGCACCTGTACTTCCCAGGTTAGCTTAGCCGGCATCTCCACGAGAGTCTATCCATAAAGGGAACACCTTAAAACTGGCTGTGAATGCACAGCTTAAGAGGAAAGCAGTACCCACATGCTACGAATTTGATGTCTTGGTGGTGCTCCGGAAAGGAACTCTGACACGTGTACTTCCCAGGTTAGGTTAGCCGGCATCTCCACGAGAGGCTATACACAAAAGGAACACCATGAAGCTGGCTGCGAATGCACAGCTTAGGAGGAAAGTAATACCCGCATGCTACAAATTTGATCTCTTGATGTTGCCCAGGAAAGGAACTCTGGCACGTGTATTTCCCAGGTTAGCTTAGCCGGCATCTCCACGAGAGTCTATCCATAAAGGGAACACCTTAAAACTGGCTGTGAATGCACAGCTTAAGAGGAAAGCAGTACCCACATGCTACGAATTTGATCTCTTGGTGGTGCTCCGGAAAGGAACTCTGACACGTGTACTTCCCAGGTTAGGTTAGCCGGCATCTCCACGAGAGGCTATACACAAAAGGAACACCATGAAGCTGGCTGCGAATGCACAGCTTAGGAGGAAAGTAATACCCGCATGCTACGAATTTGATCTCTTGATGTTGCCCCGGAAAGGAACTCTGGCACGTGTATTTCCCAGGTTAGCTTAGCCGGCATCTCCACGAGAGTCTATCCATAAAGGGAACACCTTAAAACTGGCTGTGAATGCACAGCTTAAGAGGAAAGCAGTACCCACATGCTACGAATTTCATCTCTTGATGGTGCTCCGGAAAGAAACTCTGACACGTGTACTTCCCAGGTTAGCTTCGCCGGCATCTCCACGAGAGTCTATACACAAAAGGAACACCATGAAGCTGGCTGCGAATGCACAGCTTAGGAGGAAAGTAATACCCGCATTGAATTTGATCTCTTGATGTTGCCCCAGAAAGGAACTCTGGCACGTGTACTTCCCACGTGAGCTTAGCCGGCACCTCCACGAGACTCTATCCACAAAAGGAACACCTTGAAGGTGGCTGCAAATGCACAGCTTTGGAGGAATGCGGTACCAGCATTCGACAAATTTGTTCTCTTCATGGTGCCCCGGAAAAGGACTCGGAGAGTTGTACTTACCACGTGAGCTTAGCCGGCATCTCCACCAGAGTGGATCCACAAAAGGAACACCTTGAAGCTGGCGGCGAATGCACAGCTTAGGATTAAAGCAGTACCCACATGCTACGAATTTGATCTCTTGATGTTGCCCCGGAAAGGAACTCTGGCACGTGTACTTCCCAGGTTAGCTTAGACGGCATCTCCACGAGAGTCTATCCATAAAGGGAACACCTTAAAACTGGCTGTGAATGCACAGCTTAAGAGGAAAGCAGTACCCACATGCTACGAATTTGCTCTCTTGATGGTGCTCCGGAAAGTAACTCTGACACGTGTACTTCCCAGGTTAGCTTAGCCGGCATCTCCACGAGAGTCTATACACAAAAGAAACACCATGAAGCTGGCTGCGAATGCACAGCTTAGGAGGAAAGCAATACCCGCATGCTACGAATTTGATCTCTTGATGGTGCCCCGAAAAGGAACTCTGTCACGTGTACTTCCCAAGTGAGCTTAGCCGGCATCTCCACGAGAGTCTATCCACAAAAGGAACACCTTGAATCAGGCTGCGAATGCACAGCTTAGGAAGAAAGCAGTACCCGCTTTCTACGAATTTGATCTCTTGATGGTGCTCCGGAAAGGAACTCTGGCACGTGTACTTCCCAGGTTAGCTTAGCCGGCATCTCCACGAGAGTCTATCCATAAAGGGAACACGTTAAAACTGGCTGTGAATGCACAGATTAAGAGGAAAGCAGTACCCACATGCTACGAATTTGATCTCTTGATGTTGCCCCGGAAAGGAACTCTGGCACGTGTACTTCCCAGGTTAGCTTAGCCGGCATCTCCACGAGAGTCTATACACAAAAGGAACACCATGAAGCTGGCTGCGAATGCACAGCTTAGGAGGAAAGCAATACCCGCATGCTACGAATTTGATCTCTTGAGGGTGCCCCGGAAAGGAACTCTGTCACGTGTACTTCCCACGTGAGCTTAGCCGGCATCTCCACGAGAGTCTATCCACAAAAGGAACACCTTGAAGCAGGCTGCGAATGCACAGCTTAGGAGGAATGCGGTACCAACATTCGACAAATTTGTTCTCTTCATGGTGCTCCGGAAAGGAACTCTGGCACGTGTACTTCCCAAGTGAGCTTAGCCGGCACTTCCACGAGACTCTATCCACAAAAGGAACACCTTGAAAGTGGCTGCGAATTCACAGCTTTGGAGGAATGCGGTACCAGCATTCGACAAATTTGTTCTCTTCATGGTGCCCCTGAAAAGGACTCGGGGTGTTGTACTTACCACGTGAGCTTAGCCGGCATCTCCACCAGAGTCTATCCACAAAAGGAACACCTTGAAGCTGGCTGCGAATGCACAGCTTAGGATTAAAGCAGTACCCACATGCTACGAATTTGATCTCTTGATGTTGCCCCGGAAAGGAACTCTGGCACGTGTACTTCCCAGGTTAGCTTAGCCGGCATCTCCACGAGAGTCTATACACAAAAGGAACACCATGAAGCTGGCTGCGAATGCACAGCTTAGGAGGAAAGCAATACTCGCATGCTACGAATTTGATCTCTTCATGGTGCCCTGGAAAGGAACTCTCTCACGTGTACTTCCCAAGTGAGCTTAGCCGGCATCTCCACGAGAGTCTATCCACAAAAGGAACACCTTGAAGCAGGCTGCGAATGCACAGCTTAGGAGGAAATCAGTACCCGCTTTCTACGAATTTGATCTCTTGATGGTGCACCGGAAAGCAACTCTGGCACGTGTACTTCCCACGTGAGCTTAGCCGGCACCTCCACGAGACTCTATCCACAAAAGGAACACCTTGAAGCAGGCTGCGAATGCACAGCTTAGGAGGAATGCGGTACCAACATTCGACAAATTTGTTCTCTTCATGGTGCCCCGGAAAAGGACTCGGGGAGTTGTACTTACCTCGTGAGCTTAGCCGGCATCTCCACCAGAGTGTATCCACAAAAGGAACACCTTGAAGGTGGCTGCGAATGCACAGCTTAAGAGGAAAGCAGTACCCACATGCTACGAATTTGATCTCTTGATTGTGCTCCGGAAAGCAACTCTGACACGTGTACTTCCCAGGTTAGCTTAGACGGCATCTCCACGAGAGTCTATCCATAAAGGGAACACCTTAAAACTGGCTGTGAATGCACAGCTTAAGAGGAAAGCAGTACCCACATGCTACGAATTTGATCTCTTGATGTTGCCCCAGAAAGGAACTCTGGCACGTGTACTTCCCACGTGAGCTTAGCCGGCATCTCCACGAGAGTCTATCCACAAAAGGAACACCTTGAAGCAGGCTGCGAATGCACAGCTTAGGAGGAAAGCAGTACCCGCTTTCTACGAATTTGATCTCTTGATGGTGCTCCGGAAAGGAACTCTGGCACGTGTACTTCCCACGTGAGCTTAGCCGGCACCTCCACGAGACTCTATCCACAAAAGGAACACCTTGAAGTTGGCTGCGAATGCACAGCTTTGGAGGAATGCGGTACCAGCATTCGACAAATTTGTTCTCTTCATGGTGCCCCCGAAAAGGTCTCGGGGAGATGTACTTACCACGTGAGCTTAGCCGGCATCTCCACCAGAGTCTATCCACAAAAGGAACCCCTTGAAGCTGGCTGCGAATGCACAGCTTAGGATTAAAGCAGTACCCACATGCTACGAATTTGATCTCTTGATGTTGCCCCGGAAAGGAACTCTGGCACGTGTACTTCCCAGGTTAGCTTAGCCGGCACCTCCACGAGACTCTACCCACAAAAGGAACACCTTGAAGGTGGCTGCGAATGCACAGCTTTGGAGGAATGCGGTACCAGCATTCGACAAATTTCTCCTCTTCATGGTGCCCCGGAAAAGGACTCGGAGAGTTGTACTTACCACGTGAGCTTAGCCGGCATCTCCACCAGAGTGTATCCACAAAAGGAACACCTTGAAGCTGGCTGCGAATGCACAGCTTAGGATTAAAGCAGTACCCACATGCTACGAATTTGATCTCTTGATGTTGCCCCGGAAAGGAACTCTGGCACATGTACGTCCCAGGTTAGCTTAGCCGGCATCTCCACGAGAGTCTAGTCATAAAGTTAACACCTTAAAACTGGCTGTGAATGCACAGCTTAAGAGGAAAGCAGTACCCACATGCTACGAATTTGCTCTCTTGATGGTGCCCCGGAAAGGAACTCTGTCACGTGTACTTCCCAGGTTAGCTTAGCCGGCATCTCCACGAGAGTCTATCCACAAAAGGAACACCTTGAATCAGGCTGCGAATGCACAGCTTAGGAAGAAAGCAGTACCCGCTATCTACGAATTTGATCTCTTGATGGTGCTCCGGAAAGGAACTCTGGCATGTGTACTTCCCAGGTTAGCTTAGCCGGCATCTCCACGAGAGTCTGTCCATAAAGGGAACACCTTAAAACTGGCTGTGAATGCACAGCTTAAGAGGAAAGCAGTACCCACATGCTACGAATTTGATCTCTTGATGGTGCTCCGGAAAGAAACTCTGACACGTGTACTTCCCAGGTTAGCTTAGCCGGCATCTCCACGAGAGTCTATACACAAAAGGAACACCATGAAGCTGGCTGTGAATGCACAGCTTAGGAGGAAAGTAATACCCGCATGCTACGAATTTTATACCTTGATGGTGCCCCGGAAAGGAACTCTGTCACGTGTACTTCCCACGTGAGCTTAGCCGGCATCTCCACGAGAGTCTATCCACAAAAGGAACACCTTCAACCTGCCTGCGAATGCACAGCTTTGGAGGAAAGCTTTACCCGCATGCTACGAATTTGATGTCTTGAAGGTGCCCCGGAAAGGAACTCTGGCACGTGTACTTCCCAAGTGAGCTTAGCCGGCACATCCACGAGACTCTATCCACAAAAGGAAAACCTTGAAAGTGGCTGCGAATGCACAGCTTTGGAGGAATGCGGTACCAGCATTCGACAAATTTGTTTTCTTCATGGTGCCCCGGAAAAGGACTCGGGGTGTTGTACTTACCACGTGAGCTTAGCCGGCATCTCCACCAGAGTCTATCCACAAAAGGAACACCTTGAAGCTGGCTGCGAATGCACAGCTTAGGATTAAAGCAGTACCCACATGCTACGAATTTGATCTCTTGATGTTGCCCCGGAAAGGAACTCTGGCACGTGTACTTCCCAGGTTAGCTTAGCCGGCATCTCCACGAGAGTCTATACACAAAAGGAACACCATGAAGCTGGCTGCGAATGCACAGCTTAGGAGGAAAGCAATACTCGCATGCTACGAATTTGATCTCTTGATGGTGCCCCGGAAAGGAACTCTCTCACGTGTACTTCACAAGTGAGCTTAGCCGGCATCTCCACGAGAGTCTATCCACAAAAGGAACACCTTGAAGCAGGCTGCGAATGCACAGCTTAGGAGGAAATCAGTACACGCTTTCTAAGAATTTGATCTCTTGATGGTGCACCGGAAAGCAACTCTGGCACGTGTACTTCCCACGTGAGCTTAGCCGGCACCTCCACGAGACTGTATCCACAAAACGAACACCTTGAAGGTGGCTGCGAATGCACAGCTTTGGAGGAATGCGGTACCAGCATTCGACAAATTTGTTCTCTTCATGGTGCCCCGGAAATGGACTCGGGGAGTTGTACTTACCACGTGAGCTTAGCCGGCATCTCCACCAGAGTCTATCCACAAAAGGAACACCTTGAAGCTGGCTGCGAATGCACAGCTTAGGATTAAAGCAGTACCCACATGCTACGAATTTGATCTGTTGATGTTGCCCCGGAAAGGAACTCTGGCACCTGTACTTCCCAGGTTAGCTTAGCCGGCATCTCCACGAGAGTCTATCCATAAAAGGAACACCTTAAAACTGGCTGTGAATGCACAGCTTAAGAGGAAAGCAGTACCCACATGCTACGAATTTCATCTCTTGTTGGTGCTCCGGAAAGAAACTCTGACACGTGTACTTCCCAGGTTAGCTTAGCCGGCATCTCCACGAGAGTCTATACACAAAAGGAACACCATGAAGCTGGCTGCGAATGCACAGCTTAGGAGGAAAGTAATACCCGCATGCTATGAATTTGATCTCTTGATGGTGCCCCGGAAAGGAACTCTGGCACGTGTACTTCCCACGTGAGCTTAGCCGGCATCTCCACGAGAGTCTATCCACAAAAGGAACACCTTGAAGCAGGCTGCGAATGCACAGCTTAGGAGGAAATCAGTACCCGCTTTCTACGAATTTGATCTCTTGATGGTGCTCCGGAAAGGAACTCTGGCACGTTTACTTCCCACGTGAGCTTAGCCGGCACCTCCACGAGACTCTATCCACAAAAGGAACACCTTGAAGCTGGCTGCGAATGCACAGCTTTGGAGGAATGCGGTACCAGCATTCGACAAATATGTTCTCTTCATGGTGCCCCGGAAAAGGACACGGGGAGTTGTACTTACCACGTGAGCTTAGCCGGCATCTCCACCAGAGTCTATCCACAAAAGGAACACCTTGAAGCTGGCTGCGAATGCACAGCTTAGGATTAAAGCAGTACCCACATGCTACGAATTTGATCTCTTGATGTTGCCCCGGAAAGGAACTCTGGCACGTGTACTTCCCAGGTTAGCTTAGCCTGCATCTCCACGAGAGTCTATACACAAAATGAACACCATGAAGCTGGCTGCGAATGCACAGCTTAGGAGGAAAGCAATACCCGCATGCTACAAATTTGATCTCTTGAGGGTGCCCCGGAAAGGAACTCTGTCACGTGTACTTCCCACGTGAGCTTAGCCGGCATCTCCACGAGAGTCTATCCACAAAAGGAACACCTTGAATCAGGCTGCGAATGCACAGCTTAGGAAGAAAGCAGTACCCGCTTTCTAGGAATTTGATCTCTTGATGGTGCTCCGGAAAGGAACTCTGGCACGTGTACTTCCCAAGTGAGCTTAGCCGGCACCTCCACGAGACTCTATCCACAAAAGGAACACCTTGAAGCAGGCTGCGAATGCACAGCTTAGGAGGAATGCGGTACCAACATTCGACAAATTTGTTCTCTTCATGGTGCCCCGGAAAAGGACTCGGGGAGTTGTACTTACCTCGTGAGCTTAGCCGGCATCTCCACCAGAGTGTATCCACAAAAGGAACACCTTGAAGGTGGCTGCGAATGCACAGCTTAAGAGGAAAGCAGTACCCACATGCTACGAATTTGATCTCTTGATGGTGCTCCGGAAAGCAACTCTGACACGTGAACTTCCCAGGTTAGCTTAGACGGCATCTCCACGAGAGTCTATACACAAAAGGAACACCATGAAGCTGGCTGCAAATGCACAGCTTAGGAGGAAAGCAATACCCGCATGCTACGAATTTTATCTCTTGATGGTGCCCCGGAGTGGAACTCTGTCACGTGTACTTCCCACGTGAGCTTAGCCGGCATCTCCATGAGAGTCTATCCACAAAAGGTACACCTCGAAGCAGGCTGCGAATGCACAGCTTAGGAGGAAAGCAGTACCCGCTTTCTACGAATTTTATCTCTTGATGGTGCTCCGGAAAGGAACTCTGGCACGTGTACTTCCCACGTGAGCTTAGCCGGCATCTCCACCAGAGTGTATCCACAAAAGGAACATCTTGAAGCTGGCTGCGAATGCCCAGCTTAGGATTAAAGCAGTACCCACATGCTACGAATTTGATCTGTTGATGTTGCCCCGGAAAGGAACTCTGGCACCTGTACTTCCCAGGTTAGCTTAGCCGGCATCTCCACGAGAGTCTATCCATAAAGGGAACACCTTAAAACTGGCTGTGAATGCACAGCTTAAGAGGAAAGCAGTACCCACATGCTACGAATTTGCTCTCTTGATGGTGCTCCGGAAAGGAACTCTGTCACGTGTACTTCCCACGTGAGCTTAGCTGGCATCTCCACGAGAGTCTATCCACAAAAGGAACACCTTGAATCAGGCTGCGAATGCACAGCTTAGGAAGAAAGCAGTACCCGCTTTCTACGAATTTGATCTCTTGGTGGTGCTCCGGAAAGGAACTCTGACACGTGTACTTCCCAGGTTAGGTTAGCCGGCATCTCCACGAGAGGCTATACAAAAAAGGAACACCATGAAGCTGGCTGCGAATGCACAGCTTAGGAGCAAAGTAATACCCGCATGCTACGAATTTGATCTCTTGATGTTGCCTCGGAAAGGAACTCTGGCACGTGTATTTCCCAGGTTAGCTTAGCCGGCATCTCCACGAGAGTCTATCCATAAAGGGAACACCTTAAAACTGGCTGTGAATGCACAGCTTAAGAGGAAAGCAGTACCCACATGCTACGAATTTCATCTCTTGTTGGTGCTCCGGAAAGAAACTCTGACACGTGTACTTCCCAGGTTAGCTTAGCCGGCATCTCCACGAGAGTCTATACACAAAAGGAACACCATGAAGCTGGCTGCGAATGCACAGCTTAGGAGGAAAGTAATACCCGCATGCTATGAATTTGATCTCTTGATGGTGCCCCGGAAAGGAACTCTGTCACGTGTACTTCCCACGTGAGCTTAGCCGGCATCTCCACGAGAGTCTATCCATAAAAGGAACACCTTGAAGCAGGCTGCGAATGCACAGCTTAGGAGGAAATCAGTACCCGCTTTCTACGAATTTGATCTCTTGATGGTGCTCCGGAAAGGATCTCTGGCACGTGTACTTCCCACGTGAGCTTAGCTGGCACCTCCACGAGACTCTATCCACAAAAGGAACACCTTGAAGGTGGCTGCGAATGCACAGCTTTGGAGGAATGCGGTACCAGCATTCGACAAATATGTTCTCTTCATGGTGCCCCGGAAAAGGACACGGGGAGTTGTACTTACCACGTGAGCTTAGCCGGCATCTCCACCAGAGTCTATCCACAAAAGGAACACCTTGAAGCTGGCTGCGAATGCACAGCTTAGGATTAAAGCAGTACCCACATACTACGAATTTGATCTCTTGATCTTGCCCCGGAAAGGAACTCTGGCACGTGTACTTCCCAGGTTAGCTTAGCCTGCATCTCCACGAGAGTCTATACACAAAATGAACACCATGAAGCTGGCTGCGAATGCACAGCTTAGGAGGAAAGCAATACCCGCATGCTACGAATTTGATCTCTTGAGGGTGCCCCGGAAAGGAACTCTGTCACGTGTACTTCCCACGTGAGCTTAGCCGGCATCTCCACGAGAGTCTATCCACAAAAGGAACAACTTGAAGCAGGCTGCGAATGCACAGCTTAGGAGGAATGCGGTACCAACATTCGACAAATTTGTTCTCTTCATGGTGCCCCGGAATAGGACTCGGGGTGTTGTACTTACCTCGTGAGCTTAGCCGGCATCTCCACCAGAGTGTATCCACAAAAGGAACACCTTGAAGGTGGCTGCGAATGCACAGCTTAAGAGGAAAGCAGTACCCACATGCTACGAATTTGATCTCTTGATGGTGCTCTGGAAAGCAACTCTGACACGTGTACTTCCCAGGTTAGCTTAGACGGCATCTCCACGAGAGTCTATACACAAAAGGAACACCATGAAGCTGGCTGCAAATGCACAGCTTAGGAGGAAAGCAATACCCGCATGCTACGAATTTGATCTCTTGATGGTGCCCCGGAAAGGAACTCTGTCACGTGTACTTCCCACGTGAGCTTAGCCGGCATCTCCACGAGAATCTATCCACAAAAGGAACACCTTGAAGCAGGCTGCGAATGCACAGCTTAGGAGGAAAGCAGTACCCGCTTTCTACGAATTTTATCTCTTGATGGTGCTCCGGAAAGGAACTCTGGCACGTGTACGTCCCACGTGAGCTTAGCCGGCACCTCCACGAGACTCTATCCACAAAAGGAACACCTTGAAGTTGGCTGCGAATGCACAGCTTTGGAGGAATGCGGTACCAGCATTCGACAAATTTGTTCTCTTCATGGTGCCCCCGAAAAGGTCTCGGGGAGTTGTACTTACCACGTGAGCTTAGCCGGCATCTCCACCAGAGTCTATCCACAAAAGGAACCCCTTGAAACTGGCTGCGAATGCACAGCTTAGAATTAAAGCAGTACCCACATGCTACGAATGTGATCTCTTGATGTTGCCCCGGAAAGGAACTCTGGCACGTGTACTTCCCAGGTTAGCTTAGCCGGCACCTCCACGAGACTCTATCCACAAAAGGAACACCTTGAAGGTGGCTGCGAATGCACAGCTTTGGAGGAATGCGGTACCAGCATTCGACAAATTTGTTCTCTTCATGGTGCCCCGGAAAAGGACTCGGGGAGTTGTACTTACCACGTGAGCTTAGCTGGCATCTCCACCAGAGTGTATCCACAAAAGAAACACCTTGAAGCTGGCTGCGAATGCACAGCTTAGGATTAAAGCAGTACCCACATGCTACGAATTTGATCTCTTGATGTTGCCCCGGAAAGGAACTCTGGCACCTGTACTTCCCAGGTTATCTTAGCCGGCATCTCCACGAGAGTCTATCCATAAAGGGAACACCTTAAAACTGGCTGTGAATGCACAGCTTAAGAGGAAAGCAGTACCCACATGCTACGAATTTGATCTCTTGGTGGTGCTCCGGAAAGGAACTCTGACACGTGTACTTCCCAGGTTAGGTTAGCCGGCATCTCCACGAGAGTCTATCCATAAAGGGAACACCTTAAAACTGGCTGTGAATGCACAGCTTAAGAGGAAAGCAGTACCCACATGCTACGAATTTCATCTCTTGATGGTGCTCCGGAAAGAAACTCTGACACGTGTACTTCCCAGGTTAGCTTAGCCGGCATCTCCACGAGAGTCTATACACAAAAGGAACACCATGAAGCTGGCTGCGAATGCACAGCTTAGGAGGAAAGTAATACCCGCATGCTATGAATTTGATCTCTTGATGGTGCCCCGGAAAGGAACTCTGTCACGTGTACTTCCCACGTGAGCTTAGCCGGCATCTCCACGAGAGTCTATCCACAAAAGGAACACCTTGAAGCAGGCTGCGAATGCACAGCTTAGGAGGAAATCAGTACGCGCTTTCTACGAATTTGATCTCTTGATGGTGCTCCGGAAAGGAACTCTGGCACGTGTACTTCGCACGTGAGCTTAGCTGGCACCTCCACGAGACTCTATCCTCAAAAGAAACACCTTGAAGGTGGCTGCGAATGCACAGCTTTGGAGGAATGCGGTACCAGCATTCGACAAATATGTTCTCTTCATGGTGCCCCGGAAAAGGACACGGGGAGTTGTACTTACCACGTGAGCTTAGCCGGCATCTCCACCAGAGTCTATCCACAAAAGGAACACCTTGAAGCTGGCTGCGAATGCACAGCTTAGGATTAAAGCAGTACCCACATGCTACGAATTTGATCTCTTGATGTTGCCCCGGAAAGGAACTCTGGCACGTGTACTTCCCAGGTTAGCTTCGCCTGCATCTCCACGAGAGTCTATACACAAAATGAACACTATGAAGCTGGCTGCGAATGCACAGCTTAGGAGGAAAGCAATACCCGCATGCTACGAATTTGATCTCTTGAGGGTGCCCCGGAAAGGAACTCTGTCACGTGTACTTCCCACGTGAGCTTAGCCGGCATCTCCACGAGAGTCTATCCACAAAAGGAACACCTTGAAGCAGGCTGCGAATGCACAGCTTAGGAGGAATGCGGTACCAACATTCGACAAGTTTGTTCTCTTCATGGTGCCCCGGAAAAGGACTCGGGGAGTTGTACTTACCTCGTGAGCTTAGCCGGCATCTCCACCAGAGTGTATCCACAAAAGGAACACCTTGAAGGTGGCTGCGAATGCACAGCTTAAGAGGAAAGCAGTACCCACATGCTACGAATTTGATCTCTTGATGGTGCTCCGGAAAGCAACTCTGACACGTGTACTTCCCAGGTTAGCTTAGACGGCATCTCCACGAGAGTCTATACACAAAAGGAACACCATGAAGCTGGCTGCAAATGCACAGCTTAGGAGGAAAGCAATACCCGCATGCTACGAATTTGATCTCTTGATGGTGCCCCGGAAAGGAACTCTGGCACGTGTACTTCCCAGGTTAGCTTAGCCGGCACCTCCACGAGACTCTATCCACAAAAGGAACACCTTGAAGGTGGCTGCGAATGCACAGCTTTGGAGGAATGCGGTACCAGCATTCGACAAATTTGTTCTCTTCATGGTGCCCCGGAAAAGGACTCGGGGAGTTGTACTTACCACGTGAGCTTAGCTGGCATCTCCACCAGAGTGTATCCACAAAAGGAACACCTTGAAGCTGGCTGCGAATGCACAGCTTAGGATTAAAGCAGTACCCACATGCTACGAATTTGATGTCTTGATGTTGCCCCGGAAAGGAACTCTGGCACCTGTACTTCCCAGGTTAGCTTAGCCGGCATCTCCACGAGAGTCTATCCATAAAGGGAACACCTTAAAACTGGCTGTGAATGCACAGCTTAAGAGGAAAGCAGTACCCACATGCTACGAATTTGATCTCTTGATGTTGCCCCGGAAAGGAACTCTGGCACGTGTACTTCCCAGGTTAGCTTAGCCGGCATCTCCACGAGAGTCTATACACAAAATGAACACCATGGAGCTGGCTGCGAATGCACAGCTTAGGAGGAAAGGAATACCCGCATGCTACGAATTTGATCTCTTGATGGTGCCCCGGAAAGGAACTCTGTCACCTGTACTTCCCACGTGAGCTTAGCCGGCATCTCCACGAGAGTCTATCCACAAAAGGAACACCTTGAAGCCGGCTGTGAATGCACAGCTTAGGAGGAAAGCAGTACCCGCTTTCTACGAATTTGATCTCTTGATGGTGCTCCGGAAAGGAACTCTGGCACGTGTACTTCCCAGGTTAGCTTAGCCGGCATCTCCACGAGAGTCTATCCATAAAGGGAACACCTTAAAACTGGCTGTGAATGCACAGCTTAAGAGGAAAGCAGTACCCACATGCTACGAATTTGATCTCTTGATGGTGCTCCGGAAAGAAACTCTGACACGTGTACTTCCCAGGTTAGCTTAGCCGGCATCTCCACGAGAGTCTATACACAAAAGGAACACCATGAAGCTGGCTGCGAATGCACAGCTTAGGAGGAAAGTAATACCCGCATGCTACGAATTTGATCTCTTGATGGTGCCCCGGAAAGGAACTCTGTCACGTGTACTTCCCACGTGAGCTTAGCCGGCATCTCCACGAGAGTCTATCCACAAAAGGAACACCTTGAAGCAGGCTGCGAATGCACAGCTTAGGAGGAAAGCAGTACCCGCTTTCTACGAATTTGATCTCTTGATGGTGCTCCGGAAAGCAACTCTGGCACGTGTACTTCCCAAGTGAGCTTAGCCGGCACCTCCACGAGACTCTATCCACAAAAGGAACACCTTGAAAGTGGCTGCGAATGCACAGCTTTGGAGGAATGAGGTACCAGCATTCGACAAATTTGTTCTCTTCATGGTGCCCCGGAAAAGGACTCGGGGTGTTGTACTTAACACGTGAGCTTAGCCGGCATCTCCACCAGAGTCTATCCACAAAAGGAACACCTTGAAGCTGGCTGCGAATGCACAGCTTAGGATTAAAGCAGTACCCACATGCTACGAATTTGATCTCTTGATGTTGCCCCGGAAAGGAACTCTGGCACGTGTACTTCCCAGGTTAGCTTAGCCTGCATCTCCACGAGAGTCTATACACAAAAGGAACACCATGAAGCTGGCTGCGAATGCACAGCTTAGGAGGAAAGCAATACTCGCATGCTACGAATTTGATCTCTTGATGGTGCCCCGGAAAGGAACTCTGTCACGTGTACTTCCCAAGTGAGCTTAGCCGGCATCTCCACGAGAGTCTATCCACAAAAGGAACACCTTGAAGCAGGCTGCGAATGCACAGCTTAGGAGGAAATCAGTACCCGCTTTCTACGAATTTGATCTCTTGATGGTGCTCCGGAAAGGAACTCTGGCACGTGTACTTCCCACGTGAGCTTAGCCGGCACCTCCGCGAGACTCTATCCACAAAAGGAACACCTAGAAGGTGGCTGCGAATGCACAGCTTTGGAGGAATGCGGTACCAGCATTCGACAAATATGTTCTCTTCATGGTGCCCCGGAAAAGACACGGGGAGTTGTACTTACCACGTGAGCTTAGCCGGCATCTCCACCAGAGTCTATCCACAAAAGGAACACCTTGAAGCTGGCTGCGAATGCACAGCTTAGGATTAAAGCAGTACCCACATGCTACGAATTTGATCTCTTGAGGGTGCCCCGGAAAGGAACTCTGTCACGTGTACTTCCCACGTGAGCTTAGCCGGCATCTCCACGAGAGTCTATCCACAAAAGGAACACCTTGAAGCAGGCTGCGAATGCACAGCTTAGGAGGAATGCGGTACCAACATTCGACAAATTTGTTCTCTTCATGGTGCCCCGGAAAAGGACTCGGGGAGTTGTACTTACCTCGTGAGCTTAGCCGGCATCTCCACCAGAGTGTATCCACAAAAGGAACACCTTGAAGGTGGCTGCGAAGGCACAGCTTTAGAGGAAAGCAGTACCCACATGCTACGAATTTGATCTCTTGATGGTGCTCCGGAAAGCAACTCTGACACGTGTACTTCCCAGGTTAGCTTAGACGGCATCTCCACGAGAGTCTATACACAAAAGGAACACCATGAAGCTGGCTGCAAATGCACAGCTTAGGAGGAAAGCAATACCCGCATGCTACGAATTTGATCTCTTGATGGTGCCCCGGAAAGGAACTCTGTCACGTGTACTTCCCACGTGAGCTTAGCCGGCACATGCACGAGACTCTATCCACAAAAGGAACACCTTGAAGTTGGCTGCGAATGCACAGCTTTGGAGGAATGCGGTACCACCATTCGACAAATTTGTTCTCTTCATGGTGCCCCGGAAAAGGACTCGGGGAGTTATACTTACCACGTGAGCTTAGCTGGCATCTCCACCAGAGTGTATCCACAAAAGGAACACCTTGAAGCTGGCTGCGAATGCACAGCTTAGGATTAAAGCAGTACCCACATGCTACGAATTTGATCTCTTGATGTTGCCCCGGAAAGGAACTCTGGCACGTGTACTTCCCAGGTTAGCTTAGCCGGCATCTCCACGAGAGTCTATCCATAAAGGGAACACCTTAAAACTGGCTGTGAATGCACAGCTTAAGAGGAAAGCAGTACCCACATGCTACGAATTTGATCGCTTGATGGTGCTCCGGAAAGAAACTCTGACACGTGTACTTCCCAGGTTAGCTTAGCCGGCATCTCCACGAGAGTCTATACACAAAAGGAACACCATGAAGCTGGCTGCGAATGCACAGCTTAGGAGGAAAGTAATACCCGCATGCTACGAATTTGATCTCTTGATGGTGCCCCGGAAAGGAACTCTGTCACGTGTACTTCCCACGTGAGCTTAGCCGGCATCTCCACGAGAGTCTATCCACAAAAGGAACACCTTGAAGCAGGCTGCGAATGCACAGCTTAGGAGGAAAGCAGTACCCGCTTTCTACGAATTTGATCTCTTGATGGTGCTCTGGAAAGGAACTCTGGCACGTGTACTTCCCAAGTGAGCTTAGCCGGCACCTCCACGAGACTCTATCCACAAAAGGAACACCTTGAAAGTGGCTGCGAATGCACAGCTTTGGAGGAATGCGGTACCAGCATTCGACAAATTTGTTCTCTTCATGGTGCCCCGGAAAAAGACTCGGGGTGTTGTACTTACCACGTGAGCTTAGCCGGCATCTCCACCAGAGTCTATCCACAAAAGGAACACCTTGAAGCTGGCTGCGAATGCACAGCTTAGGATTAAAGCAGTACCCACATGCTACGAATTTGATCTCTTGATGTTGCCCCGGAAAGGAACTCTGGCACGTGTACTTCCCAGGTTAGCTTAGCCGGCATCTCCACGAGAGTCTATACACAAAAGGAACACCATGAAGCTGGCTGCGAATGCACAGCTTAGGAGGAAAGCAATACTCGCATGGTACGAATTTGATCTCTTGATGGTGCCCCGGAAAGGAACTCTCTCACGTGTACTTCCCAAGTGAGCTAAGCCGGCATCTCCACGAGAGTCTATCCACAAAAGGAACACCTTGAAGCAGGCTGCGAATGCACAGCTTAGGAGGAAAGCAATACTCGCATGCTACGAATTTGATCTCTTGATGGGGCCCCGGAAAGGAACTCTCTCACGTGTACTTCCCACGTGAGCTTAGCCAGCATCTCCACGAGAGTCTATCCACAAAAGGAACACCTTGAAGCAGGCTGCGAATGCACAGCTTAGGAGGAAATCAGTATCCGCTTTCTATGAATTTGATCTCTTCATGGTGCACCGGAAAGCAACTCTGGCACGTGTACTTCCCACGTGAGCTTAGCCTGCATCTCCACGACAGTCTATACACAAAATGAACACCATGAAGCTGGCTGCGAATGCACAGCTTAGGAGGAAAGCAATACCCGCATGCTACGAATTTAATCTCTTGAGGGTGCCCCGGAAAGGAACTCTGTCACGTGTACTTCCCACGTGAGCTTAGCCGGCATCTCCACGAGAGTCTATCCACAAAAGGAACACCTTGAAGCAGGCTGCGAATGCACAGCTTAGGAGGAATGCGGTACCAACATTCGACAAATTTGTTCTCTTCATGGTGCCCCGGAAAAGGACTCGGGGAGTTGTACTTACCTCGTGAGCTTAGCCGGCATCTCCACCACAGTGTATCCACAAAAGGAACACCTTGAAGGTGGCTGCGAATGCACAGCTTAAGAGGAAAGCAGTACCCACATGCTACGAATTTGATCTCTTGATGGTGCTCCGGAAAGCAACTCTGACACGTGTACTTCCCAGGTTAGCTTAGACGGCATCTCCACGAGAGTCTATACACAAAAGGAACACTATGAAGCTGGCTGCAAATGCACAGCTTAGGAGGAAAGCAATACCCGCATGCTACGAATTTGATCTCTTGATGGTGCCCCGGAAAGGAACTCTGTCACGTGTACTTCCCACGTGAGCTTAGCCGGCATCTCCACGAGAGTCTATCCACAAAAGGAACACCTTGAAGCAGGCTGCGAATGCACAGCTTAGGAGGAAAGCAGTACCCGCTTTCTACGAATTTTATCTCTTGATGGTGCTCCGGAAAGGAACTCTGGCACGTGTACTTCCCTCGTGAGCTTAGCCGGCACCTCCACGAGACTCTATCCACAAAAGGAACACTTTGAAGTTGGCTGCGAATGCACAGCTTTGGAGGAATGCGGTACCAGCATTCGACAAATTTGTTCTCTTCATGGTGCCCCCGAAAAGGTCTCGGGGAGTTGTACTTACCACGTGAGCTTAGCCGGCATCTCCACCATAGTCTATCCACAAAAGGAACCCCTTGAAGCTGGCTGCGAATGCACAGCTTAGTATTAAAGCAGTACCCACATGCTACGAATTTGATCTCTTGATGTTGCCCCGGAAAGGAACTCTGGCACGTGTACTTCCCAGGTTAGCTTAGCCGGCACCTCCACGAGACGCTATCCACAAAAGGAACACCTTGAAGGTGGCTGCGAATGCACAGCTTTGGAGGAATGCGGTACCAGCATTCGACAAATTTGTTCTCTTCATGGTGCCCCGGAAAAGGACTCGGGGAGTTGTACTTACCACGTGAGCTTAGCTGGCATCTCCACCAGAGTTTATCCACAAAAGAAACACCTTGAAGCTGGCTGCGAATGCACAGCTTAGGATTAAAGCAGTACCCACATGCTACGAATTTGATCCCTTGATGTTGCCCCGGAAAGGAACTCTGGCACCTGTATTTCCCAGGTTAGCTTAGCCGGCATCTCCACGAGAGTCTATCCATAAAGGGAACACCTTAAAACTGGCTGTGAATGCACAGCTTAAGAGGAAAGCAGTACCCACATGCTACGAATTTGATCTCTTGGTGGTGCTCCGGAAAGGAACTCTGACACGTGTACTTCCCAGGTTAGGTTAGCCGGCATCTCCACGAGAGGCTATACAAAAAAGGAACACCATGAAGCTGGCTGCGAATGCACAGCTTAGGAGGAAAGTAATACCCGCATGCTACGAATTTGATCTCTTGATGTTGCCCCGGAAAGGAACTCTGGCACGTGTATTTCCCAGGTTAGCTTAGCCGGCATCTCCACGAGAGTCTATCCATAAAGGGAACACCTTAAAACTGGCTGTGAATGCACAACTTAAGAGGAAAGCAGTACCCACATGCTACGAATTTCATCTCTTGATGGTGCTCCGGAAAGAAACTCTGACACGTGTACTTCCCAGGTTAGCTTAGCCGGCATCTCCACGAGAGTCTATACACAAAAGGAACACCATGAAGCTGGCTGCGAATGCACAGCTTAGGAGGAAAGTAATACCCGCATGCTATAAATTTGATCTCTTGATGGTGCCCCGGAAAGGAACTCTGTCACGTGTACTTCCCACGTGAGCTTAGCCGGCATCTCCACGAGAGTCTATCCACAAAAGGAACACCTTGAAGCACGCTGCGAATGCACAGCTTAGGAGGAAATCAGTACCCGCTTTCTACGAATTTGATCTCTTGATGGTGCTCCGGAAAGGAACTCTGGCACGTGTACTTCCCACGTGAGCTTAGCTGGCACCTCCACGAGACTCTATCCACAAAAGAAACACCTTGAAGGTGGCTGCGAATGCACAGCTTTGGAGGAATGCGGTACCAGCATTCGACAAATATGTTCTCTTCATGGTGCCACGGAAAAGGACACGGGGAGTTGTACTTACCACGTGAGCTTAGCCGGCATCTCCACCAGAGTCTATCCACAAAAGGAACACCTTGAAGCTGGCTGCGAATGCACAGCTTAGGATTAAAGCAGTACCCACATGCTACGAATTTGATCTCTTGATGTTGCCCCGGAAAGGAACTCTGGCACGTGTACTTCCCAGGTTAGCTTAGCCTGCATCTCCACGAGAGTCTATACACAAAATGAACACCATGAAGCTGGCTGCGAATGCACAGCTTAGGAGGAAAGCAATACCCGCATGCTACGAATTTGATCTCTTGAGGGTGCCCCGGAAAGGAACTCTGTCACGTGTACTTCCCACGTGAGCTTAGCCGGCATCTCCACGAGAGTCTATCCACAAAAGGAACACCTTGAAGCAGGCTGCGAATGCACAGCTTAGGAGGAATGCGGTACCAACATTCGACAAATTTGTTCTCTTCATGGTGCCCCGGAAAAGGACTCGGGGAGTTGTACTTACCTCGTGAGCTTAGCCGGCATCTCCACCAGAGTGTATCCACAAAAGGAACACCTTGAAGGTGGCTGCGAATGCACAGCTTAAGAGGAAAGCAGTACCCACATGCTACGAATTTGATCTCTTGATGGTGCTCCGGAAAGCAACTCTGACACGTGTACTTCCCAGGTTAGCTTAGACGGCATCTCCACGAGAGTCTATACACAAAAGGAACACCATGAAGCTGGCTGCAAATGCACAGCTTAGGAGGAAAGCAATACCCGCATGCTACGAATTTGCTCTCTTGATGGTGCCCCGGAAAGGAACTCTGTCACGTGTACTTCCCACGTGAGCTTAGCCGGCATCTCCACGAGAGTCTATCCACAAAAGGAACACCTTGAAGCAGGCTGCGAATGCAAAGTTTAGGAGGAAAGCAGTACCCGCTTTCTACGAATTTTATCTCTTGATGGTGCTCCGGAAAGGAACTCTGGCACGTGTACTTCCCACGTGAGCTTAGCCGGCACCTCCACGAGACTCTATCCACAAAAGGAACACCTTGAAGTTGGCTGCGAATGCACAGCTTTGGAGAAATGCGGTACCAGCATTCGACAAATTTGTTCTCTTCATGGTGCCCCCGAAAAGGTGTCGGGGAGTTGTACTTACCACGTGAGCTTAGCCGGCATCTCCACCAGAGTCTATCCACAAAAGGAACCCCTTGAAGCTGGCTGCGAATGCACAGCTTAGGATTAAATCAGTACCCACATGCTACGAATTTGATCTCTTGATGTTGCACCGGAAAGGAACTCTGGCACGTGTACTTCCCAGGTTAGCTTAGCCGGCACCTCCACGAGACTCTATCCACAAAAGGAACACCTTGAAGGTGGCTGGGAATGCACAGCTTTGGAGGAATGCGGTACCAGCATTCGACAAATTTGTTCTCTTCATGGTGCCCCGGAAAAGGACTCGGGGAGTTGTACTTACCACGTGAGCTTAGCTGGCATCTCCACCAGAGTGTATCCACAAAAGGAACACCTTGAAGCTGGCTGCGAATGCACAGCTTAGGATTAAAGCAGTACCCACATGCTACGAATTTGATGTCTTGATGTTGCCCCGGAAAGGAACTCTGGCACGTGTATTTCCCAGGTTAGCTTAGCCGGCATCTCCACGAGAGTCTATCCATAAAGGGAACACCTTAAAACTGGCTGTGAATGCACAGCTTAAGAGGAAAGCAGTACCCACATGCTACGAATTTGATCTCTTGATGTTGCCCCGGAAAGGAACTCTGGCACGTGTACTTCCCAGGTTAGCTTAGCCGGCATCTCCACGAGAGTCTATACACAAAATGAACACCATGAAGCTGGCTGCGAATGCACAGCTTAGGAGGAAAGGAATACCCGCATGCTACGAATTTGATCTCTTGATGGTGCCCCGGAAAGGAACTCTGTCACCTGTACTTCCCACGTGAGCTTAGCCGGCATCTCCAGGAGAGTCTATCCACAAAAGGAACACCCTGAAGCAGGCTGTGAATGCACAGCTTAGGAGGAAAGCAGTACCCGCTTTCTACGAATTTGATCTCTTGATGGTGCTCCAGAAAGGAACTCTGGCACGTGTACTTCCCACGTGCGCTTAGCCGGCACCTCCACGAGACTGTATCCACAAAAGGAACACCTTGAAGGTGGCTGCAAATGCACAGCTTTGGAGGAATGCGGTACCAGCATTCGACAAATTTGTTCTCTTCATGGTGCCCCGGAAAAGGACTCGGAGAGTTGTACTTACCACGTGAGCTTAGCCGGCATCTCCACCAGAGTGTATCCACAAAAGGAACACCTTGAAGCTGGCTGTGAATGCACAGCTTAGGATTAAAGCAGTACCCACATGCTACGAATTTGATCTCTTGATGTTGCCCCGGAAAGGAACTCTGTCACGTGTACTTCCCACGTGAGCTTAGCCGGCATCTCCACGAGAGTCTATCCACAAAAGGAACACCTTGAATCAGGCTGCGAATGCACAGCTTAGGAAGAAATCAGTACCCGCTTTCTACGAATTTGATCTCTTGATGGTGCTCCGGAAAGGAACTCTGGCACGTGTACTTCCCAGGTTAGCTTAGCCGGCATCTCCACGAGAGTCTATCCATAAAGGGAACACCTTAAAACTGGCTGTGAATGCACAGCTTAAGAGGAAAGCAGTACCCACATGCTACGAATTTGATCTCTTGATGGTGCTCCGGAAAGAAACTCTGACACGTGTACTTCCCAGGTTAGCTTAGCCGGCATCTCCATGAGAGTCTATACACAAAAGGAACACCATGAAGCTGGCTGCGAATGCACAGCTTAGGAGGAAAGTAATACCCGCATGCTACGAATTTGATCTCTTGATGGTGCCCCGGAAAGGAACTCTGTCACGTGTACTTCCCACGTGAGCTTAGCCGGCATCTCCACGAGAGTCTATCCACAAAAGGAACACCTTGAAGCAGGCTGCGAATGCACAGCTTAGGAGGAAAGCAGTACCCGCTTTCTACGAATTTGATCTCTTGATGGTGCTCCGGAAAGGAACTCTGGCACGTGTACTTCCCAAGTGAGCTTAGCCGGCACCTCCACGAGACTCTATCCACAAAAGGAACACCTTGAAAGTGGCTGCGAATGCACAGCTTTGGAGGAATGCGGTACCAGCATTCGACAAATTTGTTCTCTTCATGGTGCCCCGGAAAAGGACTCGGGGTGTTGTACTTACCACGTGAGCTTAGCCGGCATCTCCACCAGAGTCTATCCACAAAAGGAACACCTTGAAGCTGGCTGCGAATGCACAGCTTAGGATTAAAGCAGTACCCACATGCTGCGAATTTGATCTCTTGATGTTGCCCCGGAAAGGAACTCTGGCACGTGTACTTCCCAGGTTAGCTTAGCCGGCATCTCCACGAGAGTCTATACACAAAAGGAACACCATGAAGCTGGCTGCGAATGCACAGCTTAGGAGGAAAGCAATACTCGCATGCTACGAATTTGATCTCTTGATGGTGCCCCGGAAAGGAACTCTCTCACGTGTACTTCCCAAGTGAGCTTAGCCGGCATCTCCACGAGAGTCTATCCACAAAAGGAACACCTTGAAGCAGGCTGCGAATGCACAGCTTAGGAGGAAATCAGTACCCGCTTTCTACGAATTTGATCTCTTGATGGTGCTCCGGAAAGGAACTCTGGCACGTGTACTTCCCACGTGAGCTTAGCCGGCACCTCCACGAGACTCTATCCACAAAAGGAACACCTAGAAGGTGGCTGCGAATGCACAGCTTTGGAGGAATGCGGTACCAGCATTCGACAAATATGTTCTCTTCATGGTGCCCCGGAAAAGGACACGGGGAGTTGTACTTACCACGTGAGCTTAGCCGGCATCTCCACCAGAGTCTATCCACAAAAGGAACACCTTGAAGCTGGCTGCGAATGCACAGCTTAGGATTAAAGCAGTACCCACATGCTACGAATTTGATCTCTTGATGTTGCCCCGGAAAGGAACTCTGGCACGTGTACTTCCCAGGTTAGCTTAGCCGGCATCTCCACGAGAGTCTATACACAAAATGAACACCATGAAGCTGGCTGCGAATGCACAGCTTAGGAGGAAAGCAATACCCGCATGCTACGAATTTGATCTCTTGAGGGTGCCCCGGAAAGGAACTCTGTCACGTGTACTTCCCACGTGAGCTTAGCCGGCATCTCCACGAGAGTCTATCCACAAAAGGAACACCTTGAAGCAGGCTGCGAATGCACAGCTTAGGAGGAATGCGGTACCAACATTCGACAAATTTGTTCTCTTCATGGTGCCCCGGAAACGGACTCGGGGAGTTGTACTTACCTCGTGAGCTTAGCCGGCATCTCCACCAGAGTGTATCCACAAAAGGAACACCTTGACGGTGGCTGCGAAGGCACAGCTTTAGAGGAAAGCAGTACCCACATGCTACGAATTTGATCTCTTGATGGTGCTCCGGAAAGCAACTCTGACACGTGTACTTCCCAGGTTAGCTTAGACGGAATCTCCACGAGAGTCTATACACAAAAGGAACACCATGAAGCTGGCTGCAAATGCACAGCTTAGGAGGAAAGCAATACCCGCATGCTACGAATTTGATCTCTTGATGGTGCCCCGGAAAGGAACTCTGTCACGTGTACTTCCCACGTGAGCTTAGCCGGCACATGCACGAGACTCTATCCACAAAAGGAACACCTTGAAGCAGGCTGCGAATGCACAGCTTAGGAGGAAAGCAGTACCCGCTTTCTACGAATTTTATCTCTTGATGGTGCTCCGGAAAGGAACTCTGGCACGTGTACTTCCCACGTGATCTTAGCCGGCACCTCCGCGAGACTCTATCCACAAAAGGAACACCTTGAAGTTGGCTGCGAATGCACAGCTTTGGAGGAATGCGGTACCACCATTCGACAAATTTGTTCTCTTCATGGTGCCCCGGAAAAGGACTGGAGGAGTTATACTTACCACGTGAGCTTAGCTGGCATCTCCACCAGAGTGTATCCACAAAAGGAACACCTTGAAGCTGGCTGCGAATGCACAGCTTAGGATTAAAGCAGTACCCACATGCTACGAATTTGATCTCTTGATGTTGCCCCGGAAAGGAACTCTGGCACGTGTACTTCCCAGGTTAGCTTAGCCGGCATCTCCACGAGAGTCTATCCATAAAGGGAACACCTTAAAACTGGCTGTGAATGCACAGCTTAAGAGGAAAGCAGTACCCACATGCTACGAATTTGATCTCTTGATGGTGCTCCGGAAAGAAACTCTGACACGTGTACTTCCCAGGTTAGCTTAGCCGGCATCTCCACGAGAGTCTATACACAAAAGGAACACCATGAAGCTGGCTGCGAATGCACAGCTTAGGAGGAAAGTAATACCCGCATGCTACGAATTTGATCTCTTGATGGTGCCCCGGAAAGGAACTCTGTCACGTGTACTTCCCACGTGAGCTTAGCCGGCATCTCCACGAGAGTCTATCCACAAAAGGAACACCTTGAAGCAGGCTGCGAATGCACAGCTTAGGAGGAAAGCAGTACCCGCTTTCTACGAATTTGATCCCTTGATGGTGCTCTGGAAAGGAACTCTGGCACGTGTACTTCCCAAGTGAGCTTAGCCGGCACCTCCACGAGACTCTATCCATAAAAGGAACACCTTGAAAGTGGCTGCGAATGCACAGCTTTGGAGGAATGCGGTACCAGCATTCGACAAATTTGTTCTCTTCATGGTGCCCCGGAAAAGGACTCGGGGTGTTGTACTTACCACGTGAGCTTAGCCGGCATCTCCACCAGAGTCTATCCACAAAAGGAACACCTTGAAGCTGGCTGCGAATGCACAGCTTAGGATTAAAGCAGTACCCACATGCTACGAATTTGATCTCTTGATGTTGCCCCGGAAAGGAACTCTGGCACGTGTACTTCCCAGGTTAGCTTAGCCGGCATCTCCACGAGAGTCTATACACAAAAGGAACACCATGAAGCTGGCTGCGAATGCACAGCTTAGGAGGAAAGCAATACTCGCATGCTACGAATTTGATCTCTTGATGGTGCCCCGGAAAGGAACTCTCTCACGTGTACTTCCCAAGTGAGCTTAGGCGGCATCTCCACGAGAGTCTATCCACAAAAGGAACACCTTGAAGCAGGCTGCGAATGCACAGCTTAGGAGGAAATCAGTACCCGCTTTCTACGAATTTGATCTCTTGATGGTGCTCCGGAAAGGAACTCTGGCACGTGTACTTCCCACGTGAGCTTAGCCGGCACCTCCACGAGACTCTATCCACAAAAGGAACACCTAGAAGGTGGCTGCGAATGCACAGCTTTGGAGGAATGCGGTACCAGCATTCGACAAATATGTTCTCTTCATGGTGCCCCGGAAAAGGACACGGGGAGTTGTACTTACCACGTGAGCTTAGCCGGCATCTCCACCAGAGTCTATCCACAAAAGGAACACCTTGAAGCTGGCTGCGAATGCACAGCTTAGGATTAAAGCAGTACCCACATGCTACGAATTTGATCTCTTGATGTTGCCCCGGAAAGGAACTCTGGCACGTGTACTTCCCAGGTTACCTTAGCCCGCATCTCCACGAGAGTCTATACACAAAATGAACACCATGAAGCTGGCTGCGAATGCACAGCTTAGGAGGAAAGCAATACCCGCATGCTACGAATTTGATCTCTTGAGGGTGCCCCGGAAAGGAACTCTGTCACGTGTACTTCCCACGTGAGCTTAGCCGGCATCTCCACGAGAGTCTATCCACAAAAGGAACACCTTGAAGCAGGCTGCGAATGCACAGCTTAGGAGGAATGCGGTACCAACATTCGACAAATTTGTTCTCTTCATGGTGCCCCGGAAACGGACTCGGGGAGTTGTACTTACCTCGTGAGCTTAGCCGGCATCTCCACCAGAGTGTATCCACAAAAGGAACACCTTGACGGTGGCTGCGAAGGCACAGCTTTAGAGGAAAGCAGTACCCACATGCTACGAATTTGATCTCTTGATGGTGCTCTGGAAAGCAAATCTGACACGTGTACTTCCCAGGTTAGCTTAGACGGAATCTCCACGAGAGTCTATACACAAAAGGAACACCATGAAGCTGGCTGCAAATGCACAGCTTAGGAGGAAAGCAATACCCGCATGCTACGAATTTGATCTCTTGACGGTGCCACGGAAAGGAACTCTGTCACGTGTACTTCCCACGTGAGCTTAGCCGGCACATGCACGAGACTCTATCCACAAAAGGAACACCTTGAAGCAGGCTGCGAATGCACAGCTTAGGAGGAATGCAGTACCCGCTTTCTACGAATTTTATCTCTTGATGGTGCTCCGGAAAGGAACTCTGGCACGTGTACTTCCCACGTGATCTTAGCCGGCACCTCCGCGAGACACTATCCACAAAAGGAACACCTTGAAGTTGGCTGCGAATGCACAGCTTTGGAGGAATGCGGTACCACCATTCGACAAATTTGTTCTCTTCATGGTGCCTCGGAAAAGGACTCGGGGAGTTATACTTACCACGTGAGCTTAGCTGGCATCTCCACCAGAGTGTATCCACAAAAGGAACACCTTGTAGCTGGCTGCGAATGCACAGCTTAGGATTAAAGCAGTACCCACATGCTACGAATTTGATCTCTTGATTTTGCCCCGGAAAGGAACTCTGGCACGTGTACTTCCCAGGTTAGCTTAGCCGGCATCTCCACGAGAGTCTATCCATAAAGGGAACACCTTAAAACTGGCTGTGAATGCACAGCTTAAGAGGAAAGCAGTACCCACATGCTACGAATTTGATCTCTTGATGGTGCTCCGGAAAGAAACTCTGACACGTGTACTTCCCAGGTTAGCTTAGCCGGCATCTCCACGAGAGTCTATACACAAAAGGAACACCATGAAGCTGGCTGCGAATGCACAGCTTAGGAGGAAAGTAATACCCGCATGCTATGAATTTGATCTCTTGATGGTGCCCCGGAAAGGAACTCTGTCACGTGTACTTCCCACGTGAGCTTAGCCGGCATCTCCACGAGAGTCTATCCACAAAAGGAACACCTTGAAGCAGGCTGCGAATGCACAGCTTAGGAGGAAAGCAGTACCCGCTTTCTACGAATTTGATCCCTTGATGGTGCTCTGGAAAGGAACTCTGGCACGTGTACTTCCCAAGTGAGCTTAGCCGGCACCTCCACGAGACTCTATCCATAAAAGGAACACCTTGAAAGTGGCTGCGAATGCACAGCTTTGGAGGAATGCGGTACCAGCATTCGACAAATTTGTTCTCTTCATGGTGCCCCGGAAAAGGACTCGGGGTGTTGTACTTACCACGTGAGCTTAGCCGGCATCTCCACCAGAGTCTATCCACAAAAGGAACACCTTGAAGCTGGCTGCGAATGCACAGTTTAGGATTAAAGCAGTACCCACATGCTACGAATTTGATCTCTTGATGTTGCCCCGGAAAGGAACTCTGGCACGTGTACTTCCCAGGTTAGCTTAGCCGGCATCTCCACTATAGTCTATACACAAAAGGAACACCATGAAGCTGGCTGCGAATGCACAGCTTAGGAGGAAAGCAATACTCGCATGCTACGAATTTGATCTCTTGATGGTGCCCCGGAAAGGAACTCTCTCACGTGTACGTCCCAAGTGAGCTTAGCCGGCATCTCCACGAGAGTCTATCCACAAAAGGAACACCTTGAAGCAGGCTGCGAATGCACAGCTTAGGAGGAAATCAGTACCCGCTTTCTACGAATTTGATCTCTTGATGGTGCACCGAAAAGCAACTCTGGCACGTGTACTTCCCACGTGAGCTTAGCCGGCACCTCCACGAGACTCTATCCACAAAAGGAACACCTTGAAGGTGGCTGCGAATGCACAGCTTTGGAGGAATGCGGAACCAGCATTCGACAAATTTGTTCTCTTCATGGTGCCCCGGAAATGGACTCAGGGAGTTGTACTTACCACGTGAGCTTAGCCGGCATCTCCACCAGAGTCTATCCACAAAAGGAACACCTTGAAGCTGGCTGCGAATGCACAGCTTAGGATTAAAGCAGTACCCACATGCTACGAATTTGATCTCTTGATGTTGCCCCGGAAAGGAACTCTGGCACGTGTACTTCCCAGGTTAGCTTAGCCGGCATCTCCACGAGAGTCTATCCATAAAGGGAACACCTTAAAACTGGCTGTGAATGCACAGCTTAAGAGGAAAGCAGTACCCACATGCTACGAATTTGATCTCTTGATGGTGCTCCGGAAAGGAACTCTGACACGTGTACTTCCCAGGTTAGGTTAGCCGACATCTCCACGAGAGGCTATACACAAAAGGAACAGCATGAAGCTGGCTGCGAATGCACAGCTTAGGAGGAAAGTAATACCCGCATGCTACGAATTTGATCTCTTGATGTTGCCCCGGAAAGGAACTCTGGCACGTGTGTTTCCCAGGTTAGCTTAGCCGGCATCTCCACGAGAGTCTATCCATAAAGGGAACACCTTAAAACTGGCTGTGAATGCACAGCTTAAGAGGAAAGCAGTACCCACATGCTACGAATTTGATCTCTTGATGGTGCTCCGGAAAGAAACTCTGACACGTGTACTTCCCAGGTTAGCTTAGCCGGCATCTCCACGAGAGTATATACACAAAAGGAACACCATGAAGCTGGCTGCGAATGCACAGCTTAGGAGGAAAGTAATACCCGCATGCTATGAATTTGATCTCTTGATGGTGCCCCGGAAAGGAACTCTCTCACGTGTACTACCCACGTGAGCTTAGCCGGCACCTCCACGAGACTCTATCCACAAAAGGAACACCTTGAAGCAGGCTGCGAATGCACAGCTTAGGAGGAAATCAGTACCCGCTTTCTACGAATTTGATCTCTTGATGGTGCTCCGGAAAGGAACTCTGGCACGTGTACTTCCCACGTGAGCTTAGCCGGCACCTCCACGAGACTCTATCCACAAAAGGAACACCTTGAAGGTGGCTGCGAATGCACAGCTTTGGAGGAATGCGGTACCAGCATTCGACAAATATGTTCTCTTCATGGTGCCCCGGAAAAGGACACGGGGAGTTGTACTTACCACGTGAGCTTAGCCGGCATCTCCACGAGAGTCTATCCACAAAAGGAACACCTTGAAGCTGGCTGCGAATGCACAGCTTAGGATTAAAGCAGTACCCACTTGCTACGAATTTGATCTCTTGATGTTGCCCTGGAAAGGAACTCTGGCACGTGTACTTCCCAGGTTAGCTTAGCCGGCACCTCCACGAGACTCTATCCACAAAAGGAACACCTTGAAGGTGGCTGCGAATGCACAGCTTTGGAGGAATGCGGTACCAGCATTCGACAAATATGTTCTCTTCATGGTGCCCCCGAAAAGGTCTCGGGGAGTTGTACTTACCACGTGAGCTTAGCCGGCATCTCCACCAGAGTCTATCCACAAAAGGAACCCCTTGAAGCTGGCTGCGAATGCACAGCTTAGGATTAAAGCAGTACCCACATGCTACGAATTTGATCCCTTGATGTTGCCCTGGAAAGGAACTCTGGCACGTGTACTTCCCAGGTTAGCTTAGCCGGCATCTCCACGAGAGTATATACACAAAAGGAACACCATGAAGCTGGCTGCGAATGCACAGCTTAGGAGGAAAGTAATACCCGCATGCTATGAATTTGATCTCTTGATGGTGCCCCGGAAAGGAACTCTGTCACGTGTACTTCCCACGTGAGCTTTGCCGGCACCTCCACGAGACTCTATCCACAAAAGGAACACCTTGAAGCAGGCTGCGAATGCACAGCTTAGGAGGAAATCAGTACCCGCTTTCTACGAATTTGATCTCTTGATGGTGCTCCGGAAAGGAACTCTGGCACGTGTACTTCCCACGTGAGCTTAGCCGGCACCTCCACGAGACTCTATCCACAAAAGGAACACCTTGAAGGTGGCTGCGAATGCACAGCTTTGGAGGAATGCGGTACCAGCATTCGACAAATATGTTCTCTTCATGGTGCCCCGGAAAAGGACACGGGGAGTTGTACTTACCACGTGAGCTTTGCCGGCATCTCCACGAGAGTCTATCCACAAAAGGAACACCTTGAAGCTGGCTGCGAATGCACAGCTTAGGATTAAAGCAGTACCCACTTGCTACGAATTTGATCTCTTGATGTTGCCCCAGAAAGGAACTCTGGCACGTGTACTTCCCAGGTTAGCTTAGCCTGCATCTCCACGAGAGTCTATACACAAAATGAACACCATGAAGCTGGCTGCGAATGCACAGCTTAGGAGGAAAGCAATACCCGCATGCTACGAATTTGATCTCTTGAGGGTGCCCCGGAAAGGAACTCTGTCACGTGTACTTCCCACGTGAGCTTAGCCGGCATCTCCACGAGAGTCTATCCACAAAAGGAACACCTTGAAGCAGGCTGCGAATGCACAGCTTAGGAGGAATGCGGTACCAACATTCGACAAATTTGTTCTCTTCATGGTGCCCCGGAAAAGGACTCGGGGAGTTGTACTTACCTCGTGAGCTTAGCCGGCATCTCCACCAGAGTGTATCCACAAAAGGAACACCTTGAAGGTGGATGCGAATGCACAGCTTAAGAGGAAAGCAGTACCCTCATGCTACGAATTTGATCTCTTGATGGTGCTCCGGAAAGCAACTCTGACACGTGTACTTCCCAGGTTAGCTTAGACGGCATCTCCACGAGAGTCTATACACAAAAGGAACACCATGAAGCTGGCTGCAAATGCACAGCTTAGGAGGAAAGCAATACCCGCATGCTACGAATTTGATCTCTTGATGGTGCCCCGGAAAGGAACTCTGTCACGTGTACTTCCCACGTGAGCTTAGCCGGCATCTCCACGAGAGTCTATCCACAAAAGGAACACCTTGAAGCAGGCTGCGAATGCACAGCTTAGGAGGAAAGCAGTACCCGCTTTCTACGAATTTTATCTCTTGATGGTGCTCCGGAAAGGAACGCTGGCACGTGTACTTCCCAAGTGAGTTTAGCCGGCACCTCCACGAGACTCTATCCACAAAAGGAACTCCTTGAAGTTGGCTGCGAATGCACAGCTTTGGAGGAATGCGGTACCAGCATTCGACAAATTTGTTCTCTTCATGTTGCCCCCGAAAAGGTCTCGGGGAGTTGTACTTACCACGTGAGCTTAGCCGGCATCTCCACCAGAGTCTATCCACAAAAGGAACCCCTTGAAGCTGGCTGCGAATGCACAGCTTAGGATTAAAGCAGTACCCACATGCTACGAATTTGATCTCTTGATGTTGCCCCGGAAAGGAACTCTGGCACGTGTACTTCCCAGGTTAGCTTAGCCGGCACCTCCACGAGACTCTATCCACAAAAGGAACACCTTGAAGGTGGCTGCGAATGCACAGCTTTGGAGGAATGCGGTACCAGCATTCGACAAATTTGTTCTCTTCATGGTGCCCTGGAAAAGGACTCGGGGAGTTGTACTTACCACGTGAGCTTAGCTGGCATCTCCACCAGAGTGTATCCACAAAAGGAACACCTTGAAGCTGGCTGCGAATGCACAGCTTAGGATTAAAGCAGTACCCACATGCTACGAATTTGATCTCTTGATGTTGCCCCGGAAAGGAACTCTGGCACCTGTACTTCCCAGGTTAGCTTAGCCGGCATCTCCACGAGAGTCTATCCATAAAGGGAACACCTTAAAACTGGCTGTGAATGCACAGCTTAAGAGGAAAGCAGTACCCACATGCTACGAATTTGATCTCTTGATGTTGCCCCGGAAAGGAACTCTGGCACGTGTACTTCCCAGGTTAGCTTAGCCGGCATCTCCACGAGAGTCTATACACAAAATGAACACCATGAAGCTGGCTGCGAATGCACAGCTTAGGAGGAAAGCAATACCCGCATGCTACGAATTTGATCTCTTGATGGTGCCCCGGAAAGGATCTCTGTCACGTGTACTTCCCACGTGAGCTTAGCCGGCATCTCCACGAGAGTCTATCCACAAAAGGAACACCTTGAAGCCGGCTGTGAATGCACAGCTTAGGAGGAAAGCAGTACCCGCTTTCTACGAATTTGATCTCTTGATGGTGCTCCGGAAAGGAACTCTGGCACGTGTACTTCCCACGTGAGCTTAGCCGGCACTTCCACGAGACTCTATCCACAAAAGGAACACCTTGAAGGTGGCTGCGAATGCACAGCTTTGGAGGAATGCGGTACCAGCATTCGACAAATTTGTTCTCTTCATGGTGCCCCGGAAAAGGACTCGGGGAGTTGTACTTACCACGTGAGCTTAGCCGGCATCTCCACCAGAGTGTATCCACAAAAGGAACACCTTGAAGGGGGCTGCGAATGCACAGCTTAGGATTAAAGCAGAACCCACATGCTACGAATTTGATCTCTTGATGTTGCCCCGGAAAGGAACTCTGGCACGTGTATTTCCCAGGTTAGCTTAGCCGGCATCTCCACGAGAGTCTATCCATAAAGGGAACACCTTAAAACTGGCTGTGAATGCACAGCTTAAGAGGAAAGCAGTACCCACATGCTACGAATTTGCTCTCTTGATGGTGCTCCGGAAAGCAACTCTGACACGTGTACTTCCCAGGTTAGCTTAGCCGGCATCTCCACGAGAGTCTATACACAAAAGAAACACCATGAAGCTGGCTGCGAATGCACAGCTTAGGAGGAAAGCAATACCCGCATGCTACGAATTTGATCTCTTGATGGTGCCCCGGAAAGGAACTCTGTCACGTGTACTTCCCACGTGAGCTTAGCCGGCATCTCCACGAGAGTCTATCCACAAAAGGAACACCTTGAAGCAGGCTGCGAATGCACAGCTTAGGAAGAAAGCAGTACCCGCTTTCTACGAATTTCATATCTTGATGGTGCTCCGGAAAGGAAATCTGGCACGTGTTCTTACCACGTGAGCTTAGCCGGCACCTCCACGAGACTCTATCCACAAAAGGAACACCTTGAAGGTGGCTGCAAATGCACAGCTTTGGAGGAATGCGGTACCAGCATTCGACAAATTTGTTCTCTTCATGGTGCCCCGGAAAAGGACTCGGAGAGTTGTACTTACCACGTGAGCTTAGCCGGCATCTCCACCAGAGTGTATCCACAAAAGGAACACCTTGAAGCTGGCTGCGAATGCACAGCTTAGGATTAAAGCAGTACCCACATGCTACGAATTTGATCTCTTGATGTTGCCCCGGAAAGGAACTCTGGCACGTGTACTTCCCTGGTTAGCTTAGCCGGCATCTCCACGACAGTCTATCCATAAAGGGAACACCTTAAAACTGGCTGTGAATGCACAGCTTAAGAGGAAAGCAGTACCCACATGGTACGAATTTGCTCTCTTGATGGTGCTCCGGAAAGTAACTCTGACACGTGTACTTCCCAGGTTAGCTTAGCCGGCATCTCCACGAGTCTATACACAAAAGAAACACCATGAAGCTGGCTGCGAATGCACAGCTTAGGAGGAAAGCAATACCCGCATGCTACGAATTTGATCTCTTGATGGTGCCCCGGAAAGGAACTCTGTCACGTGTACTTCCCACGTGAGCTTTGCCGGCATCTCCACGAGAGTCTATCCACAAAAGAAACACCTTGAATCAGGCTGCGAATGCACAGCTTAGGAAGAAAGCAGTACCCGCTTTCTACGAATTTGATCTCTTGATGGTGCTCCGGAAAGGAACTCTGGCACGTGTACTTCCCAGGTTAGCTTAGCCGGCATCTCCACGAGAGTCTATCCATAAAGGGAACACCATAAAACTGGCTGTGAATGCACAGCTTAAGAGGAAAGCAGTACCCACATGCTACGAATTTGATCTCTTGATGGTGCTCCGGAAAGAAACTCTGACACGTGTACTTCCCAGGTTAGCTTAGCCGGCATCTCCACGAGAGTCTATACACAAAAGGAACACCATGAAGCTGGCTGCGAATGCACAGCTTAGGAGGAAAGTAATACCCGCATGCTACGAATTTGATCTCTTGATGGTGCCCCGGAAAGGAACTCTGTCACGTGTAATTCCCACGTGAGCTTAGCCGGCATCTCCACGAGAGTCTATCCACAAAAGGAACACCTTGAAGCAGGCTGCGAATGCACAGCTTAGGAGGAAAGCAGTACCCGCTTTCTACGAATTTTATCTCTTGATGGTGCTCCGGAAAGGAACTCTGTCACGTGTACTTCCCAAGTGAGCTTAGCCGGCACCTCCACGAGACTCTATCCACAAAAGGACACCTTGAAAGTGGCTGCGAATGCACAGCTTTGGAGGAATGCGGTACCAGCATTCGACAATTTTGTTCTCTTCATGGTGCCCCGGAAAAGGACTCGGGGTGTTGTACTTACCACGTGAGCTTAGCCGGCATCTCCACCAGAGTCTATCCACAAAAGGAACACCTTGAAGCTGGCTGCGAATGCACAGCTTAAGAGGAAAGCAGTACCCACATGCTACGAATTTGATCTCTTGATGTTGCCCCGGAAAGGAACTCTGGCACGTGTACTTCCCAGGTTAGCTTAGCCGGCATCTCCACGAGAGTCTATACACAAAAGGAACACCATGAAGCTGGCTGCGAATGCACAGCTTAGGAGGAAAGCAATACTCGCATGCTACGAATTTGATCTCTTGATGGTGCCCCGGAAAGGAACTCTCTCACGTGTACTTCCCAAGTGAGCTTAGCGGGCATCTCCACGAGAGTCTATCCACCAAAGGAACACCTTGAAGCCGGCTGTGAATGCACAGCTTAGGAGGAAAGCAGTACCCGCTTTCTACGAATTTGATCTCTTGATGGTGCTCCGGAAAGGAACTCTGGCACGTGTACTTCCCACGTGAGCTTAGCCGGCACCTCCACGAGACTCTATCCACAAAAGGAACACCTTGAAGGTGGCTGCGAATGCACAGCTTTGGAGGAATGCGGTACCAGCATTCGACAAATTTGTTCTCTTCATGGTGCCCCGGAAAAGGTCTCGGGGAGTTGTACTTACCACGTGAGCTTAGCCGGCATCTCCACCAGAGTGTATCCACAAAAGGAACACCTTGAAGCTGGCTGCGAATGCACAGCTTAGGATTAAAGCAGTACCCACATGCTACGAATTTGATCTCTTGATGTTGCCCCGGAAAGGAACTCTGGCACGTGTATTTCCCAGGTTAGCTTAGCCGGCATCTCCACGAGAGTCTATCCATAAAGGGAACACCTTAAAACTGGCTGTGAATGCACAGCTTAAGAGGAAAGCAGTACCCACATGCTACGAATTTGCTCTCTTGATGGTGCTCCGGAAAGCAACTCTGACACGTGTACTTCCCAGGTTAGCTTAGCCGGCATCTCCACGAGAGTCTATACACAAAAGAAACACCATGAAGCTGGCTGCGAATGCACAGCTTAGGAGGAAAGCAATACCCGCATGCTACGAATTTGATCTCTTGATGGTGCCCCGGAAAGGAACTCTGTCACGTGTACTTCCCACGTGAGCTTCGCCGGCATCTCCACGAGAGTCTATCCACAAAAGGAACACCTTGAAGCAGGCTGCGAATGCACAGCTTAGGAAGAAAGCAGTACCCGCTTTCTACGAATTTGATCTCTTGATGGTGCTCCGGAAAGGAACTCTGGCACGTGTAGTTCCCAAGTGAGCTTAGCCGGCACCTCCACGAGACTCTATCCACAAAAGGAACACCTTGAAAGTGGCTGCGAATGCACAGCTTTGGAGGAATGCGGTACCAGCATTCGACAAATTTGTTCTCTTCATGGTGCCCTGGAAAAGGACTCGGGGTGTTGTACTTACCACGTGAGCTTAGCCGGCATCTCCACCAGAGTCTATCCACAAAAGGAACACCTTGAAGCTGGCTGCGAATGCACAGATTAGGATTAAAGCAGTACCCACATGCTACGAATTTGATCTCTTGATGTTGCCCCGGAAAGGAACTCTGGCACGTGTACTTCCCAGGTTAGCTTAGCCTGCATCTCCACGAGAGTCTATACACAAAATGAACACCATGAAGCTGGCTGCGAATGCACAGCTTAGGAGGAAAGCAATACCCGCATGCTACGAATTTGATCTCTTGAGGGTGCCCCGGAAAGGAACTCTGTCACGTGTACTTTCCACGTGAGCTTAGCCGGCATCTCCACGAGAGTCTATCCACAAAAGGAAAACCTTGAAGCAGGCTGCGAATGCACAGCTTAGGAGGAATTCGGTACCAGCATTCGACAAATTTGTTCTCTTCATAGTGCCCCGGAAAAGGACTCGGGGAGTTGTACTTACCTCGTGAGCTTAGCCGGCATCTCCACCAGAGTGTATCCACAAAAGGAACACCTTGAAGGTGGCTGCGAATGCACAGCTTATGAGGAAAGCAGTACCCACATGCTACGAATTTGATCTCTTGATGGTGCTCCGGAAAGCAACTCTGACACGTGTACTTCCCAGGTTAGCTTAGCCGGCATCTCCACGAGAGTCTATCCACAAAAGGAACACCTTGAAGCAGGCTGCGAATGCACAGCTTAGGAGGAAAGCAGTACCCGCTTTCTACGAATTTGATCTCTTGATGGTGCTCCGGAAAGGAACTCTGGCACGTGTACTTCCCACGTGAGCTTAGCCGGCACCTCCACGAGACTCTATCCACAAAAGGAACACCCTGAAGGTGGCTGCGAATGCACAGTTTGGAGGAATGCGGTACCAGCATTCGACAAATTTGTTCTCTTCATGGTGCCCCGGAAAAGGACTCGGGGAGTTGTACTTACCACGTGAGCTTAGCCGGCATCTCCACCAGAGTGTATCCGCAAAAGGAACACCTTGAAGCTGGCTGCGAATGCACAGCTTAGGATTAAAGCAGTACCCACATGCTACGAATTTGATCTCTTGATGTTGCCCCGGAAAAGAACTCTGGCACGTGTACTTCCCAGGTTAGCTTAGCCGGCATCTCCACGAGAGTCTATCCATAAAGGGAACACCTTAAAACTGGCTGTGAATGCACAGCTTAAGAGGAAAGCAGTACCCACATGGTACGAATTTGATCTCTTGATGTTGCCCCGGAAAGGAACTCTGGCACGTGTACTTCCCAGGTTAGCTTAGCCGGCATCTCCACGAGAGTCTATACACAAAATGAACACCATGAAGCTGGCTGCGAATGCACAGCTTAGGAGGAAAGCAATACCCGCATGCTACGAATTTGATCTCTTGATGGTGCCCCGGAAAGGAACTCTGTCACGTGTACTTCCCACGTGAGCTTAGCCGGCATCTCCACGAGAGTCTATCCACCAAAGGAACACCTTGAAGCCGGCTGTGAATGCACAGCTTAGGAGGAAAGCAGTACCCGCTTTCTACGAATTTGATCTCTTGATGGTGCTCCGGAAAGGAACTCTGGCACGTGTACTTCCCACGTGAGCTTAGCCGGCACCTCCACGAGACTCTATCCACAAAAGGAACACCTTGAAGGTGGCTGCGAATGCACAGCTTTGGAGGAATGCGGTACCAGCATTCGACAAATTTGTTCTCTTCATGGTGCCCCGGAAAAGGACTCGGGGAGTTGTACTTACCACGTGAGCTTAGCCGGCATCTCCACCAGAGTGTATCCACAAAAGGAACACCTTTAAGCTGGCTGCGAATGCACAGCTTAGGATTAAAGCAGTACCCACATGCTACGAATTTGATCTCTTGATGTTGCCCCGGAAAGGAACTCTGGCACGTGTATTTCCCAGGTTAGCTTAGCCGGCATCTCCACGAGAGTCTATCCATAAAGGGAACACCTTAAAACTGGCTGTGAATGCACAGCTTAAGAGGAAAGCAGTACCCACATGCTACGAATTTGCTCTCTTGATGGTGCTCCGGAAAGCAACTCTGACACGTGTACTTCCCAGGTTAGCTTAGCCGGCATCTCCACGAGAGTCTATACACAAAAGAAACACCATGAAGCTGGCTGCGAATGCACAGCTTAGGAAGAAAGCAGTACCCGCTTTCTACGAATTTGATCTCTTGATGGTGCCCCGGAAAGCAACTCTGGCACTTGAACTTCCCAAGTGAACCTCTCCGGTATCCCCACGAGACTCTATCCACAAAATGAACACCTTCAAGCTGGCTGCGAATGCACAGCTTAGGAGGAAACCAGTACCCGCATGATACGAAATTGATCACTTGATGGTGCCCCGGAAAGCAACTCTGGCACTTGTACTTCTCAAATGAGCTTAGCCGGCATCTCCACGAGAGTATAACCACAAAAGCAACACCTTGAAGCTGGCTGCGAATGCACAGCTTAGGAGGAAAGCTTAACCCGCATGCTACGAATTTGATCACTTGATGGTGCCCCGGAAAGGAACTCTAGCACTTGTACTTCCCAAGTGAGCTTAGCCGGCATCTCCACGAGACTCTATCCACAAAATGAACACCTTCAAGCTGCCTGCGAATGCACAGCTTAGGAGGAATGCGGTACCCGCATGCTACGAATTTCATCTCTTGATGGTGCCCCGGAAAGGAACTCTGGCACTTGTACTTTCCAAGTGAACTTAGAAGGCATCGCCACGAGACTCTATCCACAAAATGAAAACCTTCAAGCTGGCTGCGAATGCACAGCTTAGGAGGAAAGCAGTACCCGAATGATACGAAATTGATCTCTTGATGGTGCCCTGGAAAGGAACTCTGGAACTTTTACTTCTCAAGTGAGCTTAGCCGGCATCTCCACGAGAGTCTAACCACAAAAGGAACACGTTTAACCTCGCTGCGAATGCACAGCGTAGGAGAAAAGCTTTACCCGCATCCTACGAATTTGATCACTTGATGGTGCCCCGGAAAGCAACTCTGGCACTTGTACTTCTCAAGTGAGCTTAGCCGGCATCTCCACGAGAGCCTAACCAAAAAAGGAACACCTTGAACCTCACGGCGAATGCACAGCTTAGGAGGAAAGCTTTACCCGCATGCTACGAATTTGATCCCTTGATGGTGCCCTGGAAAGCAACTCTGGCACTTGTACTTCTCAAGTGAGCTTAGCCGGCATCTCCACGAGACTCTATCCACAAAATCAACACCTTCACGCTGCCTGCGAATGCACAGCTTAGGATTAAAGTGGTACCCGCATGCTACGAATTTCATCTCTTGATGGTGCCCCGGAAAGGAACTCTGGCACTTCTACTTCCCAAGTGAGTTTAGCCGACATCTCCACGAGACTATCCACAAAATGAACACCTTGAAGCTGGCTGTGAATGCACAGCTTAGGAGGAAATCAGTACCCGCATGCTACGAAATTGATCACTTCATGGTGCCCCGGAAAGCAACTCTGGAACTTGAACTTCCCAAGTGAACCTCTCCGGTATCCCCACGAGACTCTATCCACAAAATGAACACCTTCAAGCTGGCTGCGAATGCACAGCTTAGGAGGAAACCCGTACCCGCATGATACGAAATTGATCACTTGATGGTGCCCTGGAAAGCAACTCTGGCACTTGTACTTCTCAAGTGAGCTTAGCCGGCATCTCCACGAGAGTATAACCACAAAAGCAACACCTTGAAGCTGGCTACGAATGCACAGCTTAGGAGGAAAGCTTAACCCGCATGCTACGAATTTGATCACTTGATGGTGCCCCGGAAAGCAACTCTGGCACTTGTACTTCCCAAGTGAACTTAGCCGGCATCCCCACGAGATTCTATCCACAAAATGAACACCTTCAAGCTGCCTGCGAATGCACAGCTTACGAGGGAAGCGGTACCTGTATGCTACGAATTTGATCTCTTGATGGTGCCCCGGAAAGGAACTCTGGCACTTGTACTTCCCAAGTGAACTTAGCCGGCTTCACCACGAGTCTCTATCCACAAAATGAACACCTTCAAGCTGGCTGTGAATGCACAGCTTAGGAGGAAAGCTTTACCCGCATCCTACGAATTTGATCACTTGATGGTGCTCCGGAAAGCAACTCTGGCACTTGTAGTTCTCACGTGAGCTTTGCCGGCATCTCCACGAGAGTATAACCACAAAAGCAACACCTTGAAGCTGGCTGCGAATGCACAGCTTAGGAGGAAAGCTTAACCCGCATGCTACGAATTTGATCACTTGATGGTGCCCCGGAAAGGAACTCTGGCACTTATACTTCTCAAGTGAGCTTAGCCGGCCTCTCCACGAGAGTATAACCACAAAAACAACACCTTGAAGCTGGCTGCGAATGCACAGCTTAGGAGGAAAGCTTAACCCGCATGCTACGAATTTGATCACTTGATGGTGCCCCGGAAAGGAACTCTAGCACTTGTACTTCCCAAGTGAGCTTAGCCGGCATCTCCAAGAGACTCTATCCACAAAATGAACACCTTCAAGCTGCCTGCGAATGCACAGCTTAGGATTAAAGTGGTACCCGCATGCTACGAATTTCATCTCTTGATGGTGCCCCGGAAAAGAACTCTGGCACTTGTACTTCCCAGGTGAACTTGGCCGGCATCCCCACGAGACTCTATCCACAAAATGAACACATTCAAGCTGCCTGCGAATGCACAGCATAGGAGGAAAGCGATACCCGCATGCTACGAATTTCAGCTCTTGATGGTGCCCCAGAAAGTAACTCGGGCAGTTGTACTTCCCAAGTGAGCTTAGCCAGCATCTCCATGAGAGTCTAACCACAAAAGCGACACGTTGAACCTCGCTGCGAATGCACAGCGTAGAAGAAAATTTTTACCAGCATCCTACGAATTTGATATCTTGATGGTGCCCCGGAAAGCAACTCTGGCACTTGTACTTTTCAAGTGAGCTTAGCCGGCATCTCCAGGAGAGAATAACCACAAAAGCAACACCTTGAAGCTGGCTGCGAATGCACAGCTTAGGAGGAAATCTTTACCCGCATGGTACGAATTTGATCTCTTGATGGTGCCCCGGAAATGACCTCTGGCACTTGTACGTCTCAAGTGAGATTAGCCGGCATCTCCACGAAAGTCTAACCACAAAAGCAACACCTTGAAGCTGGCTGCGAATGCACAGCTTAGGAGGAAAGCTTTACCCGCATGCTACGAATTTGATCTCTTAATGGTGCCCCAGAAAGGGACTCTAGCACTTGTACTTCCCAAGTGAGCTTAGCTGGCATCTCCACGAGACTCTATCCACAAAATCAACACCTTCAACCTGCCTGCGAATGTACAGCTTAGGATTAAAGTGGTACCCGCATGCTACGAATTTGATCTCTTAATGGTGCCCCGGAAAGGAACTCTGGCACTTGTACTTCCCAAGTGAACTTAGCCGGCATCCCCACGAGATTCTATCCACAAAATGAACACTTTCAAGCTGCCTGCGAATGCACAGCTTAGGAGGAAAGCGGTACCCGTATGCTACGAATTTCATCTCTTGATGGTGCCCCGGAAACAACTCTGGCACTTGTACTTCCCAAGTGAACTTAGCCGGCTTCACCACGAGACTCTATCCACAAAATGAACACCTTCAAGCTGGCTGCGAATGCACAGGTTAGGAGGAAAGCAGGACCTGCATGATACGAAATTGATCTCTTGATGGTGCCCCGGAAAGGAACTCTGGAACTTTTACTTCTCAAGTGAGCTTAGCCGGCATCTCCACGAGAGTCTAAGCACAAAAGGAACACGTTGAACCTCGCTGCGAATGCACAGCGTAGGAGAAAAGCTTTACCCGCATCCTACGAATTTGATCACTTGATGGTGCCCCAGAAAGCAACTCTGGCACTTGTACTTCTCAAGTGAGCTTAGGCGGCATCTCCACGAGAGTATAACCACAAAAGCAACACCTTGAAGCTGGCTGCGAATGCACAGCTTAGGAGGAAATCTTAACCTGCATGCTATGAATTTGATCACTTGATGGTGCCCCGGAAAGGAACTATAGCACTTGTACTTCCCAAGTGAGCTTAGCCGGCATCTCCAAGAGACTCTATCCACAAAATGAACACCTTCAAGCTGCCTGCGAATGCACAGCTTAGGAGTAAAGTGGTACCCGCATGCTACGAATTTCATCTCTTGATGGTGCCCCGGAAAGGAACTCTGGCACTTGTACGTCCCAGGTGAACTTGGCCGGCATCCCCACGAGACTCTATCCACAAAATGAACACCTTCAAGCTGTCTGCGAATGCACAGCATAGGAAGAATGCGGTACCCGCATGCTACGAATTTCATCACTTGATGGTGCCCCAGAAAGTAACTCGGGCAGTTGTACTTCCCAAGTGAGCTTAGCCGGCATCTCCATGAGAGTCTAACCACAAAAGCGACACGTTGAACCTCGCTGCGAATGCACAGCATAGAAGAAAATCTTTAACCGCATCCTACGAATTTGATCTCTTGATGGTGCCCCAGAAAGCAACTCTGGCACTTGTACTTCTCAAGTGAGCCTAGCTGGCATCTCCACGAGGGTATAAACACAAAAGCAACACCTTGAAGCTGGCTGCGAATGCACAGCTTAGGAGGAAATCGGTACCCGCATGCTACGAATTTGATCTCTTGATGGTGCCCCGGAAAGGAACTCTGGCACTTGTACGTCTCAAGTGAGCTTAGCCGGCATCTCCACGAAAGTCTAACCACAGAAGCAACACATTGAATCTGGCTGGGAATGCACAGTGTAGGAGGAAACTTTACCCGCATGCTACGAATTTGATCTCTTGCTGGTGCCCCGGAAATGAACTCTGGCACTTGTACTTCTCAAGGGAGCTTAGCCGGCCTCCCCACGAGAGTGTAAGCACAAAACAACACCTTGAAGCTGGCTGCGAATGCACAGCTTAGGAGGAAAGCTTTACCCGCATGCTACGAATTTGATCTCTTGATGGTGCCCCGGAAAGGAACTCTAGCACTTGTACTTCCCAAGTGAGCTTAGCCGGCATCTCCACGAGACTCTATCCACAAAATCAACACCTTCAACCTGCCTGCGAATGCACAGCTTAGGATTAAAGTGGTACCAGCATGCTACGAATTTCATCTCTTGATGGTGCCCGGGAAAGGAACTCTGGCACTTGTACTTCCCAGTTGAACTTGGCTGGCATCCCCACGAGACTCTATCCACAAAATGAACAACTTCAAGCTGCCTGCGAATGCACAGCATAGGAGGAAAGCGGTACCCGCATGCTACGAATTTCAGCTCTTGATTGTGCCCCAGAAAGTAACTCGGGCAGTTGTACTTCCCAAGTGAGCTTAGCCGGCATCTCCATGAGAGTCTAACCACAAAAGCGACACGTTGAACCTCGCTGCGAATGCACAGCGTAGAAGAATATTTTTACCCGCATCCTACGAATTTGATCTCTTAATGGTGCCCCGGAACGCAACTCTGACACTTGTACTTTTCAAGTGAGCTTAGCCGGCATCTCCACGAGAGTATAACCACAAAAGCAACACCTTGAAGCTGGCTGCGAATGCACAGCTTAGGAGGAAATCTTTACCCGCATGGTACGAATTTGATCTCTTGATGGTGCCCCGGAAAGGAACTCTAGCACTTGTACTTCCCAAGTGAGCTTAGCCGACATCTTCACGAGACTCTATCCACAAAATGAACACCTTCAAGCTGCCTGCGAATGCACAGCTTAGGATTAAAGTGGTACCCGCATGCTACGAATTTGATCCCTTGATGGTGCCCCGGAAAGCAACTCTGGCACTTGTAGTTCTCAAGTGAGCTTAGCCGGCATCTCCACGAGGGTATAAACACAAAAGCAACACCTTGAAGCTGGCTGCGAATGCACAGCTTAGAAGGAAAGCTTTACCCGCATGCTACGAATTTGATCTCTTGATGGTGCCCCGGAAAGGAACTCTAGCACTGGTACTTCCCAAGTGAGCTTACCCGGCATCTCCACGAGACTGTATCCACAAAATGAACACCTTCAAGCTGCCTGCGAATGCACAGCATAGGAGGAAAGCGCTAACCGCATGCTACGTATTTCATCTCTTGATGGTGCCCCAGAAAGTAACTCGGGCAGTTGTACTTCCCAAGTGAGCTTAGCCGGCATCTCCACGAGAGCCTAACCACAAAAGGAACACCTGGAACCTCGCGGCGAATGCACAGCGTAGGAGGAAAGCTTTACCCGCATGTTACGAATTTGATCCCTTGATGGTGCCCCGGAAAGCAACTCTGGCACTTGTAGTTCTCAAGTGAGCTTAGCCGGCATCTCCACGAGGGTATAAACACAAAAGCAACACCTTGAAGCTGGCTGCGAATGCACAGCTTAGAAGGAAAGCTTTACCCGCATGGTACGAATTTGATCCCTTGATGGAGCCCCGGAAATGAACTCTGGCACTTGTACGTCTCAAGTGAGCTTAGCCGGCATCTCCACGAAAGTCTAACCACAAAAGCAACACCTTGAAGCTGGCTGCGAATGCACAGTGTAGGAGGAAACTTTACCCGCATGCTACGAATTTGATCTCTTGTTGGTGCCCCGGAAATGAACTCTGGCACTTGTACTTCTCAAGGGAGCTTAGCCGGCCTCCCCACGAGAGTGTAAGCACAAAACAACACCTTGAAGCTGGCTGCGAATGCACAGCTTAGGAGGAAAGCTTTACCCGCATGCTACGAATTTGATCTCTTGATGGTGCCCCAGAAAGTAACTCTAGCACTTGTACTTCCCAAGTGAGCTTAGCTGGCATCTCCACGAGACTCTATCCACAAAATCAACACCTTCAACCTGCCTGCGAATGCACAGCTTACGATTAAAGTGGTACCCGCATGCTACGAATTTGATCTCTTAATGGTGCCCCGGAAAGGAACTCTGGCACTTCTACTTCCCAAGTGAACTTCGCCGGCATCCCCACGAGATTCTATCCACAAAATGAACACCTTCAAGCTGCCTGCAAATGCACAGCATAGGAGGAAAGCGGTACCCGTATGCTACGAATTTCATCTCTTGATGGTGCCCTGGAAAGGAACTCTGGCACTTGTACTTCCCAAGTGAACTTAGCCGGCTTCGCCACGAGACTCTATCCACAAAATGAACACCTTCAAGCTGCCTGCGAATGCACAGCTTAGGAGGAAAGCGGTACCCGCATGCTACGAATTTGATCCCTTGATGGTGCCCCGGAAAGGAACTCTGGAACTTTTACTTCTCAAGTGAGCTTAGCCGGCATCTCCACGAGAGTCTAAGCACAAAAGGAACACGTTGAACCTCGCTGCGAATGCACAGCGTAGGAGAAAAGCTTTACCTGCATCCTACGAATTTGATCACTTGATGGCGCCCCGGAAAGCAACTCTGGCACTTGTACTTCTCAAGTGAGCTTAGCCGGCATCTCCACGAGAGTATAACCACAAAAGCAACACCTTGAAGCTGGCTGCGAATGCACAGCTTAGGAGGAAATCTTAACCTGCATGCTACGAATTTGATCACTTGATGGTGCCCCGGAAAGGAACTATAGCACTTGTACTTCCCAAGTGAGCTTAGCTGGCATCTCCACGAGACTCTATCCACAAAATGAACACCTTCAAGCTGCCTGCGAATGCACAGCTTAGGAGTAAAGTGGTACCCGCATGCTACGAATTTCATCTCTTGATGGTGCCCCGGAAAGGAACTCTGGCACTTGTACTTCCCAAGTGAACTTAGCCGGCTTCGCCACGAGACTCTATCCACAAAATGAACACCTTCAAGCTGCCTGCGAATGCACAGCTTAGGAGGAAAGCGGTACCCGCATGCTACGAATTTGATCCCTTGATGGTGCCCCGGAAAGGAACTCTGGAACTTTTACTTCTCAAGTGAGCTTAGCCGGCATCTCCACGAGAGTCTAAGCACAAAAGGAACACGTTGAACCTCGCTGCGAATGCACAGCGTAGGAGAAAAGCTTTACCTGCATCCTACGAATTTGATCACTTGATGGCGCCCCGGAAAGCAACTCTGGCACTTGTACTTCTCAAGTGAGCTTAGCCGGCATCTCCACGAGAGTATAACCACAAAAGCAACACCTTGAAGCTGGCTGCGAATGCACAGCTTAGGAGGAAATCTTAACCTGCATGCTACGAATTTGATCACTTGATGGTGCCCCGGAAAGGAACTCTAGCACTTGTACTTCCCAAGTGAGCTTAGCCGACATCTTCACGAGACTCTATCCACAAAATGAACACCTTCAAGCTGCCTGCGAATGCACAGCTTAGGATTAAAGCGGTACCCGCATGCTACGAATTTGATCCCTTGATGGTGCCCGGGAAAGCAACTCTGGCACTTGTAGTTCTCAAGTGAGCTTAGCCGGCATCTCCACGAGGGTATAAACACAAAAGCAACACCTTGAAGCTGGCTGCGAATGCACAGCTTAGAAGAAAGCTTTTCCCGCATGCTACGAATTTGATCTCTTGATGGTGCCCCGGAAAGAACTCTAGCACTGGTACTTCCCAAGTGAGCTTACCCGGCATCTCCACGAGACTGTATCCACAAAATGAACACCTTCAAGCTGCCTGCGAATGCACAGCATAGGAGGAAAGCGCTAACCGCATGCTACGTATTTCATCTCTTGATGGTGCCCCAGAAAGTAACTCGGGCAGTTGTACTTCCCAAGTGAGCTTAGCCAGCATCTCCACGAGAGCCTAACCACAAAAGGAACACCTGGAACCTCGCGGCGAATGCACAGCGTAGGAGGAAAGCTTTACCCGCATGCTACAAATTTGATCCCTTGATGGTGCTCAGGAAAGCAACTCTGGCACTTGTACTTCTCAAGTGAGCTTAGCCGGCATCTCCACGTGGGTAAAAACACAAAAGGAACACCTTGAAGCTAGCTGCGAATGCACAGCTTAGGAGGAAAGCTTAACCCGCATGCTACGAATTTGATCTCTTGATGGAGCCCCGGAAATGAACTCTGGCACTTGTACGTCTCAAGTGAGCTTAGCCGGCATCTCCACGAAAGTCTAACCACAAAAGCAACACCTTGAAGCTGGCTGCGAATGCACAGTGTAGGAGGAAACTTTACCCGCATGCTACGAATTTGAACTCTTGTTGGTGCCCCAGAAATGAACTCTGGCACTAGTACTTCTCACGGGAGCTTAGCCGGCCTCCCCACGAGAGTGTAAGCACAAAACAACACCTTGAAGCTGGCTTCGAATGCACAGCTTAGGAGGAAAGCTTTACCCGCATGCTACGAATTTGATCTCTTGATGGTGCCCCAGAAAGTAACTCTAGCACTTGTACTTCCCAAGTGAGCTTAGCTGGCATCTCCACGAGACTCTATCCACAAAATCAACACCTTCAACCTGCCTGCGAATGCACAGCTTACGATTAAAGTGGTACCCGCATGCTACGAATTTCATCTCTTAATGGTGCCCCGGAAAGGAACTCTGGCACTTGTACTTCCCAAGTGAACTTAGCCGGCATCCCCACGAGATTCTATCCACAAAATGAACACCTTCAAGCTGCCTGCGAATGCACAGCTTAGGAGGAAAGCGGTACCCGTATGCTACGAATTTCATCTCTTGATGGTGCCCCGGAAAGGAACTCTGGCACTTGTACTTCCCAAGTGAACTTAGCCGGCTTCGCCACGAGACTCTATCCACAAAATGAACACCTTCAAGAAGCCTGCGAATGCACAGCTTAGGAGGAAAGCGGTACCCGCATGCTACGAATTTGATCCCTTGATGGTGCCCCGGAAAGGAACTCTGGAACTTTTACTTCTCAAGTGAGCTTAGCCGGCATCTCCACGAGAGTCTAAGCACAAAAGGAACACGTTGAACCTCGCTGCGAATGCACAGCTTAGGAGAAAAGCTTTACCCGCATCCTACGAATTTGATCACTTGATGGTGCCCCGGAAAGCAACTCTGGCACTTGTACTTCTCAAGTGAGCTTAGCCGGCATCTCCACGAGAGTATAACCACAAAAGCAACACCTTGAAGCTGGCTGCGAATGCACAGCTTAGGAGGAAATCTTAACCTGCATGCTACGAATTTGATCACTTGATGGTGCCCCGGAAAGGAACTATAGCACTTGTACTTCCCAAGTGAGCTTAGCTGGCATCTCCAAGAGACTCTATCCACAAAATGAACACCTTCAAGCTGCCTGCGAATGCACAGCTTAGGAGTAAAGTGGTACCCACATGCTACGAATTTCATCTCTTGATGGTGCCCCGGAAAGGAACTCTGGCACTTGTACGTCCCAGGTGAACTTGGCCGGCATCCCCACGAGACTCTATCCACAAAATGAACACCTTCAAGCTGCCTGCGAATGCACAGCATAGGAGGAAAGCGGTACCCGCATGCTACGAATTTCATCACTTGATGGTGCCCCAGAAAGTAACTCGGGCAGTTGTACTTCCCAAGTGAGCTTAGCCGGCATCTCCATGAGAGTCTAACCACAAAAGCGACACGTTAAACCTCGCTGCGAATGCACAGCATAGAAGAAAATCTTTACCCGCATTCTACGAATTTGATCTCTTGATGGTGCCCCAGAAAGCAACTCTGGCACTTGTACTTCTCAAGTGAGCCTAGCTGGCATCTCCACGAGGGTATAAACACAAAAGCAACACCTTGAAGCTGGCTGCGAATGCACAGCTTAGGAGGAAAGCGGTACCCGCATGCTACGGATTTGATCTCTTGATGGTGCCCCGGAAATGAACTCTGGCACTTGTACGTCTCAAGTGAGCTTAGCCGGCATCTCCACGAAAGTCTAACCACAGAAGCAACACCTTGAATCTGGCTGCGAATGCACAGTGTAGGAGGAAACTTTACCCGCATGCTACGAATTTGATCTCTTGTTGGTGCCCCGGAAATGACCTCTGGCACTTGTACTTCTCAAGGGAGCTTAGCCGTCCTCCCCACGAGAGTGTAAGCACAAAACAACACCTTGAAGCTGGCTGCGAATGCACAGCTTAGGAGGAAAGCTTTACCCGCATGCTACGAATTTGATCTCTTGATGGTGCCCCGGAAAGGAACTCTAGCACTTGTACTTCCCAAGTGAGCTTAGCTGGCATCTCCACGAGACTCTATCCACAAAATCAACACCTTCAACCTGCCTGCGAATGCACAGCTTAGGATTAAAGTGGTACCCGCATGCTACGAATTTCATCTCTTGATGGTGCCCCGGAAAGGAACTCTGGCACTTGTACTTCCCAGGTGAACTTGGCCGGCATTCCCACGAGACTCTATCCACAAAATGAACACCTTCAAGCTGCCGGTGAATGCACAGCATAGGAGGAAAGCGGTACCCGCATGCTACGAATTTCAGCTCTTGATGGTGCCCCAGAAAGTAACTCGGGCAGTTGTACTTCCCAAGTGAGCTTAGCCGGCATCTCCATGCGAGTCTAACCACAAAAGCGACACGTTGAACCTCGCTGCGAATGTGCCGAGGACCAGCCCCAGCTGAACAGGTTTCACCCAAAGGGGAGACGGAGTCGGCGTGGACAGATCACAAGACACCTCAGAGGATGCAAGGATCTGACAAATTTAATATCATGATTCCAAAGCATTTATACTGTAAAATAATCTCATTTTCAATCTTAACAACTTCATTCCCATGCCAAAAGGTCCCTTACATAAACCAAAAAACAAAAGTAGTTTACATCAGCAGGTTAAACAAGTTAAGTAATTTTCTTGTTGTCTCCATTCTCTTTCGTCTCTTGTGTACATTCACATCTAGGTCAGGAACTCTGTCTGCGGTTTCCTCATTCTTCTCAGAAGATTAAGGTGTTTTTATACCTGCACATTCTGCTCAATCAAGCCATAAACTTAAACATGTTAAAAACAATAATACAACATTTCATCCACAGATTTTCTAACCCTATCATTATAAATCAAAACAATGTACATCATTATTTATACTTCTAGGAGGCCATGGGGGCGGACATTGTAGCGTAAACTTATTGAATATACCCACTGTTGCACAAAACTTCCTCGTCACCATAGCCAGGTATTTCCCAAGATATTTACAACTCTCCTGGGGAGCTTCTGTTAAGCTTCTGACAGCTTTATTTTTGACATATCATTTCTTATATAGGATTTTCTAAACAATAGCATCAGCACTTTCTATGTAACTCCTGTTTTTGACTCATTACCTCATTTCTACACCTACACACAGAAACATTAGCAAGCATTGTTCCGTCTTAAGATCTTTTCGCGCAAACAGGATGTTTAGGTCTAGAAAGCTAATTATTCTTTTCTACTTCAGCTAACATCATATATTGGCCTGTGTCCCAGTATTCTCAGTACCTTGTTCAAAACACATTGTGCGAAAATACAATTCTATTTTCTACGTAAGGCAATCAATTTTAACTTTCATAGTTACATATAATTCATTCGTAAAATATTTACAGTAAAGTCCTTCCGCTTCTCTCTTTTTCCTCCAATATACCGGAGAGGGGGCATGCCACATAATCTACCATTTGGGGGCATCCTGTACATAATACCCCACTATTTGCTTCCCTTCTATATCCCTTATTCCTTCTATGGGCCATAACTCATCTAATTCTTCCTTTAAACTTCTACTCCTTAATTGAAACACTCCTTTGTTGCCTGACCAAGGGACTTTTTTCCAAAGTAAATTATTTACAGTGGGTATAGCTACTGTTGTGGTTACAGGGGTTGCTGTGGTCTCGTACCGAGGGGGATTTGCTTTGTAATACTTCCATCTTCTTGGCCTAAACCCTCCAGAAACCCCCTCAGTTTTTAGCAAGAATTTTCCTAGAATCAGAAGAGATGCTTTCCGCCGCCCACCAGGAGAGGAGCTTTGCTTCCTCATGCCATAACTTCTCGCCGAGCTTTGCTCAGGCAATAGTTGGCAATGCTGGACGGCTTCCGGCACGAATGCACAGCGTAGAAGAAAATTTTTACCCGCATCCTACGAATTTGATCTCTTGATGGTGCCCCGGAAAGCTACTCTGGCACTTGTACTTTTCAAGTGAGCTTAGCCGGCATCTCCACGAGAGTATAACCACAAAAGCAACACCTTGAAGCTGGCTGCGAATGCACAGCTTAGGAGGAAATCTTTACCCGCATGGTACGAATTTGATCTCTTGATGGTGCCCCGGAAAGGAACTCTAGCACTTGTACTTCCCAAGTGAGCTTAGCCGACATCTTCACGAGACTCTATCCACAAAATGAACACCTTCAAGCTGCCTGCGAATGCACAGCTTAGGATTAAAGAGGTACCCGCATGCTACGAATTTGATCTCTTGATGGTGCCCCGGAAAGGAACTCTGGCACTTGTACTTCGCAAGTGAACTTAGCCGGCATCCCCACGAGATTCTATCCACAAAATGAACACCTTCAAGCTGCCTGCGAATGCACACCTTAGGAGGAAAGCGGTACCCGTATGCTACGAATTTCATCTCTTGATGGAGCCCCGGAAAGGAACTCTGGCACTTGTACTTCCCAAGTGAACTTAGCCGGCTTCGCCACGAGACTCTATCCACAAAATGAACACCTTCAAGCTGGCTGCGAATGCACAGCTTAGGAGGAAAGCAGGACCTGCATGATACGAAATTGATCTCTTGATGGTGCCCCGGAAAGGAACTCTGGAACTTTTCCTTCTCAAGTGAGCTTAGCCGGCATCTCCACGTGAGTCTAAGCACAAAAGGAACACGTTGAACCTCGCTGCGAATGCACAGCGTAGGAGAAAAGCTTTACCCGCATCCTACGAATTTGATCACTTGATGGTGCCCCGGAAAGCAACTCTGGCACTTGTACGTCTCAAGTGAGCTTAGCCGGCATCTCCACGAAAGTCTAACCACAAAAGCAACACCTTGAAGCTGGCTGTGAATGCACAGTTTAGGAGGAAATCTTAACCTGCATGCTACGAATTTGATCACTTGATGGTGCCCCGGAAAGGAACTATAGCACTTGTACTTCCCAAGTGAGCATAGCTGGCATCTCCAAGAGACTCTATCCACAAAATGAACACCTTCAAGCTGCCTGCGAATGCACAGCTTAGGAGTAAAGTGGTACCCGCATGCTACGAATTTCATCTCTTGATGGTGCCCCGGAAAGGAACTCTGGCACTTGTACGTCCCAGGTGAACTTGGCCGGCATCCCCACGAGACTCTATCCACAAAATGAACACCTTCAAGCTGCCTGCGAATGCACAGCATAGGAGAAAAGCGGTACCCGCATGCTACGAATTTCATCACTTGATGGTGCCCCAGAAAGTAACTCGGGCAGTTGTACTTCCCAAGTGAGCTTAGCCGGCATCTCCATGAGAGTCTAACCACAAAAGCGACACGTTGAACCTCGCTGCGAATGCACAGCATACAAGAAAATTTTTACCCGCATCCTACGAATTTGATCTCTTGATGGTGCCCCGGAAAGCTACTCTGGCACTTGTACTTTTCAAGTGAGCTTAGCCGGCATCTCCACGAGAGTATAACCACAAAAGCAACACCTTGAAGCTGGCTGCGAATGCACAGCTTAGGAGGAAATCTTTACCCGCATGGTACGAATTTGATCTCTTGACGGTGCCCCAGAAAGGAACTCTAGCACTTGTACTTCCCAAGTGAGCTTAGCCGACATCTTCACGAGACTCTATCCACAAAATGAACACCTTCAAGCTGCCTGCGAATGCACAGCTTAGGATTAAAGAGGTACCCGCATGCTACGAATTTGATCTCTTGATGGTGCCCCGGAAAGGAACTCTGGCACTTGTACTTCGCAAGTGAACTTAGCCGGCATCCCCACGAGATTCTATCCACAAAATGAACACCTTCAAGCTGCCTGCGAATGCACACCTTAGGAGGAAAGCGGTACCCGTATGCTACGAATTTCATCTCTTGATGGTGCCCCGGAAAGGAACTCTGGCACTTGTACTTCCCAAGTGAACTTAGCCGACTTCGCCACGAGACTCTATCCACAAAATGAACACCTTCAAGCTGGCTGCGAATGCACAGCTTAGGAGGAAAGCAGGACCTGCATGATACGAAATTGATCTCTTGATGGTGCCCCGGAAAGGAACTCTGGAACTTTTCCTTCTCAAGTGAGCTTAGCCGGCATCTCCACGTGAGTCTAAGCACAAAAGGAACACGTTGAACCTCGCTGCGAATGCACAGCGTAGGAGAAAAGCTTTACCCGCATCCTACGAATTTGATCACTTGATGGTGCCCCGGAAAGCAACTCTGGCACTTGTACGTCTCAAGTGAGCGTAGCCGGCATCTCCCCGAAAGTCTAACCACAAAAGCAACACCTTGAAGCTGGCTGCGAATGCACAGCTTAGGAGGAAATCTTAACCTGCATGCTACGAATTTGATCACTTGATGGTGCCCCGGAAAGGAACTATAGCACTTGTACTTCCCAAGTGAGCATAGCTGGCATCTCCAAGAGACTCTATCCACAAAATGAACACCTTCAAGCTGCCTGCGAATGCACAGCTTAGGAGTAAAGTGGTACCCGCATGCTACGAATTTCATCTCTTGATGGTGCCCCGGAAAGGAACTCTGGCACTTGTACGTCCCAGGTGAACTTGGCCGGCATCCCCACGAGACTCTATCCACAAAATGAACACATTCAAGCTGCCTGCGAATGCACAGCATAGGAGGAAAGCGGTACCCGTATGCTACGAATTTCATCACTTGATGGTGCCCCAGAAAGTAACTCGGGCAGTTGTACTTCCCAAGTGAGCTTAGCCGGCATCTCCATGAGAGTCTAACCACAAAAGCGACACGTTGAACCTCGCTGCGAATGCACAGCATACAAGAAAATTTTTACCCGCATCCTACGAATTTGATCTCTTGATGGTGCCCCGGAAAGCTACTCTGGCACTTGTACTTTTCAAGTGAGCTTAGCCGGCATCTCCACGAGAGTATAACCACAAAAGCAACACCTTGAAGCTGGCTGCGAATGCACAGCTTAGGAGGAAATCTTTACCCGCATGGTACGAATTTGATCTCTTGATGGTGCCCCGGAAAGGAACTCTGGCACTTGTACTTCGCAAGTGAACTTAGCCGGCATCCCCACGAGATTCTATCCACAAAATGAACACCTTCAAGCTGCCTGCGAATGCACACCTTAGGAGGAAAGCGGTACCCGTATGCTACGAATTTCATCTCTTGATGGTGCCCCGGAAAGGAACTCTGGCACGTGTACTTCCCAGGTTAGCTTAGCCGGCATCTCCACGAGAGTCTATCCATAAAGGGAACACCTTAAAACTGGCTGTGAATGCACAGCTTAAGAGGAAAGCAGTACCCACATGCTACGAATTTGATCTCTTGATGGTGCTCCGGAAAGGAACTCTGACACGTGTACTTCCCAGGTTAGGTTAGCCGACATCTCCAGGAGAGGCTATACACAAAAGGAACAGCATGAAGCTGGCTGCGAATGCACAGCTTAGGAGGAAAGTAATACCCGCATGCTACGAATTTGATCTCTTGATGTTGCCCTGGAAAGGAACTCTGGCACGTGTGTTTCCCAGGTTAGCTTAGCCGGCATCTCCACGAGAGTCTATCCATAAAGGGAACACCTTAAAACTGGCTGTGAATGCACAGCTTAAGAGGAAAGCAGTACCCACATGCTACGAATTTGATCTCTTCACGGTGCTCCGGAAAGAAACTCTGACACGTGTACTTCCCAGGTTAGCTTAGCCGGCATCTCCACGAGAGTATATACACAAAAGGAACACCATGAAGCTGGCTGCGAATGCACAGCTTCGGAGGAAAGTAATACCCGCATGCTATGAATTTGATCTCTTGATGGTGCCCCGGAAAGGAACTCTGTCACGTGTACTTCCCACGTGAGCTTAGCCGGCACCTCCACGAGACTCTATCCACAAAAGGAACACCTTGAAGCAGGCTGCGAATGCACAGCTTAGGAGGAAATAAGTACCCGCTTTCTACGAATTTGATCTCTTGATGGTGCTCCGGAAAGGAACTCTGGCACGTGTACTTCCCACGTGAGCTTAGCCGGCACCTCCACGAGACTCTATCCACAAAAGGAACACCTTGAAGGTGGCTGCGAATGCACAGCTTTGGAGGAATGCGGTACCAGCATTCGACAAATATGTTCTCTTCAGGGTGCCCCGGAAAAGGACACGGGGAGTTGTACTTACCACGTGAGCTTAGCCGGCATCTCCACGAGAGTCTATCCACAAAAGGAACACCTTGAAGCTGGCTGCGAATGCACAGCTTAGGATTAAAGCAGTACCCACTTGCTACGAATTTGATCTCTTGATGTTGCCCTGGAAAGGAACTCTGGCACGTGTACTTCCCAGGTTAGCTTAGCCGGCACCTCCACGAGACTCTATCCACAAAAGGAACACCTTGAAGGTGGCTGCGAATGCACAGCTTTGGAGGAATGCGGTACCAGCATTCGACAAATATGTTCTCTTCATGGTGCCCCCGAAAAGGTCTCGGGGAGTTGTACTTACCACGTGAGCTTAGCCGGCATCTCCACCAGAGTCTATCCACAAAAGGAACCCCTTGAAGCTGGCTGCGAATGCACAGCTTAGGATTAAAGCAGTACCCACATGCTACGAATTTGATCCCTTGATGTTGCCCTGGAAAGGAACTCTGGCACGTGTACTTCCCAGGTTAGCTTAGCCGGCATCTCCACTAGAGTATATACACAAAAGGAACACCATGAAGCTGGCTGCGAATGCACAGCTTAGGAGGAAAGTAATACCCGCATGCTATGAATTTGATCTCTTGATGGTGCCCCGGAAAGGAACTCTGTCACGTGTACTTCCCACGTGAGATTTGCCGGCACCTCCACGAGACTCTATCCACAAAAGGAACACCTTGAAGCAGGCTGCGAATGCACAGCTTAGGAGGAAATCAGTACCCGCTTTCTACGAATTTGATCTCTTGATGGTGCTCCGGAAAGGAACTCTGGCACGTGTACTTCCCACGTGAGCTTAGCCGGCACCTCCACGAGACTCTATCCACAAAAGGAACACCTTGAAGGTGGCTGCGAATGCACAGCTTTGGAGGAATGCGGTACCAGCATTCGACAAATATGTTCTCTTCATGGTGCCCCGGAAAAGGACACGGGGAGTTGTACTTACCATGTGAGCTTAGCCGGCATCTCCACGAGAGTCTATCCACAAAAGGAACACCTTGAAGCTGGCTGCGAATGCACAGCTTAGGATTAAAGCAGTACCCACTTGCTACGAATTTGATCTCTTGATGTTGCCCCAGAAAGGAACTCTGGCACGTGTACTTCCCAGGTTAGCTTAGCCTGCATCTCCACGAGAGTCTATACACAAAATGAACACCATGAAGCTGGCTGCGAATGCACAGCTTAGGAGGAAAGCAATACCCGCATGCTACGAATTTGATCTCTTGAGGGTGCCCCGGAAAGGAACTCTGTCACGTGTACTTCCCACGTGAGCTTAGCCGGCATCTCAACGAGAGTCTATCCACAAAAGGAACACCTTGAAGCAGGCTGCGAATGCACAGCTTAGGAGGAATGCGGTACCAACATTCGACAAATTTGTTCTCTTCATGGTGCCCCGGAAAAGGACTCGGGGAGTTGTACTTACCTCGTGAGCTTAGCCGGCATCTCCACCAGAGTGTATCCACAAAAGGAACACCTTGAAGGTGGATGCGAATGCACAGCTTAAGAGGAAAGCAGTACCCTCATGCTACGAATTTGATCTCTTGATGGTGCTCCGGAAAGCAACTCTGACACGTGTACTTCCCAGGTTAGCTTAGACGGCATCTCCACGAGAGTCTATACACAAAAGGAACACCATGAAGCTGGCTGCAAATGCACAGCTTAGGAGGAAAGCAATACCCGCATGCTACGAATTTGATCTCTTGATGGTGCCCCGGAAAGGAACTCTGTCACGTGTACTTCCCACGTGAGCTTAGCCGGCATCTCCACGAGAGTCTATCCACAAAAGGAACACCTTGAAGCAGGCTGCGAATGCACAGCTTAGGAGGAAAGCAGTACCCGCTTTCTACGAATTTTATCTCTTGATGGTGCTCCGGAAAGGAACGCTGGCACGTGTACTTCCCAAGTGAGCTTAGCCGGCACCTCCACGAGACTCTATCCACAAAAGGAACTCCTTGAAGTTGGCTGCGAATGCACAGCTTTGGAGGAATGCGGTACCAGCATTCGACAAATTTGTTCTCTTCATGTTGCCCCCGAAAAGGTCTCGGGGAGTTGTACTTCCCAGGTTAGCTTAGCCGGCATCTCCACGAGAGTCTATCCATAAAGGGAACACCTTAAAACTGGCTGTGAATGCACAGCTTAAGAGGAAAGCAGTACCCACATGCTACGAATTTGATCTCTTGATGTTGCCCCGGAAAGGAACTCTGGCACGTGTACTTCCCAGGTTAGCTTAGCCGGCATCTCCACGAGAGTCTATACACAAAATGAACACCATGAAGCTGGCTGCGAATGCACAGCTTAGGAGGAAAGCAATACCCGCATGCTACGAATTTGATCTCTTGATGTTGCCCCGGAAAGGATCTCTGTCACGTGTACTTCCCACGTGAGCTTAGCCGGCATCTCCACGAGAGTCTATCCACAAAAGGAACACCTTGAAGCCGGCTGTGAATGCACAGCTTAGGAGGAAAGCAGTACCCGCTTTCTACGAATTTGATCCCTTGATGGTGCTCCGGAAAGGAACTCTGGCACGTGTACTTCCCACGTGAGCTTAGCCGGCACTTCCACGAGACTCTATCCACAAAAGGAACACCTTGAAGGTGGCTGCGAATGCACAGCTTTGGAGGAATGCGGTACCAGCATTCGACAAATTTGTTCTCTTCATGGTGCTCCGGAAAAGGACTCGGGGAGTTGTACTTACCACGTGAGCTTAGCCGGCATCTCCACCAGAGTGTATCCACAAAAGGAACACCTTGAAGGGGGCTGCGAATGCACAGCTTAGGATTAAAGCAGAACCCACATGCTACGAATTTGATCTCTTGATGTTGCCCCGGAAAGGAACTCTGGCACGTGTATTTCCCAGGTTAGCTTAGCCGGCATCTCCACGAGAGTCTATCCATAAAGGGAACACCTTAAAACTGGCTGTGAATGCACAGCTTAAGAGGAAAGCAGTACCCACATGCTACGAATTTGCTCTGTTGATGGTGCTCCGGAAAGCAACTCTGACACGTGTACTTCCCAGGTTAGCTTAGCCGGCATCTCCACGAGAGTCTATACACAAAAGAAACACCATGAAGCTGGCTGCGAATGCACAGCTTAGGAGGAAAGCAATACCCGCATGCTACGAATTTGATCTCTTGATGGTGCCCCGGAAAGGAACTCTGTCACGTGTACTTACCACGTGAGCTTAGCCGGCACCTCCACGAGACTCTATCCACAAAAGGAACACCTTGAAGGTGGCTGCAAATGCACAGCTTTGGAGGAATGCGGTACCAGCATTCGACAAATTTGTTCTCTTCATGGTGCCCCGGAAAAGGACTCGGAGAGTTGTACTTACCACGTGAGCTTAGCCGGCATCTCCACCAGAGTGTATCCACAAAAGGAACACCTTGAAGCTGGCTGCGAATGCACAGCTTAGGATTAAAGCAGTACCCACATGCTACGAATTTGATCTCTTGATGTTGCCCCGGAAAGGAACTCTGTCACGTGTAATTCCCACGTGAGCTTAGCCGGCATCTCCATGAGAGTCTATCCACAAAAGAAACACCTTGAATCAGGCTGCGAATGCACAGCTTAGGAAGAAAGCAGTACCCGCTTTCTATGAATTTGATCTCTTGATGGTGCTCCGGAAAGGAACTCTGGCACGTGTACTTCCCAGGTTAGCTTAGCCGGCATCTCCACGAGAGTCTATACACAAAAGGAACACCATGAAGCTGGCTGCGAATGCACAGCTTAGGAGGAAAGCAATACTCGCATGCTACGAATTTGATCTCTTGATGGTGCCCCGGAAAGGAACTCTCTCACGTGTACTTCCCAAGTGAGCTTAGCGGGCATCTCCACGAGAGTCTATCCACAAAAGGAACACCTTGAAGCAGGCTGTGAATGCACAGCTTAGGAGGAAAGCAGTACCCGCTTTCTACGAATTTGATCTCTTGATGGTGCTCCGGAAAGGAACTCTGTCACGTGTACTTCCCACGTGAGCTTAGCCGGCATCTCCACGAGAGTCTATCCACAAAAGGAAAACCTTGAAGCAGGCTGCGAATGCACAGCTTAGGAGGAATTCGGTACCAGCATTCGACAAATTTGTTCTCTTCATAGTGCCCCGGAAAAGGACTCGGGGTGTTGTACTTACCTCATGAGCTTAGCCGGCATCTCCACCAGAGTGTATCCACAAAAGGAACACCTTGAAGGTGGCTGCGAATGCACAGCTTATGAGGAAAGCAGTACCCACATGCTACGAATTTGATCTCTTGACGGTGCTCCGGAAAGCAACTCTGACACGTGTACTTCCCAGGTTAGCTTAGCCGGCATCTCCACGAGAGTCTATCCACAAAAGGAACACCTTGAAGCAGGCTGCGAATGCACAGCTTAGGAGGAAAGCAGTACCCGCTTTCTACGAATTTGATCTCTTGATGGTGCTCCGGAAAGGAACTCTGGCACGTGTACTTCCCACGTGAGCTTAGCCGGCACCTCCACGAGACTCTATCCACAAAAGGAACACCCTGAAGGTGGCTGCGAATGCACAGTTTGGAGGAATGCGGTACCAGCATTCGACAAATTTGTTCTCTTCATGGTGCCCCGGAAAAGGACTCGGGGAGTTGTACTTACCACGTGAGCTTAGCCGGCATCTCCACCAGAGTGTATCCGCAAAAGGAACACCTTGAAGCTGGCTGCGAATGCACAGCTTAGGATTAAAGCAGTACCCACATGCTACGAATTTGATCTCTTGATGTTGCCCCGGAAAGGAACTCTGGCACGTGTACTTCCCAGGTTAGCTTAGCCGGCATCTCCACGAGAGTCTATCCATAAAGGGAACACCTTAAAACTGGCTGTGAATGCACAGCTTAAGAGGAAAGCAGTACCCACATGCTACGAATTTGATCTCTTGATGTTGCCCCGGAAAGGAACTCTGGCACGTGTACTTCCCAGGTTAGCTTAGCCGGCATCTCCACGAGAGTCTATACACAAAATGAACACCATGAAGCTGGCTGCGAATGCACAGCTTAGGAGGAAAGCAATACCCGCATGCTACGAATTTGATCTCTTGATGGTGCCCCGGAAAGGAACTCTGTCACGTGTACTTCCCACGTGAGCTTAGCCGGCATCTCCACGAGAGTCTATCCACCAAAGGAACACCTTGAAGCCGGCTGTGAATGCACAGCTTAGGAGGAAAGCAGTACCCGCTTTCTACGAATTTGATCTCTTGATGGTGCTCCGGAAAGGAACTCTGGCACGTGTACTTCCCACGTGAGCTTAGCCGGCACCTCCACGAGACTCTATCCACAAAAGGAACACCTTGAAGGTGGCTGCGAATGCACAGCTTTGGAGGAATGCGGTACCACCATTCGACAAATTTGTTCTCTTCATGGTGCCCCGGAAAAGGACTCGGGGAGTTGTACTTACCACGTGAGCTTAGCCGGCATCTCCACCAGAGTCTATCCACAAAAGGAACACCTTGAAGCTGGCTGCGAATGCACAGCTTACGATTAAAGCAGTACCCACATGCTACGAATTTGATCTCTTGATGTTGCCCCGGAAAGGAACTCTGGCACGTGTATTTCCCAGGTTAGCTTAGCCGGCATCTCCACGAGAGTCTATCCATAAAGGGAACACCTTAAAACTGGCTGTGAATGCACAGCTTAAGAGGAAATCAGTACCCACATGCTACGAATTTGCTCTCTTGATGGTGCTCCGGAAAGCAACTCTGACACGTGTACTTCCCAGGTTAGCTTAGCCGGCATCTCCACGAGAGTCTATACACAAAAGAAACACCATGAAGCTGGCTGCGAATGCACAGCTTAGGAGGAAAGCAATACCCGCATGCTACGAATTTGATCTCTTGATGGTGCCCCGGAAAGGAACTCTGTCACGTGTAATTCCCACGTGAGCTTAGCCGGCATCTCCACGAGAGTCTATCCACAAAAGGAACACCTTGAAGCAGGCTGCGAATGCACAGCTTAGGAAGAAAGCAGTACCCGCTTTCTACGAATTTGATCTCTTGATGGTGCTCCGGAAAGGAACTCTGGCACGTGTACTTCCCAAGTGAGCTTAGCCGGCACCTCCACGAGAATCTATCCACAAAAGGAACACCTTGAAGGTGGCGGCGAATGCACAGCTTTGGAGGAATGCGGTACCAGCATTCGACAAATTTGTTCTCTTCATGGTGCCCCGGAAAAGGACTCGGGGAGTTGTACTTACCACGTGAGCTTAGCCGGCATCTCCACCAGAGTCTATCCACAAAAGGAACACCTTGAAGCTGGCTGCGAATGCACAGCTTAGGATTAAAGCAGTACCCACATGCTACGAATTTGATCTCTTGATGTTGCCCCGGAAAGGAACTCAGGCACCTGTACTTCCCAGGTTAGCTTAGCCGGCATCTCCACGAGAGTCTATCCATAAAGGGAACACCTTAAAACTGGCTGTGAATGCACAGCTTAAGAGGAAAGCAGTACCCACATGCTACGAATTTGATCTCTTGATGATTCTCCGGAAAGAAACTCTGACACGTGTACTTCCCAGGTTAGCTTAGCCGGCATCTCCACGAGAGTCTATACACAAAAGGAACACCATGAAGCTGGCTGCGAATGCACAGCTTAGGAGGAAAGTAATACCCGCATGCTACGAATTTGATCTCTTGATGGTGCCCCGGAAAGGAACTCTGTCACGTGTACTTCCCACGTGAGCTTAGCCGGCATCTCCACGAGAGTCTATCCACAAAAGGAACACCTTGAAGCAGGCTGCGAATGCACAGCTTATGAGGAAAGCAGTACCCGCTTTCTATGAATTTGATCTCTTGATGGTGCTCCGGAAAGGAACTCTGGCACGTGTACTTCCCAAGTGAGCTTAGCCGGCACTTCCACGAGACTCTATCCACAAAAGGAACACCTTGAAGGTGGCTGCGAATGCACAGCTTTGGAGGAATGCGGTACCAGCATTCGACAAATTTGTTCTCTTCATGGTGCCACGGAAAAGGACACGGGGAGTTGTACTTACCACGTGAGCTTAGCCGGCATCTCCACCAGAGTGTATCCGCAAAAGGAACACCTTGAAGCTGGCTGCGAATGCACAGCTTAGGATTAAAGCAGTACCCACATGCTACGAATTTGATCTCTTGATGGTGCTCCGGAAAGCAACTCTGACACGTGTACTTCCCAGGTTAGCTTAGCCGGCATCTCCACGAGAGTCTATACACAAAAGAAACACCATGAAGCTGGCTGCGAATACACAGCTTAGCAGGAAAGCAATACCCGCATGCTACGAATTTGATCTCTTGAGGGTGCCCCGGAAAGGAACTCTGTCACGTGTACTTCCCACGTGAGCTTAGCCGGCATCTCCACGAGAGTCTATCCACAAAAGGAACACCTTGAAGCAGGCTGCAAATGCACAGCTTAGGAGGAAATCAGTACCCGCTTTCTACAAATTTGATCTCTTGATTGTGCACCGGAAAGCAACTCTGGCACGTGTACTTCCTACGTGAGCTTAGCCGGCAACTCCACGAGACTCTATCCACAAAAGGAACACCTTGAAGGTGGCTGCGAATGCACAGCTTTGGAGGAATGCGGTACCAGCATTCGACAAATTTGTTCTCTTCATGGTGCCCCGGAAAAGGACTCGGGGAGTTGTACTTACCACGTGAGCTTAGCCGGCATCTCCACCAGAGTCTATCCACAAAAGGAACACCTTGAAGCTGGCTGCGAATGCACAGCTTAGGATTAAAGCAGTACCCACATGCTACGAATTTGATCTCTTGATGTTGCCCCGGAAAGGAACTCTGGCACGTGTACTTCCCAGGTTAGCTTAGCCGGCATCTCCACGAGAGTCTATCCATAAAGGGAACACCTTAAAACTGGCTGTGAATGCACAGCATAAGAGGAAAGCAGTACCCACATGCTACGAATTTGATCTCTTGATGATTCTCCGGAAAGGAACTCTGGCACGTGTACTTCCCAGGTTAGCTTAGCCGGCATCTCCACGAGAGTCTATACACAAAAGGAACACCATGAAGCTGGCTGCGAATGCACAGATTAGGAGGAAAGTAATACACGCATGCTACGAATTTGATCTCTTGATGGTGCCCCGGAAAGGAACTCTGTCACGTGTACTTCCCACGTGAGCTTAGCCGGCATCTCCACGAGAGTCTATCCACAAAAGGAACACCTTGAAGCAGGCTGCGAATGCACAGCTTAGGAGGAAAGCAGTACCCGCTTTCTATGAATTTGATCTCTTGATGGTGCTCCGGAAAGGAACTCTGGCACGTGTACTTCCCAAGTGAGCTTAGCTGGCACTTCCACGAGACTCTATCCACAAAAGGAACACCTTGATGGTGGCTGCGAATGCACAGCTTTGGAGGAATGCGGTACCAGCATTCGACAAATTTGTTCTCTTCATGGTGCCACGGAAAAGGACACGGGGAGTTGTACTTACCACGTGAGCTTAGCCGGCATCTCCACCAGAGTGTATCCACAAAAGGAACACCTTGAAGCTGGCTGCGAATGCACAGCTTAGGATTAAAGCAGTACACACATGCTACGAATTTGATCTCTTGATGTTGCCCCGGAAAGGAACTCTGGCACGTGTACTTCCCAGGTTAGCTTAGCCTGCATCTCCACGAGAGTCTATACACAAAATGAACACCATGAAGCTGGCTGCGAATGCACAGCTTAGGAGGAAAGCAATACCCGCATGCTACGAATTTGATCTCTTGAGGGTGCCCCGGAAAGGAACTCTGTCACGTGTACTTCCCACGTGAGCTTAGCCGGCATCTCCACGAGAGTCTATCCACAAAAGGAACACCTTGAAGCAGGCTGCGAATGCACAGCTTAGGAGGAATGCGGTACCAGCATTCGACAAATTTGTTCTCTTCATGGTGCCGCGGAAAAGGACTCGGGGAGTTGTACTTACCTCGTGAGCTTAGCCGGCATCTCCACCAGAGTGTATCCACAAAAGGAACACCTTGAAGGTGGCTGCGAATGCACAGCTTAAGAGGAAAGCAGTACCCACATGCTACGAATTTGATCTCTTGATGATGCTCCGGAAAGCAACTCTGACACGTGTACTTCCCAGGTTAGCTTAGACGGCATCTCCACGAGAGTCTATACACAAAAGGAACACCATGAAGCTGGCTGCAAATGCACAGCTTAGGAGGAAAGCAATACCCGCATGCTACGAATTTGATCTCTTGATGGTGCCCCGGAAAGGAACTCTGTCACGTGTACTTCCCACGTGAGCTTAGCCGGCATCTCCACGAGAGTCTATCCACAAAAGGAACACCTTGAAGCAGGCTGCGAATGTACAGCTTAGGAGGAAAGCAGTACCCGCTTTCTACGAAGTTTATCTCTTGATGGTGCTCCGGAAAGGAACTCTGGCACGTGTACTTCCCAGGTTAGCTTAGCCGGCACCTCCACGAGACTCTATCCACAAAAGGAACACCCTGAAGGTGGCTGCGAATGCACAGTTTGGAGGAATGCGGTACCAGCATTCGACAAATTTGTTCTCTTCATGGTGCCCCGGAAAAGGTCTCGGGGAGTTGTACTTACCACGTGAGCTTAGCCGGCATCTCCACCAGAGTGTATCCACAAAAGGAACACCTTGAAGCTGGCTGCGAATGCACAGCTTAGGATTAAAGCAGTACCCACATGCTACGAATTTGATCTCTTGATGTTGCCCCGGAAAGGAACTCTGGTACGTGTATTTCACAGGTTAGCTTAGCCGGCATCTCCACGAGAGTCTATCCATAAAGGGAACACCTTAAAACTGGCTGTGAATGCACAGCTTAAGAGGAAAGCAGTACCCACATGCTACGAATTTGCTCTCTTGATGGTGCTCCGGAAAGCAACTCTGACACGTGTACTTCCCAGGTTAGCTTAGCCGGCATCTCCACGAGAGTCTATACACAAAAGGAACACCATGAAGCTGGCTGCAAATGCACAGCTTAGGAGGAAAGCAATACCCGCATGCTACAAATTTGATCTCTTGATGGTGCCCCGGAAAGGAACTCTGTCACGTGTACTTCCCACGTGAGCTTAGCCGGCATCTCCACGAGAGTCTATCCACAAAAGGAACACCTTGAAGCAGGCTGCGAATGTACAGCTTAGGAGGAAAGCAGTACCCGCTTTCTACGAAGTTTATCTCTTGATGGTGCTCCGGAAAGGAACTCTGGCACGTGTACTTCCCACGTGAGCTTAGCCGGCACCTCCACGAGACTCTATCCACAAAAGGAACACCCTGAAGGTGGCTGCGAATGCACAGTTTGGAGGAATGCGGTACCAGCATTCGACAAATTTGTTCTCTTCATGGTGCCCCGGAAAAGGTCTCGGGGAGTTGTACTTACCACGTGAGCTTAGCCGGCATCTCCACCAGAGTGTATCCACAAAAGGAACACCTTGAAGCTGGCTGCGAATGCACAGCTTAGGATTAAAGCAGTACCCACATGCTACGAATTTGATCTCTTGATGTTGCCCCGGAAAGGAACTCTGGTACGTGTATTTCACAGGTTAGCTTAGCCGGCATCTCCACGAGAGTCTATCCATAAAGGGAACACCTTAAAACTGGCTGTGAATGCACAGCTTAAGAGGAAAGCAGTACCCACATGCTACGAATTTGCTCTCTTGATGGTGCTCCGGAAAGCAACTCTGACACGTGTACTTCCCAGGTTAGCTTAGCCGGCATCTCCACGAGAGTCTATACACAAAAGGAACACCATGAAGCTGGCTGCGAATGCACAGCTTAGGAGGAAAGCAATACCCGCATGCTACGAATTTGATCTCTTGATGGTGCCCCGGAAAGGAACTCTGTCACGTGTACTTCCCACGTGAGCTTAGCCGGCATCTCCACGAGAGTCTATCCACAAAAGGAACACCTTGAATCAGGCTGCGAATGCACAGCTTAGGAAGAAAGCAGTACCCGCTTTCTACGAATTTGATCTCTTGATGGTGCTCCGGAAAGGAACTCTGGCACGTGTACTTCCCAAGTGAGCTTAGCCGGCACCTCCACGAGACTCTATCCACAAAAGGAACACCTTGAAGGTGGCTGCGAATGCACAGCTTTGGAGGAATGCGGTACCAGCATTCGACAAATTTGTTCTCTTCATGGTGCCCAGGAAAAGGACTGGGGGAGTTGTACTTACCACGTGAGCTTAGCCGGCATCTCCACCAGAGTCTATCCACAAAAGGAACACCTTGAAGCTGGCTGCGAATGCACAGCTTACGATTAAAGCAGTACCCACATGCTACCAATTTGATCTGTTGATGTTGCCCCGGAAAGGAACTCTGGCACCTGTACTTCCCAGGTTAGCTTAGCCGGCATCTCCAGGAGAGTCTATCCATAAAGGGAACACCTTAAAACTGGCTGTGAATGCACAGCTTAAGAGGAAAGCAGTACCCATCAGGCTACGAATTTGATCTCTTGATGGTGCTCCGGAAAGAAACTCTGACACGTGTACTTCCCAGGTTAGATTAGCCGGCATCTCCACGAGAGTCTATACACAAAAGGAACACCATGAAGCTGGCTGCGAATGCACAGCTTTGGAGGAATGCGGTAGCAGCATTCGACAAATTTGTTCTCTTCATGGTGCCCCGGAAAAGGACTCGGGGTGTTGTACTTACCACGTGAGCTTAGCCGGCATCTCCACCAGAGTCTATCCACAAAAGGAACACCTTGAAGCTGGCTGCGAATGCACAGCTTAGGATTAAAGCAGTACCCACATGCTACGAATTTGATCTCTTGATGTTGCCCCAGAAAGGAACTCTGGCACGTGTACTTCCCAGGTTAGCTTAGCCGGCATCTCCTCGAGAGTCTATACACAAAAGGAACACCATGAAGCTGGCTGCGAATGCACAGCTTAGGAGGAAAGCAATACTCGCATGCTACGAATTTGATCTCTTGATGGTGCCCCGGAAAGGAACTCTCTCACGTGTACTTCCCACGTGAGCTTCGCCGGCATCTCCACGAGAGTCTATCCACAAAAGGAACACCTTGAAGCAGGCTGCGAATGCACAGATTAGGAGGAAATCAGTACCCGCTTTCTACGAATTTGATCTCTTGATGGTGCACCGGAAAGCAACTCTGGCACGTGTACTTCCCACGTGAGCTTAGCCGGCACCTCCAAGAGACTCTATCCACAAAAGGAACACCTTGAAGGTGGCTGCGAATGCACAGCTTTGGAAGAATGCGGTACCAGCATTCGACAAATTTGTCTCTTCATGGTGCCCCGGAAATGGACTCGGGGAGTTGTACTTACCACGTGAGCTTAGCCGGCATCTCCACCAGAGTCTATCCACAAAAGGAACACCTTGAAGCTGGCTGCGAATGCACAGCTTAGGATTAAAGCAGTACCCACATGCTACGAATTTGATCTGTTGATGTTGCCCCGGAAAAGAACTCTGGCACCTGTACTTCCCAGGTTAGCTTAGCCGGCATCTCCACGAGAGTCTATCCATAAAGGGAACACCTTAAAACTGGCTGTGAATGCACAGCTTAAGAGGAAAGCAGTACCCACATGCTACGAATTTTATCTCTTGATGGTGCTCCGGAAAGGAACTCTGACACGTGTACTTCCCAGGTTAGGTTAGCCGGCATCTCCACGAGAGTCTATACACAAAAGGAACACCATGAAGCTGGCTGCGAATGCACAGCTTAGGAGGAAAGTAATACCCGCATGCTACGAATTTGATCTCTTGATGGTGCCCCGGAAAGGAACTCTGTCACGTGTACTTCCCACGTGAGCTTAGACGGCATCTCCACGAGAGTCTATCCACAAAAGGAACACCTTGAATCAGGCTGCGAATGCACAGCTTAGGAAGAAAGCAGTACCCGCTTTCTACGAATTTGATCTCTTGATGGTGCTCCGGAAAGGAACTCTGGCACGTGTACTTCCCAAGTGAGCTTAGCCGGCACCTCCACGAGACTCTATCCACAAAAGGAACACCTTGAAGGTGGCTGCGAATGCACAGCTTTGGAGGAATGCGGTACCAGCATTCGACAAATTTGTTCTCTTCATGGTGCCCAGGAAAAGGACTGGGGGAGTTGTACTTACCACGTGAGCTTAGCCGGCATCTCCACCAGAGTCTATCCACAAAAGGAACACCTTGAAGATGGCTGCGAATGCACAGCTTACGATTAAAGCAGTACCCACATGCTACCAATTTGATCTGTTGATGTTGCCCCGGAAAGGAACTCTGGCACCTGTACTTCCCAGGTTAGCTTAGCCGGCATCTCCAGGAGAGTCTATCCATAAAGGGAACACCTTAAAACTGGCTGTGAATGCACAGCTTAAGAGGAAAGCAGTACCCACATGCTACGAATTTGATCTCTTGATGGTGCTCCGGAAAGAAACTCTGACACGTGTACTTCCCAGGTTAGATTAGCCGGCATCTCCACGAGAGTCTATACACAAAAGGAACACCATGAAGCTGGCTGCGAATGCACAGCTTTGGAGGAATGCGGTAGCAGCATTCGACAAATTTGTTCTCTTCATGGTGCCCCGGAAAAGGACTTGGGGTGTTGTACTTACCACGTGAGCTTAGCCGGCATCTCCACCAGAGTCTATCCACAAAAGGAACACCTTGAAGCTGGCTGCGAATGCACAGCTTAGGATTAAAGCAGTACCCACATGCTACGAATTTGATCTCTTGATGTTGCCCCAGAAAGGAACTCTGGCACGTGTACTTCCCAGGTTAGCTTAGCCGGCATCTCCTCGAGAGTCTATACACAAAAGGAACACCATGAAGCTGGCTGCGAATGCACAGCTTAGGAGGAAAGCAATACCCGCATGCTACGAATTTGATCTCTTGATGGTGCCCCGGAAAGGAACTCTGTCACGTGTACTTCCCACGTGAGCTTAGCCGGCATCTCCACGAGAGTCTATCCACAAAAGGAACACCTTGAATCAGGCTGCGAATGCACAGCTTAGGAAGAAAGCAGTACCCGCTTTCTACGAATTTGATCTCTTGATGGTGCTCCGGAAAGGAACTCTGGCACGTGTACTTCCCAAGTGAGCTTAGCCGGCACCTCCACGAGACTCTATCCACAAAAGGAACACCTTGAAGGTGGCTGCGAATGCACAGCTTTGGAGGAATGCGGTACCAGCATTCGACAAATTTGTTCTCTTCATGGTGCCCAGGAAAAGGACTGGGGGAGTTGTACTTACCACGTGAGCTTAGCCGGCATCTCCACCAGAGTCTATCCACAAAAGGAACACCTTGAAGCTGGCTGCGAATGCACAGCTTACGATTAAAGCAGTACCCACATGCTACCAATTTGATCTGTTGATGTTGCCCCGGAAAGGAACTCTGGCACCTGTACTTCCCAGGTTAGCTTAGCCGGCATCTCCAGGAGAGTCTATCCATAAAGGGAACACCTTAAAACTGGCTGTGAATGCACAGCTTAAGAGGAAAGCAGTACCCACATGCTACGAATTTGATCTCTTGATGGTGCTCCGGAAAGAAACTCTGACACGTGTACTTCCCAGGTTAGATTAGCCGGCATCTCCACGAGAGTCTATACACAAAAGGAACACCATGAAGCTGGCTGCGAATGCACAGCTTTGGAGGAATGCGGTAGCAGCATTCGACAAATTTGTTCTCTTCATGGTGCCCCGGAAAAGGACTCGGGGTGTTGTACTTACCACGTGAGCTTAGCCGGCATCTCCACCAGAGTCTATCCACAAAAGGAACACCTTGAAGCTGGCTGCGAATGCACAGCTTAGGATTAAAGCAGTACCCACATGCTACGAATTTGATCTCTTGATGTTGCCCCAGAAAGGAACTCTGGCACGTGTACTTCCCAGGTTAGCTTAGCCGGCATCTCCTCGAGAGTCTATACACAAAAGGAACACCATGAAGCTGGCTGCGAATGCACAGCTTAGGAGGAAAGCAATACTCGCATGCTACGAATTTGATCTCTTGATGGTGCCCCGGAAAGGAACTCTCTCACGTGTACTTCCCACGTGAGCTTCGCCGGCATCTCCACGAGAGTCTATCCACAAAAGGAACACCTTGAAGCAGGCTGCGAATGCACAGATTAGGAGGAAATCAGTACCCGCTTTCTACGAATTTGATCTCTTGATGGTGCACCGGAAAGCAACTCTGGCACGTGTACTTCCCACGTGAGCTTAGCCGGCACCTCCAAGAGACTCTATCCACAAAAGGAACACCTTGAAGGTGGCTGCGAATGCACAGCTTTGGAAGAATGCGGTACCAGCATTCGACAAATTTGTCTCTTCATGGTGCCCCGGAAATGGACTCGGGGAGTTGTACTTACCACGTGAGCTTAGCCGGCATCTCCACCAGAGTCTATCCACAAAAGGAACACCTTGAAGCTGGCTGCGAATGCACAGCTTAGGATTAAAGCAGTACCCACATGCTACGAATTTGATCTGTTGATGTTGCCCCGGAAAAGAACTCTGGCACCTGTACTTCCCAGGTTAGCTTAGCCGGCATCTCCACGAGAGTCTATCCATAAAGGGAACACCTTAAAACTGGCTGTGAATGCACAGCTTAAGAGGAAAGCAGTACCCACATGCTACGAATTTTATCTCTTGATGGTGCTCCGGAAAGGAACTCTGACACGTGTACTTCCCAGGTTAGGTTAGCCAGCATCTCCACGAGAGTCTATACACAAAAGGAACACCATGAAGCTGGCTGCGAATGCACAGCTTAGGAGGAAAGTAATACCCGCATGCTACGAATTTGATCTCTTGATGGTGCCCCGGAAAGGAACTCTGTCACGTGTACTTCCCACGTGAGCTTAGACGGCATCTCCACGAGAGTCTATCCACAAAAGGAACACCTTGAATCAGGCTGCGAATGCACAGCTTAGGAAGAAAGCAGTACCCGCTTTCTACGAATTTGATCTCTTGATGGTGCTCCGGAAAGGAACTCTGGCACGTGTACTTCCCAAGTGAGCTTAGCCGGCACCTCCACGAGACTCTATCCACAAAAGGAACACCTTGAAGGTGGCTGCGAATGCACAGCTTTGGAGGAATGCGGTACCAGCATTCGACAAATTTGTTCTCTTCATGGTGCCCAGGAAAAGGACTGGGGGAGTTGTACTTACCACGTGAGCTTAGCCGGCATCTCCACCAGAGTCTATCCACAAAAGGAACACCTTGAAGCTGGCTGCGAATGCACAGCTTACGATTAAAGCAGTACCCACATGCTACCAATTTGATCTGTTGATGTTGCCCCGGAAAGGAACTCTGGCACCTGTACTTCCCAGGTTAGCTTAGCCGGCATCTCCAGGAGAGTCTATCCATAAAGGGAACACCTTAAAACTGGCTGTGAATGCACAGCTTAAGAGGAAAGCAGTACCCACATGCTACGAATTTGATCTCTTGATGGTGCTCCGGAAAGAAACTCTGACACGTGTACTTCCCAGGTTAGATTAGCCGGCATCTCCACGAGAGTCTATACACAAAAGGAACACCATGAAGCTGGCTGCGAATGCACAGCTTTGGAGGAATGCGGTAGCAGCATTCGACAAATTTGTTCTCTTCATGGTGCCCCGGAAAAGGACTTGGGGTGTTGTACTTACCACGTGAGCTTAGCCGGCATCTCCACCAGAGTCTATCCACAAAAGGAACACCTTGAAGCTGGCTGCGAATGCACAGCTTAGGATTAAAGCAGTACCCACATGCTACGAATTTGATCTCTTGATGTTGCCCCAGAAAGGAACTCTGGCACGTGTACTTCCCAGGTTAGCTTAGCCGGCATCTCCTCGAGAGTCTATACACAAAAGGAACACCATGAAGCTGGCTGCGAATGCACAGCTTAGGAGGAAAGCAATACTCGCATGCTACGAATTTGATCTCTTGATGGTGCCCCGGAAAGGAACTCTCTCACGTGTACTTCCCACGTGAGCTTCGCCGGCATCTCCACGAGAGTCTATCCACAAAAGGAACACCTTGAAGCAGGCTGCGAATGCACAGATTAGGAGGAAATCAGTACCCGCTTTCTACGAATTTGATCTCTTGATGGTGCACCGGAAAGCAACTCTGGCACGTGTACTTCCCACGTGAGCTTAGCCGGCACCTCCAAGAGACTCTATCCACAAAAGGAACACCTTGAAGGTGGCTGCGAATGCACAGCTTTGGAAGAATGCGGTACCAGCATTCGACAAATTTGTCTCTTCATGGTGCCCCGGAAATGGACTCGGGGAGTTGTACTTACCACGTGAGCTTAGCCGGCATCTCCACCAGAGTCTATCCACAAAAGGAACACCTTGAAGCTGGCTGCGAATGCACAGCTTAGGATTAAAGCAGTACCCACATGCTACGAATTTGATCTGTTGATGTTGCCCCGGAAAGGAACTCTGGCACCTGTACATCCCAGGTTAGCTTAGCCGGCATCTCCACGAGAGTCTATCCATAAAGGGAACACCTTAAAACTGGCTGTGAATGCACAGCTTAAGAGGAAAGCAGTACCCACATGCTACGAATTTTATCTCTTGATGGTGCTCCGGAAAGGAACTCTGACACGTGTACTTCCCAGGTTAGGTTAGCCGGCATCTCCACGAGAGGCTATACACAAAAGGAACACCATGAAGCTGGCTGCGAATGCACAGCTTAGGAGGAAAGTAATACCCGCATGCTACGAATTTGATCTCTTGATGGTGCCCCGGAAAGGAACTCTGTCACGTGTACTTCCCACGTGAGCTTAGACGGCATCTCCACGAGAGTCTATCCACAAAAGGAACACCTTGAAGCAGGCTGCGAATGCACAGCTTAGGAGGAAAGCAGTACCCGCTTTCTATGAATTTGATATCTTGATGGTGCTCCGGAAAGGAACTCTGGCACGTGTACTTCCCACGTGAGCTTAGCCGGCACCTCCACGAGACTCTATCCACAAAAGGAACACCTTGAAGGTGGCTGCGAATGCACAGCTTTGGAGGAATGCGGTACCAGCATTCGACAAATATGTTCTCTTCATGGTGCCCCGGAAAAGGACTCGGGGAGTTGTACTTACCACGTGAGCTTAGCCGGCATCTCCACCAGAGTCTATCCACAAAAGGAACCCCTTGTAGCTGGCGGCGAATGCACAGCTTAGGATTAAAGCCGTACCCACATGCTACGAAATTGATCTCTTGATGTTGCCCCGGAAAGGAACTCTGGCACGTGTACTTCCCAGGTTAGATTAGCCGGCATCTCCACGAGAGTCTATACACAAAATGAACACCATGAAGCTGGCTGCGAATGCACAGCTAAGGAGGAAAGCAATACCCGCATGCTACGAATTTGATCTCTTGATGGTGCCCCGGAAAGGAACTCTGTTACGTGTACTTCCCACGTGAGCTTAGCCGGCATCTCCACGAGAGTCTATCCACAAAAGGAACACCTTGAAGCAGGCTGCGAATGCACAGCTTAGGAGGAAAGCAGTACCCACTTTCTACGAATTTGATCTCTTGATGGTGCTCCGGAAAGGAACTCTGGCACGTGTACTTCCCACGTGAGCTTAGCCGGCACCTCCACGAGACTCTATCCACAAAAGGAACACCTTGAAGCAGGCTGCGAATGAACAGCTTAGGAGGAAAGCAGTACCCACTTTCTACGAATTTGATCTCTTGATGGTGCTCCGGAAAGGAACACTGGCACGTGTACTTCCCACGTGAGCTTAGCCGGCACCTCCACGAGACTCTATCCACAAAAGGAACACCTTGAAGGTGGCTGCGAATGCAGAGCTTTGGAGGAATGCGGTACCAGCATTCGACAAATTTGTTCTCTTCATGGTGCCCCGGAAAAGGACTCGGGGAGTTGTACTTACCACGTGAGCTTAGCCGGCATCTCCACCAGAGTGTATCCACAAAAGGAACACCTTGAAGGGGGCTGCGAATGCACAGCTTAAGAGGAAAGCAGTACCCACATGCTACGAATTTGATCTCTTGATGGTGCTCCGGAAAGCAACTCTGACACGTGTACTTCCCAGGTTAGCTTAGACGGCATCTCCACGAGAGTCTATACACAAAAGGAACACCATGAAGCTGGCTGCAAATGCACAGCTTAGGAGGAAAGCAATACCCGCATGCTACGAATTTGATCTCTTGATGGTGCCCCGGAAAGGAACTCTGTTACGTGTACTTCCCACGTGAGCTTAGCCGGCATCTCCACGAGAGTCTATCTACAAAAGGAACACCTTGAAGCAGGCTGCGAATGCACAGCTTAGGAGGAAAGCAGTACCCACTTTCTACGAATTTGATCTCTTGATGGTGCTCCGGAAAGGAACTCTGGCACGTGTACTTCCCACGTGAGCTTAGCCGGCATCTCCACGAGAGTCTATCCACAAAAGGAACACCTTGAAGCAGGCTGCGAATGCACAGCTTAGGAGGAATGCGGTACCAGCATTCGACAAATTTGTTCTCTTCATGGTGCCGCGGAAAAGGACTCGGGGAGTTGTACTTACCTCGTGAGCTTAGCCGGCATCTCCACCAGAGTGTATCCACAAAAGGAACACCTTGAAGGTGGCTGCGAATGCACAGCTTAAGAGGAAAGCAGTACCCACATGCTACGAATTTGATCTCTTGATGATGCTCCGGAAAGCAACTCTGACACGTGTACTTCCCAGGTTAGCTTAGACGGCATCTCCACGAGAGTCTATACACAAAAGGAACACCATGAAGCTGGCTGCAAATGCACAGCTTAGGAGGAAAGCAATACCCGCATGCTACGAATTTGATCTGTTGATGGTGCCCCGGAAAGGAACTCTGTCACGTGTACTTCCCACGTGAGCTTAGCCGGCATCTCCACGAGAGTCTATCCACAAAAGGAACACCTTGAAGCAGGCTGCGAATGCACAGCTTAGGAGGAAAGCAGTACCCGCTTTCTATGAATTTGATCTCTTGATGGTGCTCCGGAAAGGAACTCTGGCACGTGTACTTCCCAAGTGAGCTTAGCTGGCACTTCCACGAGACTCTATCCACAAAAGGAACACCTTGATGGTGGCTGCGAATGCACAGCTTTGGAGGAATGCGGTACCAGCATTCGACAAATTTGTTCTCTTCATGGTGCCACGGAAAAGGACACGGGGAGTTGTACTTACCACGTGAGCTTAGCCGGCATCTCCACCAGAGTGTATCCACAAAAGGAACACCTTGAAGCTGGCTGCGAATGCACAGCTTAGGATTAAAGCAGTACACACATGCTACGAATTTGATCTCTTGATGTTGCCCCGGAAAGGAACTCTGGCACGTGTACTTCCCAGGTTAGCTTAGCCTGCATCTCCACGAGAGTCTATACACAAAATGAACACCATGAAGCTGGCTGCGAATGCACAGCTTAGGAGGAAAGCAATACCCGCATGCTACGAATTTGATCTCTTGAGGGTGCCCCGGAAAGGAACTCTGTCACGTGTACTTCCCACGTGAGCTTAGCCGGCATCTCCACGAGAGTCTATCCACAAAAGGAACACCTTGAAGCAGGCTGCGAATGCACAGCTTAGGAGGAATGCGGTACCAGCATTCGACAAATTTGTTCTCTTCATGGTGCCGCGGAAAAGGACTCGGGGAGTTGTACTTACCTCGTGAGCTTAGCCGGCATCTCCACCAGAGTCTATCCACAAAAGGAACACCTTGAAGGTGGCTGCGAATGCACAGCTTAAGAGGAAAGCAGTACCCACATGCTACGAATTTGATCTCTTGATGATGCTCCGGAAAGCAACTCTGACACGTGTACTTCCCAGGTTAGCTTAGACGGCATCTCCACGAGAGTCTATACACAAAAGGAACACCATGAAGCTGGCTGCAAATGCACAGCTTAGGAGGAAAGCAATACCCGCATGCTACGAATTTGATCTCTTGATGGTGCCCCGGAAAGGAACTCTGTCACGTGTACTTCCCACGTGAGCTTAGCCGGCATCTCCACGAGAGTCTATCCACAAAAGGAACACCTTGAAGCAGGCTGCGAATGTACAGCTTAGGAGGAAAGCAGTACCCGCTTTCTACGAAGTTTATCTCTTGATGGTGCTCCGGAAAGGAACTCTGGCACGTGTACTTCCCAGGTTAGCTTAGCCGGCACCTCCACGAGACTCTATCCACAAAAGGAACACCCTGAAGGTGGCTGCGAATGCACAGTTTGGAGGAATGCGGTACCAGCATTCGACAAATTTGTTCTCTTCATGGTGCCCCGGAAAAGGTCTCGGGGAGTTGTACTTACCACGTGAGCTTAGCCGGCATCTCCACCAGAGTGTATCCACAAAAGGAACACCTTGAAGCTGGCTGCGAATGCACAGCTTAGGATTAAAGCAGTACCCACATGCTACGAATTTGATCTCTTGATGTTGCCCCGGAAAGGAACTCTGGTACGTGTATTTCACAGGTTAGCTTAGCCGGCATCTCCACGAGAGTCTATCCATAAAGGGAACACCTTAAAACTGGCTGTGAATGCACAGCTTAAGAGGAAAGCAGTACCCACATGCTACGAATTTGCTCTCTTGATGGTGCTCCGGAAAGCAACTCTGACACGTGTACTTCCCAGGTTAGCTTAGCCGGCATCTCCACGAGAGTCTATACACAAAAGGAACACCATGAAGCTGGCTGCAAATGCACAGCTTAGGAGGAAAGCAATACCCGCATGCTACAAATTTGATCTCTTGATGGTGCCCCGGAAAGGAACTCTGTCACGTGTACTTCCCACGTGAGCTTAGCCGGCATCTCCACGAGAGTCTATCCACAAAAGGAACACCTTGAAGCAGGCTGCGAATGTACAGCTTAGGAGGAAAGCAGTACCCGCTTTCTACGAAGTTTATCTCTTGATGGTGCTCCGGAAAGGAACTCTGGCACGTGTACTTCCCACGTGAGCTTAGCCGGCACCTCCACGAGACTCTATCCACAAAAGGAACACCCTGAAGGTGGCTGCGAATGCACAGTTTGGAGGAATGCGGTACCAGCATTCGACAAATTTGTTCTCTTCATGGTGCCCCGGAAAAGGTCTCGGGGAGTTGTACTTACCACGTGAGCTTAGCCGGCATCTCCACCAGAGTGTATCCACAAAAGGAACACCTTGAAGCTGGCTGCGAATGCACAGCTTAGGATTAAAGCAGTACCCACATGCTACGAATTTGATCTCTTGATGTTGCCCCGGAAAGGAACTCTGGTACGTGTATTTCACAGGTTAGCTTAGCCGGCATCTCCACGAGAGTCTATCCATAAAGGGAACACCTTAAAACTGGCTGTGAATGCACAGCTTAAGAGGAAAGCAGTACCCACATGCTACGAATTTGCTCTCTTGATGGTGCTCCGGAAAGCAACTCTGACACGTGTACTTCCCAGGTTAGCTTAGCCGGCATCTCCACGAGAGTCTATACACAAAAGGAACACCATGAAGCTGGCTGCGAATGCACAGCTTAGGAGGAAAGCAATACCCGCATGCTACGAATTTGATCTCTTGATGGTGCCCCGGAAAGGAACTCTGTCACGTGTACTTCCCACGTGAGCTTAGCCGGCATCTCCACGAGAGTCTATCCACAAAAGGAACACCTTGAATCAGGCTGCGAATGCACAGCTTAGGAAGAAAGCAGTACCCGCTTTCTACGAATTTGATCTCTTGATGGTGCTCCGGAAAGGAACTCTGGCACGTGTACTTCCCAAGTGAGCTTAGCCGGCACCTCCACGAGACTCTATCCACAAAAGGAACACCTTGAAGGTGGCTGCGAATGCACAGCTTTGGAGGAATGCGGTACCAGCATTCGACAAATTTGTTCTCTTCATGGTGCCCAGGAAAAGGACTGGGGGAGTTGTACTTACCACGTGAGCTTAGCCGGCATCTCCACCAGAGTCTATCCACAAAAGGAACACCTTGAAGCTGGCTGCGAATGCACAGCTTACGATTAAAGCAGTACCCACATGCTACCAATTTGATCTGTTGATGTTGCCCCGGAAAGGAACTCTGGCACCTGTACTTCCCAGGTTAGCTTAGCCGGCATCTCCAGGAGAGTCTATCCATAAAGGGAACACCTTAAAACTGGCTGTGAATGCACAGCTTAAGAGGAAAGCAGTACCCATCAGGCTACGAATTTGATCTCTTGATGGTGCTCCGGAAAGAAACTCTGACACGTGTACTTCCCAGGTTAGATTAGCCGGCATCTCCACGAGAGTCTATACACAAAAGGAACACCATGAAGCTGGCTGCGAATGCACAGCTTTGGAGGAATGCGGTAGCAGCATTCGACAAATTTGTTCTCTTCATGGTGCCCCGGAAAAGGACTCGGGGTGTTGTACTTACCACGTGAGCTTAGCCGGCATCTCCACCAGAGTCTATCCACAAAAGGAACACCTTGAAGCTGGCTGCGAATGCACAGCTTAGGATTAAAGCAGTACCCACATGCTACGAATTTGATCTCTTGATGTTGCCCCAGAAAGGAACTCTGGCACGTGTACTTCCCAGGTTAGCTTAGCCGGCATCTCCTCGAGAGTCTATACACAAAAGGAACACCATGAAGCTGGCTGCGAATGCACAGCTTAGGAGGAAAGCAATACTCGCATGCTACGAATTTGATCTCTTGATGGTGCCCCGGAAAGGAACTCTCTCACGTGTACTTCCCACGTGAGCTTCGCCGGCATCTCCACGAGAGTCTATCCACAAAAGGAACACCTTGAAGCTGGCTGCGAATGCACAGCTTAGGAGGAATGCGGTACCAGCATTCGACAAATTTGTTCTCTTCATGGTGCCGCGGAAAAGGACTCGGGGAGTTGTACTTACCTCGTGAGCTTAGCCGGCATCTCCACCAGAGTCTATCCACAAAAGGAACACCTTGAAGGTGGCTGCGAATGCACAGCTTAAGAGGAAAGCAGTACCCACATGCTACGAATTTGATCTCTTGATGATGCTCCGGAAAGCAACTCTGACACGTGTACTTCCCAGGTTAGCTTAGACGGCATCTCCACGAGAGTCTATACACAAAAGGAACACCATGAAGCTGGCTGCAAATGCACAGCTTAGGAGGAAAGCAATACCCGCATGCTACGAATTTGATCTCTTGATGGTGCCCCGGAAAGGAACTCTGTCACGTGTACTTCCCACGTGAGCTTAGCCGGCATCTCCACGAGAGTCTATCCACAAAAGGAACACCTTGAAGCAGGCTGCGAATGTACAGCTTAGGAGGAAAGCAGTACCCGCTTTCTACGAAGTTTATCTCTTGATGGTGCTCCGGAAAGGAACTCTGGCACGTGTACTTCCCAGGTTAGCTTAGCCGGCACCTCCACGAGACTCTATCCACAAAAGGAACACCCTGAAGGTGGCTGCGAATGCACAGTTTGGAGGAATGCGGTACCAGCATTCGACAAATTTGTTCTCTTCATGGTGCCCCGGAAAAGGTCTCGGGGAGTTGTACTTACCACGTGAGCTTAGCCGGCATCTCCACCAGAGTGTATCCACAAAAGGAACACCTTGAAGCTGGCTGCGAATGCACAGCTTAGGATTAAAGCAGTACCCACATGCTACGAATTTGATCTCTTGATGTTGCCCCGGAAAGGAACTCTGGTACGTGTATTTCACAGGTTAGCTTAGCCGGCATCTCCACGAGAGTCTATCCATAAAGGGAACACCTTAAAACTGGCTGTGAATGCACAGCTTAAGAGGAAAGCAGTACCCACATGCTACGAATTTGCTCTCTTGATGGTGCTCCGGAAAGCAACTCTGACACGTGTACTTCCCAGGTTAGCTTAGCCGGCATCTCCACGAGAGTCTATACACAAAAGGAACACCATGAAGCTGGCTGCAAATGCACAGCTTAGGAGGAAAGCAATACCCGCATGCTACAAATTTGATCTCTTGATGGTGCCCCGGAAAGGAACTCTGTCACGTGTACTTCCCACGTGAGCTTAGCCGGCATCTCCACGAGAGTCTATCCACAAAAGGAACACCTTGAAGCAGGCTGCGAATGTACAGCTTAGGAGGAAAGCAGTACCCGCTTTCTACGAAGTTTATCTCTTGATGGTGCTCCGGAAAGGAACTCTGGCACGTGTACTTCCCACGTGAGCTTAGCCGGCACCTCCACGAGACTCTATCCACAAAAGGAACACCCTGAAGGTGGCTGCGAATGCACAGTTTGGAGGAATGCGGTACCAGCATTCGACAAATTTGTTCTCTTCATGGTGCCCCGGAAAAGGTCTCGGGGAGTTGTACTTACCACGTGAGCTTAGCCGGCATCTCCACCAGAGTGTATCCACAAAAGGAACACCTTGAAGCTGGCTGCGAATGCACAGCTTAGGATTAAAGCAGTACCCACATGCTACGAATTTGATCTCTTGATGTTGCCCCGGAAAGGAACTCTGGTACGTGTATTTCACAGGTTAGCTTAGCCGGCATCTCCACGAGAGTCTATCCATAAAGGGAACACCTTAAAACTGGCTGTGAATGCACAGCTTAAGAGGAAAGCAGTACCCACATGCTACGAATTTGCTCTCTTGATGGTGCTCCGGAAAGCAACTCTGACACGTGTACTTCCCAGGTTAGCTTAGCCGGCATCTCCACGAGAGTCTATACACAAAAGGAACACCATGAAGCTGGCTGCGAATGCACAGCTTAGGAGGAAAGCAATACCCGCATGCTACGAATTTGATCTCTTGATGGTGCCCCGGAAAGGAACTCTGTCACGTGTACTTCCCACGTGAGCTTAGCCGGCATCTCCACGAGAGTCTATCCACAAAAGGAACACCTTGAATCAGGCTGCGAATGCACAGCTTAGGAAGAAAGCAGTACCCGCTTTCTACGAATTTGATCTCTTGATGGTGCTCCGGAAAGGAACTCTGGCACGTGTACTTCCCAAGTGAGCTTAGCCGGCACCTCCACGAGACTCTATCCACAAAAGGAACACCTTGAAGGTGGCTGCGAATGCACAGCTTTGGAGGAATGCGGTACCAGCATTCGACAAATTTGTTCTCTTCATGGTGCCCAGGAAAAGGACTGGGGGAGTTGTACTTACCACGTGAGCTTAGCCGGCATCTCCACCAGAGTCTATCCACAAAAGGAACACCTTGAAGCTGGCTGCGAATGCACAGCTTACGATTAAAGCAGTACCCACATGCTACCAATTTGATCTGTTGATGTTGCCCCGGAAAGGAACTCTGGCACCTGTACTTCCCAGGTTAGCTTAGCCGGCATCTCCAGGAGAGTCTATCCATAAAGGGAACACCTTAAAACTGGCTGTGAATGCACAGCTTAAGAGGAAAGCAGTACCCATCAGGCTACGAATTTGATCTCTTGATGGTGCTCCGGAAAGAAACTCTGACACGTGTACTTCCCAGGTTAGATTAGCCGGCATCTCCACGAGAGTCTATACACAAAAGGAACACCATGAAGCTGGCTGCGAATGCACAGCTTTGGAGGAATGCGGTAGCAGCATTCGACAAATTTGTTCTCTTCATGGTGCCCCGGAAAAGGACTCGGGGTGTTGTACTTACCACGTGAGCTTAGCCGGCATCTCCACCAGAGTCTATCCACAAAAGGAACACCTTGAAGCTGGCTGCGAATGCACAGCTTAGGATTAAAGCAGTACCCACATGCTACGAATTTGATCTCTTGATGTTGCCCCAGAAAGGAACTCTGGCACGTGTACTTCCCAGGTTAGCTTAGCCGGCATCTCCTCGAGAGTCTATACACAAAAGGAACACCATGAAGCTGGCTGCGAATGCACAGCTTAGGAGGAAAGCAATACTCGCATGCTACGAATTTGATCTCTTGATGGTGCCCCGGAAAGGAACTCTCTCACGTGTACTTCCCACGTGAGCTTCGCCGGCATCTCCACGAGAGTCTATCCACAAAAGGAACACCTTGAAGCAGGCTGCGAATGCACAGATTAGGAGGAAATCAGTACCCGCTTTCTACGAATTTGATCTCTTGATGGTGCACCGGAAAGCAACTCTGGCACGTGTACTTCCCACGTGAGCTTAGCCGGCACCTCCAAGAGACTCTATCCACAAAAGGAACACCTTGAAGGTGGCTGCGAATGCACAGCTTTGGAAGAATGCGGTACCAGCATTCGACAAATTTGTCTCTTCATGGTGCCCCGGAAATGGACTCGGGGAGTTGTACTTACCACGTGAGCTTAGCCGGCATCTCCACCAGAGTCTATCCACAAAAGGAACACCTTGAAGCTGGCTGCGAATGCACAGCTTAGGATTAAAGCAGTACCCACATGCTACGAATTTGATCTGTTGATGTTGCCCCGGAAAAGAACTCTGGCACCTGTACTTCCCAGGTTAGCTTAGCCGGCATCTCCACGAGAGTCTATCCATAAAGGGAACACCTTAAAACTGGCTGTGAATGCACAGCTTAAGAGGAAAGCAGTACCCACATGCTACGAATTTTATCTCTTGATGGTGCTCCGGAAAGGAACTCTGACACGTGTACTTCCCAGGTTAGGTTAGCCGGCATCTCCACGAGAGTCTATACACAAAAGGAACACCATGAAGCTGGCTGCGAATGCACAGCTTAGGAGGAAAGTAATACCCGCATGCTACGAATTTGATCTCTTGATGGTGCCCCGGAAAGGAACTCTGTCACGTGTACTTCCCACGTGAGCTTAGACGGCATCTCCACGAGAGTCTATCCACAAAAGGAACACCTTGAATCAGGCTGCGAATGCACAGCTTAGGAAGAAAGCAGTACCCGCTTTCTACGAATTTGATCTCTTGATGGTGCTCCGGAAAGGAACTCTGGCACGTGTACTTCCCAAGTGAGCTTAGCCGGCACCTCCACGAGACTCTATCCACAAAAGGAACACCTTGAAGGTGGCTGCGAATGCACAGCTTTGGAGGAATGCGGTACCAGCATTCGACAAATTTGTTCTCTTCATGGTGCCCAGGAAAAGGACTGGGGGAGTTGTACTTACCACGTGAGCTTAGCCGGCATCTCCACCAGAGTCTATCCACAAAAGGAACACCTTGAAGCTGGCTGCGAATGCACAGCTTACGATTAAAGCAGTACCCACATGCTACCAATTTGATCTGTTGATGTTGCCCCGGAAAGGAACTCTGGCACCTGTACTTCCCAGGTTAGCTTAGCCGGCATCTCCAGGAGAGTCTATCCATAAAGGGAACACCTTAAAACTGGCTGTGAATGCACAGCTTAAGAGGAAAGCAGTACCCACATGCTACGAATTTGATCTCTTGATGGTGCTCCGGAAAGAAACTCTGACACGTGTACTTCCCAGGTTAGATTAGCCGGCATCTCCACGAGAGTCTATACACAAAAGGAACACCATGAAGCTGGCTGCGAATGCACAGCTTTGGAGGAATGCGGTAGCAGCATTCGACAAATTTGTTCTCTTCATGGTGCCCCGGAAAAGGACTTGGGGTGTTGTACTTACCACGTGAGCTTAGCCGGCATCTCCACCAGAGTCTATCCACAAAAGGAACACCTTGAAGCTGGCTGCGAATGCACAGCTTAGGATTAAAGCAGTACCCACATGCTACGAATTTGATCTCTTGATGTTGCCCCAGAAAGGAACTCTGGCACGTGTACTTCCCAGGTTAGCTTAGCCGGCATCTCCTCGAGAGTCTATACACAAAAGGAACACCATGAAGCTGGCTGCGAATGCACAGCTTAGGAGGAAAGCAATACCCGCATGCTACGAATTTGATCTCTTGATGGTGCCCCGGAAAGGAACTCTGTCACGTGTACTTCCCACGTGAGCTTAGCCGGCATCTCCACGAGAGTCTATCCACAAAAGGAACACCTTGAATCAGGCTGCGAATGCACAGCTTAGGAAGAAAGCAGTACCCGCTTTCTACGAATTTGATCTCTTGATGGTGCTCCGGAAAGGAACTCTGGCACGTGTACTTCCCAAGTGAGCTTAGCCGGCACCTCCACGAGACTCTATCCACAAAAGGAACACCTTGAAGGTGGCTGCGAATGCACAGCTTTGGAGGAATGCGGTACCAGCATTCGACAAATTTGTTCTCTTCATGGTGCCCAGGAAAAGGACTGGGGGAGTTGTACTTACCACGTGAGCTTAGCCGGCATCTCCACCAGAGTCTATCCACAAAAGGAACACCTTGAAGCTGGCTGCGAATGCACAGCTTACGATTAAAGCAGTACCCACATGCTACCAATTTGATCTGTTGATGTTGCCCCGGAAAGGAACTCTGGCACCTGTACTTCCCAGGTTAGCTTAGCCGGCATCTCCAGGAGAGTCTATCCATAAAGGGAACACCTTAAAACTGGCTGTGAATGCACAGCTTAAGAGGAAAGCAGTACCCACATGCTACGAATTTGATCTCTTGATGGTGCTCCGGAAAGAAACTCTGACACGTGTACTTCCCAGGTTAGATTAGCCGGCATCTCCACGAGAGTCTATACACAAAAGGAACACCATGAAGCTGGCTGCGAATGCACAGCTTTGGAGGAATGCGGTAGCAGCATTCGACAAATTTGTTCTCTTCATGGTGCCCCGGAAAAGGACTCGGGGTGTTGTACTTACCACGTGAGCTTAGCCGGCATCTCCACCAGAGTCTATCCACAAAAGGAACACCTTGAAGCTGGCTGCGAATGCACAGCTTAGGATTAAAGCAGTACCCACATGCTACGAATTTGATCTCTTGATGTTGCCCCAGAAAGGAACTCTGGCACGTGTACTTCCCAGGTTAGCTTAGCCGGCATCTCCTCGAGAGTCTATACACAAAAGGAACACCATGAAGCTGGCTGCGAATGCACAGCTTAGGAGGAAAGCAATACTCGCATGCTACGAATTTGATCTCTTGATGGTGCCCCGGAAAGGAACTCTCTCACGTGTACTTCCCACGTGAGCTTCGCCGGCATCTCCACGAGAGTCTATCCACAAAAGGAACACCTTGAAGCAGGCTGCGAATGCACAGATTAGGAGGAAATCAGTACCCGCTTTCTACGAATTTGATCTCTTGATGGTGCACCGGAAAGCAACTCTGGCACGTGTACTTCCCACGTGAGCTTAGCCGGCACCTCCAAGAGACTCTATCCACAAAAGGAACACCTTGAAGGTGGCTGCGAATGCACAGCTTTGGAAGAATGCGGTACCAGCATTCGACAAATTTGTCTCTTCATGGTGCCCCGGAAATGGACTCGGGGAGTTGTACTTACCACGTGAGCTTAGCCGGCATCTCCACCAGAGTCTATCCACAAAAGGAACACCTTGAAGCTGGCTGCGAATGCACAGCTTAGGATTAAAGCAGTACCCACATGCTACGAATTTGATCTGTTGATGTTGCCCCGGAAAAGAACTCTGGCACCTGTACTTCCCAGGTTAGCTTAGCCGGCATCTCCACGAGAGTCTATCCATAAAGGGAACACCTTAAAACTGGCTGTGAATGCACAGCTTAAGAGGAAAGCAGTACCCACATGCTACGAATTTTATCTCTTGATGGTGCTCCGGAAAGGAACTCTGACACGTGTACTTCCCAGGTTAGGTTAGCCAGCATCTCCACGAGAGTCTATACACAAAAGGAACACCATGAAGCTGGCTGCGAATGCACAGCTTAGGAGGAAAGTAATACCCGCATGCTACGAATTTGATCTCTTGATGGTGCCCCGGAAAGGAACTCTGTCACGTGTACTTCCCACGTGAGCTTAGACGGCATCTCCACGAGAGTCTATCCACAAAAGGAACACCTTGAATCAGGCTGCGAATGCACAGCTTAGGAAGAAAGCAGTACCCGCTTTCTACGAATTTGATCTCTTGATGGTGCTCCGGAAAGGAACTCTGGCACGTGTACTTCCCAAGTGAGCTTAGCCGGCACCTCCACGAGACTCTATCCACAAAAGGAACACCTTGAAGGTGGCTGCGAATGCACAGCTTTGGAGGAATGCGGTACCAGCATTCGACAAATTTGTTCTCTTCATGGTGCCCAGGAAAAGGACTGGGGGAGTTGTACTTACCACGTGAGCTTAGCCGGCATCTCCACCAGAGTCTATCCACAAAAGGAACACCTTGAAGCTGGCTGCGAATGCACAGCTTACGATTAAAGCAGTACCCACATGCTACCAATTTGATCTGTTGATGTTGCCCCGGAAAGGAACTCTGGCACCTGTACTTCCCAGGTTAGCTTAGCCGGCATCTCCAGGAGAGTCTATCCATAAAGGGAACACCTTAAAACTGGCTGTGAATGCACAGCTTAAGAGGAAAGCAGTACCCACATGCTACGAATTTGATCTCTTGATGGTGCTCCGGAAAGAAACTCTGACACGTGTACTTCCCAGGTTAGATTAGCCGGCATCTCCACGAGAGTCTATACACAAAAGGAACACCATGAAGCTGGCTGCGAATGCACAGCTTTGGAGGAATGCGGTAGCAGCATTCGACAAATTTGTTCTCTTCATGGTGCCCCGGAAAAGGACTTGGGGTGTTGTACTTACCACGTGAGCTTAGCCGGCATCTCCACCAGAGTCTATCCACAAAAGGAACACCTTGAAGCTGGCTGCGAATGCACAGCTTAGGATTAAAGCAGTACCCACATGCTACGAATTTGATCTCTTGATGTTGCCCCAGAAAGGAACTCTGGCACGTGTACTTCCCAGGTTAGCTTAGCCGGCATCTCCTCGAGAGTCTATACACAAAAGGAACACCATGAAGCTGGCTGCGAATGCACAGCTTAGGAGGAAAGCAATACTCGCATGCTACGAATTTGATCTCTTGATGGTGCCCCGGAAAGGAACTCTCTCACGTGTACTTCCCACGTGAGCTTCGCCGGCATCTCCACGAGAGTCTATCCACAAAAGGAACACCTTGAAGCAGGCTGCGAATGCACAGATTAGGAGGAAATCAGTACCCGCTTTCTACGAATTTGATCTCTTGATGGTGCACCGGAAAGCAACTCTGGCACGTGTACTTCCCACGTGAGCTTAGCCGGCACCTCCAAGAGACTCTATCCACAAAAGGAACACCTTGAAGGTGGCTGCGAATGCACAGCTTTGGAAGAATGCGGTACCAGCATTCGACAAATTTGTCTCTTCATGGTGCCCCGGAAATGGACTCGGGGAGTTGTACTTACCACGTGAGCTTAGCCGGCATCTCCACCAGAGTCTATCCACAAAAGGAACACCTTGAAGCTGGCTGCGAATGCACAGCTTAGGATTAAAGCAGTACCCACATGCTACGAATTTGATCTGTTGATGTTGCCCCGGAAAGCAACTCTGGCACCTGTACATCCCAGGTTAGCTTAGCCGGCATCTCCACGAGAGTCTATCCATAAAGGGAACACCTTAAAACTGGCTGTGAATGCACAGCTTAAGAGGAAAGCAGTACCCACATGCTACGAATTTTATCTCTTGATGGTGCTCCGGAAAGGAACTCTGACACGTGTACTTCCCAGGTTAGGTTAGCCGGCATCTCCACGAGAGGCTATACACAAAAGGAACACCATGAAGCTGGCTGCGAATGCACAGCTTAGGAGGAAAGTAATACCCGCATGCTACGAATTTGATCTCTTGATGGTGCCCCGGAAAGGAACTCTGTCACGTGTACTTCCCACGTGAGCTTAGACGGCATCTCCACGAGAGTCTATCCACAAAAGGAACACCTTGAAGCAGGCTGCGAATGCACAGCTTAGGAGGAAAGCAGTACCCGCTTTCTATGAATTTGATATCTTGATGGTGCTCCGGAAAGGAACTCTGGCACGTGTACTTCCCACGTGAGCTTAGCCGGCACCTCCACGAGACTCTATCCACAAAAGGAACACCTTGAAGGTGGCTGCGAATGCACAGCTTTGGAGGAATGCGGTACCAGCATTCGACAAATATGTTCTCTTCATGGTGCCCCGGAAAAGGACTCGGGGAGTTGTACTTACCACGTGAGCTTAGCCGGCATCTCCACCAGAGTCTATCCACAAAAGGAACCCCTTGTAGCTGGCGGCGAATGCACAGCTTAGGATTAAAGCCGTACCCACATGCTACGAAATTGATCTCTTGATGTTGCCCCGGAAAGGAACTCTGGCACGTGTACTTCCCAGGTTAGATTAGCCGGCATCTCCACGAGAGTCTATACACAAAATGAACACCATGAAGCTGGCTGCGAATGCACAGCTAAGGAGGAAAGCAATACCCGCATGCTACGAATTTGATCTCTTGATGGTGCCCCGGAAAGGAACTCTGTTACGTGTACTTCCCACGTGAGCTTAGCCGGCATCTCCACGAGAGTCTATCCACAAAAGGAACACCTTGAAGCAGGCTGCGAATGCACAGCTTAGGAGGAAAGCAGTACCCACTTTCTACGAATTTGATCTCTTGATGGTGCTCCGGAAAGGAACTCTGGCACGTGTACTTCCCACGTGAGCTTAGCCGGCACCTCCACGAGACTCTATCCACAAAAGGAACACCTTGAAGCAGGCTGCGAATGAACAGCTTAGGAGGAAAGCAGTACCCACTTTCTACGAATTTGATCTCTTGATGGTGCTCCGGAAAGGAACACTGGCACGTGTACTTCCCACGTGAGCTTAGCCGGCACCTCCACGAGACTCTATCCACAAAAGGAACACCTTGAAGGTGGCTGCGAATGCAGAGCTTTGGAGGAATGCGGTACCAGCATTCGACAAATTTGTTCTCTTCATGGTGCCCCGGAAAAGGACTCGGGGAGTTGTACTTACCACGTGAGCTTAGCCGGCATCTCCACCAGAGTGTATCCACAAAAGGAACACCTTGAAGGTGGCTGCGAATGCACAGCTTAAGAGGAAAGCAGTACCCACATGCTACGAATTTGATCTCTTGATGGTGCTCCGGAAAGCAACTCTGACACGTGTACTTCCCAGGTTAGCTTAGACGGCATCTCCACGAGAGTCTATACACAAAAGGAACACCATGAAGCTGGCTGCAAATGCACAGCTTAGGAGGAAAGCAATACCCGCATGCTACGAATTTGATCTCTTGATGGTGCCCCGGAAAGGAACTCTGTTACGTGTACTTCCCACGTGAGCTTAGCCGGCATCTCCACGAGAGTCTATCTACAAAAGGAACACCTTGAAGCAGGCTGCGAATGCACAGCTTAGGAGGAAAGCAGTACCCACTTTCTACGAATTTGATCTCTTGATGGTGCTCCGGAAAGGAACTCTGGCACGTGTACTTCCCACGTGAGCTTAGCCGGCATCTCCACGAGAGTCTATCCACAAAAGGAACACCTTGAAGCAGGCTGCGAATGCACAGCTTAGGAGGAATGCGGTACCAGCATTCGACAAATTTGTTCTCTTCATGGTGCCGCGGAAAAGGACTCGGGGAGTTGTACTTACCTCGTGAGCTTAGCCGGCATCTCCACCAGAGTGTATCCACAAAAGGAACACCTTGAAGGTGGCTGCGAATGCACAGCTTAAGAGGAAAGCAGTACCCACATGCTACGAATTTGATCTCTTGATGATGCTCCGGAAAGCAACTCTGACACGTGTACTTCCCAGGTTAGCTTAGACGGCATCTCCACGAGAGTCTATACACAAAAGGAACACCATGAAGCTGGCTGCAAATGCACAGCTTAGGAGGAAAGCAATACCCGCATGCTACGAATTTGATCTGTTGATGGTGCCCCGGAAAGGAACTCTGTCACGTGTACTTCCCACATGAGCTTAGCCGGCATCTCCACGAGAGTCTATCCACAAAAGGAACACCTTGAAGCAGGCTGCGAATGCACAGCTTAGGAGGAAAGCAGTACCCGCTTTCTATGAATTTGATCTCTTGATGGTGCTCCGGAAAGGAACTCTGGCACGTGTACTTCCCAAGTGAGCTTAGCTGGCACTTCCACGAGACTCTATCCACAAAAGGAACACCTTGATGGTGGCTGCGAATGCACAGCTTTGGAGGAATGCGGTACCAGCATTCGACAAATTTGTTCTCTTCATGGTGCCACGGAAAAGGACACGGGGAGTTGTACTTACCACGTGAGCTTAGCCGGCATCTCCACCAGAGTGTATCCACAAAAGGAACACCTTGAAGCTGGCTGCGAATGCACAGCTTAGGATTAAAGCAGTACACACATGCTACGAATTTGATCTCTTGATGTTGCCCCGGAAAGGAACTCTGGCACGTGTACTTCCCAGGTTAGCTTAGCCTGCATCTCCACGAGAGTCTATACACAAAATGAACACCATGAAGCTGGCTGCGAATGCACAGCTTAGGAGGAAAGCAATACCCGCATGCTACGAATTTGATCTCTTGAGGGTGCCCCGGAAAGGAACTCTGTCACGTGTACTTCCCACGTGAGCTTAGCCGGCATCTCCACGAGAGTCTATCCACAAAAGGAACACCTTGAAGCAGGCTGCGAATGCACAGCTTAGGAGGAATGCGGTACCAGCATTAGCCAAATTTGTTCTCTTCATGGTGCCGCGGAAAAGGACTCGGGGAGTTGTACTTACCTCGTGAGCTTAGCCGGCATCTCCACCAGAGTGTATCCACAAAAGGAACACCTTGAAGGTGGCTGCGAATGCACAGCTTAAGAGGAAAGCAGTACCCACATGCTACGAATTTGATCTCTTGATGATGCTCCGGAAAGCAACTCTGACACGTGTACTTCCCAGGTTAGCTTAGACGGCATCTCCACGAGAGTCTATACACAAAAGGAACACCATGAAGCTGGCTGCAAATGCACAGCTTAGGAGGAAAGCAATACCCGCATGCTACGAATTTGATCTCTTGATGGTGCCCCGGAAAGGAACTCTGTCACGTGTACTTCCCACGTGAGCTTAGCCGGCATCTCCACGAGAGTCTATCCACAAAAGGAACACCTTGAAGCAGGCTGCGAATGTACAGCTTAGGAGGAAAGCAGTACCCGCTTTCTACGAAGTTTATCTCTTGATGGTGCTCCGGAAAGGAACTCTGGCACGTGTACTTCCCAGGTTAGCTTAGCCGGCACCTCCACGAGACTCTATCCACAAAAGGAACACCCTGAAGGTGGCTGCGAATGCACAGTTTGGAGGAATGCGGTACCAGCATTCGACAAATTTGTTCTCTTCATGGTGCCCCGGAAAAGGTCTCGGGGAGTTGTACTTACCACGTGAGCTTAGCCGGCATCTCCACCAGAGTGTATCCACAAAAGGAACACCTTGAAGCTGGCTGCGAATGCACAGCTTAGGATTAAAGCAGTACCCACATGCTACGAATTTGATCTCTTGATGTTGCCCCGGAAAGGAACTCTGGTACGTGTATTTCACAGGTTAGCTTAGCCGGCATCTCCACGAGAGTCTATCCATAAAGGGAACACCTTAAAACTGGCTGTGAATGCACAGCTTAAGAGGAAAGCAGTACCCACATGCTACGAATTTGCTCTCTTGATGGTGCTCCGGAAAGCAACTCTGACACGTGTACTTCCCAGGTTAGCTTAGCCGGCATCTCCACGAGAGTCTATACACAAAAGGAACACCATGAAGCTGGCTGCAAATGCACAGCTTCGGAGGAAAGCAATACCCGCATGCTACAAATTTGATCTCTTGATGGTGCCCCGGAAAGGAACTCTGTCACGTGTACTTCCCACGTGAGCTTAGCCGGCATCTCCACGAGAGTCTATCCACAAAAGGAACACCTTGAAGCAGGCTGCGAATGTACAGCTTAGGAGGAAAGCAGTACCCGCTTTCTACGAAGTTTATCTCTTGATGGTGCTCCGGAAAGGAACTCTGGCACGTGTACTTCCCACGTGAGCTTAGCCGGCACCTCCACGAGACTCTATCCACAAAAGGAACACCCTGAAGGTGGCTGCGAATGCACAGTTTGGAGGAATGCGGTACCAGCATTCGACAAATTTGTTCTCTTCATGGTGCCCCGGAAAAGGTCTCGGGGAGTTGTACTTACCACGTGAGCTTAGCCGGCATCTCCACCAGAGTGTATCCACAAAAGGAACACCTTGAAGCTGGCTGCGAATGCACAGCTTAGGATTAAAGCAGTACCCACATGCTACGAATTTGATCTCTTGATGTTGCCCCGGAAAGGAACTCTGGTACGTGTATTTCACAGGTTAGCTTAGCCGGCATCTCCACGAGAGTCTATCCATAAAGGGAACACCTTAAAACTGGCTGTGAATGCACAGCTTAAGAGGAAAGCAGTACCCACATGCTACGAATTTGCTCTCTTGATGGTGCTCCGGAAAGCAACTCTGACACGTGTACTTCCCAGGTTAGCTTAGCCGGCATCTCCACGAGAGTCTATACACAAAAGGAACACCATGAAGCTGGCTGCGAATGCACAGCTTAGGAGGAAAGCAATACCCGCATGCTACGAATTTGATCTCTTGATGGTGCCCCGGAAAGGAACTCTGTCACGTGTACTTCCCACGTGAGCTTAGCCGGCATCTCCACGAGAGTCTATCCACAAAAGGAACACCTTGAATCAGGCGGCGAATGCACAGCTTAGGAAGAAAGCAGTACCCGCTTTCTACGAATTTGATCTCTTGATGGTGCTCCGGAAAGGAACTCTGGCACGTGTACTTCCCAAGTGAGCTTAGCCGGCACCTCCACGAGACTCTATCCACAAAAGGAACACCTTGAAGGTGGCTGCGAATGCACAGCTTTGGAGGAATGCGGTACCAGCATTCGACAAATTTGTTCTCTTCATGGTGCCCAGGAAAAGGACTGGGGGAGTTGTACTTACCACGTGAGCTTAGCCGGCATCTCCACCAGAGTCTATCCACAAAAGGAACACCTTGAAGCTGGCTGCGAATGCACAGCTTACGATTAAAGCAGTACCCACATGCTACCAATTTGATCTGTTGATGTTGCCCCGGAAAGGAACTCTGGCACCTGTACTTCCCAGGTTAGCTTAGCCGGCATCTCCAGGAGAGTCTATCCATAAAGGGAACACCTTAAAACTGGCTGTGAATGCACAGCTTAAGAGGAAAGCAGTACCCACATGCTACGAATTTGATCTCTTGATGGTGCTCCGGAAAGAAACTCTGACACGTGTACTTCCCAGGTTAGATTAGCCGGCATCTCCACGAGAGTCTATACACAAAAGGAACACCATGAAGCTGGCTGCGAATGCACAGCTTTGGAGGAATGCGGTAGCAGCATTCGACAAATTTGTTCTCTTCATGGTGCCTCGGAAAAGGACTCGGGGTGTTGTACTTACCACGTGAGCTTAGCCGGCATCTCCACCAGAGTCTATCCACAAAAGGAACACCTTGAAGCTGGCTGCGAATGCACAGCTTAGGATTAAAGCAGTACCCACATGCTACGAATTTGATCTCTTGATGTTGCCCCAGAAAGGAACTCTGGCACGTGTACTTCCCAGGTTAGCTTAGCCGGCATCTCCTCGAGAGTCTATACACAAAAGGAACACCATGAAGCTGGCTGCGAATGCACAGCTTAGGAGGAAAGCAATACTCGCATGCTACGAATTTGATCTCTTGATGGTGCCCCGGAAAGGAACTCTCTCACGTGTACTTCCCACGTGAGCTTCGCCGGCATCTCCACGAGAGTCTATCCACAAAAGGAACACCTTGAAGCAGGCTGCGAATGCACAGATTAGGAGGAAATCAGTACCCGCTTTCTACGAATTTGATCTCTTGATGGTGCACCGGAAAGCAACTCTGGCACGTGTACTTCCCACGTGAGCTTAGCCGGCACCTCCAAGAGACTCTATCCACAAAAGGAACACCTTGAAGGTGGCTGCGAATGCACAGCTTTGGAAGAATGCGGTACCAGCATTCGACAAATTTGTCTCTTCATGGTGCCCCGGAAATGGACTCGGGGAGTTGTACTTACCACGTGAGCTTAGCCGGCATCTCCACCAGAGTCTATCCACAAAAGGAACACCTTGAAGCTGGCTGCGAATGCACAGCTTAGGATTAAAGCAGTACCCACATGCTACGAATTTGATCTGTTGATGTTGCCCCGGAAAAGAACTCTGGCACCTGTACTTCCCAGGTTAGCTTAGCCGGCATCTCCACGAGAGTCTATCCATAAAGGGAACACCTTAAAACTGGCTGTGAATGCACAGCTTAAGAGGAAAGCAGTACCCACATGCTACGAATTTTATCTCTTGATGGTGCTCCGGAAAGAAACTCTGACACGTGTACTTCCCAGGTTAGATTAGCCGGCATCTCCACGAGAGTCTATACACAAAAGGAACACCATGAAGCTGGCTGCGAATGCACAGCTTAGGAGGAAAGTAATACCCGCATGCTACGAATTTGATCTCTTGATGGTGCCCCGGAAAGGAACTCTGTCACGTGTACTTCCCACGTGAGCTTAGACGGCATCTCCACGAGAGTCTATCCACAAAAGGAACACCTTGAATCAGGCTGCGAATGCACAGCTTAGGAAGAAAGCTGTACCCGCTTTCTACGAATTTGATCTCTTGATGGTGCTCCGGAAAGGAACTCTGGCACGTGTACTTCCCAAGTGAGCTTAGCCGGCACCTCCACGAGACTCTATCCACAAAAGGAACACCTTGAAGGTGGCTGCGAATGCACAGCTTTGGAGGAATGCGGTACCAGCATTCGACAAATTTGTTCTCTTCATGGTGCCCAGGAAAAGGACTGGGGGAGTTGTACTTACCACGTGAGCTTAGCCGGCATCTCCACCAGAGTCTATCCACAAAAGGAACACCTTGAAGCTGGCTGCGAATGCACAGCTTACGATTAAAGCAGTACCCACATGCTACCAATTTGATCTGTTGATGTTGCCCCGGAAAGGAACTCTGGCACCTGTACTTCCCAGGTTAGCTTAGCCGGCATCTCCAGGAGAGTCTATCCATAAAGGGAACACCTTAAAACTGGCTGTGAATGCACAGCTTAAGAGGAAAGCAGTACCCACATGCTACGAATTTTATCTCTTGATGGTGCTCCGGAAAGAAACTCTGACACGTGTACTTCCCAGGTTAGGTTAGCCGGCATCTCCACGAGAGTCTATACACAAAAGGAACACCATGAAGCTGGCTGCGAATGCACAGCTTAGGAGGAAAGTAATACCCGCATGCTACGAATTTGATCTCTTGATGGTGCCCCGGAAAGGAACTCTGTCACGTGTACTTCCCACGTGAGCTTAGACGGCATCTCCACGAGAGTCTATCCACAAAAGGAACACCTTGAATCAGGCTGCGAATGCACAGCTTAGGAAGAAAGCAGTACCCGCTTTCTACGAATTTGATCTCTTGATGGTGCTCCGGAAAGGAACTCTGGCACGTGTACTTCCCAAGTGAGCTTAGCCGGCACCTCCACGAGACTCTATCCACAAAAGGAACACCTTGAAGGTGGCTGCGAATGCACAGCTTTGGAGGAATGCGGTACCAGCATTCGACAAATTTGTTCTCTTCATGGTGCCCAGGAAAAGGACTGGGGGAGTTGTACTTACCACGTGAGCTTAGCCGGCATCTCCACCAGAGTCTATCCACAAAAGGAACACCTTGAAGCTGGCTGCGAATGCACAGCTTACGATTAAAGCAGTACCCACATGCTACCAATTTGATCTGTTGATGTTGCCCCGGAAAGGAACTCTGGCACCTGTACTTCCCAGGTTAGCTTAGCCGGCATCTCCAGGAGAGTCTATCCATAAAGGGAACACCTTAAAACTGGCTGTGAATGCACAGCTTAAGAGGAAAGCAGTACCCACATGCTACGAATTTGATCTCTTGATGGTGCTCCGGAAAGAAACTCTGACACGTGTACTTCCCAGGTTAGATTAGCCGGCATCTCCACGAGAGTCTATACACAAAAGGAACACCATGAAGCTGGCTGCGAATGCACAGCTTTGGAGGAATGCGGTAGCAGCATTCGACAAATTTGTTCTCTTCATGGTGCCCCGGAAAAGGACTTGGGGTGTTGTACTTACCACGTGAGCTTAGCCGGCATCTCCACCAGAGTCTATCCACAAAAGGAACACCTTGAAGCTGGCTGCGAATGCACAGCTTAGGATTAAAGCAGTACCCACATGCTACGAATTTGATCTCTTGATGTTGCCCCAGAAAGGAACTCTGGCACGTGTACTTCCCAGGTTAGCTTAGCCGGCATCTCCTCGAGAGTCTATACACAAAAGGAACACCATGAAGCTGGCTGCGAATGCACAGCTTAGGAGGAAAGCAATACTCGCATGCTACGAATTTGATCTCTTGATGGTGCCCCGGAAAGGAACTCTCTCACGTGTACTTCCCACGTGAGCTTCGCCGGCATCTCCACGAGAGTCTATCCACAAAAGGAACACCTTGAAGCAGGCTGCGAATGCACAGATTAGGAGGAAATCAGTACCCGCTTTCTACGAATTTGATCTCTTGATGGTGCACCGGAAAGCAACTCTGGCACGTGTACTTCCCACGTGAGCTTAGCCGGCACCTCCAAGAGACTCTATCCACAAAAGGAACACCTTGAAGGTGGCTGCGAATGCACAGCTTTGGAAGAATGCGGTACCAGCATTCGACAAATTTGTCTCTTCATGGTGCCCCGGAAATGGACTCGGGGAGTTGTACTTACCACGTGAGCTTAGCCGGCATCTCCACCAGAGTCTATCCACAAAAGGAACACCTTGAAGCTGGCTGCGAATGCACAGCTTAGGATTAAAGCAGTACCCACATGCTACGAATTTGATCTGTTGATGTTGCCCCGGAAAGGAACTCTGGCACCTGTACATCCCAGGTTAGCTTAGCCGGCATCTCCACGAGAGTCTATCCATAAAGGGAACACCTTAAAACTGGCTGTGAATGCACAGCTTAAGAGGAAAGCAGTACCCACATGCTACGAATTTTATCTCTTGATGGTGCTCCGGAAAGGAACTCTGACACGTGTACTTCCCAGGTTAGGTTAGCCGGCATCTCCACGAGAGGCTATACACAAAAGGAACACCATGAAGCTGGCTGCGAATGCACAGCTTAGGAGGAAAGTAATACCCGCATGCTACGAATTTGATCTCTTGATGGTGCCCCGGAAAGGAACTCTGTCACGTGTACTTCCCACGTGAGCTTAGACGGCATCTCCACGAGAGTCTATCCACAAAAGGAACACCTTGAAGCAGGCTGCGAATGCACAGCTTAGGAGGAAAGCAGTACCCGCTTTCTATGAATTTGATATCTTGATGGTGCTCCGGAAAGGAACTCTGGCACGTGTACTTCCCACGTGAGCTTAGCCGGCACCTCCACGAGACTCTATCCACAAAAGGAACACCTTGAAGGTGGCTGCGAATGCACAGCTTTGGAGGAATGCGGTACCAGCATTCGACAAATTTGTTCTCTTCATGGTGCCCCGGAAAAGGACTCGGGGAGTTGTACTTACCACGTGAGCTTAGCCGGCATCTCCACCAGAGTCTATCCACAAAAGGAACCCCTTGTAGCTGGCGGCGAATGCACAGCTTAGGATTAAAGCCGTACCCACATGCTACGAAATTGATCTCTTGATGTTGCCCCGGAAAGGAACTCTGGCACGTGTACTTCCCAGGTTAGATTAGCCGGCATCTCCACGAGAGTCTATACACAAAATGAACACCATGAAGCTGGCTGCGAATGCACAGCTAAGGAGGAAAGCAATACCCGCATGCTACGAATTTGATCTCTTGATGGTGCCCCGGAAAGGAACTCTGTTACGTGTACTTCCCACGTGAGCTTAGCCGGCATCTCCACGAGAGTCTATCCACAAAAGGAACACCTTGAAGCAGGCTGCGAATGCACAGCTTAGGAGGAAAGCAGTACCCACTTTCTACGAATTTGATCTCTTGATGGTGCTCCGGAAAGGAACTCTGGCACGTGTACTTCCCACGTGAGCTTAGCCGGCACCTCCACGAGACTCTATCCACAAAAGGAACACCTTGAAGCAGGCTGCGAATGCACAGCTTAGGAGGAAAGCAGTACCCACTTTCTACGAATTTGATCTCTTGATGGTGCTCCGGAAAGGAACACTGGCACGTGTACTTCCCACGTGAGCTTAGCCGGCACCTCCACGAGACTCTATCCACAAAAGGAACACCTTGAAGGTGGCTGCGAATGCAGAGCTTTGGAGGAATGCGGTACCAGCATTCGACAAATTTGTTCTCTTCATGGTGCCCCGGAAAAGGACTCGGGGAGTTGTACTTACCACGTGAGCTTAGCCGGCATCTCCACCAGAGTGTATCCACAAAAGGAACACCTTGAAGGTGGCTGCGAATGCACAGCTTAAGAGGAAAGCAGTACCCTCATGCTACGAATTTGATCTCTTGATGGTGCTCCGGAAAGCAACTCTGACACGTGTACTTCCCAGGTTAGCTTAGACGGCATCTCCACGAGAGTCTATACACAAAAGGAACACCATGAAGCTGGCTGCAAATGCACAGCTTAGGAGGAAAGCAATACCCGCATGCTACGAATTTGATCTCTTGATGGTGCCCCGGAAAGGAACTCTGTTACGTGTACTTCCCACGTGAGCTTAGCCGGCATCTCCACGAGAGTCTATCTACAAAAGGAACACCTTGAAGCAGGCTGCGAATGCACAGCTTAGGAGGAAAGCAGTACCCACTTTCTACGAATTTGATCTCTTGATGGTGCTCCGGAAAGGAACTCTGGCACGTGTACTTCCCACGTGAGCTTAGCCGGCATCTCCACGAGAGTCTATCCACAAAAGGAACACCTTGAAGCAGGCTGCGAATGCACAGCTTAGGAGGAATGCGGTACCAGCATTCGACAAATTTGTTCTCTTCATGGTGCCGCGGAAAAGGACTCGGGGAGTTGTACTTACCTCGTGAGCTTAGCCGGCATCTCCACCAGAGTGTATCCACAAAAGGAACACCTTGAAGGTGGCTGCGAATGCACAGCTTAAGAGGAAAGCAGTACCCACATGCTACGAATTTGATCTCTTGATGATGCTCCGGAAAGCAACTCTGACACGTGTACTTCCCAGGTTAGCTTAGACGGCATCTCCACGAGAGTCTATACACAAAAGGAACACCATGAAGCTGGCTGCAAATGCACAGCTTAGGAGGAAAGCAATACCCGCATGCTACGAATTTGATCTGTTGATGGTGCCCCGGAAAGGAACTCTGTCACGTGTACTTCCCACGTGAGCTTAGCCGGCATCTCCACGAGAGTCTATCCACAAAAGGAACACCTTGAAGCAGGCTGCGAATGTACAGCTTAGGAGGAAAGCAGTACCCGCTTTCTACGAAGTTTATCTCTTGATGGTGCTCCGGAAAGGAACTCTGGCACGTGTACTTCCCACGTGAGCTTAGCCGGCACCTCCACGAGACTCTATCCACAAAAGGAACACCCTGAAGGTGGCTGCGAATGCACAGTTTGGAGGAATGCGGTACCAGCATTCGACAAATTTGTTCTCTTCATGGTGCCCCGGAAAAGGTCTCGGGGAGTTGTACTTACCACGTGAGCTTAGCCGGCATCTCCACCAGAGTGTATCCACAAAAGGAACACCTTGAAGCTGGCTGCGAATGCACAGCTTAGGATTAAAGCAGTACCCACATGCTACGAATTTGATCTCTTGATGTTGCCCCGGAAAGGAACTCTGGTACGTGTATTTCACAGGTTAGCTTAGCCGGCATCTCCACGAGAGTCTATCCATAAAGGGAACACCTTAAAACTGGCTGTGAATGCACAGCTTAAGAGGAAAGCAGTACCCACATGCTACGAATTTGCTCTCTTGATGGTGCTCCGGAAAGCAACTCTGACACGTGTACTTCCCAGGTTAGATTAGCCGGCATCTCCACGAGAGTCTATACACAAAAGGAACACCATGAAGCTGGCTGCGAATGCACAGCTTTGGAGGAATGCGGTAGCAGCATTCGACAAATTTGTTCTCTTCATGGTGCCCCGGAAAAGGACTCGGGGTGTTGTACTTACCACGTGAGCTTAGCCGGCATCTCCACCAGAGTCTATCCACAAAAGGAACACCTTGAAGCTGGCTGCGAATGCACAGCTTAGGATTAAAGCAGTACCCACATGCTACGAATTTGATCTCTTGATGTTGCCCCAGAAAGGAACTCTGGCACGTGTACTTCCCAGGTTAGCTTAGCCGGCATCTCCTCGAGAGTCTATACACAAAAGGAACACCATGAAGCTGGCTGCGAATGCACAGCTTAGGAGGAAAGCAATACTCGCATGCTACGAATTTGATCTCTTGATGGTGCCCCGGAAAGGAACTCTCTCACGTGTACTTCCCACGTGAGCTTCGCCGGCATCTCCACGAGAGTCTATCCACAAAAGGAACACCTTGAAGCAGGCTGCGAATGCACAGATTAGGAGGAAATCAGTACCCGCTTTCTACGAATTTGATCTCTTGATGGTGCACCGGAAAGCAACTCTGGCACGTGTACTTCCCACGTGAGCTTAGCCGGCACCTCCAAGAGACTCTATCCACAAAAGGAACACCTTGAAGGTGGCTGCGAATGCACAGCTTTGGAAGAATGCGGTACCAGCATTCGACAAATTTGTCTCTTCATGGTGCCCCGGAAATGGACTCGGGGAGATGTACTTACCACGTGAGCTTAGCCGGCATCTCCACCAGAGTCTATCCACAAAAGGAACACCTTGAAGCTGGCTGCGAATGCACAGCTTAGGATTAAAGCAGTACCCACATGCTACGAATTTGATCTGTTGATGTTGCCCCGGAAAGGAACTCTGGCACCTGTACTTCCCAGGTTAGCTTAGCCGGCATCTCCACGAGAGTCTATCCATAAAGGGAACACCTTAAAACTGGCTGTGAATGCACAGCTTAAGAGGAAAGCAGTACCCACATGCTACGAATTTGATCTCTTGATGGTGCTCCGGAAAGGAACTCTGACACGTGTACTTCCCAGGTTAGGTTAGCCGGCATCTCCACGAGAGGCTATACACAAAAGGAACACCATGAAGCTGGCTGCGAATGCACAGCTTAGGAGGAAAGTAATACCCGCATGCTACGAATTTGATCTCTTGATGGTGCCCCGGAAAGGAACTCTGTCACGTGTACTTCCCACGTGAGCTTAGACGGCATCTCCACGAGAGTCTATCCACAAAAGGAACACCTTGAAGCAGGCTGCGAATGCACAGCTTAGGAGGAAAGCAGTACCCGCTTTCTATGAATTTGATATCTTGATGGTGCTCCGGAAAGGAACTCTGGCACGTGTACTTCCCAAGTGAGCTTAGCCGGCACCTCCACGAGACTCTATCCACAAAAGGAACACCTTGAAGTGGGCTGCGAATGCACAGCTTTGGAGGAATGCGGTACCAGCATTCGACAAATTTGTTCTCTTCATGTTGCCCCCGAAAAGGTCTCGGGGAGTTGTACTTACCACGTGAGCTTAGCCGGCATCTCCACCAGAGTCTATCCACAAAAGGAACCCCTTGTAGCTGGCGGCGAATGCACAGCTTAGGATTAAAGCCGTACCCACATGCTACGAAATTGATCTCTTGATGTTGCCCCGGAAAGGAACTCTGGCACGTGTACTTCCCAGTTTAGATTAGCCGGCATCTCCACGAGAGTCTATACACAAAATGAACACCATGAAGCTGGCTGCGAATGCACAGCTAAGGAGGAAAGCAATACCCGCATGCTACGAATTTGATCTCTTGATGGTGCCCCAGAAAGGAACTCTGTTACGTGTACTTCCCACGTGAGCTTAGCCGGCATCTCCACGAGAGTCTATCCACAAAAGGAACACCTTGAAGCAGGCTGCGAATGCACAGCTTAGGAGGAAAGCAGTACCCACTTTCTACGAATTTGATCTCTTGATGGTGCTCCGGAAAGGAACTCTGGCACGTGTACTTCCCACGTGAGCTTAGCCGGCACCTCCACGAGACTCTATCCACAAAAGGAACACCTTGAAGCAGGCTGTGAATGCACAGCTTAGGAGGAAAGCAGTACCCACTTTCTACGAATTTGATCTCTTGATGGTGCTCCGGAAAGGAACTCTGGCACGTGTACTTCCCACGTGAGCTTAGCCGGCACCTCCACGAGACTCTATCCACAAAAGGAACACCTTGAAGGTGGCTGCGAATGCAGAGCTTTGGAGGAATGCGGTACCAGCATTCGACAAATTTGTTCTCTTCATGGTGCCCCGGAAAAGGACTCGGGGAGTTGTACTTACCACGTGAGCTTAGCCGGCATCTCCACCAGAGTGTATCCACAAAAGGAACACCTTGAAGGTGGCTGCGAATGCACAGCTTAAGAGGAAAGCAGTACCCACATGCTACGAATTTGATCTCTTGATGGTGCTCCGGAAAGCAACTCTGACACGTGTACTTCCCAGGTTAGCTTAGACGGCATCTCCACGAGAGTCTATACACAAAAGGAACACCATGAAGCTGGCTGCAAATGCACAGCTTCGGAGGAAAGCAATACCCGCATGCTACGAATTTGATCTCTTGATGGTGCCCCGGAAAGGAACTCTGTTACGTGTACTTCCCACGTGAGCTTAGCCGGCATCTCCACGAGAGTCTATCTACAAAAGGAACACCTTGCAGCAGGCTGCGAATGCACAGCTTAGGAGGAAAGCAGTACCCACTTTCTACGAATTTGATCTCTTGATGGTGCTCCGGAAAGGAACTCTGGCACGTGTACTTCCCACGTGAGCTTAGCCGGCACCTCCACGAGACTCTATCCACAAAAGGAACACCTTGAAGGTGGCTGCGAATGCACAGCTTTGGAGGAATGCGGTACCAGCATTCGACAAATTTGTTCTCTTCATGGTGCCCCGGAAAAGGACTCGGGGAGTTGTACTTACCACGTGAGCTTAGCCGGCATCTCCACCAGAGTGTATCCACAAAAGGAACACCTTGAAGCTGGCTGCGAATGCACAGCTTAGGATTAAGGCAGTACCCACATGCTACGAATTTGATCTCTTGATGTTGCCCCGGAAAGGAACTCTGGCACCTGTACTTCCCAGGTTAGCTTAGCCGGCATCTCCACGAGAGTCTATCCATAAAGGGAACACCTTAAAACTGGCTGTGAATGCACAGCTTAAGAGGAAATCAGTACCCACATGCTACGAATTTGATCTCTTGATGTTGCCCCGGAAAGGAACTCTGGCACGTGTACTTCCCAGGTTAGTTTAGCTGGCATCTCCACGAGAGTCTATACACAAAATGAACACCATGAAGCTGGCTGCGAATGCACAGCTTAGGAGGAAAGCAATACCCGCATGCTACGAATTTGATCTCTTGATGGTGCCCCGGAAAGGAACTCTGTCACGTGTACTTCCCACGTGAGCTTAGCCGGCATCTCCACGAGAGTCTATCCACAAAAGGAACACCTTGAAGCAGGCTGCGAATGTACAGCTTAGGAGGAAAGCAGTACCCGCTTTCTACGAAGTTTATCTCTTGATGGTGCTCCGGAAAGGAACTCTGGCACGTGTACTTCCCACGTGAGCTTAGCCGGCACCTCCACGAGACTCTATCCACAAAAGGAACACCCTGAAGGTGGCTGCGAATGCACAGTTTGGAGGAATGCGGTACCAGCATTCGACAAATTTGTTCTCTTCATGGTGCCCCGGAAAAGGTCTCGGGGAGTTGTACTTACCACGTGAGCTTAGCCGGCATCTCCACCAGAGTGTATCCACAAAAGGAACACCTTGAAGCTGGCTGCGAATGCACAGCTTAGGATTAAAGCAGTACCCACATGCTACGAATTTGATCTCTTGATGTTGCCCCGGAAAGGAACTCTGGTACGTGTATTTCACAGGTTAGCTTAGCCGGCATCTCCACGAGAGTCTATCCATAAAGGGAACACCTTAAAACTGGCTGTGAATGCACAGCTTAAGAGGAAAGCAGTACCCACATGCTACGAATTTGCTCTCTTGATGGTGCTCCGGAAAGCAACTCTGACACGTGTACTTCCCAGGTTAGCTTAGCCGGCATCTCCACGAGAGTCTATACACAAAAGAAACACCATGAAGCTGGCTGCGAATGCACAGCTTAGGAGGAAAGCAATACCCGCATGCTACGAATTTGATCTCTTGATGGTGCCCCGGAAAGGAACTCTGTCACGTGTACTTCCCACGTGAGCTTAGCCGGCATCTCCACGAGAGTCTATCCACAAAAGGAACACCTTGAAGCAGGCTGCGAATGCACAGCTTAGGAGGAAAGCAGTACCCGCTTTCTATGAATTGGATATCTTGATGGTGCTCCGGAAAGGAACTCTGGCACGTGTACTTCCCACGTGAGCTTAGCCGGCACCTCCACGAGACTCTATCCACAAAAGGAACACCTTGAAGTGGGCTGCGAATGCACAGCTTTGGAGGAATGCGGTACCAGCATTCGACAAATTTGTTCTCTTCATGTTGCCCCCGAAAAGGTCTCGGGGAGTTGTACTTACCACGTGAGCTTAGCCGGCATCTCCACCAGAGTCTATCCACAAAAGGAACCCCTTGTAGCTGGCGGCGAATGCACAGCTTAGGATTAAAGCCGTACCCACATGCTACGAAATTGATCTCTTGATGTTGCCCCGGAAAGGAACTCTGGCACGTGTACTTCCCAGGTTAGATTAGCCGGCATCTCCACGAGAGTCTATACACAAAATGAACACCATGAAGCTGGCTGCGAATGCACAGCTAAGGAGGAAAGCAATACCCGCATGCTACGAATTTGATCTCTTGATGGTGCCCCGGAAAGGAACTCTGTTACGTGTACTTCCCACGTGAGCTTAGCCGGCATCTCCACGAGAGTCTATCCACAAAAGGAACACCTTGAAGCAGGCTGCGAATGCACAGCTTAGGAGGAAAGCAGTACCCACTTTCTACGAATTTGATCTCTTGATGGTGCTCCGGAAAGGAACTCTGGCACGTGTACTTCCCACGTGAGCTTAGCCGGCACCTCCACGAGACTCTATCCACAAAAGGTACACCTTGAAGGTGGCTGCGAATGCACAGCTTTGGAGGAAAGCAGTACCCACTTTCTACGAATTTGATCTCTTGATGGTGCTCCGGAAAGAAACTCTGGCACGTGTATTTCCCACGTGAGCTTAGCCGGCACCTCCACGAGACTCTATCCACAAAAGGAACACCTTGAAGGTGGCTGCGAATGCAGAGCTTTGGAGGAATGCGGTACCAGCATTCGACAAATTTGTTCTCTTCATGGTGCCCCGGAAAAGGACTCGGGGAGTTGTACTTACCACGTGAGCTTAGCCGGCATCTCCACCAGAGTGTATCCACAAAAGGAACACCTTGAAGGTGGCTGCGAATGCACAGCTTAAGAGGAAAGCAGTACCCACATGATACGAATTTGATCTCTTGATGGTGCTCCGGAAAGCAACTCTGACACGTGTACTTCCCAGGTTAGCTTAGACGGCATCTCCACGAGAGTCTATACACAAAAGGAACACCATGAAGCTGGCTGCAAATGCACAGCTTAGGAGGAAAGCAATACCCGCATGCTACGAATTTGATCTCTTGATGGTGCCCCGGAAAGGAACTCTGTTACGTGTACTTCCCACGTGAGCTTAGCCGGCATCTCCACGAGAGTCTATCTACAAAAGGAACACCTTGAAGCAGGCTGCGAATGCACAGCTTAGGAGGAAAGCAGTACCCACTTTCTACGAATTTGATCTCTTGATGGTGCTCCGGAAAGGAACTCTGGCACGTGTACTTCCCACGTGAGCTTAGCCGGCACCTCCACGAGACTCTATCCACAAAAGGAACACCTTGAAGGTGGCTGCGAATGCACAGTTTGGAGGAATGCGGTACCAGCATTCGACAAATTTGTTCTCTTCATGGTGCCCCGGAAAAGGTCTCGGGGAGTTGTACTTACCACGTGAGCTTAGCCGGCATCTCCACCAGAGTGTATCCACAAAAGGAACACCTTGAAGCTGGCTGCGAATGCACAGCTTAGGATTAAAGCAGTACCCACATGCTACGAATTTGATCTCTTGATGTTGCCCCGGAAAGGAACTCTGGTACGTGTATTTCACAGGTTAGCTTAGCCGGCATCTCCACGAGAGTCTATCCATAAAGGGAACACCTTAAAACTGGCTGTGAATGCACAGCTTAAGAGGAAAGCAGTACCCACATGCTACGAATTTGATCTCTTGATGGTGCTCCGGAAAGCAACTCTGACACGTGTACTTCCCAGGTTAGCTTAGCCGGCATCTCCACGAGAGTCTATACACAAAAGAAACACCATGAAGCTGGCTGCGAATGCACAGCTTAGGAGGAAAGCAATACCCGCATGCTACGAATTTGATCTCTTGATGGTGCCCCGGAAAGGAACTCTGTCACGTGTACTTCCCACGTGAGCTTAGCCGGCATCTCCACGAGAGTCTATCCACAAAAGGAACACCTTGAATCAGGCTGCGAATGCACAGCTTAGGAAGAAAGCAGTACCCGCTTTCTAGGAATTTGATCTCTTGATGGTGCTCCGGAAAGGAACTCTGGCACGTGTACTTCCCAAGTGAGCTTAGCCGGCACCTCCACGAGACTCTATCCACAAAAGGAACACCTTGAAGGTGGCTGCGAATGCACAGCTTTGGAGGAATGCGGTACCAGCATTCGACAAATTTGTTCTCTTCATGGTGCCCCGGAAAAGGACTGGAAGAGTTGTACTTACCACGTGAGCTTAGCCGGCATCTCCACCAGATTCTATCCACAAAAGGAACACCTTGAAGCTGGCTGCGAATGCACAGCTTACGATTAAAGCAGTACCCACATGCTACCAATTTGATCTGTTGATGTTGCCCCGGAAAGGAACTCTGGCACCTGTACTTCCCAGGTTAGCTTAGCCGGCATCTCCAGGAGAGTCTATCCATAAAGGGAACACCTTAAAACTGGCTGTGAATGCACAGCTTAACAGGAAAGCAGTACCCACATGCTACGAATTTGATCTCTTGATGGTGCTCCGGAAAGAAACTCTGACACGTGTACTTCCCAGGTTAGATTAGCCGGCATCTCCACGAGAGTCTATACACAAAAGGAACACCATGAAGCTGGCTGCGAATGCACAGCTTTGGAGGAATGCGGTAGCAGCATTCGACAAATTTGTTCTCTTCATGGTGCCCCGGAAAAGGACTCGGGGTGTTGTACTTACCACGTGAGCTTAGCCGGCATCTCCACCAGAGTCTATCCACAAAAGGAACACCTTGAAGCTGGCTGCGAATGCACAGCTTAGGATTAAAGCAGTACCCACATGCTACGAATTTGATCTCTTGATGTTGCCCCAGAAAGGAACTCTGGCACGTGTACTTCCCAGGTTAGCTTAGCCGGCATCTCCACGAGAGTCTATACACAAAAGGAACACCATGAAGCTGGCTGCGAATGCACAGCTTAGGAGGAAAGCAATACTCGCATGCTACGAATTTGATCTCTTGATGATGCCCCGGAAAGGAACTCTCTCACGTGTACTTCCCACGTGAGCTTCGCCGGCATCTCCACGAGAGTCTATCCACAAAAGGAACACCTTGAAGCAGGCTGCGAATGCACAGATTAGGAGGAAATCAGTACCCGCTTTCTACGAATTTGATCTCTTGATGGTGCACCGGAAAGCAACTCTGGCACGTGTACTTCCCACGTGAGCTTAGCCGGCACCTCCAAGAGACTCTATCCACAAAAGGAACACCTTGAAGGTGGCTGCGAATGCACAGCTTTGGAAGAATGCGGTACCAGCATTCGACAAATTTGTTCTCTTCATGGTGCCCCGGAAATGGACTCGGGGAGTTGTACTTACCACGTGAGCTTAGCCGGCATCTCCACCAGAGTCTATCCACAAAAGGAACACCTTGAAGCTGGCTGCGAATGCACAGCTTAGGATTAAAGCAGTACCCACATGCTACGAATTTGATCTGTTGATGTTGCCCCGGAAAGGAACTCTGGCACCTGTACTTCCCAGGTTAGCTTAGCCGGCATCTCCACGAGAGTCTATCCATAAAGGGAACACCTTAAAACTGGCTGTGAATGCACAGCTTAAGAGGAAAGCAGTACCCACATGCTACGAATTTTATCTCTTGATGGTGCTCCGGAAAGGAACTCTGACACGTGTACTTCCCAGGTTAGGTTAGCCGGCATCTCCACGAGAGGCTATACACAAAAGGAACACCATGAAGCTGGCTGCGAATGCACAGCTTAGGAGGAAAGTAATACCCGCATGCTACGAATTTGATCTCTTGATGGTGCCCCGGAAAGGAACTCTGTCACGTGTACTTCCCACGTGAGCTTAGACGGCATCTCCACGAGAGTCTATCCACAAAAGGAACACCTTGAAGCAGGCTGCGAATGCACAGCTTAGGAGGAAAGCAGTACCCGCTTTCTATGAATTTGATATCTTGATGGTGCTCCGGAAAGGAACTCTGGCACGTGTACTTCCCACGTGAGCTTAGCCGGCACCTCCACGAGACTCTATCCACAAAAGGAACACCTTGAAGTGGGCTGCGAATGCACAGCTTTGGAGGAATGCGGTACCAGCATTCGACAAATTTGTTCTCTTCATGTTGCCCCCGAAAAGGTCTCGGGGAGTTGTACTTACCACGTGAGCTTAGCCGGCATCTCCACCAGATTCTATCCACAAAAGGAACCCCTTGTAGCTGGCGGCGAATGCACAGCTTAGGATTAAAGCCGTACCCACATGCTACGAAATTGATCTCTTGATGTTGCCCCGGAAAGGAACTCTGGCACGTGTACTTCCCAGGTTAGATTAGCCGGCATCTCCACGAGAGTCTATACACAAAATGAACACCATGAAGCTGGCTGCGAATGCACAGCTAAGGAGGAAAGCAATACCCGCATGCTACGAATTTGATCTCTTGATGGTGCCCCGGAAAGGAACTCTGTTACGTGTACTTCCCACGTGAGCTTAGCCGGCATCTCCACGAGAGTCTATCCACAAAAGGAACACCTTGAAGCAGGCTGCGAATGCACAGCTTAGGAGGAAAGCAGTACCCACTTTCTACGAATTTGATCTCTTGATGGTGCTCCGGAAAGGAACTCTGGCACGTGTACTTCCCACGTGAGCTTAGCCGGCACCTCCACGAGACTCTATCCACAAAAGGTACACCTTGAAGGTGGCTGCGAATGCACAGCTTTGGAGGAAAGCAGTACCCACTTTCTACGAATTTGATCTCTTGATGGTGCTCCGGAAAGAAACTCTGGCACGTGTATTTCCCACGTGAGCTTAGCCGGCACCTCCACGAGACTCTATCCACAAAAGGAACACCTTGAAGGTGGCTGCGAATGCAGAGCTTTGGAGGAATGCGGTACCAGCATTCGACAAATTTGTTCTCTTCATGGTGCCCCGGAAAAGGACTCGGGGAGTTGTACTTACCACGTGAGCTTAGCCGGCATCTCCACCAGAGTGTATCCACAAAAGGAACACCTTGAAGGTGGCTGCGAATGCACAGCTTAAGAGGAAAGCAGTACCCACATGCTACGAATTTGATCTCTTGATGGTGCTCCGGAAAGCAACTCTGACACGTGTACTTCCCAGGTTAGCTTAGACGGCATCTCCACGAGAGTCTATACACAAAAGGAACACCATGAAGCTGGCTGCAAATGCACAGCGTAGGAGGAAAGCAATACCCGCATGCTACGAATTTGATCTCTTGATGGTGCCCCGGAAAGGAACTCTGTTACGTGTACTTCCCACGTGAGCTTAGCCGGCATCTCCACGAGAGTCTATCTACAAAAGGAACACCTTGAAGCAGGGTGCGAATGCACAGCTTAGGAGGAAAGCAGTACCCACTTTCTACGAATTTGATCTCTTGATGGTGCTCCGGAAAGGAACTCTGGCACGTGTACTTCCCACGTGAGCTTAGCCGGCACCTCCACGAGACTCTATCCACAAAAGGAACACCTTGAAGGTGGCTGCGAATGCACAGCTTTGGAGGAATGCGGTACCAGCATTCGACAAATTTGTTCTCTTCATGGTGCCCCGGAAAAGGACTCGGGGAGTTGTACTTACCACGTGAGCTTAGCCGGCATCTCCACCAGAGTGTATCCACAAAAGGAACACCTTGAAGCTGGCTGTGAATGCACAGCTTAGGATTAAGGCAGTACCCACATGCTACGAATTTGATCTCTTGATGTTGCCCCGGAAAGGAACTCTGGCACGTGTATTTCCCAGGTTAGCTTAGCCGGCATCTCCACGAGAGTCTATCCATAAAGGGAACACCTTAAAACTGGCTGTGAATGCACAGCTTAAGAGGAAAGCAGTACCCACATGCTGCGAATTTGATCTCTTGATGTTGCCCCGGAAAGGAACTCTGGCACGTGTACTTCCCAGGTTAGTTTAGCTGGCATCTCCACGAGAGTCTATACACAAAATGAACACCATGAAGCTGGCTGCGAATGCACAGCTTAGGAGGAAAGCAATACCCGCATGCTACGAATTTGATCTCTTTATGGTGCCCCGGAAAGGAACTCTGTCACGTGTACTTCCCACGTGAGCTTAGCCGGCATCTCCACGAGAGTCTATCCACAAAAGGAACACCTTGAAGCCGGCTGTGAATGCACAGCTTAGGAGGAAAGCAGTACCCGCTTTCTACGAATTTGATCTCTTGATGGTGCTCCGGAAAGGAACTCTGGCACGTGTACTTCCCACGTGAGCTTAGCCGGCACCTCCACGAGACTCTATCCACAAAAGGAACACCTTGAAGGTGGCTGCGAATGCACAGCTTTGGAGGAATGCGGTACCAGCATTCGACAAATTTGTTCTCTTCATGGTGCCCCGGAAAAGGACTCGGGGAGTTTTACTTACCACGTGAGCTTAGCCGGCATCTCCACCAGAGTGTATCCACAAAAGGAACACCTTGAAGCTGGCTGCGAATGCACAGCTTAGGATTAAAGCAGTACCCACATGCTACGAATTTGATCTCTTGATGTTGCCCCGGAAAGGAACTCTGGCACGTGTATTTCCCAGGTTAGCTTAGCCGGCATCTCCACGAGAGTCTATCCATAAAGGGAACACCTTAAAACTGGCTGTGAATGCACAGCTTAAGAGGAAAGCAGTACCCACATGCTACGAATTTGCTCTCTTGATGGTGCTCCGGAAAGCAACTCTGACACGTGTACTTCCCAGGTTAGCTTAGCCGGCATCTCCACGAGAGTCTATACACAAAAGGAACACCATGAAGCTGGCTGCAAATGCACAGCTTAGGAGGAAAGCAATACCCGCATGCTACGAATTTGATCTCTTGATGGTGCCCCGGAAAAAACTCTGACACGTGTACTTCCCAGGTTAGCTTAGCCGGCATCTCTATGAGAGTCTATCCACAAAAGGAACACCTTGAAGCAGGCTGCGAATGCACAGCTTATGAAGAAAGCAGTACCCGCTTTCTACGAATTTGATCTCTTGATGGTGCTCCGGAAAGGAACTCTGGCACGTGTACTTCCCACGTGAGCTTAGCCGGCACCTCCACGAGACTCTATCCACAAAAGGAACACCTTGAAGGTGGCTGCGAATGCACAGCTTTGGAGGAATGCGGTACCAGCATTCGACAAATTTGTTCTCTTCATGGTGCCCCGGAAAAGGACTCGGGGAGTTGTACTTACCACGTGAGCTTAGCCGGCATCTCCACCAGAGTGTATCCACAAAAGGAACACCTTGAAGGTGGCTGCGAATGCACAGCTTAAGAGGAAAGCAGTACCCACATGCTACGAATTTGATCTCTTGATGGTGCTCCGGAAAGCAACTCTGACACGTGTACTTCCCAGGTTAGCTTAGACGGCATCTCCACGAGAGTCTATACACAAAAGGAACACCATGAAGCTGGCTGCAAATGCACAGCGTAGGAGGAAAGCAATACCCGCATGCTACGAATTTGATCTCTTGATGGTGCCCCGGAAAGGAACTCTGTTACGTGTACTTCCCACGTGAGCTTAGCCGGCATCTCCACGAGAGTCTATCTACAAAAGGAACACCTTGAAGCAGGGTGCGAATGCACAGCTTAGGAGGAAAGCAGTACCCACTTTCTACGAATTTGATCTCTTGATGGTGCTCCGGAAAGGAACTCTGGCACGTGTACTTCCCACGTGAGCTTAGCCGGCACCTCCACGAGACTCTATCCACAAAAGGAACACCTTGAAGGTGGCTGCGAATGCACAGCTTTGGAGGAATGCGGTACCAGCATTCGACAAATTTGTTCTCTTCATGGTGCCCCGGAAAAGGACTCGGGGAGTTGTACTTACCACGTGAGCTTAGCCGGCATCTCCACCAGAGTGTATCCACAAAAGGAACACCTTGAAGCTGGCTGTGAATGCACAGCTTAGGATTAAGGCAGTACCCACATGCTACGAATTTGATCTCTTGATGTTGCCCCGGAAAGGAACTCTGGCACGTGTATTTCCCAGGTTAGCTTAGCCGGCATCTCCACGAGAGTCTATCCATAAAGGGAACACCTTAAAACTGGCTGTGAATGCACAGCTTAAGAGGAAAGCAGTACCCACATGCTGCGAATTTGATCTCTTGATGTTGCCCCGGAAAGGAACTCTGGCACGTGTACTTCCCAGGTTAGTTTAGCTGGCATCTCCACGAGAGTCTATACACAAAATGAACACCATGAAGCTGGCTGCGAATGCACAGCTTAGGAGGAAAGCAATACCCGCATGCTACGAATTTGATCTCTTTATGGTGCCCCGGAAAGGAACTCTGTCACGTGTACTTCCCACGTGAGCTTAGCCGGCATCTCCACGAGAGTCTATCCACAAAAGGAACACCTTGAAGCCGGCTGTGAATGCACAGCTTAGGAGGAAAGCAGTACCCGCTTTCTACGAATTTGATCTCTTGATGGTGCTCCGGAAAGGAACTCTGGCACGTGTACTTCCCACGTGAGCTTAGCCGGCACCTCCACGAGACTCTATCCACAAAAGGAACACCTTGAAGGTGGCTGCGAATGCACAGCTTTGGAGGAATGCGGTACCAGCATTCGACAAATTTGTTCTCTTCATGGTGCCCCGGAAAAGGACTCGGGGAGTTTTACTTACCACGTGAGCTTAGCCGGCATCTCCACCAGAGTGTATCCACAAAAGGAACACCTTGAAGCTGGCTGCGAATGCACAGCTTAGGATTAAAGCAGTACCCACATGCTACGAATTTGATCTCTTGATGTTGCCCCGGAAAGGAACTCTGGCACGTGTATTTCCCAGGTTAGCTTAGCCGGCATCTCCACGAGAGTCTATCCATAAAGGGAACACCTTAAAACTGGCTGTGAATGCACAGCTTAAGAGGAAAGCAGTACCCACATGCTACGAATTTGCTCTCTTGATGGTGCTCCGGAAAGCAACTCTGACACGTGTACTTCCCAGGTTAGCTTAGCCGGCATCTCCACGAGAGTCTATACACAAAAGAAACACCATGAAGCTGGCTGCGAATGCACAGCTTAGGAGGAAAGCAATACCCGCATGCTACGAATTTGATCTCTTGATGGTGCCCCGGAAAGGAACTCTGTCACGTGTACTTCCCACGTGAGCTTAGCCGGCATCTCCACGAGAGTCTATCCACAAAAGGAACACCTTGAAGCAGGCTGCGAATGCACAGCTTAGGAAGAAAGCAGTACCCGCTTTCTAGGAATTTGATCTCTTGATGGTGCTCCGGAAAGGAACTCTGGCACGTGTACTTCCCAAGTGAGCTTAGCCGGCACCTCCACGAGACTCTATCCACAAAAGGAACACCTTGAAGGTGGCTGCGAATGCACAGCTTTGGAGGAATGCGGTACCAGCATTCGACAAATTTGTTCTCTTCATGGTGCCCCGGAAAAGGACTCGGGGAGTTGTACTTACCACGTGAGCTTGCCGGCATCTCCACGAGAGTCTATCCACAAAAGGAACACCTTGAAGCTGGCTGCGAATGCACAGCTTAGGATTAAAGCAGTACCCACATGCTACGAATTTGATCTCTTGATGTTGCCCCGGAAAGGAACTCTGGCACGTGTACTTCCCACGTGAGCTTAGCCGGCATCTCCACGAGAGTCTATCCACAAAAGGAACACCTTGAAGCAGGCTGAGAATGCACAGCTTAGGAGGAATGCGGTACCAGCATTTGACAAATTTGTTCTCTTCATGGTGCCCCGGAAAAGGCCTCGGGGAGTTGTACTTACCTCGTGAGCTTGGCCGGCATCTCCACCAGAGTGTATCCACAAAAGGAACACCTTGAAGGTGGCTGCGAATGCATAGCTTAGGATGAAAGCAGTACCCACATTCTACGAATTTGATCTGTTGATGTTGCCCCGGAAAGGAACTCTGGCACGTGTACTTCCCAGGTTAGCTTAGCCGGCATCTCCACGAGAGTCTATCCATAAACGGAACACCTTAAAACTGGCTGTGAATGCACAGCTTAAGAGGAAAGCAGTACCCACATGCTACGAATTTGATCTCTTGATGGTGCTCCGGAAAGCAACTCTGACACGTGTACTTCCCAGGTTAGCTTAGCCGGCATCTCCACGAGAGACTATACACAAAAGGAACACCATGAAGCTGGCTGCGAATGCACAGCTTAGGAGGAAAGCAATACCCGCATGCTTCGAATTTGATCTCTTGATGGTGCCCCGGAAAGAACTCTGACACGTGTACTTCCCAGGTTAGCTTAGCCGGCATCTCTATGAGAGTCTATACACAAAAGCAGCACGATGAAGCTGGCTGCGAATGCACAGCTTTGGAGGAATGCGGTACCAGCATTCGACAAATTTGTTCTCTTCATGGTTCCCCGGAAAAGGACTCGGGGTGTTGTACTTACCACGTGAGCTTAGCCGGCATCTCCACCAGAGTCTATCCACAAAAGGAACACCTTGAAGCTGGCTGCGAATGCACAGCTTAGGATTAAAGCAGTACCCACATGCTACGAATTTGATCTCTTGATGTTGCCCCGGAAAGGAACTCTGGCACGTGTACTTCCCAGGTTAGCTTAGCCGGCATCTCCACGAGAGTCTATACACAAAAGGAACACCATGAAGCTGGCTGCGAATGCACAGCTTAGGAGGGAAGCAATACTCGCATGCTACGAATTTGATCTCTTGATGGTGCCCCGGAAAGGAACTCTCTCACGTGTACTTCCCAGGTTAGCTTAGCCGGCATCTCCACGAGAGTCTATCCACAAAAGGAACACCTTGAAGCAGGCTGCGAATGCACAGATTAGGAGGAAATCAGTACCCGCTTTCTACGAATTTGATCTCTTGATGGTGCACCGGAAAGCAACTCTGGCACGTGTACTTCCCACGTGAGCTTAGCCGGCACCTCCAAGAGTCTCTATCCACAAAAGTAACACCTTGAAGGTGGCTGCGAATGCACAGCTTTGGAAGATTGCGGTACCAGCATTCGACAAATTTGTTCTCTTCATGGTGCCCCGGAAATGGACTCGGGGAGTTGTACTTACCACGTGAGCTTAGCCGGCATCTCCACCAGAGTCTATCCACAAAAGGAACACCTTGAAGCTGGCTGCGAATGCACAGCTTAGGATTAAAGCAGTACCCACATGCTACGAATTTGATCTGTTGATGTTGCCCCGGAAAGGAACTCTGGCACCTGTACTTCCCAGGTTAGCTTAGCCGGCATCTCCACGAGAGTCTATCCATAAAGGGAACACCTTAAAACTGGCTGTGAATGCACAGCTTAAGTGGAAAGCAGTACCCACATGCTACGAATTTTATCTCTTGATGGTGCTCCGGAAAGGAACTCTGACACGTGTACTTCCCAGGTTAGCTTAGACGGCATCTCCACGAGAGTCTATACACAAAAGGAACACCATGAAGCTGGCTGCAAATGCACACCTTAGGAGGAAAGCAATACCCGCATGCTACGAATTTGATCTGTTGATGGTGCCCCGGAAAGGAACTCTGTCACTTGTTCTTCCCACGTGAGCTTAGCCGGCATCTCCACGAGAGTCTATCCACAAAAGGAACACCTTGAAGCAGGCTGCGAATGCACAGCTTAGGAGGAAAGCAGTACCCGCTTTCTACGAATTTTATCTCTTGATGGTGCTCCGGAAAGGAACTCTGGCACGTGTACTTCCCAGGTGAGCTTAGCCGGCACCTCCACGAGACTCTATCCACAAAAGGAACACCTTGAAGTGGGCTGCGAATGCACAGCTTTGGAGGAATGCGGTACCAGCATTCGACAAATTTGTTCTCTTCATGGTGCCCCCGAAAAGGTCTCGGGGAGTTGTACTTACCACGTGAGCTTAGCCGGCATCTCCACCAGAGTCTATCCACAAAAGGAACCCCTTGTAGCTGGCTGCGAATGCACAGCTTAGGATTAAAGCAGTACCCACATGCTACGAATTTGATCAGTTGATGTTGCCCCGGAAAGGAACTCTGGCACCTGTACTTCCCAGGTTAGCTTAGCCGGCATCTCCACGAGAGTCTATACACAAAAGGAACACCATGAAGCTGGCTGCGAATGCACAGCTTAGGAGGAAAGCAATACCCGCATGCTACGAATTTGATCTCTTGATGGTGCCCCGGAAAGGAACTCTGTTACGTGTACTTCCCACGTGAGCTTAGCCGGCATCTCCACGAGAGTCTATCCACAAAAGGAACACCTTGAAGCAGGCTGCGAATGCACAGCTTAGGAGGAAAGCAGTACCCACTTTCTACGAATTTGATCTCTTGATGGTGCTCCGGAAAGGAACTCTGGCACGTGTACTTCCCACGTGAGCTTAGCCGGCACCTCCACGAGACTCTATCCACAAAAGGAACACCTTGAAGGTGGCTGCGAATGCACAGCTTTGGAGGAATGCGGTACCAGCATTCGACAAATTTGTTCTCTTCATGGTGCCCCGGAAAAGGACTCGGGGAGTTGTACTTACCACGTGAGCTTAGCCGGCATCTCCACCAGAGTGTATCCACAAAAGGAACACCTTGAAGCTGGCTGCGAATTCACAGCTTAGGAATAAGGCAGTACCCACATGCTACGAATTTGATCTCTTGATGTTGCCCCGGAAAGGAACTCTGGCACGTGTATTTCCCAGGTTAGCTTAGCCGGCATCTCCACGAGAGTCTATCCATAAAGGGAACACCTTAAAACTGGCTGTGAATGCACAGCTTAAGAGGAAAGCAGTACCCACATGCTACGAATTTGCTCTCTTGATGGTGCTCCGGAAAGCAACTCTGACACGTGTACTTCCCAGGTTAGCTTAGCCGGCATCTCCACGAGAGTCTATACACAAAAGGAACACCATGAAGCTGGCTGCAAATGCACAGCTTAGGAGGAAAGCAATACCCGCATGCTACGAATTTGATCTCTTGATGGTGCCCCGGAAAGAACTCTGACACGTGTACTTCCCAGGTTAGCTTAGCCGGCATCTCTATGAGAGTCTATCCACAAAAGGAACACCTTGAAGCAGGCTGCGAATGCACAGCTTATGAAGAAAGCAGTACCCGCTTTCTACGAATTTGATCTCTTGATGGTGCTCCGGAAAGGAACTCTGGCACGTGTACTTCCCAAGTGAGCTTAGCCGGCACCTCCACGAGACTCTATCCACAAAAGGAACACCTTGAAGGTGGCTGCGAATGCACAGCTTTGGAGGAATGCGGTACCAGCATTCGACAAATTTGTTCTCTTCATGGTGCCCCGGAAAAGGACTCGGGGAGTTGTACTTACCACGTGAGCTTGCCGGCATCTCCACCAGAGTCTATCCACAAAAGGAACACCTTGAAGCTGGCTGCGAATGCACAGCTTAGGATTAAAGCAGTACCCACATGCTACGAATTTGATCTCTTGATGTTGCCCCGGAAAGGAACTCTGGCACGTGTACTTCCCAGGTTAGCTTAGCCGGCATCTCCACGAGAGTCTATACACAAAAGGAACACCATGAAGCTGGCTGCGAATGCACAGCTTAGGAGGGAAGCAATACTCGCATGCTACGAATTTGATCTCTTGATGGTGCCCCGGAAAGGAACTCTCTCACGTGTACTTCCCACGTGAGCTTAGCCGGCATCTCCACGAGAGTCTATCCACAAAAGGAACACCTTGAAGCAGGCTGCGAATGCACAGATTAGGAGGAAATCAGTACCCGCTTTCTACGAATTTGATCTCTTGATGGTGCACCGGAAAGCAACTCTGGCACGTGTACTTCCCACGTGAGCTTAGCCGGCACCTCCAAGAGTCTCTATCCACAAAAGTAACACCTTGAAGGTGGCTGCGAATGCACAGCTTTGGAAGATTGCGGTACCAGCATTCGACAAATTTGTTCTCTTCATGGTGCCCCGGAAATGGACTCGGGGAGTTGTACTTACCACGTGAGCTTAGCCGGCATCTCCACCAGAGTCTATCCACAAAAGGAACACCTTGAAGCTGGCTGCGAATGCACAGCTTAGGATTAAAGCAGTACCCACATGCTACGAATTTGATCTGTTGATGTTGCCCCGGAAAGGAACTCTGGCACCTGTACTTCCCAGGTTAGCTTAGCCGGCATCTCCACGAGAGTCTATACACAAAAGGAACACCATGAAGCTGGCTGCGAATGCACAGCTTAGGAGGAAAGCAATACCCGCATGCTACGAATTTGATCTCTTGATGGTGCCCCGGAAAGGAACTCTGTTACGTGTACTTCCCACGTGAGCTTAGCCGGCATCTCCACGAGAGTCTATCCACAAAAGGAACACCTTGAAGCAGGCTGCGAATGCACAGCTTAGGAGGAAAGCAGTACCCACTTTCTACGAATTTGATCTCTTGATGGTGCTCCGGAAAGGAACTCTGGCACGTGTACTTCCCACGTGAGCTTAGCCGGCACCTCCACGAGACTCTATCCACAAAAGGAACACCTTGAAGGTGGCTGCGAATGCACAGCTTTGGAGGAATGCGGTACCAGCATTCGACAAATTTGTTCTCTTCATGGTGCCCCGGAAAAGGACTCGGGGAGTTGTACTTACCACGTGAGCTTAGCCGGCATCTCCACCAGAGTGTATCCACAAAAGGAACACCTTGAAGCTGGCTGCGAATTCACAGCTTTGGAATAAGGCAGTACCCACATGCTACGAATTTGATCTCTTGATGTTGCCCCGGAAAGGAACTCTGGCACGTGTATTTCCCAGGTTAGCTTAGCCGGCATCTCCACGAGAGTCTATCCATAAAGGGAACACCTTAAAACTGGCTGTGAATGCACAGCTTAAGAGGAAAGCAGTACCCACATGCTACGAATTTGCTCTCTTGATGGTGCTCCGGAAAGCAACTCTGACACGTGTACTTCCCAGGTTAGCTTAGCCGGCATCTCCACGAGAGTCTATACACAAAAGAAACACCATGAAGCTGGCTGCGAATGCACAGCTTAGGAGGAAAGCAATACCCGCATGCTACGAATTTGATCTCTTGATGGTGCCCCGGAAAGGAACTCTGTCACGTGTACTTCCCACGTGAGCTTAGCCGGCATCTCCACGAGAGTCTATCCACAAAAGGAACACCTTGAAGCAGGCTGCGAATGCACAGCTTAGGAAGAAAGCAGTACCCGCTTTCTAGGAATTTGATCTCTTGATGGTGCTCCGGAAAGGAACTCTGGCACGTGTACTTCCCAAGTGAGCTTAGCCGGCACCTCCACGAGACTCTATCCACAAAAGGAACACCTTGAAGGTGGCTGCGAATGCACAGCTTTGGAGGAATGCGGTACCAGCATTCGACAAATTTGTTCTCTTCATGGTGCCCCGGAAAAGGACTCGGGGAGTTGTACTTACCACGTGAGCTTGCCGGCATCTCCACGAGAGTCTATCCACAAAAGGAACACCTTGAAGCTGGCTGCGAATGCACAGCTTAGGATTAAAGCAGTACCCACATGCTACGAATTTGATCTCTTGATGTTGCCCCGGAAAGGAACTCTGGCACGTGTACTTCCCACGTGAGCTTAGCCGGCATCTCCACGAGAGTCTATCCACAAAAGGAACACCTTGAAGCAGGCTGAGAATGCACAGCTTAGGAGGAATGCGGTACCAGCATTTGACAAATTTGTTCTCTTCATGGTGCCCCGGAAAAGGCCTCGGGGAGTTGTACTTACCTCGTGAGCTTGGCCGGCATCTCCACCAGAGTGTATCCACAAAAGGAACACCTTGAAGGTGGCTGCGAATGCATAGCTTAGGATGAAAGCAGTACCCACATTCTACGAATTTGATCTGTTGATGTTGCCCCGGAAAGGAACTCTGGCACGTGTACTTCCCAGGTTAGCTTAGCCGGCATCTCCACGAGAGTCTATCCATAAACGGAACACCTTAAAACTGGCTGTGAATGCACAGCTTAAGAGGAAAGCAGTACCCACATGCTACGAATTTGATCTCTTGATGGTGCTCCGGAAAGCAACTCTGACACGTGTACTTCCCAGGTTAGCTTAGCCGGCATCTCCACGAGAGACTATACACAAAAGGAACACCATGAAGCTGGCTGCGAATGCACAGCTTAGGAGGAAAGCAATACCCGCATGCTTCGAATTTGATCTCTTGATGGTGCCCCGGAAAGAACTCTGACACGTGTACTTCCCAGGTTAGCTTAGCCGGCATCTCTATGAGAGTCTATACACAAAAGCAGCACGATGAAGCTGGCTGCGAATGCACAGCTTTGGAGGAATGCGGTACCAGCATTCGACAAATTTGTTCTCTTCATGGTTCCCCGGAAAAGGACTCGGGGTGTTGTACTTACCACGTGAGCTTAGCCGGCATCTCCACCAGAGTCTATCCACAAAAGGAACACCTTGAAGCTGGCTGCGAATGCACAGCTTAGGATTAAAGCAGTACCCACATGCTACGAATTTGATCTCTTGATGTTGCCCCGGAAAGGAACTCTGGCACGTGTACTTCCCAGGTTAGCTTAGCCGGCATCTCCACGAGAGTCTATACACAAAAGGAACACCATGAAGCTGGCTGCGAATGCACAGCTTAGGAGGGAAGCAATACTCGCATGCTACGAATTTGATCTCTTGATGGTGCCCCGGAAAGGAACTCTCTCACGTGTACTTCCCACGTGAGCTTAGCCGGCATCTCCACGAGAGTCTATCCACAAAAGGAACACCTTGAAGCAGGCTGCGAATGCACAGATTAGGAGGAAATCAGTACCCGCTTTCTACGAATTTGATCTCTTGATGGTGCACCGGAAAGCAACTCTGGCACGTGTACTTCCCACGTGAGCTTAGCCGGCACCTCCAAGAGTCTCTATCCACAAAAGTAACACCTTGAAGGTGGCTGCGAATGCACAGCTTTGGAAGATTGCGGTACCAGCATTCGACAAATTTGTTCTCTTCATGGTGCCCCGGAAATGGACTCGGGGAGTTGTACTTACCACGTGAGCTTAGCCGGCATCTCCACCAGAGTCTATCCACAAAAGGAACACCTTGAAGCTGGCTGCGAATGCACAGCTTAGGATTAAAGCAGTACCCACATGCTACGAATTTGATCTGTTGATGTTGCCCCGGAAAGGAACTCTGGCACCTGTACTTCCCAGGTTAGCTTAGCCGGCATCTCCACGAGAGTCTATCCATAAAGGGAACACCTTAAAACTGGCTGTGAATGCACAGCTTAAGTGGAAAGCAGTACCCACATGCTACGAATTTTATCTCTTGATGGTGCTCCGGAAAGGAACTCTGACACGTGTACTTCCCAGGTTAGCTTAGACGGCATCTCCACGAGAGTCTATACACAAAAGGAACACCATGAAGCTGGCTGCAAATGCACACCTTAGGAGGAAAGCAATACCCGCATGCTACGAATTTGATCTGTTGATGGTGCCCCGGAAAGGAACTCTGTCACTTGTTCTTCCCACGTGAGCTTAGCCGGCATCTCCACGAGAGTCTATCCACAAAAGGAACACCTTGAAGCAGGCTGCGAATGCACAGCTTAGGAGGAAAGCAGTACCCGCTTTCTACGAATTTTATCTCTTGATGGTGCTCCGGAAAGGAACTCTGGCACGTGTACTTCCCAGGTGAGCTTAGCCGGCACCTCCACGAGACTCTATCCACAAAAGGAACACCTTGAAGTGGGCTGCGAATGCACAGCTTTGGAGGAATGCGGTACCAGCATTCGACAAATTTGTTCTCTTCATGGTGCCCCCGAAAAGGTCTCGGGGAGTTGTACTTACCACGTGAGCTTAGCCGGCATCTCCACCAGAGTCTATCCACAAAAGGAACCCCTTGTAGCTGGCTGCGAATGCACAGCTTAGGATTAAAGCAGTACCCACATGCTACGAATTTGATCAGTTGATGTTGCCCCGGAAAGGAACTCTGGCACCTGTACTTCCCAGGTTAGCTTAGCCGGCATCTCCACGAGAGTCTATACACAAAAGGAACACCATGAAGCTGGCTGCGAATGCACAGCTTAGGAGGAAAGCAATACCCGCATGCTACGAATTTGATCTCTTGATGGTGCCCCGGAAAGGAACTCTGTTACGTGTACTTCCCACGTGAGCTTAGCCGGCATCTCCACGAGAGTCTATCCACAAAAGGAACACCTTGAAGCAGGCTGCGAATGCACAGCTTAGGAGGAAAGCAGTACCCACTTTCTACGAATTTGATCTCTTGATGGTGCTCCGGAAAGGAACTCTGGCACGTGTACTTCCCACGTGAGCTTAGCCGGCACCTCCACGAGACTCTATCCACAAAAGGAACACCTTGAAGGTGGCTGCGAATGCACAGCTTTGGAGGAATGCGGTACCAGCATTCGACAAATTTGTTCTCTTCATGGTGCCCCGGAAAAGGACTCGGGGAGTTGTACTTACCACGTGAGCTTAGCCGGCATCTCCACCAGAGTGTATCCACAAAAGGAACACCTTGAAGCTGGCTGCGAATTCACAGCTTAGGAATAAGGCAGTACCCACATGCTACGAATTTGATCTCTTGATGTTGCCCCGGAAAGGAACTCTGGCACGTGTATTTCCCAGGTTAGCTTAGCCGGCATCTCCACGAGAGTCTATCCATAAAGGGAACACCTTAAAACTGGCTGTGAATGCACAGCTTAAGAGGAAAGCAGTACCCACATGCTACGAATTTGCTCTCTTGATGGTGCTCCGGAAAGCAACTCTGACACGTGTACTTCCCAGGTTAGCTTAGCCGGCATCTCCACGAGAGTCTATACACAAAAGGAACACCATGAAGCTGGCTGCAAATGCACAGCTTAGGAGGAAAGCAATACCCGCATGCTACGAATTTGATCTCTTGATGGTGCCCCGGAAAGAACTCTGACACGTGTACTTCCCAGGTTAGCTTAGCCGGCATCTCTATGAGAGTCTATCCACAAAAGGAACACCTTGAAGCAGGCTGCGAATGCACAGCTTATGAAGAAAGCAGTACCCGCTTTCTACGAATTTGATCTCTTGATGGTGCTCCGGAAAGGAACTCTGGCACGTGTACTTCCCAAGTGAGCTTAGCCGGCACCTCCACGAGACTCTATCCACAAAAGGAACACCTTGAAGGTGGCTGCGAATGCACAGCTTTGGAGGAATGCGGTACCAGCATTCGACAAATTTGTTCTCTTCATGGTGCCCCGGAAAAGGACTCGGGGAGTTGTACTTACCACGTGAGCTTGCCGGCATCTCCACCAGAGTCTATCCACAAAAGGAACACCTTGAAGCTGGCTGCGAATGCACAGCTTAGGATTAAAGCAGTACCCACATGCTACGAATTTGATCTCTTGATGTTGCCCCGGAAAGGAACTCTGGCACGTGTACTTCCCAGGTTAGCTTAGCCGGCATCTCCACGAGAGTCTATACACAAAAGGAACACCATGAAGCTGGCTGCGAATGCACAGCTTAGGAGGGAAGCAATACTCGCATGCTACGAATTTGATCTCTTGATGGTGCCCCGGAAAGGAACTCTCTCACGTGTACTTCCCACGTGAGCTTAGCCGGCATCTCCACGAGAGTCTATCCACAAAAGGAACACCTTGAAGCAGGCTGCGAATGCACAGATTAGGAGGAAATCAGTACCCGCTTTCTACGAATTTGATCTCTTGATGGTGCACCGGAAAGCAACTCTGGCACGTGTACTTCCCACGTGAGCTTAGCCGGCACCTCCAAGAGTCTCTATCCACAAAAGTAACACCTTGAAGGTGGCTGCGAATGCACAGCTTTGGAAGATTGCGGTACCAGCATTCGACAAATTTGTTCTCTTCATGGTGCCCCGGAAATGGACTCGGGGAGTTGTACTTACCACGTGAGCTTAGCCGGCATCTCCACCAGAGTCTATCCACAAAAGGAACACCTTGAAGCTGGCTGCGAATGCACAGCTTAGGATTAAAGCAGTACCCACATGCTACGAATTTGATCTGTTGATGTTGCCCCGGAAAGGAACTCTGGCACCTGTACTTCCCAGGTTAGCTTAGCCGGCATCTCCACGAGAGTCTATACACAAAAGGAACACCATGAAGCTGGCTGCGAATGCACAGCTTAGGAGGAAAGCAATACCCGCATGCTACGAATTTGATCTCTTGATGGTGCCCCGGAAAGGAACTCTGTTACGTGTACTTCCCACGTGAGCTTAGCCGGCATCTCCACGAGAGTCTATCCACAAAAGGAACACCTTGAAGCAGGCTGCGAATGCACAGCTTAGGAGGAAAGCAGTACCCACTTTCTACGAATTTGATCTCTTGATGGTGCTCCGGAAAGGAACTCTGGCACGTGTACTTCCCACGTGAGCTTAGCCGGCACCTCCACGAGACTCTATCCACAAAAGGAACACCTTGAAGGTGGCTGCGAATGCACAGCTTTGGAGGAATGCGGTACCAGCATTCGACAAATTTGTTCTCTTCATGGTGCCCCGGAAAAGGACTCGGGGAGTTGTACTTACCACGTGAGCTTAGCCGGCATCTCCACCAGAGTGTATCCACAAAAGGAACACCTTGAAGCTGGCTGCGAATTCACAGCTTTGGAATAAGGCAGTACCCACATGCTACGAATTTGATCTCTTGATGTTGCCCCGGAAAGGAACTCTGGCACGTGTATTTCCCAGGTTAGCTTAGCCGGCATCTCCACGAGAGTCTATCCATAAAGGGAACACCTTAAAACTGGCTGTGAATGCACAGCTTAAGAGGAAAGCAGTACCCACATGCTACGAATTTGCTCTCTTGATGGTGCTCCGGAAAGCAACTCTGACACGTGTACTTCCCAGGTTAGCTTAGCCGGCATCTCCACGAGAGTCTATACACAAAAGGAACACCATGAAGCTGGCTGCAAATGCACAGCTTAGGAGGAAAGCAATACCCGCATGCTACGAATTTGATCTCTTGATGGTGCCCCGGAAAAAACTCTGACACGTGTACTTCCCAGGTTAGCTTAGCCGGCATCTCTATGAGAGTCTATCCACAAAAGGAACACCTTGAAGCAGGCTGCGAATGCACAGCTTATGAAGAAAGCAGTACCCGCTTTCTACGAATTTGATCTCTTGATGGTGCTCCGGAAAGGAACTCTGGCACGTGTACTTCCCAAGTGAGCTTAGCCGGCACCTCCACGAGACTCTATCCACAAAAGGAACACCTTGAAGGTGGCTGCGAATGCACAGCTTTGGAGGAATGCGGTACCAGCATTCGACAAATTTGTTCTCTTCATGGTGCCCCGGAAAAGGACTCGGGGAGTTGTACTTACCACGTGAGCTTGCCGGCATCTCCACCAGAGTCTATCCACAAAAGGAACACCTTGAAGCTGGCTGCGAATGCACAGCTTAGGATTAAAGCAGTACCCACATGCTACGAATTTGATCTCTTGATGTTGCCCCGGAAAGGAACTCTGGCACGTGTACTTCCCATGTTAGCTTAGCCTGCATCTCCACGAGAGTCTATACACAAAATGAACACCATGAAGCTGGCTGCGAATGCACAGCTTAGGAGGAAAGCAATACCCGCATGCTACGAATTTGATCTCTTGATGGTGCCCCGGAAAGGAACTCTGTCACGTGTACTTGCCACGTGAGCTTAGCCGGCATCTCCACGAGAGTCTATCCACAAAAGGAACATCTTGAAGCAGGCGGCGAATGCACAGCGTAGGAGGAATGCGGTACCAGCATTCGACAAATTTGTTCTCTTCATGGTGCCCCGGAATAGGACTCGGGGAGTTGTACTTACCTCGTGAGCTTAGCCGGCATCTCCACCAGAGTGTATCCACAAAAGGAACACCTTGAAGCTGGCTGCGAATGCACAGCTTAGGATTAAAGCAGTACCCACATGCTACGAATTTGATCTCTTGATGTTGCCCCGGAAAGGAACTCTGGCACGTGTATTTCCCAGGTTAGCTTAGCCGGCATCTCCACGAGAGTCTATCCATAAAGGGAACAACTTAAAACTGGCTGTGAATGCACAGCTTAAGAAGAAAGCAATACCCGCATGCTACGAATTTGATCTCTTGATGGTGCTCCGGAAAGCAACTCTGACACGTGTACTTCCCAGGTTAGCTTAGCCGGCATCTCCACGAGAGTCTATACACAAAAGAAACACCATGAAGCTGGCTGCGAATGCACAGCTTAGGAGGAAAGCAATACCCGCATGCTACGAATTTGATCTCTTGATGGTGCCCCGGAAAGGAACTCTGTCACGTGTACTTCCCACGTGAGCTTAGCCGGCATCTCCACGAGAGTCTATCCACAAAAGGAACACCTTGAAGCAGGCTGCGAATGCACAGCTTATGAAGAAAGCAGTACCCGCTTTCTACGAATTTGATCTCTTGATGGTGCTCCGGAAAGGAACTCTGGCACGTGTACTTCCCAAGTGAGCTTAGCCGGCACCTCCACGAGACTCTATCCACAAAAGGAACACCTTGAAGGTGGCTGCGAATGCACAGCTTTGGAGGAATGCGGTACCAGCATTCGACAAATTTGTTCTCTTCATGGTGCCCCGGAAAAGGACTCGGGGAGTTGTACTTACCACGTGAGCTTGCCGGCATCTCCACCAGAGTCTATCCACAAAAGAAACACATTGAAGCTGGCTGCGAATGCACACCTTAGGATTAAAGCAGTAAACACATGCTACGAATTTGATCTCTTGATGTTGCCCCGGAAAGGAACTCTGGCACGTGTACTTCCCAGGTTAGCTTAGCCTGCATCTCCACGAGAGTCTATACACAAAATGAACACCATGAAGCTGGCTGCGAATGCACAGCTTAGGAGGAAAGCAATACCCGCATGCTACGAATTTGATCCCTTGATGGTGCCCCGGAAAGGAACTGTGTCACGTGTACTTCCCACGTGAGCTTAGCCGGCATCTCCACGAGAGTCTATCCACAAAAGGAACACCTTGAAGCAGGCTGCGAATGCACAGCTTTGGAGGAATGCGGTACCAGCATTCGACAAATTTGTTCTCTTCATGGTGCCCCGGAAAAGGACTCGGGTAGTTGTACTTACCTCGTGAGCTTAGCCGGCATCTCCACCAGAGTGTATCCACAAAAGGAACACCTTGAAGGTGGCTGCGAATGCACAGCTTAGGATTAAGGCAGTACCCACATTCTACGAATTTCATCTCTTGATGTTGCCCCGGAAAGGAACTCTGGCACGTGTATTTCCCAGGTTAGCTTAGCCGGCATCTCCACGAGAGTCTATCCATAAAGGGAACACCTTAAAACTGGCTGTGAATGCACAGCTTAAGAGGAAAGCAGTACCCACATGCTACGAATTTGCTCTCTTGATGGTGCTCCGGAAAGCAACTCTGACACGTGTACTTCCCAGGTTAGCTTAGCCGGCATCTCCACGAGAGTCTATACACAAAAGAAACACCATGAAGCTGGCTGCGAATGCACAGCTTAGGAGGAAAGCAATACCCGCATGCTACGAAGTTGATCTCTTGATGGTGCCCCGGAAAGGAACTCTGTCACGTGTACTTCCCACGTGAGCTTAGCCGGCATCTCCACGTGAGTCTATCCACAAAAGGAACACCTTGAAGCCGGCTGTGAATGCACACCTTAGGAGGAAAGCAGTACCCGCTTTCTACGAATTTGATCTCTTGATGGTGCTCCTGAAAGGAACTCTGGCACGTGTACTTCCCACGTGAGCTTAGCCGGCACCTCCACGAGACTCTATCCACAAAAGGAACACCTTGAAGGTGGCTGCGAATGCACAGCTTTGGAGGAATGCGGTACCAGCATTCGACAAATTTGTTCTCTTCATTGTGCCCCGGAAAAGGACTCGGGGAGTTGTACTTACCACGTGAGCTTAGCCGGCATCTCCACCAGAGTGTATCCACAAAAGGAACACCTTGAAGCTGGCTGCGAATGCACAGCTTAGGATTAAAGCAGTACCCACATGCTACGAATTTGATCTCTTGATGTTGCCCCGGAAAGAACTCTGGCACGTGTATTTCCCAGGTTAGCTTAGCCGGCATCTCCCCGAGAGTCTATCCATAAAGGGAACACCTTAAAACTGGGTGTGAATGCACAGCTTAAGAGGAAAGCAATACCCGCATGCTACGAATTTGATCTCTTGATGGTGCTCCGGAAAGCAACTCTGACACGTGTACTTCCCAGGTTAGCTTAGCCGGCATCTCCACGAGAGTCTATACACAAAAGAAACACCATGAAGCTGGCTGCGAATGCACAGCTTAGGAGGAAAGCAATACCCGCATGCTACGAATTTGATCTCTTGATGGTGCCCCGGAAAGGAACTCTGTCACGTGTACTTCCCACGTGAGCTTAGCCGGCATCTCCAGGAGAGTCTATCCACAAAAGGAACACCTTGAAGCAGGCTGCGAATGCACAGCTTATGAAGAAAGCAGTACCCGCTTTCTACGAATTTGATCTCTTGATGGTGCTCCGGAAAGGAACTCTGGCACGTGTACTTCCCAAGTGAGCTTAGCCGGCACCTCCACGAGACTCTATCCACAAAAGGAACACCTTGAAGGTGGCTGCGAATGCACAGCTTTGGAGGAATGCGGTACCAGCATTCGACAAATTTGTTCTCTTCATGGTGCCCCGGAAAAGGACTCGGGGAGTTGTACTTACCACGTGAGCTTGCCGGCATCTCCACCAGAGTCTATCCACAAAAGGAACACCTTGAAGTTGGCTGCGAATGCACAGCTTAGGATTAAAGCAGTACCCACATGCTACGAATTTGATCTCTTGATGTTGCCCCGGAAAGGAACTCTGGCACGTGTACTTCCCAGGTTAGCTTAGCCTGCATCTCCACGAGAGTCTATACACAAAATGAACACCATGAAGCTGGCTGCGAATGCACAGCTTAGGAGGAAAGCAATACCCGCATGCTACGAATTTGATCCCTTGATGGTGCCCCGGAAAGGAACTGTGTCACGTGTACTTCCCACGTGAGCTTAGCCGGCATCTCCACGAGAGTCTATCCACAAAAGGAACACCTTGAAGCAGGCTGCGAATGCACAGCTTAGGAGGAAAGCAGTACCCGCTTTCTACGAATTTGATCTCTTGATGGTGCTCCGGAAAGGAACTCTGGCACGTGTACTTCCCAAGTGAGCTTAGCCGGCACCTCCACGAGACTCTATCCACAAAAGGAACACCTTGAAGGTGGCTGCGAATGCACAGCTTTGGAGGAATGCGGTACCAGCATTCGACAAATTTGTTCTCTTCATTGTGCCCCGGAAAAGGACTCGGGTAGTTGTACTTACCTCGTGAGCTTAGCCGGCATCTCCACCAGAGTGTATCCACAAAAGGAACACCTTGAAGGTGGCTGCGAATGCACAGCTTAGGATTAAGGCAGTACCCACATTCTACGAATTTGATCTCTTGATGTTGCCCCGGAAAGGAACTCTGGCACGTGTATTTCCCAGGTTAGCTTAGCCGGCATCTCCACGAGAGTCTATCCATAAAGGGAACACCTTAAAACTGGCTGTGAATGCACAGCTTAAGAGGAAAGCAGTACCCACATGCTACGAATTTGCTCTCTTGATGGTGCTCCGGAAAGCAACTCTGACACGTGTACTTCCCAGGTTAGCTTAGCCGGCATCTCCACGAGAGTCTATACACAAAAGAAACACCATGAAGCTGGCTGCGAATGCACAGCTTAGGAGGAAAGCAATACCTGCATGCTACGAATTTGATCTCTTGATGGTGCCCCGGAAAGGAACTCTGTCACGTGTACTTCCCACGTGAGCTTAGCCGGCATCTCCACGAGAGTCTATCCACAAAAGGAACACCTTGAAGCAGGCTGCGAATGCACAGCTTAGGAAGAAAGCAGTACCCGCTTTCTACGAATTTGATCTCTTGATGGTGCTCCGGAAAGGAACTCTGGCACGTGTACTTCCCAAGTGAGCTTAGCCGGCACCTCCACAAGACTCTATCCACAAAAGGAACACCTTGAAGGTGGCTGCGAATGCACAGCTTTGGAGGAATGCGGTACCAGCATTCGACAAATTTGTTCTCTTCATGGTGCCCCGGAAAATGACTCGGGGAGTTGTACTTACCACGTGAGCTTAGCCGGCATCTCCACCAGAGTCTATCCACAAAAGGAACACCTTGAAGCTGGCTGCGAATGCACAGCTTAGGATTAAAGCAGTACCCACGTGCTACGAATTTGATCTCTTGATGTTGCCCCGGAAAGGAACTCTGGCACGTGTACTTCCCAGGTTAGCTTAGCCTGCATCTCCACGAGAGTCTATACACAAAAGGAACACCATGAAGCTGGCTGCGAATGCACAGCTTAGGAGGAAAGCAATACTCGCATGCTACGAATTTGATCTCTTGATGGTGCCCCGGAAAGAAACTCTGTCACGTGTACTTCCCACGTGAGCTTAGCCGGCATCTCCACGAGAGTCTATCCACAAAAGGAACACCTTGAAGCAGGCTGCGAATGCACAGCTTAGGAGGAAAGCAGTACCCACTTTCTACGAATTTGATCTCTTGATGCTGCTCCGGAAAGGAACTCTGCCACGTGTACTTCCCAAGTGAGCTTAGCCGGCACCTCCCCGAGACTCTATCCACAAAAGGAACACCTTGAAGGTGGCTGCGAATGCACAGCTTTGGAGGAATGCGGTACCAGCATTCGACAAATTTGTTCTCTTCCTGGTGCCCCGGAAATGGACTCGGGGAGTTGTACTTACCAAGTGAGCTTAGCCGGCATCTCCACAAGAGTCTATCCACAAAAGGAACACCTTGAAGGTGGCTGCGAATGCACAGCTTAGGATTAAAGCAGTACCCACATTCTACGAATTTGATCCGTTGATGTTGCCCCGGAAAGGAACTCTGGCACGTGTACTTCCCAGGTTAGCTTAGCCGGCATCTCCACGAGAGTCTATCCATAAAGGGAACACCTTAAAACTGGCTGTGAATGCACAGCTTAAGAGGAAAGCAATACCCGCATGCTACGAATTTGATCTCTTGATGGTGCTCCGGAAAGCAACTCTGACACGTGTACTTCCCAGGTTAGCTTAGCCGGCATCTCCACGAGAGTCTCTACACAAAAGAAACACCATGAAGCTGGCTGCGAATGCACAGCTTAGGAGGAAAGCAATACCCGCATGCTACGAATTTGATCTCTTGATGGTGCCCCGGAAAGGAACTCTGTCACGTGTACTTCCCACGTGAGCTTAGCCAGCATCTCCACGAGAGTCTATCCACAAAAGGAACACCTTGAAGCAGGCTGCGAATGCACAGCTTAGGAAGAAAGCAGTACCCGCTTTCTACGAATTTGATCTCTTGATGGTGCTCCGGAAAGGAACTCTGGCACGTGTACTTCCCAAGTGAGCTTAGCCGGCACCTCCACGAGACTCTATCCACAAAAGTAACACCTTGAAGGTGGCTGCGAATGCACAGCCTTGGAGGAATGCGGTACCAGCATTCGACAAATTTGTTCTCTTCATGGTGCCCCGGAAAAGAACTCGGGGAGTTGTACTTACCACGTGAGCTTGCCGGCATCTCCACCAGAGTCTATCCACAAAAGGAACACCTTGAAGCTGGCTGCGAATGCACAGCTTAGGATTAAAGCAGTACCCACATGCTACGAATTTGATCTCTTGATGTTGCCCCGGAAAGGAACTCTGGCACGTGTACTTCCCAGGTTAGCTTAGCCTGCATCTCCACGAGAGTCTATACACAAAATGAACACCATGAAGCTGGCTGCGAATGCACAGCTTAGGAGGAAAGCAATACCCGCATGCTACGAATTTGATCCCTTGATGGTGCCCCGGAAAGGAACTGTGTCACGTGTACTTCCCACGTGAGCTTAGCCGGCATCTCCACGAGAGTCTATCCACAAAAGGAACACCTTGAAGCAGGCTGCGAATGCACAGCTTAGGAGGAATGCGGTACCAGCATTCGACAAATTTGTTCTCTTCATGGTGCCCCGAAAAAGGACTCGGGGAGTTGTACTTACCTCGTGATCTTAGCCAGCATCTCCACCAGAGTGTATCCACAAAAGGAACACCTTGAAGGTGGCTGCGAATGCACAGCTTAGGATTAAAGCAGTACCCACATTCCACGAATTTGTTCTGTTGATGTTGCCCCGGAAAGGAACTCTGGCACGTGTACTTCCCAGGTTAGCTTAGCCGGCATCTCCACGAGAGTCTATCCATAAAGGGAACACCTTAAAACTGGCTGTGAATGCACAGCTTAAGAGGAAAGCAATAGCCGCATGCTACGAATTTGATCTCTTGATGGTGCTCCGGAAAGCAACTCTGACACGTGTACTATCCAGGTTAGCTTAGCCGGCATCTCCACGAGAGTCTATACACAAAAGAAACACCATGAAGCTGGCTGCGAATGCACAGCTTAGGAGGAAAGCAATACCCGCATGCTACGAATTTGATCTCTTGATGGTGCCCAGGAAAGGAACTCTGTCACGTGTACTTCCCACGTGAGCTTAGCCGGCATCTCCAGGAGAGTCTATCCACAAAAGGAACACCTTGAAGCAGGCTGCGAATGCACAGCTTATGAAGAAAGCAGTACCCGCTTTCTACGAATTTGATCTCTTGATGGTGCTCCGGAAAGGAACTCTGGCACGTGTACTTCCCAAGTGAGCTTAGCCGGCACCTCCACGAGACTCTATCCACAAAAGGAACACCTTGAAGGTGGCTGCGAATGCACAGCTTTGGAGGAATGCGGTACCAGCATTCGATAAATTTGTTCTCTTCATGGTGCCCCGGAAAAGGACTCGGGGAGTTGTACTTACCACGTGAGCTTGCCGGCATCTCCACCAGAGTCTATCCACAAAAGGAACACCTTGAAGCTGGCTGCGAATGCACAGCTTAGGATTAAAGCAGTAAACACATGCTACGAATTTGATCTCTTGATGTTGCCCCGGAAAGGAACTCTGGCACGTGTACTTCCCAGGTTAGCTTAGCCTGCATCTCCACGAGAGTCTATACACAAAATGAACACCA